>NW_006921598.1:7331795-7359464 GCF_000298275.1 Orycteropus afer afer | reverse complement strand
GCCCGCCTCCTGGCTGGACTGACGGCCATGACCGGCGGGGTCAGGCTTTGCCCAGGGCTCCTCGGGCTTTGAAAGATGAGAGCTAGTAGGCTTGTGAGGAAGGGGAGTGGTGAGGGCTGGTGTGGCACGTGGCGAGTGGGGGTAGGACCCAGGGCACTACACCCGGGAAAAGAAGCCGGACCTTGAGACCTGGGATTCCTGATTTGTCCGGCGTTTTCCAGGAGGTGCAGGAAAAGATGCTTCTCGAGACTCTAGAAAGCTGACCGGGTCCCCTCTTGTGTGGGGAAGGGGCAGTCCCTCACGCAGGCTTCAAACAGCGATGTTGATATTTGAATCCATTTCGTGAGGTCCTCGGCCTGCCCCATTAACTGAGCCTATAAGTCCCCACCCCAAGGTTTTGGAAGAGGCATGATAGGTTGGGAAACGTAAATTATCAAGCTCACCTCTCCAGCGTCAGCCCCAGTTCCTATGGAGTCCAGCCACTTTCCTCTGCCTCTCCGGAGGCTGCTAGGGTGTTGATGCTGCACGTTAAGGCCATCGTGTGGCTGCCCTGTCAGAGGAAACCTTGGTGGTGCTTACTATTTTAAAGAGAGTAATTAGGATTTAGGCTGAAAGTACATTTGCAATAAAAGAAGGTTGTGTTAGTGTAGTTAGTGCTGGTGCCTGCAACTTTACCACCCTGCCAAGGCCAGGAAATTCTGCCATGTTTCCCTAAACACCTATAACTTGGCCCTCTTGTGCAGGCAGTATTCCATATTATTACATGTGGTGCTGATTTTTAATGAATATTATAAAACTTTGGCTCGCTCTACTGAGAGAAGGGTCATAAATCCCCCCTGTAAAATGGGCACCGGCATATGCTGAGGAAGCAATGAAGCGTCACCCTGGGAGTCTTGTGATACCAGCTCAGTGTTGCAGTGAACCACCTTGTTTGAGGGCAGAGTTTTAAAAGGCCCCATTTTGAGTGTCTGTGCAGAAAAGGCAATTGATGACTGAAGGCAAGCTGAAAGGGCTGAGCTAATTTTTCTAATAGCACCACAGAGCCACAATGCTTAGGTAGGCACAGGATTGGGAGATTTTTTTTCTGCTAATCCCTTTCAATTTCCAATGAGGGAAGAGTCTCAGAGCCTGAAGTGGTTCTTAGTCTTCTGACTCCCGTTCCGGTGCCTCTGCCTGCCCTCCCTGACAAGGACAGAATACTGAACACTGGTCTGCCTTGGCTCAGCCATTTCTTGTACTCTTTTGGTTGCTTTTGCATTTTTCATTCTTAGCAGTATGTTGAGTATTGGTGAGATAAATTTGTGAATGTTAACAGAAGCAATAAACATGTTTCTCACCAGTGCCAGGCTTGAAAATCTCTCTATAAAAGTCAGGTAAGTTCATTTATTTTCAAGCAGACCATGGTGATTGGTGTGGGCACATCAGCTTGGGAGGGCAGAGAAGGACTGCAAGCTAATTCGGCCACTTCAACAAAAACCTAATACACTGCCATCGATTCTGAGTCATGGCAATTTCATGTGTTACAGAAATAAACTGTTCCATCGGGTTTTCTTGGCTGTAATATTTACATAAGCAGGTCACCAGGCCCTTCCTACTCAATGCTGCTTGGTGCATTCAAACTGCCACCTGTTCTGGTTGCCGCGTGCCACTCTGACAGGAGTATACCACAAATGGGATGGCTTGAACAAACAGGAGTTTATTTTCTTAAGGTTTTGGAGGCTTTAAGTCCCATTTCAAAGTACCAGGCTCTTGGGGCTGGGTGAAAGCCTCTGAACCTTGAGCTTCAGCTCTGCCTCCTGCTCCCAGCCCGCTGAAGCTAGAAGCATCTCTTCTCTCAGGCAGTGACTGGCTGCTGAGGCTAACAAGCCCTGCTGTTGCTGTTGCTGTTATTTGCCGTCGAGTCGGCCCCGACTCATAGCGACCCCTCCTTGGGTTTCCGAGGCAGTATCACTACGGAAGTAGGATTGCCCAACCTTCCTTCCGAGGAGTGGCTGGTGGGTTTGAACCGCCAGCCTTCTGGTGAGCAGTCAAGTGCCTTAGGCACTATGCTACCAGAGCTCCTCTAACAAGCCCAGGGTCGACAAATAAAATGGCACAGTCCTGATGTTACCAAACCACACGGCAGGCCATTGATTCAAGTCCATTGAGAGTCCCAAGAGCGACAGAGCATGGCAGGCTGCTAAACAACGGACTCGGCTACACACAGGGTTCAAGTATGCCATAAGCTAGAGACCGTTCCCCAAGACTTCTCCTTATATACAGGAAACGGACTACATCCCTAAGGCAGCTACTCAGCTGCTCACAGTAGATTCCACCATGGAGGTGATTACCAGTCTCATCATGGGGAATACTACATCCAGCTGCCCAGCTACTCAACCAGGCCCAGGCAAGTTGACACATAAACTTAACCACCACACCAACTTTTCAGTTAGTAGTCAAGTGCAACTTGCTTGTGTCACTTCTAAGGCTAGTAGGCTCTTTCAGTTAGTTTATTTGCCTTAAGATTCAACCAGAGCATTTTGAGTTTGAAATTATAAAGCATGAGGTGGGACAGCAAGGAGAAATGGAAGAAAAAAAAAAAAAAAAAAACCTAATGCAACTGTAAGGAGTTTGCTCTGGAGGCACAAATGTTAATAAGCATTAGGTTGCTAACCAAAAGGTCAGAGGTTTGAACTCACCAGCCAGTCCATGGGAGAAATACCTAGCAATTTGCTCCATAAAGATCACAACCTATGAAACCCTATGGGACAGTTCTACTCTGTCCTATAAAAACCAAAACTCACTGCAATCTAGTGAATTCTGACTCGTAGCAACCCTGTAGGACAGAGCAGAACTGGACAGTAGGATTTCCAAGGCTGAAATCATTATGCGAGCAGACTGCTTTCACTGATTTTTCAGTTAGCATCCAAGTGCTTTAATCACTATGCCACCAGGACTCCTCTTCCATTTTACAGGTCACTCTATAAGTCGATAATCAACTCAGTGGCACATACAACAAGGCAAATATGGTAAGTTACAATGTTACAATATCTAGTCATTTAAGGAGGTTGAATGATAACTAAGATAACCTCTATGATCACAGTAATTCTGTAATCATTTGCTTCTATGGCTATGAACAAGACAGTAATATTTACCTTTGAGGAACTTCAAGTCTAATAGGGAATTAGTTAATTCCCACCCCCAATAGTCAGAGGTGGGCTATTTGAATTAGTCTGTTAAACATACTCAGAATTATATAAAATTAAGATGATAAATCAAGTTACAGAAACTTTTGTTTATAGTACTGCCAGTAGAGTTAAGCAGTAGATGGCCTTAGCACCCTCCTCATGAATGTTGTTCACCACTCCCTGGGTTTTGTGGTGCTGCTCTGGGCACTATGTTGTTGTTGTTGTTATGTGCCGTCGAGTCGGACCCGACTCATAGCGACCCCTCCTTGGATTTCTGAGGCAGTATCACTACGGAAGTAGATTGTCCCATCTTCCTTACAAGGAGTGGCTGGTGGGTTTGAACCACCAGCCTTCTGGTTAGCAGGCACTAGGCTACCAGAGCTCTATAGTCATTTATAATGTGAAACAGATGCAGGTCCTTCCCTTTGTATATTCCTGGCAGTAATTTGAGTAGAGGTCAATGTATTTCCCATGCCTGGAGTAGTCAACCTTTTCTGATGTTGTTTTTTTCTATATAATTACATGTGTATGTTGATCCAGAATATGGACTTCATCTGTGATATGTTTCCAAGAGGAATATGGTTTCCAATAACTTGATACCATAGCATTGAAGTTAATAAACTTTACTTCTAGAAATCTCTTTGGTTTTATGAAATAGGAAAAACTGAAATACCCAGGAAACAAAAAGATGAGGAAAGGAAGCCAGATGAAAGATGTAAACAGTTCTCAAGCCTGATTTTCTCACTCCCCAATACTCTAGACAGGACTGGATGACACTAAGAAGATATAATGGTTTTGCAAAGGCAGAGTTTTAAATGTAGTACCTTGAATCAGGCATAACAGAGCAATGTTAACCTCCAAGGAAATCTGACAAAAGAGAATGGAAGGGATGCTCACTGGGAGAATGACAAAGCAAGAAGGAGCAACTCACTGCTACAAGGAACTGAGTTCTCATTGGGACAAATTATGACTAGCATTTATTATTTCAAAACTAAATGTTTTTGAAGTATGTCTAAATCATGAAACCTCAACTCATACTGCACAGGTGATTCTTTGAAGAACAATTGTTAAGCTACCTAGTATGTGGTAGGCACTGTTCTATGAACTGAGATGTGACAGTGAACAGAACAAAGCCTTTACTCTCATGGAATTCTCAATCTAGCAATGAGACTAGAATTGGGGAAGATACAGACAATGTGTCAAATATATACGTAGTATAATTTCAGATTGTATGATATAATGGCTGGGGGTAAAGGGTGCCATGAAGAAAAATCAAGCAGTTAAAGGAGCTCAGAAGTGATGAGGTGGTGGTGTTCTTAGAGTGGTCGGGTCAAGGAAGGCTTCTGATAAGGGGATGTTTGATCAGGGATCTGAATGAAGTGAGGGAGTAGGCTTTAAGCCTTGCTCTTTTCATTCAAAAAGAAGAACAAGTGCAAAGGCTCTCAGGTAGAAATGGACTTAACATGCTTCAGAGACTAAAGAAGCCATTGTGACTGATGAAGAGTAGAAGGAGAGTAGCAAGAGATGATGCCAGAGAGATAGCCAATGGGCTTTTATTTTAGGTGAAATGGGAAAACAAATAGGAATTTCTGCAGAGAAAGGACATGATCTGGCCTCAGCCTCTAAAGTGCTAAGTGGAGGAGTGGGTAAAAGTGGAAACAGAGGGACCATATAGGAGGCTAGAAAGAGGTGATGGTAATTTGAACTACAGTATAGCTATAAATGGAAAAATAAGACAGGATTTATTAATAATTCAGTTGTGGGATATGAGAGAAGAGAGAAGTCAAAAGAAATTCTGGATTTTGGCCTGAGCAACTAACTAATGAATGTCCCATATAGTGAGATGGGGAAGGCCGCAGAAAGAGCCAGCATGGCGTTGGATATAGTCAATTTCAGACATCCAAGTGGAAAAGCTGAGCTGGCAATTGGATATGTGACTCTAGAGCCCATAGGGAGGCCTGGGCTAGAGATAGAAATCTGTGTGTCATCAGCACAGAACATCAAGGAGCATGAGTGGAGAAGGGAAACGAAGAGGAGAGAATCTGAGGATTGAAACCTGGGGCACTCCAACATTTAGAAGTCAGGAAGATGAAGACAATCCAGTCAGGAGACTGAGAACCAGCAGCCAATGAGGAAGAAGCAGAACCAGGAGAGAGAAGTGTCCTGGAAGCCAAGGGAAGAAAATTATTTTGAGAATGAGAATGATCAGCTGTGTCAGTGCTACTTATTGGTCAAATAGGATGACAACACATCGACTCTTAAATTTTGGTGACCTAGGTGGGAGAGCTTTGGTGGCATAGTGCCTGAGGCATTTGACTGCTCACCAGAAGGTTGGTAGTTCAAACCCACCAGCCACTCCTCAGAAGGAAGATGAGGTGATCTACTTCTGTAGAGATACTGCCTTGGAAACTTAAGGAGGGGTCAAATTGACTGGATGGCAGTGAGTTTGGTTTTGGGTTTAGAGGGCATTGATGCACTTGAGAGAAAGGAGTGGTGGAGAAAACCCTGATTGGAATGTAGTTGAGAGAGAATGGGAGCAGAGAAAGTAGAGGCAATGGGTGCAGACTTTCTTTAGGAGCTTTGCTGTGAAAGAAGGTAGAGAAATGGAGTGGGTGGAGGGTGATGCACAATCAAAGGAAACTCTTCAAGATAGGAGAAATTATAGTTTGTTGATAGGAATAGTCCTGTCAAGAGGTGAACCTTGATGCAAAGGGGGGGGGGATAATTTCTGGAGTGAGATTTTAGAGTTGGAGAGTAGGGACTTAGGTCCCTACTTAGGTAGGAAGAGCAACAATTTATCCTTAGCAATAGGAAGGAAGTCTGCAGCACACATGGAGAAGTGTGGGGAAGCTGGAATGTTCTGATGGGAGATACAGGCATCCTCCTTTCAGCAATTCTGTTTTCTTAGTGGACTAAGAACAGAAGTGATCAGCTGATGGTGGAGAAGGGGAGGTGTGGGAGTTGGGGCAGAGAGAAAAAACATGTGGGCTAGTACTGACAGATGTGGCAGGATTGGTGGAGAGCACAGAGGGCATTTGACGGTCACAACATGGAGTTCCTGGATGGTACAAACAGTAATGTGCTTTGCTGGTTGAAGGTTCAGGTCTACTCAGAGGGATCTTGGAAGAAAAGCCTGGTGATTTATTTCCAAAAAATTAACCATTGAAAATACTGTGGAATACAGTTTTACTCTGACACACATGGGGTTGCCATGAGTCAGAGTTGACTCCATGGCAACCAGTTTTTACCAGAGTCTTTATGAACACAATACTACCAACAAGTTATTTCTTATTGTACAAAATCTTGCACAATTTCTGAAAAGTTATTAGTGAATTCTGAATTGAGGGCATTATTGTTTTCCAGAGGAAGTAGGGTCATGCAAAAATGGCACTTCTAACCCCAGTTAAATTTGGCATTTTTTCTTTCAAAACCCTATAACCCATAGTTGTCAAGTTGATTCTGACTCATAGAGACGTTGTTGTTGTTGTTGTTGTTATGTGCTGTCGAGTCGGCCCCGACTCATAGCGACCCCTCCTTGGGTTTCCGAGGCAGTATCACTACAGAAGTAGGATTGCCCAACCTTCCTTCCGAGGAGTGGCTGGTGGGTTTGAACCGCCAGCCTTCTGGTTAGCAGTCAAGTGCTTTAGCCACTATGCTACCAGAGCTCCTCATAGAGACTATATATCCCCCTTATTTGTACCAGGAAATAGTCCTTAAGAGGAAGGGATGTTCTTGCATCACTGTTTTTTATAGTGAGGTAACGCAAGACTTGCTTCTGTGATAAATAATTGATGCCACAATTTTCTGAAAACTTAGGTGAAATAATATAAACGAATTTTTTGACATGAACAATTGAATATCTGCTGTTCTGATGAGAGATGTAAACTTGAAAAATGTAAGAATCTATCTTCAAGGAGGGGAAGACCCTCAATGAGATGGATTGACACAATGGCTACAATGTTGAGCTCAAGCATAGCAAGGATTGTGAGGATGGCGCAGGACCAAGCTTTGTTTTGTTCTGTTGTACATAGAGTAGCTATGAGTTGGAGACAACTCAACAGCACCTAACAACAACATCTTCAAGAAACTTAAAAAAACCAAGATGGGTAATCAAAACTAACACACATGAAATAATTAACCAAAAAACCAAACCAAACTCACTGCCGTTGAGTTGAATCCGACTCATAGTGACCACTCCTTGGGTTTTTGAGGCGGTATCTTTACAGAAGTAGGTTGCCCAACCTTGCTTCCGAGGAGTGGCTGGTGGGTTTGAACTGCCAGCCTTCTGGTTAGCAGTCAAATGCCTTAGGCATTACACCACCAGAGCTGTAACCATTTTATGTTTAATTACTTTGTTAAGTATTTGTATTTATTACCCAATTGATAATGTTTAAAATTGTTTTACCTACGAATTATATTTATTGAAATTTATACTAATGAAAAAAATTAAGAATGTACACAAATTATTTTTATTTTTTTTGTTATTGTTGTTAGGTGCCCTCAAGTTGTCTCCAACTCATAGAGACCTTATGCAAAACAGAACAAAACACTGCCTGGTCCTGTGCCAGCCTCATGATCCTTGCTATATCTGAGCTCATTGTTGCAGCCACTGTGTCAATCCATCTTGTTGAAGAAGGCCTTCTTCTTCTTTGTTGATCCTCCACTTTACCAAGCATGATATCCTTCTCTAAGGAATGGTTCCTTCTGACAAAATGACCAAAGTAGCTGAGAGGAAGTCTGGCCATTCTCGTTTCCAAGGAGCATTCCAGCTGCACTTCTTCCAGGACACATCTGTTAGTCCTTTTAGCAGTCCATGATACTCTTAACATTCTTCTCCAACACCACAACTCAAAAGTATCAACTCTTCTTCGGTCTTCCTTATTCACTGTCCAGCTCTCACATGCATGAGAGGCGATTGAAAATAACTTGGCTTGGGTTAGGTGACCCTTAGTCTTCAAGGAGACGTATTTGCTCTTCAGCACTTGAAAGAGGTCTTTTGAAGCAGATTTGCCCAATGCAATACATTGTCTAATGTCTTGACTGCTGCTTCTACTGGTATTGATTGCAGAACCAAGTAATGTGAAGTCCTTGACAACTTTAATGTGTTCTCCATCCATCATGAAGCTGCTCATTGGACCAATTGTGAGGATTTTTGTTTTCTTTATATTGAGGTATAAGCCCTGCTGCAGACTGTAGTCTTCAATTTTCATCAGTAAATGCTTCAAGTCATCCTCACTTTCAGCAAGCAAAGTTATGTCATCTGAGTATCACAGGTTGTTAATGAGTCTTCCTCCAATCCTGATGCCACATTCTTCTTCACATAATCCAGCTTCTTGGATTATTTGCTCAGCATACAAATTGAATGAGTATGGTGAAAGGATATAACACTGACACTTTCCCTTCCTGATTTTAAACCGTGCAAAATCCGCTTGTTCTGTTTGAATGACAGCCTCCTGATTTATGTACAGGTTCCTCATGAGTACAATCAAGTGTTCTAGAATTGCCATTTTTCTCAATGTTATCCATAATTTGTTATGATCCACACAGTTGAATGTTTTTGCATAGTCAATAAAACATAAATAAACATCTTTCTGGTATTCTTTGCTTTCAGCTAAGAGCCATCTGACATCAGCAATGATATCCCTCAGTCCACATCCTCTTCTGAACCCAGCTTGCATTTCTGGAAGCTCTCTGTCAGTATACTGCTGCAACCACTTTTGAATTATCTTCATTAAGATTTTACTTGACATTAATGATATTGTTAGATAATGTCCACATTCCATGGGATCACCTTTCTTTGGAATGGGTACAAATATGGATCTCTCCCAGTCAGCTGGCTAGGTAGCTGTCTTCCAATTCTCTTGGCACAACTGAGTAAAGGCCTCCAGCATGACATCCATTTATTGAAATATCTCATTGGGTATTCTGTCAATTCCTTGACCCTTGTTCTTTGCCAGTTCTTTCAGTGCAGCCTCGACTTCTTCTTTCAATACCATTGGTTCTTCATCATACACCACCTCCTAAAGTGGATGAACATCAACCAGTTCTTTTTGGTACAGTGATTCTGTGTATTCCTTCCATCTTCTTGATGTTTCCTGCATCTAGAATTTTTCAATATTGCAATTTGAGGCTTAATTTTTTTTTCTTCAATTCTTTCAGCTTGAGAAATACCAAGTGTGTTTTTCCCTTTTGGTTTTCTAACTCCAAGTCTTTACACATTTCATTATAATAATTGGATTTGTCTTCTTGAGCCACTCTTTGAAATCTTCTGTTCAGCTCATTTATCTTGTCTTTTTTTCCATTTGCTTTAGCTACTCTCTACTCAAGGGCAAGGTTCAGAGTCTCTTCTGACATCCATTTTGGTCTGTTCTTCCTTTCTTGTCTTTTTAATGACCTCATGCTTTCTTCATGGATGATGTTCTTGATGTCATCCCACAGTTGCTCTGATTTTCGGTCACTGGTGTTCAATGCAACTAATCTGTTCCTTAGATGGTTTCTAAATTCAGGAAGGATGCAATCAAGGTCATATTTTGGCTCTTGTGGACTTGTTTTAATTGTCTTCAACTTCACCATGAATTAGCATATGAGCAGTTGGTGGTCTATTCCGCAATCAGCTCCTGGCCTTGTTTTGGCTGAAGATATTGAACTTCTCCATCGCTTCTTGCCACAGATGTAGTCAATCTGACTCCTGTGTATTCCATCTGGCAAAATCCATGTGTATAGCCATCGTGTATGTTGTTGAAAAAAGGTATTTGCAATGAATAAGTTATTGGTCTTGCAAAATTCTGTCACGCGATCTCCAGCATTATTTCTATCACCAAAGCCATATTTTCCAACTACCGGTGATTCTTCTTTGTTTTGCACTTTTCATTCCAGTCACCAGTGTAATCAACGTATCTTGAGTGTATGTTTGGTCAATTTCAGACTGCAGAAGTTGGTAGAAGTCTTCAATTTCATCATTTTTCACTTTAGTGGTTGGTGCATAGATTTGAATGATAGTGGTATTAACCGGTCTTCCTTGTAGGCGTATGGTATTTTCCTATCATTGACAGCACTGTACTTCAGCACAGATCTTGAAACAGTCTTTGTGAGGATGAATGCCACCCATTCCTCTTCAATTTGACATTCTCAGCATAGTAGATCATATGGTTGTCTGATTCAAAATGGCCCATACCAGTCCATTTCAGCTCACTAATGCCTAGGATATCAATCTCTATGCATTCTCTAAAAAATGTTTTTATACATGATTGCAAAAGAAAATGGAAAAATCTAGATACAGTAGAAGATTGACTAAATGATGGTCGTTTGCATATAAAATCAATACCACGGATTCAACATGTTAATGTTTCCTTAGAACATTTTTAAAACAATTTGCAAAACAGTATTTCCCGTATGATCCCATTTGTTGAAGAATTGCATATGCATGCATAGAAAATGTCTGGAAGGATATATTCACTGTGTTAAAAATGTTCTCTTAAGATGAAGAGCTTATGACTGTTTTTTCTTTTTGCTTAACTGTATTTTTAAGTTTTTTAAATAGTATAAATGTATTACTTCTATAATAAAGAAAGCCAATAAAAGTTATAAAATTCAAGACATGTGTAATTAAATTGTAATAAGCACTTAAATGTTGTAGGTGTTAAGGGAAAAAAAAATTATGAGGGCTGGAATAGCCAGGAAAGGTTTCACTGAGATGGTGGAATTTGAGTTAAACCTCAAGGCTGGGAAGGGTTCAGAGAGGAGCAAAGGTGACTGAATATTGAACACAAAAGAATCTAAAGCTTTGAAATGTCAAAGTGTTTGGAAAGAGTGGGACATTATGACACCAAGAAGAACAGATTAGAAAGTGGAAGGTATTGGAGACCACGCCTGATTATGATGGCTAGCAAAGAATGCTGAGTACTACAGTGAGGAGGGACATTTATTGGAGTGACTAATTTTTTTTTTCAAAATATAATATCTTAGGTTTTTCCTTCCTTTCCCCTCCTTTCAAGACTTTGAAAACAATAACTTGCCTATCTGTCTCTCTTTTTTCAGATATTCCTTGAGCAAACAAAGACTATACACAAGCACTATTCTAGTCTCTGAAGATATGAGGATGCATAGATCAGGGTCTCTGCACTCCAGGAGATTATAGCCTAGTGTGTCATGACAGCACATCATGAATAGAAGGACAAAGGACACCCAGCAGCTGAGTCTGCCTAGGAGAATGTGAGATGGCTTCCCTGAGGAGGTAATAGCTGAGCTAGATTCTGAAAGGCAAGGAGATTTTATCCAAAGGTATTGGAAGGGCATTCCAAGCAGGATAATTGGAGAGTGAAAGGGTCGGCATTTTAGATGGTTACCAGTGTTGGCAAAGAATGTTGACTATCCAGCAGACTGCCAAAAGAAAGAACAAATCAGTCTTAGAAGAAAATACAACCAGAATGTTCCTTAGAAGTGAGGATGGTGAGATTTTGAGTTGCTTACTTCGGACACTTCATCAGGAAAGAACAGTTACTAGGAAAGAACATCATGTCTGGTAAAAAGCCAATGGAAATGAGAGAAGCCCTGAATGAGAAGGATTGCCCCAATGGACTCATACATACCAATGACCAAGAAAATAGTGAAGGACCTGGCAATGTTTCATTCTGTTATACATATGGTAGCCTTGAGTCAGAGCTGATTTTAGCGCAACAAACAGAGCAAGCAACAAGTGGGAGATTTGGGACTGGAAACATAGACATGGACCAGAAGCATTAAGGGTTTTTAATTCCATACGGAAATTTAATTTTATTTGTAGGGCAAAGTATCTCTCAAACTTTTCCAGTGATGTGCTTTCTAATGGCAGGGGAAATAGCATGCTAACCTCCTAGAGATCTGGGCACACAGCCTCACCTTCTCTAAGAACAAAACATCTGTGAAATTTCCTTTCATATCTTAACAATTCCACCTGAATATGTGTTGTCATCTATGATGTATGTGGGTTGATTTTATGATAAAATATTTTTTAAACAATCTGTTACCATTGGGACTGAAAATCCCTCTTTCACACTTAAAATTTTTGATTAAAGTTGATTCAATTCTGGAAAATGCTCAGAGTTTATCCTGTGTCTTCAGAAGGTCCTCAGGGATGCTGAAAAGCCTGGCTGGAAGGCTTAAAAGCTGATGACCGATTTCCAGTTGTCTAAGAGATATAATTCTGATTTTGAGTTATGAAGAACAAAGCATTGGAGGCATGAAGGAGCCTGAAGAGGCTGGAGACAGCAGCTGAACTCCAGGGACAGGATGATGGGAACCTAAAACAAGGCAATGAGTGTAGCTGGGGACCGAAGGAGTTGGGTAAATTGAGAGAAGTTCATGGTTTTATAGCCATTTGTATGTGGGAGGGGAGAGAGAGGGAAGAACATGGGTGATTTTGAGATGTCTAGCTTTAATGACTAGGAGGGAGCCATTGGGAATACAGAAGGGTCAGATCACTTAGAAAGGGGTGGAGTGAAAAGGAAGGAGGACCAAGGCTGGATCTCTGAGGCACAGTCTTTTGGGAATTGGCAGGTACAACGGAATAAGAGTTAATGAAGACAGGAATGGAGCAACCAGGGAAACAGGAGGTCCAGAGACTGGAAAGTCAAAGAAGGCAAGAAAGAGAATGTAATGAAAGACTTGGAAACATCATTCCATGACAAAGAAAGGTCTGCAGGGAAGGGGGCTGGCCCATATGACAGCTTGATGGTTCTAGACCCACTGAGTTGAATATGTGTGTGTGTGTGTGTGTGTTGGGGGGGGGGCAGCAGAGAATGAATGGGAGAACGGCAGAGAAGTATGGACCTGAATGGAAGAAGAGATTAGAGATGAGGGAACTCAAATAAGGGCAGGAGCACTAGATATGAAGGAGGAATCAGACTGAGAAACCAAAACTCTAGGGCAGGGGATAGCCATGGGTGGGCAAGAAAAAGGACATGCTTTCCTCTCCAACCAGGAGGAACATGAGAATTAGAAATACTTTGGGGGATGGAGAAAGGATCATTCAGACTTCTACTCTGAATAGTGAAACTTAGAAACTGGATTACAGGAAAAATCAAAGAAAGGGATAATTCTAAGATTCTAGAGCTTCAGGATAATAATTAGGGATGAGTGGTGGGGAATTTGGGGTGAGAGGTGGATTTTTTTTTTTCACCTTGGGGACCAGTAAGGAGGTGCTGAGTTCAAGGTTCAGGAAAGCAAAAAGAAATTCATTTCTTTCTTAAGAAAATAGCTCTAACAATGCTGCTTGTAATCCTCCTCAGAGCTTGCAGTGATACCTAGCTTTTCCATAAATAAATAAATATTATTTTTAAGTGCCTCTTCATTCCACCCACCTTGAAAAAGATGTTTTTGATTAGTACACTGATTATTTTCAGGTATCACTACATCTGTCATTACAACTATCACGAATGACAGGGTTTAAAGAAACCTGACAAAGCTTGGCTGTACAGAGAAGTAAACTTTTCTGAAATTACTGTAAAAAGAAAGAGTTGATGCTTGATAAAAATGTACTTGAAATGGAATTCTTTTCCTCAGCCCAACTTTTGTTTTTTGAGGGGCACAGAGAATTGAATTCACTAACCCTATAGCAATTTCTCCAAATAAAACATAAAACTAAATTTACAGTTTCTATTTTTTCAAAAAGCTGTTTATGTGATATGATTACACAAAGGCACCTAACCTGAACACTGCTCACAGCTATGCGTTGGTCAGCACAGCTGCCCTGTGCCCTCCTGTGTGTCCTGTCCCCATGTGCTTGCATCAGGCACAGGGTCTGTGTGAATGACAGAGATGCTGCCTTGTATGTCTCGTTATTTTCTCCAAGGTACCCCCTACCTAGATCTCCTATGGCGCACACACCAGGGACCTCATTTCACTGCGTTTCAGGTGTTAGGTGCGTATAGAAACACCACCATTCATGCCCAGACTTGAAGTTGTCCTTTGGTGATTCCGCAAACTGATGATAACATCGAGGTGCAGTGTGTTTGTTCCAGTTTCACTTCAGCGCCTCTGGATTTACAGCTTTGCCTGGTTCTGTCGACACTGCAGGCAAGATGCTTGTGGTAAGGTTTCCTCCCCTCTTAATCTTCTCAAGCTGGAAAGGGTGAGTGTCAGGGAGCTAGACTGGGTCCAGGATCCATTTTAGGATCAGACAATACATTTGGTTGTCATATCTCACTTATCTTCAGGAACACCTCCCCACTGATATTTCCTCCACCTCCAGCTCCACGTTTGCCTGCAGGAGAAAAAAAGAAAAGGTGACAATATCTCTTTTGACTGTTACTTGATTCAAACTGTTGCACTAATTTATTGAGCTATACAAGTTAAGATTTTTGCACTCTAATGTATTTAAGGAATCCCTGGGTACACACACGGTTAAGTGCTTGACTACTAACTGAAAAGTTGGGAGATAGAATCTAACCAGAGGGCCCTCAGAAGGAAAGCCCTGGTGATCTACTTCTGAAAGGTCATGGTCACTGAAAACTTGTGGAGCACAGTTCTGCTCTGAAACATGAAGTCAACGTGGGTCAGAATCCACTCAACAGCAACTGGTTTAATGTATGTAAGTAATATCTCAATAATAATTTTTAAAACAGACAGAAATAATTAGGTGAATATCATAAGTGAAAGAAAGTCCTTCACCTCACAAGGACTTCCCATATACTGTTCATTCCACCTCTTTTCTTTCCCCAGCAAACTTCTACTCATCCTACTCTCAGATCAAGTGAAGCTTCTCTCACCACACCTGGATTAGATCCTCTTTTATATGAACCTTGGACCTAAATCCTTTGCAACATTCATTACAATTATAAGTTCTCCTTTGTTGAATGGAATGGTTTGTTCAATTTATACCTCCTTCAGGAGGAGAGAAACAATGTCTGCGATTGCTCACAGCTATACCTGCAGTTCTTTGTACAGCACTCCTTACTGAATACATTCTCAATAAATAGTTGTTAAATTTCTCTAATAGTGTTGGCCTTCTTTAGTAGTTTCACTGTCTGTTCTCTTATGTGAATAAAGAGTGTATCAATGCTGAAACCATTTACCTTGACTTTTTTCAGAACTCTTGCCTTTGGAAAAAAAAAAAATTCCTTTATTGAGTGCTTATTGTTATTTTTTATTGTTGTTCTTGTTATTGTTTATTTTTTAATATATTAATTTCTAACAACATCCTAATGAGGTGGGCATAGAATATATCTTGCTGAAAGCTTGGGTTCTGGATCCAGAATTCCTGAGTTTGAATCTGATTCTGCCACCAAGTGGACTTGGACAAATTACTAATCTCTCTCTGCCTCATTCTTATCATATGGGATTTCTGTAATATCAAAGCTAGAAAATGTTTGGTAGAGGGCCAGTGAAATGAGATGAAATGGATTGACACAATAGCTGCAACAGTGGGCTCAAACAGAGCAATGATTGTGAGGATGGTGCTGGACTGGGCAATGTTCTGTTCTGTTATATATAAGGGTGACATAAGTCAGAACAGACTCAACAGCAACTAATAATATAATGCATATCTCTTTGGTTTGTCCTAAGGATTATTTAAAGATACTGTACGTCAAGTGTTAGCACATAGTAAGTGCTTGATAAATATTTTGATTTTGTTAGTTCCCATTGAGTTGGCTCTAACTCATGATGCCCTTAAGTATAACAGAATGAAACATTGCCTGGTCCTATGCCATCTTCGGAAGCTCTGGTGGCACAGTGCCTAAGGCATTTGACTGCTAACCAGAAGGCTGGAGGTTCAAACCCACCAGCCACACCTCAGAAGGAAGACTGGGCAATCTACTTCCATAGAGATACTGCCTCAAAAACCCAAGGAGGGGTCTCTATGAGTTGGATCCGACTCAACAGCAGTGAGTTTGGATTTTGGTTTATGCCATCTTCACAATTGTTGGCATGTTTGAATCCATGGTTGCAACCAGTGTGCATTTTGAGTGCCTTCCAAGGTAGAGGACTCAACTTCCTGTACTATCTCAGACAATACTGTGTTGTGGTTGGTAAGTTTGTTATTGTTAGGTGCCGTCGAGTTGGTTCCAACCCATAAAGACCCTAGGTACCACAAAATGAAACACTGCCCAGTCCTGGACCATTCTCATGATTGTTGCTGTGTTTGAGCTCACTGTTGCAGCCACTGTGTCAACCCATTGAAGTTCTCTCTCTTTTTCAATGCTCCTCTCTTTTAACAAGTATGACACCCTTCTCCAGAAACTGGTCCCTCCTGATTGCATGTCCAAAGTATGTGAGATGAAGTTCCATCATCCTCAGTTCTAAAGAGAATTCTGGCTGTACTTCTTCCAAGACAGATGTATTCATTCTTCTAGTAGTCCATACTATATTCAGTATTCTTTGCCAACAGCATGATTCAAAGGCATCAATCCTCCTTTGATTTTCCTTATTCATTGTCCAGTTTATGCTTGCTTATGAAGTGATTGAAAATACCATGGTTTGGGTTGGGTTCACCTTAGTTCTTAAGGTGACATCTTTGCTCTTTAACACTTTAAAGAGGTCTTTTGTAGCAGATTTGTCCAATGCAAAAATGCTCACATCTGGAGCAATAAGTAAAATAATGATAAATGGGGAAAATGTTGAAGTTGTCAAGGAGTTAATTTTACTTGAATCCACAATCAACACCCATGGAAGCAACAGTCAAGAAATCAAATGACATAATCCATAAGTTTACATTGGCTAATTTTCAGAAGTAGATCTCCAAGCTTTTATTCCTAATCTATCGTAGTCTAGAAGTTCCACAAAACCTGTCCACAATGGGCAACCCTGCTGATATTTGAAATACCAATTGCATAGCTTCCAGCACACTTGGCAGCACACAGGCCCTTCAGGAATAAAGTGTCTGAGAAGTTTGCAAGACATGGAACCTCCCAAGATGCTAGATCAGACTGTGCAGGGCTGCCTAATTTTGCTAGCCTTTTTCATTTTTCAGAAAGTCACTTAGAACTCCTGGGTGGAGTCATGGTACCTTGAGGAGAAATATGACTCTAAATACCAGAAGTCTTCACGTGGGACATCAATCTTTGCCAACATCCAATGTAGACATGCCAGATGTCTAGAATGGCTAGGGCTGACATACCCAGGGACAGGGAAGACATCAGGAAGAGCGGGATATTTGGCATTATTCTGGATCAGAAGAGGAGTCTGAGGTTTAGCTGATACCGCCTCGGAAACCCAAGGAGTGGCCGCTATGAGTCAGGTCCGACTCGACGGCATATAACAACAACAACCACCTCTGCTCACAGGCTTCACTGTCAGTGCAGACATACCCACCCTCATCTTTGTCTTGTTCTCAATGATTCTAGGACTATAGTGAAATGGAAGTGGCAAGACTAGGACCCTAGTTCCAGACCCCAAGTTCAGGGAAAACAATGATCATACCAATTAGCAACTTGTTCACACGACGTCATAGCTAACATTTGTTGACCATGCTTGACTATTAACTGGAAGGTTGGGAGTTTGAGTCCACCCAGTGATACCCCAAAGAAAGGCCTGGTATGCCATTAAAACAAATCAGCCATTCAAAACTCTATGTAGCAATTCTACTGTTACATATATGAGGACACAATGAGTTGGAATCATGCCACAGCAAATGATTTTAACATTTGTTGAGCACTCACTGGTCTAGTGTTTTAACTGCATTATTTTATCTAAAGGTGACCATATCATCCCAGTTTGGCTGGGACTTTCCCAGTTTTAGCACTGAATTTCCCTTAGTCTCTAAAAAATCAGGAGGGATAGTCACCCTATTTTATCCTCACCACTTCCCTGGGGAAGTAGGAGCCAGGCACAGAGCAGTGAAGTGACTTCCTAAAGATACACCCCCACCAAGTGTCAGAGTCAGGACTTGAACTCAAGCAGTCTGCTTCCACAGCCTGTTCTCTTAATCACTGTGCAATGCTGACATAGCCAGAGGGGTTAGGAATCCTTTCTCTGGTGATAGTGCTTAAAAGCAGCCTTTACCAGCACATGCTTGGGTTTAGTCCGGATCCAAATGGATGGCAAACAAAGCACTGGCTGCAGTGGGGAAAAGAGTACATTGTGTAAGATGAAATTCCCAAAAACCAAAAACTGAAACTAATACTTCATTCCTCACAAAACACTAAAGACTCACCTGGCTCTCAGATTTGGTACCTCACTTTAATTTTCACTGTGTCTTTTACTTGGTGAGCATAAGACAAGAACCTGGAGAATATAGAGCAGGTTCGTAGACAGTTTTGAAGTGGGCAGGTACAAGGTGGGATTCCAGTTCTCCTTGAAGGACTTTCGTATCTGATGCTTTCTCTAATTGTCAGTCATATTTTCCAATTTTACTATTATGCCACTGTTTTTTTTTTTTTTTTTTCCTTCTCTTCTTCTACTCTCTGTTCAGTTCTTCTCTGCTGTGTTTTTGCCTCTTTTTCTCCTCCTCTCTCCTACTCCAAGGAGTTGTCCTTACCTTGGTAGTGTTACTTATAATCCAGGCCTGATTTCCAGATGGTCAACCCAGACCCCTTCACTCACAAAAGTGGGGGGTGGCTTGGTAGAGGCAGCTTGGGCGTTATGCAGCCCTGTGTTGTAGTTTCTTCTTTACACCTCTCTCTATGCTATATCAAATACCTTCTCTGAAGTTTGGTTTCAGATGAAACTACTAATTATAACCCTGAATAGTGTGGTCATAGAATTGTTCAGTGAGATGACAAGTGTGACAGCAACCAGCAAAATATCTCGGACATTGTTGGTGCTTGATTAAATAATACTTTTCCGTTTTCCTTCTCCTGGCTCCAGGCCCCATCTGTGAACTTGATTCAGACCAGAAGTGAATAGCCTGGTACAGTCTCAGGGATGGGGTTGAAGAGCACCCACAAGGCAGGTGAAGGAG
Source organism: Orycteropus afer afer (assembly GCF_000298275.1). Taxonomy (NCBI): domain Eukaryota; kingdom Metazoa; phylum Chordata; class Mammalia; order Tubulidentata; family Orycteropodidae; genus Orycteropus; species Orycteropus afer. The sequence goes on along the minus strand of NW_006921598.1, from coordinate 7,340,423 downwards.
AGGAGCACCAGCCACAGGTGCAAACACTTACCATCTACTTGGTGATTTCCTAGGGTCAAAGAAATGATGGAGTTATTTCTACCTTGTGTATTTTGATTTTGTTGTTTAATTAGATTTGTTTTTTCAGTTGCAAGGAGCAAAGACCTATTCAAGGTACTGCAAGAAAGGGGGTGAAAGTTATTCTAAAGAAACATATGGACTCAATTTGAAACTGGAATTTTAAAGCTGCCAATAGTCCCAGAGTTAGTATCTCAAGGATTGTGAGGTCTCTGCTTTTCTCTGTCTCTGCTCCATTCTTCTCACTACTGACCAGCCTTCTCTGCTTACTCAGAAAATCCTGACATTCCCTCTACCCAACCAGCTAGAGGACCTGGGTAAGTGTTCTTGACTAATTTGTTCCCAGATCCATTTCATTCAGTCTCCACTTGCTAAGTAGTAAAACCCTCAACTCTGCCCCTTCTTGGGATATGAGTGGAGAGGTATCTCATTTAGTTCCCATAACCCTGCCACCCTCTATTCTAGCTGTGACTGAGGCCCTCATTGATCTTCATCGGTAGTATGGCTATTCCAATGCCCCCAAAGTGTGCTGACCAACCCTGACCTCTGGTATACCCCTGGACATCTGTTTATTTGCTTGTATGCTCCTCTCTCTCAGCTTCTCTTCTGGTCTAGGAGATTTGGGGGTGGGTGCAGACCATGGAAAATGATATAGCTCTGTCAGGTGTATCACATTCCCTCCTCCTTCATGGGGATGAAGATTGTGAAGCAGGGCCTGTGGTTTCCAGGGGGAGACTCAGAATACACCTGGAACTGTTCTCCTCTCCCGATACCCAAACCCTTGGCTCTTCTTCCAGATCACATTACTGAATTTCTTCTTTACCTAGGACTGTCTTCTTCTCAGGGGTTCTAATGTTGCTCCCTGCAATACCGCCTCCACTGCACTTTTTTTCCACTTTTCCTGGTATGTCAGACATGCTTGTGCAAGTGCAACCTGAGGAAACTGGGGAGGGTAGCTGAATGCATACCAAAGAGCCCTTATACTTTCTGTGACCTTGCAAGTATCTCTGGGGCTTCTCCCCACCTCACATACAAGCCTGTTTGAATCTCAGCTTGGCGCTCAGACAGGATGTTCCTTCACATCGCTAATTCCTGTTTCCTAATAATTTCAGAAATGAATATGGCCTTTTGCTTGATGACACTTCTGCACTCATCTTTTCAGTTTTAGCTTCTATTGCCAATTTTCTTTTATCCTAGGTCTTTCTTAGTTCGACATTTTGAGAGAAGAAATCTGATTGGCTCAGTTTATGTTTTTGCACAGGTTGATAACCAGGCAAGGACTGACTGCCTTTGATGGGTCAGGGGCCCACTGCAGTGCCGTCAACAGACTTTTAGAAGGCTTGTGAAGAGAGGAGAAAGGTTGTCACAAGGGACACTTTCCAAGGTCATTCAGGCCTTCCTCTTTAACAGTGGCTATGTGTATGACATTCTCTCTTTAGAAGTGCCATTGGTGGGTAAATTCAGTGATTGATATCTTGAGTACATCTATACACCTATTCCTCATTTATCGACTAGCTGATACTTCACATTTATGACAACAGTGAAAATTTACTATTAGACTATTTGGCGTGTTAATTGCGCAAGTCTGGAAGTAATAAACAACAAAGTATGAGGTGAGAATAATGCACACAAGTGTGTGTCACTTGGTTGAGCCATGATTCTCAGTGGTTTGCAGTTATGTAATGATGTAATTTGGAAGTTGATAAGTGATGTTTATTTGACAGCTATGTAATGATGTAATTTGGCAGTTCTGTAATGATGTCGTCATTCTCTATTTTGTGATCTGATGTGGTCATCCTCCATTTTTGCATAACAACTTGGTCTTTGAAACCTAACCATGTCAAAAAGTGAAGAGTGGGTTTACTTTAAAAATTAGCTGTTTTCTTTCTTTCTTTTAGCTTTTTAATGTGATTTGGGTTTACAGAGCAAATCAATTTTCCATTTAACAATTCAACATATTTTGCTTCATACCATTGATTGCAGTCTCCACAATGTAACATTGTGCATCCCATTTTCTCCCTGTGTTTCCTGTTTCCAATTGTCCTTCTTTCCTATCCTTTCCTGCCTTCTGAGCTTTATCCCTGGACAAAAGCTACTTTTTTGATCTTGTGTGGCTCATTGTTCTAAGAAGTACATAGCTCTTTAGTGTCATTTTTCACTTTATAGAGTTATCTATTTCTTGGCTTAAAGTTGAGCCACTAGTGTGAGTTCAGTTCAAACCACTAGGTTTGAAGGGTGACTTAGGACCATAGTCTCAGGAGTTCCACCATTCTCTATCTGACCAGTCATTTTTATGATTTTGAGTTTTGTTCTACATTTTTCCCCACTGTATCCAGAAACTTCTGAAGTGATCTCTTTCACAGTGGTAGGTAGTAGTAGCCAGATATCACCTAGTTCTCTGGTCTCAGGATCATAGAGGCTGAGGTTTGCATGGTCCATTAGTCCTTTGGACTAATTGTTTGCATGATCTTTAATTTTCTTCACTCTTCCTTGCTCTAGATGGGGAGAGACCAGTAGTTGCATCTTAGATGCCTGCTCTTGCACTTTTAAGAACCCAGTGACTACTCATCAAAGTAGGATGTAGAACAATGTCTTTGTGGACTATGTCACGCCAACTGTACTTGATGTCCCCTGAGATTATCTATGGTCCTGAGCTCTCAGGCCTAGCTACTCATTCCCTCAAGATGTTTGGTTATGGTTAAGAAGTTTTCATAACTTTGCCCCTAATTTGTTATGATCCACACAATCGAATGATTTTGCATAGTCAATAAAAGATAAGTAAACATCTTTCTGGTATTCTTTGCTTTCAGCTGAGATCCATCTGACATCAGCAATGATATCCCTTGTTCCACATGCTCTTCTGAATCCAGCTTGCATTTCTGGAAGCTCTCTGTCAATATACTGCTGCAACTGCTTTTGAATTATCTTTAGTAAGATTTTACTTGCATGTGATATTAATGATTTGTTGTTGTTGTTATGTGCTATCAAGTTGTCTCTGACTCATAGCAACCCTACATACAACAGAAGGAAACACTGCCTGATCTGGTGCAAGCCTCACTATCCCTGCTATACCTGAGCCCATCGCTGCAGCCACCATATCTATCCATCTCATTGAGGGCCTTCCCCTCTTTCGTTGAACCTTCACTTTATGAAGCATGACATCCTTCTCCAGAAAATGGTCCCTTGTGACAACATGACCAAAGTAGGTGAAACGAAGTCTGGACATTTTCACTTCCAAGAACCATTCTGGGCTGTACTTCTTCCAGGACAGATTTATTAGTTCTTTTAGCAGTCTGCGGTACTTTCAGCATTCTTTGCCAACACCACAACTCAAAAGCATTAACTCTTCTTTGCTCTTCCTTATTAATTGTCCAGCTCTCACATGCATATGTTGTTGTTGTTGTTGTTGTTGTTATGTGCAGTCGAGTCGGACCGACTCATAGCGACCCCTCCTTCGGTTTCCGAGGCAGTATCACTACGGAGGTAGATTGCCCCACCTTCCTTCTGAGGAGTGGCTGGTGGGTTTGAACTGCCAGCCTTCTGGTTAGCAGTCAAGTGTCTTAGGCACTATGGTACCAAAGCTCCTACACATATGAGGGGATTGAAAATACCATGGCTTGGGTTAGGTGCATCCTAGTTTTCAAGGAGATATCTTTGCTCTTCAATTCTTGAAAGAGGTCTTTTGCAGCAGATTTTCCCAATGCAATACGTCTTTTGATGTCTTGACTGCTGCTTCCATAGGCGTTGATTATAGAACCAAGTAATATGAAGTCTTTGACAACTTCAATCTTTTCTCCACATACTGTGATGCAGCTTATTGGTCCAGTTGTGAGGATTTTTGTTTTCTTTATGTTGAGATGTAATCCATACTGTAGACTGTAGTCTTTAATTTTCATCAGTAAGTGCTCTAAGTCATCCTTATTTTCAGCAAGCAAAGTTGTGTCGTCTGTGTATCACAGGTTGTTAATAAGCCTTCCTCCAACCCTGATACCATATTCTTCTTCATATAGTCCAGCTTCTCAGATTATTTGCCCAGCATACAAGTTGAATAAGTGTGGTGAAAGGATACAACCCTGATGCACTCCCTTCCTGATTTTAAACCATGCAGTATTCCCTTGTTGTGTTCGAACAACAGCCTGCTGGTCTATGTACAGGTTCCTCATGAGTACAATTAAGTGTTCTGAAATTCCCATTCTTCTCAATGTTATCCATAATCTATTATGATCCACACAATAAAATGCCTTTGCAGAGTCAATAAAACACAAGTAAACATTGTTCTGATATTCTTTGCTTTGAGTCAAGATCTATCTGACATCAGCTATGATAGTCCTCATTCCATGTGCCTTTCTGAATCCAGCTTGCATTTCTGGAAGCTCTTTGTTAATATACTGCTGCAACTGTTTTTGAATTATCTTCAGTAAGATTTTACTTGAGTGTGGTATCAATGATATTTGATAATTTCCACATTCTGTGGGATCACCTTTCTTTGGAATGGGTACAAATATGGCTCTCTTCCAGTAGGTTGACCAGGTAGCTGTTTTCCAAATCACTTGGCATAGCTGAGTGAGTGCCTCTAGTGAGGCATCCCTTGGTTGAAATATCTCAGGGGGTATTCAATCAATTCTCAGATCCTTGTTTTTTGCCTATTCCTTCAGTGCAGCTTTGACTTCTTCCTTCAGTACCATTGGTTCTTGATCATATGCCTCCTCCTGAAATGGATGATCATCTACCAATTCTTTTTGGTATAGTGACTCTGTGTATTCTATCCATCTTCTTTTGATGTTTCCTGCATCATTCAACATACTGCCCATGAAATTTTTCAATATTGAAATTTGAGGCTTCAATTCTTTCTTCAGTTCTTTCAGCTTGAGAAATGCTGAGAGTGTTCTTCCCTCTTGGTTTTCTAACTCCAACTCTTGACACATTTCATTATAATAATTGACTTTGTCTTTTCAAGCTGCCCTTTGAAATCTGTTCAGCTCTTTTATCCTGTCGATTCTCCCATTTGCTTTAGCTACTCTCCATTCTAGGACAAGTTTCAGAGTCTCCTCTGACACCACTTTGCTCTTTTCTTCCTTTCCTGTCTTTTTAACAACCTTTTGCTTTCTTCATGGATGATGTTCTTGATGTTATCCCATAAGTCTTCTGGTTTTCAGTCATTGGTGTTCAATGCGTCAGATCTGTTCTTTAGGTGGTCTTTAAATTCAGGAGGGATAAAATCAAGGTCATATTTTAGCTCTTGTGGGGTTGTTTTAATTGTCTTCAATTTCAACTTGAACATGCATATGAGCAGTTGATGTTCTATTCCACAATCAGCTCTGGCCTTGCTTGGGCTGAAGATATTGAGCTTCTCCATTGCCTCTTTCCACAGATGTAGTCAATTTGATTCCTGTGTACTCAGTCTGGCAAAGTCCACGTGTATAGCCACCATTTGTGTTGTTGAAAATAGGCATTTGCAATGAATAAGTCATTGATCTTGCAAAATTCTATCATGTGATCTCCAGTATCATTTCTATCACCAAGACAATATTTTCCAAATACTGGTGATTCTTCTTTGTTTACAACTTTAGCATCCCAATCACCACCAATAATTATTACAACTTGATTTCATGTTCGGTCAATTTCAGACAGCAGAAGTGGTAAAAATCTTCAATTTTCTCATCTTTGGCTTTGGTGGTTGGTGCATAAATTTGAATAATAGTAATATTAACTGGTCTTCCACGTAGGCATATGGATATTATCCTGTCACTGACAGCATTATACTTCAGGATATATCTTGAAACATTCTTTGTGATGATGAATGCCATGCCATTCCTCTTCAATTTGTCATTCCCAGCATAATAGATCATATGGTTGTCTGCTTCAAAATGGCAAAAAAACAGTCCATTTCAGCTCACTAATGCCTAGTGCATAAATGCATAATGTCTTTACGCATTCCATTTCATTTTTGACAACTTCCAATTTTCCTAAATTCATGTTTTTTACATTGCATATTCTGATTATTAATGGATATTTGCAGTTGTTTCTTCTTATCTTGAGTTGTGCCACATCAGCAAAAAGAGGTTCTGAAAGCTTTATTCCAACCACAACATTAAGGTCAATTACATTCTGAGGAGGCAGCTCTTTCCTAGGCATATTTTGAGTGCCTTCAGACCTGAGGGGCTCATCCTCTGGCAATATGTCAGACAATGTTTCAGGGCTATTTTTCAGTAATATATCAGACAGTGTTTCACTGCTATTCATAAAGTTTTCACTGGCCAATTCTTTGAGAAGTGGATGGCCTCTTCCTTCTTCTGAGTCTGTCTTAGGCTGGAAATGCCACTGAAACCTGTCCACAATGGCTAACCCTGTTGGCACTTGAAACATTGGTGGCATAGCCTCCAGCCTCAGCAACACACAAGCCACCAGATGACAACAAACTGACAGATGAGTTTATCTCCCTTACCTGTTCCAAACTGCTCCACTCTCACTTCCTGGCCTTCCCTGCCTCTTCTGGCCCTCCAAAAAGCCTGATATTAATGATATTGTTTGATAATTTCCACATTCTGTGGGATCACCTTTCTTTGGAATGGGTACAAATATGGATCACTTGCAGTCAATTGGCCAGGTAGTTGTCTTCCAAATCTCTTGGCATAGCTGAGAAGGGTCTCCAGCACAAGATCCATTTGTTGAAACATCTCAGTGGGTATTCCGTCAATTCCTGGAGCCTTGTTCTTTCCCAATTCTTTCAGTGCAGCCTCAATTTCTTCCTTCAATACCATTGGTTCTTGATCATACACCACCCCCTAAAATGGATGAACATCGACCAATTCTTTTTGGTACAGTGACTCTGTGTATTCTTTCCATCTTCTTTTGATGTTTCCTGCATCTAGAATTTTTCAGTATTGCAACTTGAGGCTTAAATATTTTCTTCAGTTCTTTCAGCTTGAGAAATGCTGAGAATGTTCTTTCCTTTTGTTTTTCTAACTCCAGGTCTTTGCACATTTCATTATAGTAATTAGCTTTGTCTTCTTGGGCTGCTCTTTGAAATCTTCTGTTCAGCTCTTTTATCTTGTCATTTCTTCCATTTTGTTTACCTACTGTCTGCTGAAGGGAAAATTTCACAGTCTCTTCTGACATCTATTTTGGTCTTTTATTCCTTTCCTGTCTTTTTAATGACCCTTTGCTTTCTTCATGGGTGATGTTCTTGATGTTATCCCACAATTCCTCTGGTTTTAGGTCATTGGTGTTCAATGCATCAAGTCTATTCTTTAAATGGTCTCTAAATCCAGGAGGGATATTATCAAGGTTGCATTTTGGCTCTCATGGACTTATTTTAATTGTCTTCAACTTCAACTTCAACTTGCCTATGAGCAGTTTGTGGTCTGTTCCACAATCAGCTCCTGGCCTTGTTTTGGCTGAAGATACTGAACTTTTCCATTGCCTCTTGCCACAGATATAGTCAATCTGATTATTGTGTATTCCATCTGGTGAAGTCCACATGTATAGCCATCATTTATGTTGTTGCAAAAAGGTATTTGCAATGGATAAGTTGTTGGTCTTGTGAAGTTCTATCATGCAATCTCCAGCATTATTTCTATCACCAAGGTCATATTTTTTGACTACCAGTGATTTTTCTTAGCTTCCAACTTTTGCATTCCAGTCACCAGTGATAATCAACACATCTTGAGTGCATGTTTGGTCAATTTCAGACTGCAGAACTTGGGAGAAATCTTCGATTTTCTCATCTTTGGCTTTGGTGGTTGGTGCATAGATTTGAATAATAGTAGTATTAACTGGTCTTCTTTGTAGTGACTATCGTAAATGGTATTGTTTCCTGTTCAGAGTTCTCTTTGTTAGTGTGAAGGAATCTGACTGATTTTTCTATATTCTTCTTGTACTGTGCCACTTTGCTGAATCTTTCAATTAGTTACAGTATTTTCTTGCTGAATCTCTGGGGTTTTCTATGTATAGAATCATATCATCTGCAAATGGAGACAGTTTTACTTCTTTTTTGCCAATTTGGATGCCATTTATTTCCCTTTCTTGCCTTATTGCTCTGGCTAGAACTTCTGATATCAAATAACAAAAAACAAACAAAAAAACCCCAAATCTGCTGCCATCAAGTTGATTCTGACTCATAGTAACCCACATTGGGTTTCCAAGGCTGTAATCTTTGTGGAAGTAGATTGCCTCATCTTCCACCTGCAGAGCAGCTGGTGAGTTTGGGCCATTGGCCCTCTGGTTAATAGCCAAATGTCTTACACACTATGCCACCAGAGCTCCTTATAATGTCGAATACAAGTGGTGATAAAGGGAATTCTTGTCTGATTCCCATTCCCAAGGGGAATGCTTTCAGTCTCTCTCCATTGAGACTAATGTTGACTGTTGATTTTGTTTATATGCCTTTAACTATATTGAGGAATTTCCCTTCTATTCCTATTTAGTTGAGCATTTTTATAAGGAATGGGTGTTGGATTTTGTCAAATGCTTTTTCTGTATTAATTGATATAATCATGTGGTTGTTTTCCTTTATTTATTTATCTGGTTGATTATGTGGATTATTTTTCTAATGTTCAACCATCTTTGCAC
>NW_006921598.1:7311338-7314634 GCF_000298275.1 Orycteropus afer afer | reverse complement strand
GGTAATTATCGGGAGGAAGTGGGAGGGGAGCTGTTGCATTGTGGTAAGTTGTGGTCAATGTCATGAGACAAAGTGTATGTGAACTGCTGTATGAAAAGTGAATTTGCTCTGTAAATTTTTATCCAAATCACATTAAAAAAATAAATAAAAATTAAAAAAGAAAAACAAAAACACACCACTACAAGAAACTACAAAGGATCTACATAAGTGGAAGAACCTGCCTTGTTCATGGATAAGAAGATTGAACATTGTGAAAATGTCAATACTACCCAAAGCAAGCTACACGTTTAATGCAACCCTGATCCAGATACCATCAACATTTTTTAAGGATATGGAAAAACCAATTACTAACTTCATATGGAAAGGAAAGAGACCTCAGATAAGCAAAGCACTACTGAAAAAGAAAAGCACCATAGGAGGTCTCACACTCCCAGATCTCAAAACCTACTATACAGCCATAGTAGTTAAAACAGCATGATATTGGTACAGTGATAGACAAATAGATCAGTGGAACATAATTGAAAACCCAGAAATAGACCCATCCATCTATGGATAGCTGATCTTTGATAAAGGACCAAAACCCATTAAATGGGGAAGAGATAGCCTCTTTAACAAATGGTGCTGGCATAATTGGATATCCACCTGCAGAAAAATGAAACAAGACCCATACCTCACCCCATACACAAAAACAAACTCAAACTGTATCAAAGACTTACATGTAAAACCCCAAACTATAATGCTCATTAAAGATAAAATAGGGGCAAATCTAGGGGCCCTAATTTACAATATAAATAGACTATCAAGCATGACCCAGAATGCATAGGAGGTGGAAGAGAAGCTAGATGACTGTGACCTTTTAAAAATTAAATTCTTATGCACATCTAAAGACTTCTCCAAAAGGGTTCCAAAGAGAACCTACAGATTGGGAGAAAATATTTGCCTATGACATATCTGACAAAGGACTTAACTCCAAAATTTATAGAAACTCAATACCTCAATACCATAGAGACAAATAATCCAATTCAAAAATATGCAAGGGAGATGAACAGACACTTCACTAAAGACAATATGCTGGCAGACAACAAACACATGAGGAATTGCTCCCAACCATTAGCCATTAGAGAGATGCAAAGCAAAAAAATGAGATATCATCTCACCTAAGCAATAATAGCAAAGTTCAACAAAGCAGAATATAACAAATGCTAGTGGGATTGTGGAGAGATTGGAACTCTCATACACTGCTGGTGGGACTGTAAAATGGTACAACCATTGTGGAAAATGGCATGGAATTTCTTTGAAAAACTGAAAATAGAAATAGCATTTGAACCAGCAATTCCACTGCTAGGAATATATACTAATGAAGTGAGAGACAGGACATGAACAGACATATGCACACCCATGTTCATTGCAGAACAATTAACTATAGCAAAGAGATGGAAACAACCTAAATACCCATCAGCAGATGAATGGATAACCAAATTATGGTACATTCACACAATGGAATACTATGGTACATTAAAGAACAATGAAGAATATGCAAATCATCTCACAATGTGGATGAATCTGCAGGACACTATGTTGAGTGAAATAAGTGTATCACAGAAGGACAAATATTGTATGAGCCCATTATTGTAAAAAGTCAAGGAAAGGTTTGCTTAGGGAATGGAAGGAACTCCCTTTGTAGGTTACCGAGGATGGAAGGGAAAGGGAGCAGAGAATTTTGGACTAGTTGAGGGCCACACACTGAGTTGGGTAAGGGGAGGGACAGTATGGAACGAGTCTGTGACCAGTATGATAACATTGGGGAAAGGGAGGACACCAAATTGTGCACATAAGATATAGATGACAGAGGCTAATACCAGTATATCCACAACACTACATTACCACTAACACCAAACACCAAGCGACAGATAAATACACAGACAACTGAGAAGATCAGATGGGGTTGGTAAACAGGAATATACCCTAGACCAATGATAGATTTAGTAGAGGATAATCTTGCACAAGAAGCTCTGGTAGTATAGTGCCTAAGGCACTTGACTGCTAATCAGAAGGCTGGTGGTTCAAACTGACCAGCCACTCCTCTAAAGGAAGGTTGGGCAATCTACTTTTGGAGTGATACTACCTCAGAAACCCAAGGAGTGGTCGTTATGAGTTGGGTTTGACTCCACAGCATTGAGTTTGATTTGGTTTGGAATCTTGCACAGATGCTAGTGATACAAATAACCACATTTCAGAAGAAATAGAAGACAGACTTGAGTAAGCCTCAGAGAAAGCCAAACTCCTTGGGAGAGAGAACCACCAGGTCTGCTGACTCAGGACCATAGTATTGAGGGACACCAGGCTTAATTGGCACAACCTAATACATAAAAATCTTGTTTCACAACCTACTTTGGTGAGTAGCGACTGGGGCCTTAAAAGCTTTTGAGAGGCCATCTAAGGTGCAGCTAATGGTCTCCTCTCATCTGAAGTGAAGAAGAATGAAGAAAATCAAGGATATTTGGAAACAATCAGCCCTAGGATGTGATGGACCTTGAGACTACAAGAACTAGATGGTGCCTAGCTACCAATGCCAACCTCTAGGGAAGGGATCAAAAATGGAGAGCCTGGATAGAGTGGGAGAAAAAATGTGGAACAAAATTCAAGAACACAATAATGACCAGAATTAATGTTTGGATGGAGTCTGGTGGGACCCCCAAGACTATGGCCATGGGATCCAGTTCAGGCCTGGGATAGGACTCATTCCCAAGGACTGGCTCTCAGCCCAATAGTACAAAGACTTACATGCTGAACACCCAACCCAGGGCGATGCACCCATCTACTCTACAGAGATACACCCCTTGGAGCAATTGGCAATGGGGCACTGGAGAGTCAGCATTCACATGGAGGGAAGCCGGACAGACAGCAGTGCATAACTAAGAAGGGGACAGGGGTGGGGGGAGTGTCACAGGGAAGGGAGAGGAGGAGAGTGGGTTAGAGTTGGGGATGGTAATTGGGGAGTGAAACTAAATGTACATGAACTGTTGAATGTAAAACAAATTTTGCTCTGTATATTTACACCTAAAGTGCAGTTAAAAAAAAAGACAATCAATTGATAAGCAAAGATATACATACATAGAAAGAAAACTAATAATATAGAATGTATATTTCAAATGGGTCACACAAGCAACAAGATCATTAGGATTTTAGAAAACTATTTGACCATTTCCAGTTTAGGGAAGACTTTATGAAAAATTTAGCTTTTCTTCTTCAATTTTTGAGGAAGGTATACAACTTAAATAGTTGAAAGAAGAAAA
>NW_006921598.1:7289659-7310756 GCF_000298275.1 Orycteropus afer afer | reverse complement strand
AGTTCTCTATTTTTCTTTCCAATTCTGTTTAAGTTTGATGTGTATATTTTTGGGGTCTTTCGCTGGGTGCATAGGTATTTATTATGGTTATGTTCTGTTGCTCAATTGCCCCTTTAATCATTACATAAGGTCCTTTCTTGTCTATTATGCTGGTTTTTGCCTTAAAGTTTATTTTATCATAAATTAATATTGCCCCTCCTGCCCTTTTTTGATTGCCATTTGCTTGATATATTTTTCCATCCTTTGAGTTTTAGCCTACTTTTGTCTTTGTGTCCAAGGTGTATCTCTTATAGACAGCACATTGATGGGTCATGCTTTCTTATCTGTTCTGCTACTCTGTCTCTTGACTGGTGCATTTAATTAATTTACATTCAGTGTAATTATCAATAGGTATGAATTTATTGCTGTCATTTTGCTCTGAGTATGTGTGTGTTTGTGGTGCTGCTGATTTCTTTGTTCCATGTATTCTTCTGTGCTAAGTTCATTTTGTTTATGGATTTTCCTATCATTTCCTTCATTGCATTGTTTTAAACCCACTTCATCAATTCAGTTCTGACTCATTGTGATCCGATTTGGTTTCCAAGGTGGTACATCTTTATGGAAGTAGATTGCCTTATCTTCCTTCTGAGGAGAAGTTGGTGGGTTTGAACCACCAACCTTCTGGTTAGCAGTTAAATGTCTTAAGCCCTGCACCACCAGAGCTCCACACCACCAGAGCTTTGCTATAGTCTCTGTTGTTGTTGTTGTTGTTAGGTGCTGTCAAGTCATCTCTGACTCATAGCGACCCTATGCACAGCAGAACAAAACACTGCCTCGTCCTGTGCCAGGCTCACCATCCTTGCTATAGCCATTGTTGCAGCCACTGTGTCAGTCCATCTCATTGAGGTCTTCCTCTTCCTCATTGATGCTCCACTTTACCAAGGATTATATCCTTCTCCAGGGAATGGTTCCTTCTGATAACATGACCAAAGTAGGTAAGACGAAGTCTGGCCATTCTCACTTCCAAGGAGCATTCCAGCTGCACTTCTTCCAGGACACATCTATTAGTCCTTTTAGCAGACCGTGGTACTCTTAGCATTCTTCTCCAACACCACAACTCAAAAGTATCAGCTCTTCTTTGGTCTTCCTTATTCATTTTCCAATTCTCACATGCATAAGAAGCAATTGAAAATACCATGGCATGGCACCCCTTAGTCTTCAAGGAGACATCTTTGCTCCTTGAAAGTGGTCTTTTGAAGCAGATTTGCCCAATGCAATACATCTTCTGATGTCTTGACTACTGCTTCCATTGGTGTTGATTGTAAAACCAAGTAATATGAAGTCCTTAACAACTTCAGCCTTTTCTCCATTTATCATTAATCTGTTTATTGGACCAGTTGTGAGGATTTTTGTTTTCTTTATAATGAGTTGTAATCCATACCACAGACTGTAGTCTTTAATCTTCATCAGTAAGTGCTTCAAATCATCCTCACTGTCAGCAAGCAAAGTTGCTATAGTCTTAGTGTTTACTAAATCTTTATGATTTTCCCCTTTTTATTTTGATGAAATTTATTAAATTTCTTTGAGGTTATCCTGTAATTTATTTTTTCTGACAGAGTTTAAAATAGTCCATTTTATCTTGAAATCATCTTGACTTCCTTTCCATTTGGAAAGTTCTGTAACCTCACTACTTATTTCCTCTTTTTGCTTTGTATTTGTCCTTGCTTACAAATGGATGTACCTGGTTCCCTATTTTCAGTCTTTTGGGTTTATTTTACTTTGGAAACTTCTATATGTGGGTTGGTTTCTAGGTGATTTTGTCAGATTTGTTAATCTCATGTTGTTTGTTGTTGTTGGTTCTGTCTGAAGAACTCTCTTTACTATTTCTTGTAAGGCAGGTCTGGTTTTTTACAAATCCCCTTAATTTCTGTTTATCTGGAAATATCCTAATTTTGCTGTTATATTTAAGGGACATTTTTTTCTGGGTATGTAATTCTTGGCATGGTTTGTCATCTCATTTCCTTCTTGCCTGCACGTTTTCTGTCAAGAAATCAGAGATTTGTCTTACTGGTTTTCATTTGGAGATAGCTCTGTTTTTCCCAAGCTCTTTTCAGGATTCTGTCTTTGTCCTTGGCTTTGGAAAGTTCAATTACGATATATCTTGCTGATTTCTTTTGCAGTCTATCCTTTTGGGGTTCATTGCACTTCTTGAATGCATATCTTCTCATCTTTCATGATAATTGGGAAGTTTTCTCCTGACAAACCTTTCACAATTTTCTTTCTTTCTTTCTTTTTTTTTGTCTCTTCCTGTTCTGGAATTTCAATCACATGAAATTATTCCTCTTTACGGTATCCCATATACTTCTTAAGCTTTCATTTTTTTCCATTCTTTTTTTCTGATTGTTTATCTAACAGATTAATATTGAGAGATTTGTCTTCAATTTTGCTAATTCTGTCTTCCATTGATTCTATTATACTCCTTTACCTTTTAATGCATTATCTATTTTGGAAATATTAGTGCTAATCTTCTGGATTTCTGTTTACCGTTTTTGTGTAATTTCTATTTTTCCATTTATCTTGTCAGTTTATTCTTATACTGTTTTCCTGAATTCTTCTAGAGTTTTGTCTGTTTTCCTTGATTTTCCCTGTGTTTTCCTTGATCTTTCTCTCAATATATCGAAGGTACTTAAATATAATTCTTTTGGATTCCTTATGAGGTAGTCCCAATGTCATTTCTTCCTCAGAAAAGTTTTCTGGCTGTATATTTTGGTCACTTGTTTGAGATACCCCCTCTTATTTATATGTGTGAACTGAGGTTTTCTGTTGTCTCTGAGACATTTTGTTGCTGTGTTTGTGTTTAATTGATGTGTATGTTAATGTGCTTGCTCAGGTTTTGTTTTGTTTTTCTTTGATATTTTAATGCAAGCAGGGTGGATGTGTTATTCTGCTTACTAGTTTGGTAGCACTTAGTTGCTCACTACCTGTCTCCTGGTAGGTGCAATAGAGGATGGATATGAATGTCCAGTTCTCTGTGTGCTGTTCATATTGAGGAGTTAAGGGCAGGCTGAGCAGGTGTTGGCCATCATCTGTCATCAATCAGGTGGTGCAGGAGCTGGTAGTGGCACTCACCCAGTGGGTGGGGCTACAGGAGGTATGAATGTGGGTAGGTACTGTGGACACAGTTGCTGTCTCTCACTGGATGGGGGAAAAAAGAAAAAAAAGGACAAAAAAAAAAGATTGAATGCGCCCCACCAAAAAAAAAAAAAAAAAAAAAAGCTAGGGAAAGTGAAAAAGAGAGAGAGAAAAAAAAAGAAAAACAGAGAAGGGGAAAAAGAAAAGAAAAAAAGAAAAATTCAGTGAGACAAATATAAAAACGGAAACAAGGGAAATGGAAGAAAAAAAAAATGAAAAGAGAGGAGATAATTGGGGATGGGATGTACCATTGGTACTCTAGTCATCTGAGTATGTGGCAAGGGGCAGGGCACCTGGTAGGGTAGGCACTCTCTAGTGGCCAAATAGGCCACAGGAAGTACAGTACTCAGTCTAGGGTAGTGCTTCTGCCAATCTGGTATGTGGGCTGGTGGCAGGATATCTGGTCCAGCATAGTGTTTCTGCCAGCCTAGGAAGTGGCTGTGGGTGGTATGCCTGGTCTGGCACAGAGCATTCTGCCAGCCTGAGGAGGTGGAAAATGCATGCTGTCAAATGCAGGGGTGGTGCTCACGTGGCGCTCAATCCCTGAGGAACCACCTCTGACCAAATATGAGACAAGGGTGGCATAAGGGGGCTATTGCCAGCCACTGGGTGGATGAGAGTAGGGGATGACCATGCTTCTCTGGTCACTGGGAGGTTTTGGAGAATAAGGGGAAGATCACACATTTCTGGTCTCCAGCCACTGGTGTGGGTGCTAGTGCAATCCTGGGTGAGTGAAGTTGATAATCATGTTCTTGCCCCAGAACACTACTTGTAAAAATTCAAAATGGCCACACTGTGTCAGGCCAGTTGACAATTCATTGCTCTCTATATCTCCTTGTTTGCTGTTTTCATTCAATTTCTTCTTTAGTCAGTATTTGATCTGCTTCTTTATCCTTTCATTTGAAGCTCAAGTTTCCAGGATTATCACCCCTATCTGTTTTATGTGGTTTCTCTTGTTTCTGTTGCACAGTGTCTGGGCAGCTTCTTTGCCTAGTCTGCCATCTTGCTGGAAGTCTCTTGAGCTATTTTCTGAAATATCAATTTAGGACATTAAATCTTCCAATTCAAGTGTGTTTAATCCCCCCCCCCCAATTAGGGTATGAAAAGTAACAGAGTAAAAGAGTGTTTGGGGCACAATTTTGTTGTCATCTAACTCTATTTTTTTAAAAACAGGGATATAATTGTTTAGATGATTCACATACAGATTTAAGTGCCATTAGATTTCACACAGATAATCCTGTGTCCTTTTCTGCTGCCTTTCCTAATAAGACTTGAAATGCTTTTAAAACACTGACTAAATCTTATTAACATTATCTCCAGCTCAATAATAGGAAAAACACATTTGTAGAACAGTGACATTTTATGATTAAAAATACATTTATTTAAATGGTTGAGTTGTCTCCATTTGAATATTGCCCACTTTTTCCATAATAATAGCAGAAGTTTTTCACAGATGCTTTCTAATGGTTAATCCCTGCTGTATCACTACTAATGGTATAAAAATAGAATAATATGCCTTGGTTTGATATGTGCTAATTGCTTATCAAAAATTATTCAATTGTAGCCTATCACTGCTGAAGTTACTTCCAAAGAGAAAACTGGGCACTTTTGGAAGGTGTATTAATGCTTCTGGGAGCTCTGGTAGCATAGTGGCTAAGGCACTTGACTGCTAACCAGAAGGCTGGCGGTTCAAACCCACCAGCCACTTCTCGGTAGGAAGGTTGGGCAATCCTACTTCTGTAGTGATACTGCCTCGGAAACCCAAGGAGGGGTCGCTATGAGTCGTAATGCTTCTAGGCTATTTATGTCACATTTGGTATTCCAAAACAATAACAGTAATGGCCCAGAAGAGTCAGTGCTCATCCAAAGGCATACTACATTTGCCAAAGAGGAGGGCATAGAGAGAATCTGGCCCAAATTTTACAATTTAACACAATAAAATTACTTAAGTCCATTATTAGTTTAGGAGCTCTGGTAGTGTAGTGCCTAAGGCATTTGACTGCTATCAGAAGGCTAGCAGTTCAAACCCACCAACCATTCCTTGGAAGGAAGATTGGCCAATCTACTTCTGTAGAGATACCACCGCGGAAACCCAAGGAGGGCTCACTATGAGTTGAATCGATTTGACAGCAATGAGTTTGGTTTTTTGATTTATTATTAGTTTATTCAAAATTGTGAGTGACTCAAAGCAATTGTTGTTCTACAGCCGAATAGACACTTTATTATTCCATTGTAAAAATATCAGATAACCCAAACCTGACTAATTCAAAGTTTTGTGGCACGTGTATGTGTATGTCACAGAGTGCTCCTGCCTTTGATCTCAAATAAATGAGGTTACATTTTATATCTGACTCTGGCTATAATAGTGCCATATTTTGCCTTGAACAAGGCTCAAAGTGTTTTACAGATAATTAGCTCTATTTAGGGTTGAAATAATCCACCAGGGGACACCAGTCGGTGACAGTTTGATGTCTGGGAAGGTAGAGGCAGCACAGTAGCCATGTGTGCTTCCCAAAGCTCCAGTATCACAGGGAAGGTTGGGGTGGGCAGAGAGGAGTCATGAGAGGTGAGATTTGTAAGGAAACCACAGCAGACCCACCTCTGGCTTGAGTACAGCCAATAGAGCTAGGGTTGATGGATGGTATTGGACAAGGAGTGCCCCAAAGGCAAAGGACAATATTTAGGTAAAATGAAACCCTGATTCACTGTGAAAAGGACAATGGGTTAAAATTTTTTACATTTCTCTCCTATGCCATCATTCTTAATAATACACTTGGCTTGTGTTACAGGAAAGCTCAAGGGCACTGCTAGGCCCAGGACACAGGTCGAACTCTCTCTCAGCTCAGTTTTCCTCCTTGTTGGTCTCATGTTTAAGCAGGTACTTGCTGTGTGGTTGGGCGGATGGGACATCAGCAGCTCCAGGCTTACATGGTCCTTACTGTTCAACATCTCTGGGAAAGGGACAGCAACATTTTCTCTTCTGGAACTCACACATCAAACCTCTGGGGAGACTTTGATCCTGCTTAGTTGTGTCATAGACTGATCATTAGGAAAAGGGAGACAAAAACTAGGATTGGCACTTTCTATCTTGAAAGAATGATGGATATCGAGCAGTCAAAAACAGCCAGTGTACATTACAGCCTTCTTAAGGCATTTTTCCTGAGTAGGGATGGGTGTAATTCTGATGTTAACCAAGTTTTTATGAAAGGCTTTCTCAGAGAAGAGTAGTTCTTAATTGATGTGGCTGATCTAAGAACAACTCCATCTTCAGTCTGCTTATATCCAACCCATATTGTTCCTTTCCACCTGTTCTTTCTCAGTGCTCACAACGTCAAGACACCTCTGTGGACAATACTCCTAAAATATATTAGTGTTTATGTGACAGAGGAACTTGAATGCCAGCCATAGCTGTTTGCACTTATTTTCTTCATCAACAGGGTGACATTGAAAGTTTTTGAGTACTTGGATGAAATGACTAGATTTTTTCTTGGGGAGATCAGTCTAGAAGTAGAGCGTAGCGTGGATTGGGAGAGCAGAGACAGGGGTGAGGGAACAAAGTAGGAGACTATAATAGAAATATAATAAGCAAGAAGGGAGGAGGGCCAGAATGAGCATGAGGATAAAACTATGGCTGTTTTGGAAGCAAAGTCTCTCAATTCTTGGAAATTGATTTGATGTTGGGGACCAAAGGAGAGGGAAGTAAATTTTATAAATAACCTAAGTTCTTAAGTTTTGGAATTGAGGAAGAAGAGGAAGATGACATTGAGTTTGCTGTGCAACAGGTGGTTGAAAATGTGGATCTAGAACTCAGGAAAGAGGTTAGAGGGGAGAGAATTGTGAAGAGAATTATTAGTTGAAATAATTAGAATAATGAGATAGTAACCAAAAGACTGTAGAAAAATAAGAGAACAGCAAATGGCACCCAGTTACTCATTCCAGAAACCTAGATGTCATCTTTGATTCCTCCCTCACTCCTCCACCCCCATATTAAAACTGTTAGCCTTACCTGCAATTTTATCTTCAATATTTATTTTGAACCCGCTTACTTTTATACAATTCCACTTTCTTCATCTTAGCCTGGGTTATCAATTCTCCTGCCTGTGCTACTGCAACGGCAATGGCTTACAGTCTTGCTTGCACTCTTGTTTACTTCCAATCCATCCTCACATGGAAATAAAAGTGATTTTCTTAAAATGTGAATTGTATCATGTCACCCTTTTATTAAAATCCCTGAATGAAATCTTATGAGATTAGAATGAAATTCAAACATTATATCATAATCTATAAGGCCTTGCATAACCTAGCTCTCTCCAACTTCAGCTCACTCACCCCTTCATTCACCATGTTTCAATTACACTCATCCTTTAGTTTCTCAAACATGTCAAGCTCCCTCCTAATTCTCCTCCACCAGCCACAGTCCTATCTCTCCTCCTAAACTCTTACTTTCTAGCTCTGCCTTTTATTTCCCAATTCTCCCAATAACACAGGTTTTTTTTTTTTCCCTGAAGAATCATCCTTCTCAAAATCATCAGTAACAGACACTACCCACCCCCCCAGCACCACAGCAAGGAGCTGAATAGGAATAAGGTGGATATTCAGAAACCTCCTTTGAGGGCAGGGGCTGGAGACCCCAAGGTCCAACTCATTATATAATGACCATAAAACTCAACTATACTTGAGTAGCGACTGGGGTCTTAAAAGCTTTTGAGCAGCCATCTAAGATGCAACTACTGGTATCCTCTCATCTGAAGCAAAGAAGAGTGAAGAAAATCAAAAGCATCTGGAAACAGTCCAAGGATACAACGGATCCCGAGACCAGAAGAACTAGATGGTGCCTAGCTACCAATGCCAGCCACTTGGGAAGGGATCAAAACTGGAGATCCTGGATAGAGTAGGAGGAAAAACGTGGAACAAAATTCAAAAACACAAAAATGACCAGAATTACTGGTTGGATGGAGTCTGATGGAACCCCTAAGACTCTGGCCCCGGGTGACCCTTGGGCCTAGAATTTGACTCACTCCCAAAGATTGGCTCTCAGCCCAATGGTAGAAAGACCTACATGCAGAACACCTACCCTAGGAAATGCACCCACCTACTCTAGGGAGAGATACACCCCTTAGAGCAATTGGCCGTGGGGTACCAGAGGGGCAGCAGATAGGAGTGCATAGTTAAGAAGGGCACAGGGAGGAGGTAGCCACAGGGAGGTGAGGGGAGGAGAGTTTGTTATGGTCAGGGATGGTAATTGGAGCATGAAAACAAATGTACATGAACTGTTGAATGTAAAACAATTTTTGCTGTAAATTTATACCCAATGCACAATCAAATTTAAAAAAAGAAAATCAACCATATACTTCTCCTTTTAAAATGAGCTCCAGTTTTAAAGAATATAATGCTAAAATTGAATTTATATTTTAAAAAATGCTATGAAAGAATTTCTTACTTGACAAAGTTGTCATCATGAGGTTTCTTTACAAATTTATTTTTCCAAATATATTCAGATTTGTCATTTTATCTTCTAAAATTCAGTTCCTACATGATTTAAGGGTACATTTATTGCAGAAGATAAAGCATGTTTGTATGCCTGTGTCATGGCAGGTGAAACTAAGTCACAAAGGCTTGCTGGAAATGACTTTAACAATAATAGAGTCAAAGTTAAAAACCAGAGAACCATTAGTACTGACCCTTTGCTGAAATCAGAGTAATTACATTATTATAATAACTTCCTCTCAGAATACAGTTTAAACTCATGACATTCTTTTCCAACACTTGAAGTAGACTTGCATAAAAAAATCTTGGCCATCTTTTTATGTAACATTAGATAGGAGATTCCCTGATACTGGTTTTTTTGTTCCTTAGAGCTTTCCTCAGTCAACACTAACAGTTGTGCTAGATCACTTGCACTGAAGTTATTTTTGATAATGCACTTGTGTTTTATCCAGTGAGCAGCCAGGCAGAGAGACAGCACTGGGACAGTTAACTTGAATTTTAGCATAATTCTAAAATGTGAATAACAAGTTCTTTTTTTAAATAAAAAAGGAAATGAAATTAAAAACAAGACTTCATTGTAATACAGAAGACTTGAAATGGCAAGCTTTCCCCTTGTGAATTTGGTTCCAGTTCACCAAGCCTCAACTATCACAGCAGCAGGGCAAACAAGGCAGGGAGTGTCACTTGACCCCAGAGCTTCCTTGCATTTGTGGGTTTAATCTGAATCCCAATGTTATTTTAAAGGGGTTTTTATGCTACCAGATTTCTGCTTATATTTACAAAGCTTTTTGTAGATATATATCTTTTTGACACTGATCAAATAGCACATGATAACCATAGCAATAATCCGTAGGGGAAAATACACAAATTCTTATTTAGATCAATATACACAAGTAAAATTGACATCTAGATCCAAACCCTGTCCAAACACACCTTCATCATATTTTAATTTGAGCGGAAAAATTAAAGCTAGTGATTGCTCAAAACATTTTCACAATAAGACAGTGTAACCAGCTTAGCTGTTCTTTTCACCTTGTCTATCCTCTGGCGTGCAGCAGGACAAGGGTGATAAATCCTACTCAGACAACTGTTGTAAAGGAAATCGAAGGCCATGTAAATCTAGGGTTTATAAATAACTGCTAAGAGCTAAAGCATCAACAGTTAGCACCTACTTAGAAGCCTTCTAGCTACGTGCCCCATATCTTACTCAAAATCTGGAAAGGAGAAAAGCCAAATTACATTCTTTCAACATGTAGAAATCATTCATTGTCCTGAAAATGTTTTCATTTGTGGAAAAAGTAAATGTTTTTGACTAAAAACATTCGATTTTGTCTTTAAACAAACAGGTTTAAGCTAATTCCAAATGGAAATATACTATGTCCTCAATATTTTCACAACCTGGGACAGAAACAACAATAATAATTACTATGAATTGAGGTAGGCATTGGGCCAGTATTTTGTATGTGTTATTTCCTTAATCTTCACAACCACCTTACAGGGTAGGTTTTATTATCTCCCTGTTACAGGCGAATAAACTAAGGCTGAGGGTTTAAATGTGCCCAATATTACACAGCTAATAACTGATGAGTTCAGTATTCAAATCCTGGCTTCTACAATTTCACCCTACTTCTCTTGGAAATGGAGTTCTATTCTTGTGGCAAGAGAAATCACATTGCTTTGATTCCTACCTTCATGGCCCAGATCTGTATCTTTACCAAGGAAGACTACTGAACCATAATAGTCAGCTCTTACACTTGCATTTATCCCCAAATGACTGTATTAGATGGTCATTCCACTTTGTTAGCACTGGTTTACCTTTTTCCTTCACTTAGTTCTTCCATTTTACCTCATGTGACTTCATTCTTCGTATTTCAGAAACAGGTTCTAGTCTGTTTTTTCCTTCTTTGTTTAATTTTCTATCATGTTGTGTCTAAAAGATATAGCAGATTTTACATCCATAAGAAAATTGTATACATTATTGGAGTATAAATCTAATAAATTTTTAGGCAAACTTTTTTTTTTACTAAAGTCTAACATATTATTATGAAGTGCACAAATCATAAGGTCATCACTCAATGAGTTTTTGCTTAGTGAATATATCCCAAACCAGGACCCAGATAAAAAATAGAATAACACCAGTAAATCTAATGATATTTTAAATACTAGAGAAAATATTCCTATTTAAATGTTTCTAGAAATAATCATTTTGTAAAGATAAGAATTCATTTAAGATGTTTCATTATCCCCTTTTTCTGTTTCATGTATTCTGAATTTCATACCTGGTGTTTTCTTAAACCATGACACATTTCAAGATAACTTAGTTTTAACAGCGTAATTACCAAGATATGAACACTTCTCTCATCCCCTCCCCTCATCAAAATTCAGCACCATATAATTTTTGGACTGCTTTCTCTTAGTTATTAAGTTTAAAACTGTATAATCTTTGTACAATCAAATATCTAGTAAAGGCATTTTTATTTTGAATTTTAAAAATGTGCTTATCTTCAAGAAGTAACTGCTCTATGAGTTCTCTTTCTGTTTGCTTACCAATGGATCCTAGTTCATATTCACAGAAGAAGAAATTTCCCAGTAAAGTCTGCTGATTTTGTTCTCTGATTTGTCAACACAAATGACATTTACTTCTCAATATGGAGTATTAAACATGATACACAAACTGTTTTACTTTTGTGTCCATCCTTTATTGTTAGCTCTCACGTAACCAGTGGAAGATCCGCTGCTCTTACACACAACAAAGCAAGCGTCGGCTCTACCAGGGAATGAGAGGCAGGCTTCCAGTGTGTGCAAGGGAAGAACATGCACGTTTCTGAGTGCCAGAAGGGAGTCTGCTATGCTTCAGTGATGAGTCACATAGGATGTTACAGATGGTGCAGAGTGATGCTTCAGACATGTGAGAAAACACCGATGGAGCTGAGATCAAAGATTAATATAACAAGGGGACTGTGGTGAATAGATAAGTCTGAATTAAATATTTTAGGTCAATAACTGCCACAAGCTGTAATTGTACCAATTAGTGTTCGATGGTCTTGAGGAAGAATCACTGTCTTGTTCCAAACAGCTTCTTTTATTAGACCACTGTTGAGTCTTCAACACTTGTACATAAAATGTGGCATTACAGTAGCTCCCAATGTGGTCTGCATTAGAATTTCCTGGGGCCAATGATAGGAATACAGATGCCTAGGCCCCAGTCCAACCACTTGATAGAGAATCTATGAGGTTGCAGCCCAGACATCTGTGCTTTTAAAAAGCTCTCCTGGTGATCTTCTTCTTCTCCAAAATTTGAGAGCTGCTGTAATGTTGGGTCAATTCCCCATACATAATTATTGTGGGAAAGAAAAATTATAGAATCGTTGCATTTTAGAGTTCAAATAAATAAATAAATAAAAGGTTAGACATCATTTTTCATGAGAAGAGTCTAAGGGTCAGGGGATAAATGATTTGTGCCCTTACACACAGTTTATAGTCATGAAGCCAGATCTCCACTTTAGAGCCTATTGTATGATACTATATACCCATATCCCATCTCTATTTTAAAATCTACTGTATTGTACTTAGAGTTATCATTTTCATTTTTTAGTTTTGCACCATGGTTATTTTATGCACTAAAAATTTTTAAAATATGGACACAAAGGCAGAGTTAGTATTTTAACTTATTTCTTTGAAATCTTTTTGTGTGTCATACATAAGTTATCTTTTACATAGTTGCCAAAATTTATGCAATTTATCTTGCACATAATTTTTTTTTTTGGTTATACTATGGTTTTATAGTAATAATAAGCTCTTACTGAAAGTAGTTTCATGTTGAAACCAAGTTTATCAATGTTATAAAAGCTGCACTGGTTGCTAAGAGTAACTGATACTTTGTTCCCATAGGAACTGTAGTTTTAAAATAAGAACTATAGAATCTCTAGCTCCAAGGGATAAAAACCTTAGTTTGCAGTGGGAAGTATTTCACATTTCCAGGAAAAATGTGAAAATCAGTATCTCTGAATGGAAAAGCTGGGCATGTGTTTGTAATCTCTTGAATAAGTAGAAATGTTCTAGCTGGCTACTTCATTTCTCTTTCTGCTTCTATGTGTTGATGGAGATGTAGGAGAGGATGGAGCACTGGGAAGATTAAACTAACTGCTGGAAGGCTTTTCTTATAGTAGAGCTGTTAAGAAAGGCAAACCTACATCACTTGATAATATGCAGGCTAGGTGTGGAGTTGCTGGGGGATGGAAATGGTAACACACTTGGCTACTAACAGAAAGGTTGGAGGTTTGGGTCCACTCAGAGGCACTTTGGAAGAAAGGCCTGGCAATCCACTTTAAAAAAATCAGCCATTAAAAATCCCATGGAGCATAGCTCTACCTTGATGCACACAGGATTGCCATGAGTCTCGGGCAACGTGAAGGCAATTGGTTAAACTGGTAGCTAGGTTTTTACCTTATGGAAGTGAACAAAGGGAAGAGATTTTGACACTAAGCTACTCTGAAGCATTCAGATACCAGCATAATTTTCCCATCCTCGGTATTGGCTCTTAACTTGAAGTTAAAAGTTAACGATTTAGTGTGAGGGATTTTTCTTTTTTCTTAATTCTAATCAAAAACAGAATACCAGGATGAGGTAGAATTGATAACAGTTTATAGTTGTAAACTCAGTGGCAGCAAGAGCCGTGTTTATGATTGTGGTTCTAGTGTCTGGCTCATAAAATGCACTCAACAAGTATCTGTAGGCTAAATGAATGAATGAGACTTACTAAATTAACAAAAAGAGAGTTTGGGGTACATTTATTCACCTTTTGTTCTCTAGTTGTATATAATCATTTAAATGTAGCGATGAGTATTACAGTAGTCAAGTTAATTCAACATGCATCTATTTCTCTCCCTACCCCTCCGAAACTGTGCAAGTTTTTAAAAATAAAAAAGATGACAAAGATAGGGTTCTTTTCCTTGAGGAGTATAGTTGGGAAGATAGACTCACAGCATTATGATACAAGAGTTATGGTTGAGGGTTATATAAAGTGTTAGAGGATCACAGGGAGGGAATTTAGTTAGGACAAGAAAGATGGTGTTTGGAGAAGACTTCTTAAGGGGAAAGAACATCTAAATTGAAGAATGACTAGGAATACTAAGGAAAAGAAATTCCTTACAAAAGGGCCAGAATATGCAAAGACAGAGAAACTTTCTTGTTTTAAGATAAGTTTGCTCCTTTTAAAGCAAAAGCTCTTCCAGCTTACCACCTGACAGGAAATGGATAGTGAGGCCCTTCTTCCCTGGGTTGGTGACCAAGGGCGCGTCCCAAGGGCAGGTAGAGTGTCTGCTCAGCTTGGGCTGGCTGCTCTAAGAATACTCTCCAAGACAAGGGTTCTAGAAATGTGTTTATAAATTCAGTACAGAACAGCCCTGCACCTCCTTGTTTTCACCCTCCTCTCTGCCATTCCTTTCTGATCTTTCTAAACCCCTCGCTTCTGACTTAGTTGTTTTTCCCTGTCATTTCTCACTACAGCTTGCAGATATTCTCCCTCTTGATGTAGGACTTTGTATGCCTGATTTCTCAGCCCAGACCTCATTGTGTACCACCTGGACTAGACTTACCTGTGTGTACCCAAATTAGGTCCCAAATGCTGACCAAATAGTATAAGAGAGGAAACATAAGCTCTTGAAAACCCAACCATAACGTGTTTTGAGACCATGGCTATTGTGTGTTCTCTTTCATTGTTCAGCATTACAAGCAAGTGTGGTGGAGCAGGTGCTCTCCCAATCCATATCCATTGGGCCCTAACACTTCAGAGCCCTCAGGATGAATTCCCATGGCCAGAATCTGTATCTCTATGCCTGGGGGCTGAGCAATGAATAAGAGAAGGCCCCTATACCCAGAGATTTACTACCTCTCTCCACCAGCTTCAAACAATGACTGATGGGAGTTGGTGTGTAAGTACTCCTGCCCCTCAGCCTCTCACGTGGGATAACTGAGATGGCTGCTCTACATCAGTGATTGTCAAAGTGACACGCAGCTCCTGGATGGACATCATTCCCTGAATTCCACTTTGTAGCACTACATTGCTCTACTGGTGCTCCCTGAGCCTCACAAAAAACTGCTTGTATTCTGATCATTGTCTCAGAGTCTGCTTCTGAGAGAACACAAAGACACACACTGAAATGCCCCAAGAGAGACTATAAGGATAAAAATCTACTGAATGGTGCTGCCAATACCGAATCATCACTGAGGCAGACGCATATAAACATGTACCACTTCCCCCCCAAGAATGCATACAACCCTCAGCTGGCACACACCCCCCTCCTCCCACCCCCACCCCACTTCAGGAATTGTCTTGACTAGGAGGCTGCTTTCCCTGAGGGCACACCTCCCTCCCGGGTGCCCTGTCCCCCCATTCAATGACAAATCCAAGTGAGAGTATAAAAGTCTAGTCCTCTCAACTCATCTCAGACAGCTCTGGAAACTCCCTTCTAGGTCAGATGAGGCATTTGTTAAGATTCCTCCCTTTCCCTAATCCAGCTTCTTTCCCTTCTCAAGTGTTGATCCCAAGAGCACTCCCTAATAAACCTCTTCCGCACTAATCTCCATCTCAGAGTTTGTTTCCTTGATGATGGTATTTACTGAGAGCTTACTATATGTTAGACACTGTTCTAAGGAGCCCTGGTGGCAAAACAGTTAAGTGTGCAGCTGCTAACTAAAAGGCTGGTGGTTTGAACCCACTCAGTGGCTGTGTGGGGGAAAAAGACCTGGCCATTTGCTTCTTTAAAGATTACAGCTAAAAAACCCTACAGGGCAATTCCACTTTGTCACATGAGGTTGCTATGAGTTGAAATCAACTCCACAACAAATCAGATAAGCCTTCTGCCCTTACATTTTAGTAGGAAGGAATTCACATTTTAGAGAAAGGGTCAGCAAACTTTTTCTGTAAAAGGTCAGATATTTTAGGCTTTGAGCCTTATGGTCTCTGCCACAATTTCTCAACTCTGCCATTGTATCATGGATGCCCACAGCTACTGTGTGTTCTCTTTCATTGTCAGCATTACAAGTAAGCATGTTGGAGCAGGTTTGTATATATGAATCCATACAAATATATATTTGTAATTGTTTATATTTGCATTCATAAACATTGAAAAGACACAAACATAGTAAAAAGGATTGCTATTTATTGGGGATTGTCGCAGTGCCTAAGGCATTTGACTGCTAACCAGAAGGCGGGCAGTTCAAACCCACCAGCCACTCCTGGGAAACAAGATTGGGCAATCTACCTCTGTAGAGATACCACCTTGGAAATCCAAGATGGGGTCGCTATGACTCGAATCGACTCCACGGCAGTGAGTTAGGTTTTTGGTTAAAGCAAACCAGGACATATATTTGTGAATGAATATTTTTAAAGTCCTTTTGGTTTCTGGATGATGTAAATAAATTATTTTAAATAATTAATTAAATATAAAAATAAATAATGTTGTTGTTGTTGTTATAGTGACCCTTTATTATATTACTCTACTTCATTTCTCTTATGGCACTTGTTCTTGTTGTTTTTATGTGCCGTCGAGTCGAACTCGACTCATAGCGACCCCTCCTTGGATTTCTAAAGCAGTATCACTACGGAAGTAGATTGCCCCATCTTCCTTCCGAGGAGTGGCTGGTGGGTTTGAACTGCCAGCCCTCTGGTTAACAGTCAAGTGTCTTAGCCACTATGCTACCAGAGCTCCCATGCTATGGCACTTATCACCATTTAATTTTTTCTTGCTTAGTTATTTGGGTTTTTTGGAGGTTAGCAAACTATGGCCCACTTCTTATTTTTGAAAATAAAGGTTTTTTGAACAGAGTCATATCTATTCATTTACATATTTCAAAGATGTGGTGAAACCTATGATTAGCAGGTAAGCACAAGTCAACCTGTGCTTACTTTGCTTATTGGGCAATCCATGTCTGGTTCTTAAAAAAAACAAAACAAACCAAACTCACTGCCATAGAGTCGAATCTGACTCATAGTGACCCCTCCTTGAGTTTCCGAGGCAGTAGCTCTATGGAAGTAGATTGCCCAGTCTTCTTTCCTCGGAGAGGCTGGTGGGTTTGAACTACCAGCCTTCTAGTAAGCAGTCAGATGCCTTAGGCACTATATCACCAGAGCTCCTGAACTCAAATGAGGAAGTAAGTTAAAAATGGATTTTAAACATTAAAAAATGAAGTAAAACAAACAATATCAGAGAATTACACAAAATGTAATTATGATTCTGAATGTAAGAAGTATCACTTTTTGGGACAAAAAGTTATAGTTTGCCATAATTCCTCCATCTGAACTGAGAATACATAGACATGATATAAATTTGATAAATACAACTTGACCATATTGAAAATTGATTTGAAAATCCTGCTGTTTCATCTTCATAAGTTGAAAAGCAGTTTTGCTAATACTGGTATCCTTTTATTGTACTCCAGTAGTGGTCTGACTACTTTTAGAAATGAATAATGGATTAAAAGTACACTTTGCAGCTTACATTAGTTACTTTTGTAATGCAAAATAGAAGCATGATAATGTACTATTCAGCATGCTTTAATATGATTTATACATACACTACACAGCATAAGTAATTCATTATGCCCTTCACAGTGCATTTCCTGGGTACATAAGCTCATGTTTACCAGTATTTCATCTCATAATCAGGTTGTCTAATGGAGGTGGTCTGGGATGGTGAATGAGATGCTGTACTCCAGTTGCCCTGATTCATTCAATGACCTTAGGCAAAAACTCTTCTGGCTCTGGGATTGGGTGATTGTAAAAATGGGTAGATAACATTTTATGGATCCAGCTCAGAAGAAGGGGCTGTGGACTAATCATTTTAGGCTTGTGAACAACTTTGAAGTCTGGAATTAAAACAGGCTTTACCAGCTAATTATTATTATTCCAGGGTATTATCCTACTTTGGAAAGAACATTCTCTATGAAGGTCATTTATATAAGGCTACAGTTCATTTCTGCAAAGGTAGGAAGAAATCCTCTACTGTTTCATTAACAAAACTTTGACACGTATATGTATTTTTCTATTTGCAAAATGTGGTTTACTGAAAAGCATAGTGATGGTCCTTAAAGTCAATTGCCTTTAAAGCCATTTTCATTATGAGCCTGTAAAGATTTGATTGAAACTTAGAAGTTGGGAGTGGGGGTGCCTCTAGGAAGTTGTCCTACCCCTAATATGGGGCTTGGGATAAGAATACAGAGGCCCACATACCATATGTTTAAATATTAAATGATATAGATCACGCTCACAGACTGTTAAATAAAATATGTTCTATCCTTTTACCTTGACAAATATGTCTTCATAATGACCTGGAAGGCTAGTTAGGTTTGAATTTTAGATTTCTCTGAAGGTCTCTGAAAATTTTAAAATCACATTTCTCTTTTTCATTTCCAGGTGTAAGTAGGAAAATGACAAGTATCCATCCTTAGGCCAGAATTTGAACCCCAAAACACTGTTGAGGTATTTTTCAAACTCTGTGCCTATTTATGATATGTAAATCATGTTTCACTTCTTTGATAATGCTGATGACTGTCTCTATGAAAATGGGAATCCATTACAATAAATGAAACCTCTAAGTTAGTGAAATTTGTGTGTGGGATAAATGCTTTGACACAATCTGATTCCATTGACAATCTACATTTTGACCTGGTCTATTTAGATTCTGCTGGGAACATAATTTTCACATCAAACTTCCATTGTCAACTGCAGGATGAGTGAAATATGCAGGTTTTGCATGTATACTTATTTTTTCCCTGACATATAAACTATTATTTTAGATTTAAAGGAATCTTATTGGTCAAATAGATCTAATAATGGAAATGATATAATAGAAAAATTTATATCCTTAGAGAATGCACCTTAAGCAGTTTTATTTTATAGCTGATATTTTTATTTTTGCTTGGGTGTACGATTCTTGTTTGTCAAGACTCCACTTTCTTTGTTAAAATGTAAAATGCATATTGGGCAAATGCTCCAGGGCAATTTGCATAAAAAGTGATGACAAAGAGCAATTAGTACTTCATTATTATGCAGTGAAATGCTACTTTGCTCAAAAGTGACTATAGTTTCCAGCCACCACCACCCCCTTATAAATCTGGCAGCATTGTTCTAAAAATAGTACTTAAGAAACCTCTGTTTGTAAATCAGGGTCTTTGACTTTCCACTAGCAATCCAGGGGAAATAAAATGATCCAAGCACTAAATAAAGTTAGTACTCTAGATCTTTATAATGAAAAACAACAGCCAGAATATTGTTAGATAAGACAGGTCAGAAGATTTTAATGTCTCATCAAATTAGATCCATATCTTATTTTACGCCTTAAGATCAGCTTTCAAAGCAGACTCAAATCACACACTGATTAGCAACATTCCCATTCCCCCCAACACACACACACACACACACACACACTCTTACCCGCACACTCAGAAACAGGGTCATGCCACACACAGCTACACTGCAGAGAACAAACAGTCCCAAGGTATCTCTAGTTAGGAAGTCTTGATTTTTGAGTACAGATTTCATTACCATGAAATTCCTTTAGGGCAAAAAAAGAACTGCATCAAAGAAGCAATGCCGGGAGGCCGACTTTGTAAATGTTCACCCCATCACCTGTGTTGCCAGACTCTGCTTGCCTTCAATTTGCCAGGAAATGCTCATTTATTTTTGATGTCTCTTGTTGAGCAAACACATTATCTAAAACTTTGCCAGACAAAAATGTGCCAGCACTGTGTGTGTGTGTGGTTTGTATGTGTGTGTGATAACAAAGTAATTGGATATTGGTGGGATAGGAAGGGGTACAAAGGACACCACCACCAACAAAAAAAACTTAGGAAAATGAGTTCATGAGGCTAGAGATGCTGTGGATTGAGGTATTTTTCTGTGGAAGTCCCAAAGCAGGTTTGGAGGGAAGGAGAAGGACTGGATGTAGGAGCCAAGTGAACAGTACTTTATTCTTGGTTATCCTCCTGCCCACCCTATGTGGGTCAAGCTAGATCAATACAATTCCTGGCTGGCCACATCCTGGACCACAACCACAGCATGGCTCCAATATGGATGACCTAAGCCTGGTTTTGCTTTCATCCTAAGGAGTCATTCAGTTGTAGGAGGCTGGATGGATTCAAGGGGAGCTCTGGTAGCATAGTGGCTAAGGCACTTGACTGCTAACCAGAAGGCTGGCGGTTCAAACCCACCAGCCACTCCCCGGAAGGAAGATGGGACAATCTACTTCTGTAGTGATACTGCCCTGGAAACCCAAGGAGGGGTCGCTATGGGTCGAGTCTGACTCAATAGCACATAACAACAAACAACACATCATGTGTAATCTAGGCTCAGGGGCTCCAGGCTGTGTGGTATGTTTTAAGAACAAGGGATGAGTTGAGCCCTTAGTCGCATTGCTTTATAAGCATAGGCAACTTGAGTAGCTGGATGTCCTTCATACAGCCCAGATTTTATTTGGTTTCTCCTTTGTTCCTATTCTCAGGCCACCAGTAAAAAGACTGCAAGGTAACATAGTCCATACAATTTCAAGATGCATTGTCTAACCTGGAGGTAATGTATGGTCATTTTATATAACACCATAGATTCATTGTTGTTAGGTGCTGTCAAGACAGCTCTAACTCATAGCTACCCTATGTACAAAAGAACAAAACACTGCCCAGTCCTGCACTATCCTCAAAATCTTTGCTATGCTTAAGCCCATTGCTGCAGCCACTGTCAGTCCATTTCATTGAGGGTCTTCCCCTTTTTTGCTGACCCTCTAGTTTACCAAGCATACTGTCCTTCTCCAGGAACTGGTCCCTTCTGAGAACATGACCTAAGTACGTGGAACAAAATCTGACCATTCTTGCTTCTAAGGAACACTCTGGTTGTACTCCATCCAAGACAGATTTGTTCATTCTTCTGGCAGTCCATGATATTTTCAATATTCTTCACCAACACTACAATTCAAATGCATCAATTTTTCTTCGGTCTTTCTTATTCATTGTCCTGCTCTCACAAGCATAAGAGGCTATTGAAAATACCATGGCTTGGGTCAGGTGCATCTTCAAATTGACATCTTTGCTTATTTATAAGGTTTTCAGTGGCCAATTTATTCAGAAATGGATGCCCCCATCCTTCTTCCTAGTGTGTCTTAGTCTAGAAGCTCTGTTGAAACCTGTCTGCCATGGGTGACCCTGCTGGTAGTTGAAATACCTGTGGCACAGCTTTCAGTATTATAGAAACACACAGACCACCATAGTATGATAAACTGACATTAATATAATTAAAAAAAAAATGTGGCCAAGTTCCTCCTTATTAAACATACAATGCAATTGGCCAGATGTCTTCATAAGGTTATATCTGTATATATAATATACATGTTATACATATATATGTATATATATATATATATATAGAGAGAGAGAGAGAGAGAGAGAG
>NW_006921598.1:7271280-7287384 GCF_000298275.1 Orycteropus afer afer | reverse complement strand
TGGCGGTTCAAACCCACCAGCCACTCCTCGGAAGGAAGGTTGGGCAATCCTACTTCCGTAGTGATACTGCCTCGGAAACCCGAGGGGTCACTATGAGTCGGGTTTGACTCGATGACACATAACAACAACAATAAGATGTACACCTATAAAAAGTTGAATTGACAAAAGTTTTATAATAGATTAATTTATGATAATCACACACACACACACTCACACACAAAAGACCTCAAGTCTCCCTTTGGGCCTGGAATTGATCACACTCCCATGGCTAAACATTCAGCCAAACAATAGACAGGTCTACAAGCCAAACACCTGCACCAGGGAGATCACTCCTTAGAACAATCAACCACGGGATATCAGAAGGCCAGAATTTGCACATGGAGACATGCAGGAAGGCAGGAATTCATAGGTAAGAAGGACACAGGGAAAGGGTAACCACAGGAAGGGAGTGGGAGGTGAGATGTTACATTGTGGGGGATATAACCAATAGCACAAAACAAAATGTGTATATGAACTTTTGAATGTAAAATGAATCTGCTTTGTAAAATGTCACCCAAATCACAATAAAAAGTTAAAAAGAAAACAAACAAAAAGCTGTTAAAGCTGCTTATGTACATCCAAGCACCTCAAGAAATTTGGTTCCTTATTTTGGAAGTTTAGGATCATGGTTTCATGAGACATCACCGTTAACTGGCCTAATAACATGTTTAGTGCTTCTTTCCTAACTCCTAGTTCAATATGTGGTGCCTGGGATCTTAAAAGCTTTCAGGCACCCATCCAAGGCACAACAATTGGTCTCTGCTTACCTGGAAAAAAAAAAAAAAATTCCGCTGCCTTCGAGTCAGGTCTGACTCATAGCAATCCCTCCTTGGGTTTCCGAGGCAGTATCACTACAGAAGTAGATCACCCAACCTTCCTTCTGGGGAGTGGCTGGTGGGTTTGAACCACCAGCCTTCTGGTTAGCAGTCAGAAAAAGAAGCAAAGGCAGGAATAGGAGGAGGATGTGGAATATGTGGAAAATTGCCTTCATGAACAACTGTTTCCTTTGCCACAAAACCAGAAGAACTAGATGGTACCCAGCTACCATTACTGAATATTTTGATTAAAGATTCCATGTAAGAATCCTGATTAAAAGAGGAAAATGCAGAACAGAATTTAAAATTCTTATGGACTCTAGGCTTTCTGGAGCCATAGAGGATAGATGAACCCCTGAAACTATTATCATGAGGTAATTTTTAATCCTTACGAAAAATGTACCCCCACCTCCATATGCCTTGAGTGTTATGTTCTTTTAAGAACTATCTATATGGGATCAAATTGAAAACAACAACTTGAAAGATTAGATAGGAATCTTAGGGGGCAGAGTGTTTATGTTAATGAGGGAGGAACAACTCAGGAAAGGAGGGTGAACTTGAAGAATGTAATCAATGTCACCAAATTGTCCATATAGAAACTGTTGAACTGGTATGTTTCACTGTGTATATTCTCAACAACAGCAACAACAAAATAAATACAATTTAGAGAGAAAGAAAAAGCAGAGGATAGCTCTTTCACTCAGGATACTAGGTGCAGAAAGCTGTAGAAATCTCTTTCAAGTAGTGATTTTCTATACAATTCTTGGTTTCAATTAAGAAGGTGAGGGCTAAGGTTTAAGGAATTTCCTATTTTCCTTCTAAGCCCCAAGAATTTATGGCATTTCAACAGTTAAATCTATTTGGAAGATAGAATAGTCTAGTGTGAAAGAGTAGAAGCTTTGGATTTTAGTCCTGTCTCTGCTACTTAACTAGTAACTTAACCTTTTAACCATTTCCTCATCAGTGAAATGTGAAACGCATAACTGCTACACAATAGAGTTGTTTTGCATATTAAATGAGATAATGTGTTAAGGTGTTTGTACTGTGCACGACCCATAGTATATGTTCAATAAGTATAACCCAGGATTATTCATTTGTATTTTGAGACATTAACGTACTATTTTGTGATCATCAGGAATACAAAAGAAATAGATGAGAAACACTTTGAAGAAACTGACAGTTGTATTGGGAATGAAGGACATTCAATCAGAGGACAACTAAGAATTAAGAGGTCTTCAAATCACATGTTGCCCCTTGGCCTTGGGACAGTACTATTCTTAGCTATGGTGAAGGCCCTTGCCTTGGCCCCCCAATATCTTAGCAGCCCCCACACTTTGGGTGGCATTACTTAAAGGAAGTCCCATCCAAGTGTTATCTTGGTGGGTTCTCATATCTGATCTCATTTCTCTCCTTCAGGATACTATCTGACTCTCTACCTAGCCTGAAGGTTGACCAGATATCCAGAGGAGATCCAGCACTCATGTCTAATAAGTTGTCCCAGAGCCAAGACAGAGGCTTGGTTTAGGAAGGCAGCCAGGTGAACACGTGCTTCGAACAACCAGTGAGCTATTTCCTTAGTGAGACCACCTCCTGAATGATGCTGACATGCTGATTTGGGACAACTCTCATTCATGAGGGATGCAAGATGAAGAAGACAGAATTTTCATAAGTACTGATTGGGAAATAAGCAAATACCCTTTCTTCTAAATCTTCATCAATAAATCATTATGACTTATTGTTTTTAACCAAATTGTTTATTTAGGCATGTTGTTGTTAGGTGCCGTTGAGTTGTTTCCGACTCATAATGACCCCATGCACAGCAGAACGAAACATTGCCTGATCCCGCGTCAGCTCCATGATCCCTGCTATACTTAAGCCCATCATCGCAGCCACTGTGTCAATCCATCTCGTTGAAAGCCTCCCCTTCTTTCGTTGACCCTCCACCCTACCAAGCATCACATCCTTCTCCAGGGAATGGTCCCTTCTGACAACATGACCAAAATAGGTGAGATGAACTCTGGCCACTCTCCCTTCCAAGGAGCACTTCGGGTGCACTTCCTCTAGGACAGATCTGTTAGTTCTTTTAGCAGCCCATAGTACCTTCAGTATTCTTTGCCAGAACCAGAACTCAAAAGCATCAACTCTTTTTAGGTCTTCCTTATTCATTGTCCAGCTCTCACATGCATACGAGGAGACTGGAAATATCATGGCTTGTGTCAGGTGCACCTTAGTCCTCAAGGAGACATCCTTGCTCCTCAGCACTTGAAACAGTTCCTTCGCAGTTAACTTTCCCAATCCTATACGTCGTCTAATGTCCTGACTGCTGCTTCCATTGGCATCGATTGTAGAACCAAGCAACGTGAATTTTTTGACAACCTCAATCTTCTCTCCATTTATTGTGATGCTGCTCATTGGTCCAGTTGTGAGGATTTTTGTTTTCTTTATATTGAGATGTAATCCATACTGCAGATTGTATTCTTCAACCTTCATCAGTAAGTGCCTCAAGTCATCCTCACTTTCAGCAAGCAAAGTTGTATCGTCTGCGTATCTCGGGTTGTTAATGATTCTTCCTCCAGTCCTGATGCCACGTTTTTCTTAATATAATCCAGCTTCTCGGATTATTTGCTCAGCATATAGTTGAATAATTGTGGGGAAAGGATACAACCCTGACGCACTCCCTTCTTGATTTTAAACCATGTAGAGTCCCCTTGTTCCATTCGAACGACAGCCTCCTGGTCAAGGTACAGGTTCCTCATGAATAGGCATGGCCCTGCAAAATATTTGCCCAGGACTCACACTCCCTAGGGATAGCCCTGTCCTGGGGAATAACTGTGGGTTCTGGAACACAGGGTGGTGTAGGATGGTTAGAGGTGGAGACACTGGAGATGAAGAACAGGTAGAAAACGGCACTGACAGGGCTAAGCCAAGCCAGTGTGGTGAAGTGAAAAGCACTCTACATTGAGAATCATGGGATTGGGGTTCTCACTCTGGCTCTGCTACTATCCACTTCTGTGTCCTTGATCAAGTCTCTCAATATCTCTCTGCCTCAGTTTCCTCATCCATAAATCAGGGAGTTCAATAGGACCAGGGTTTCCCAAACCTGAATGTGCATCAGAAGACATAGAAGCTGTTGGGGGACAGAATAAAAAAAGACAAAACTAATTCTTAGTCATATCATCCCCCCAAGATTCAGATTCAGAAAGCCTAATGGTGGGGCTGCTTGGGATGTATATTTTGGAAAAGCTCCTGGGAGACTCTGGCATGCATCAAGGACTGGTCATTATTTCCCTTAGGAGTTTCCTGGCTCTAATCATTTGAGACTCTACTATAGGACTAAGATGAAGGCCTAGACATACTACTGGTGGAGTCTATACAGGAAAGAAATGAAGAAATATTTTATGTAATGGCAGTGTCAGTAAAAATGAGAGTTCATGTGTACTGGATATTTACTATGTGCCAGGCCTTATTCTGAATGCTTTAAACACATCACCTTGTTTAATCCTCACATCAGCCCTTCATTATTCCTGTTCTCCAGATGAGAATTCTGAATCTCAGAAAGGCTGAATAACTGGCCCAAAGTTAAACATTAATATTATTGGCAAATTAGGTAGAGAAGCTGGAGAAGTGGAGAGTATGGCAGGTATCTCCATGTTTTCAAGGCTAATAGCCAGGGGATACATTGGGAATGCTTAGTTGTTTGTGAGCTCTGTTTTTTAATTGTTTTGGTGATGAGGGCATGGGGGATGATGAGTTTCAAATTACCACATTTTTACACAAATAACATACCTTATACTTTTTTTTTTCCAAATTGTGCAACCCCCTCCTGCATTAGTTTCCTATATGCATTGTGCATATTATATGCGTGTGCACATTATTTACATGAGCTCATATATGTGAAAAATATAGTAGCTATGACAGTGAGCTGACTAATTAGAAATGACCTGGTAAGACTTGGAAAAATATCCCTGGAGATGAGATGAAAGATTGGACTTGAGGTTATGGATTTTGGGATCATTGCAAAGATGAGAGGTGCAGTTATGTGAATGGAAGACTCTCCTAACCTCTAAGATAAAGTATGAAGAATTTCTTAAGAGAACCAACTTGGGAGGGAGAACTCTGTGGGCAAGACTCCAGCATCAACTCAGCAACTAAAATCCCCAGCCACTTTTGAAGAGCTGTTCTATTATATAGTTTGGTCAGCAGCTCAGCTCCATATTTTCATCCACCAGAATGTTCAGATCAATACTCCCAGTCCTCATGATTTACTGAACCTGAATTTTTCTAACTGCTCCATTAACTCTTTGGAAAGGTTTCTTCCTCTGTTAGCACTGGATCATGATTTTCCATAAAATTTGCCCTTGAGCAAGCAATTCTCTCATCATTCTCACCAGTGAAATTGTCCTATTTTTTTCCCCTCTAACCTCTCCATCCTTCCTCACTTTCTTAAGAGCTCTATTTCATGAACCTGCATTTTGTCTGCTAATTAGTGTTTTTAAATAAATACTTGCTATTTAGTTTGGAATACATAGGGTTTTTGCTCATGCCAACTTGTGAGTTCTGAGTCCTTTGTGTCAGTGAATGCTTTCCCAAGCTGCTTATTAAATTTAGTGTCTCACTGTCCCTCTGTACAGTAGAGATCTTTGGACACTGATGAGTTTGGTGCCGTGGCCCTGGTCCCTGCATGCCAGGCCTTGTATTCATGTTCATGGTGTTGTTTCCTATGTGCTGGACACAGACGGGCACTCACAGTGTGTCCCTTTGCTCCAGGGAATGTTTTGTTCCCTTGCTCCTCAGTTTCAGCAACATGAAAAAGCAGTTGCAAGCCCCTGATTGCTAAGAGTGCTGCACTAAGCACCTCATAAAGAGACTTTCACGGCCACAGTAAGACCAAGTGAGCATGGGAGGAAATTGCTGTGGCTCTAGTCTTTGTCCACAAAGTCCTGCAATTTGACAGAAAAATGAGGTGTCTTTGGGTGACCCCACTGACTCTAGGATACCTGAGGGGGCACGGGGTCAGAGGGAAGCAGCAGAATGTCCAGCAGTGATGATGGTATGGACAGAGCTCTCAGAAAAGGGGAAGAGGGGAGCAAGCTGTCTCTTTTATTCTCAGGAAGCCTGAAGAATATGCTCCTGAGAGGAAATAGCTTGAGCAAGTGGTTTACCCTTCAATAGTCTGCCAGAGTCGAGCAAATATAGAAGTCCCTGGAACTCACAGAATTTGTATAGTTAATACCATAACAACTTGTTGTTGTTAGCTGCCATTGAGTTGACCTTGACTCATGATGGTGACCCCATGCACAACAGAATGAAATGCTGGCAGGTCCTATGTCATCCCAGTGATCAGTTGCGGATCTGATCATTGTGATCCATAGAGTTCTCACTGGCTGAGTTTCAGAAGTACATCACCAGGTCCTCCTTCCTAGTCTGTCCTAGTCTGGAAGCATCATTGAAACCAGTTCAGCATGCTAGAAACACACAAGCCTCCACCAACAGTCTGTTGGTGACTGTGCACTGACCAGAAATTGAGCCTGGGCCTGCCACATGGAAGGCAAGGATTCTACCACTGCACCACCAGTGTCCTGCCTCTTGCTTGCTAGGAGCCAACGATACAGACTGGGCTGACACAAACACATATATAAAGACCAAAACATATGCTCACACAAAAGTCATGTGTTTGTGTGTGTGTGTGTATATATGTTTATTAGTAGCTGCACACTCAGTAGGGCACTGTGGGGATTAAATGGATTAAGTCTACAAAGTGCTTAGAGCAGTGCCCAACACACAGTGAATGTTATATAAGAGAGTGTTAAATAAATTGAGAAATGTACAATCAAGTTCAAGTTAGGAAAGCTGGAGAAATTCCAGAGTTTAGTAGATTTCTCCTTCTTCCCGTACCAGATTGACTAGGGTAGCCACAGAGGAGCAGTTGAGGATTAGAGGTGGTCCAGGTACTCAGGCTGGCCCCTGAAGACTGGCCCCAACCAGCCTGATGAAGGGGCATAATTCATCTCTAGGTATGTGCTCCTGGGATGTGTAGTACTCTGAATCACTGCTAACGCTCATAGGACAAGTCTTTAAGTGCGGAGGGAGTGAGAAGATGCTCATCTGGTTTGCTTTGGTCCAGTCCCTGGAAATTTAACTCTAAAGCCGGGTAGTGACCACTTTGTATTTATTTGTATGTATAGATAATGATACTCAAAAGGGTTTGTTAACCTAGGAATTTGAAAAAACCTTGAACTTGCTGTGCCCTAAGATTATAGAAAGGCATGAATTTTGATAGCAGACCCACCATCTGGCCTCATGAAGGAACTGCTGGAAGCCTCAGCTCTTGGAACCACAGGTGGAGAGCTGGTCCAGTCTGATACTCAGATGTGCCTGTATTGTTCTCGTCCTAGGCTTGTCTGCCTATATGGACATTTTCTTCTTGGCCCAAGCTGTCATTGTAGCCAGAGAGTTCTTAATCTTTTTTTTTTGTTAATGGTAGGCGTGGGAGCAGGATGTTTCAGCTCTCTGACTTTCTAACCTGAGCCCTCATAGTGTGTGGTTTCTCTGGCGTCTGTATTCTTTCCCATGCTGTGGTCATAGGAGGGCAGTTTTAAAGTCATTTAGGAGCTTAAAGTCACATTTCTGGGTTCAGCAGCCCTGCAATACTTCCTGCATAGCATTAGGAAACATTCCCCCAGGCAAAAGGAGTTCAGGGAATTACCACTTATTGCTCAGTATCCAGTGACAGATGACTTCCCAGACCTGAAGCTCTCCACTGCTGTGGTTTATGGTGGTCTATAGTGTCCAAC
Source organism: Orycteropus afer afer (assembly GCF_000298275.1). Classification (NCBI taxonomy): domain Eukaryota; kingdom Metazoa; phylum Chordata; class Mammalia; order Tubulidentata; family Orycteropodidae; genus Orycteropus; species Orycteropus afer. The sequence goes on along the minus strand of NW_006921598.1, from coordinate 7,279,736 downwards.
TCGGGTCATCTGCTTGAAGAGGTAACCTTGACGAGATCACGCCTCCTTTTGGACCACAGATCAGTGATTCCCATGCAGTCTTGTAGCAGGTGGGCACTTGACAGGCATCTTTCAAGTCCACTGACTGATTTTGCCTTTGTCCTCATACAAGTATGAGGTTTGGAAGGGAGAGGAGTGTGTGTCTATGTGTGTGTGTGTGTTATGACAGGAAGATTCTGTACATATTTTCAAATTCCTTCCTCTGTGGATGTCAGAATCCCTTTCTCTATATGAATTCATACGTGTAATTTTTTTTTGTTGTTGTTTAAAATTCACCTCCCAAAAGCTTTCCTTGATTAATTTCAACAAGCCCTGGTGACTTTTATACTTTATGTCCCCTCACCACCTTATAATTAATTTTAAAATTTGGTTACACCTTTCTTTGTATTTATTATTTTCTAGGCATTGAACAAAAAGCCCTGGGGGCACAGTGGTTAAGTGTTTGGCTGCTAGCTAAGAGGTTAGTGGTGTGGATTCACCAGCAGCTCCACAGAGAAAAGACCTGGCAATCTGCTCTTGTAAGGATTTCAGCCTAGAAAACCCTGTGGGGCAGTTCTACTCTGTCCTTATAGAGTTGTGATGAGTTGAAATCAACTCTACTGCACATAACAAATAGTACCTAAGGCACTTGACTGCTAACCAGAAGGCTGGCTGTTCAAACCCACCAGCCACTCCTCGGAAAGAAGGTTGGGCAATCCTACTTCTGCGGTGATACCGCCTCGGAAACCCAAGGAGGGGTCGCTATGAGTCGGGGCCAACTCGATGGCACATAACAACAACAACAGCACATAACAACAATATGCATCAAATAGTATGCTGTGTATCACAAAAAAGCATCCAATTTGTGCATGTGTTTAATAATACTGATGACATTAGTGAGATATCAAACTTAAACAAGCAATTTTGTGATGTAAAACTTCATTACCCAAGGAATCACAGGGAAAGGGAATGACTAGCTCTATCAATTCTCTTGAGCTGCAGATATGTAGAAAGTGGTATTTTAATATAGTACTTGCCTAGAAATAGATGTTTGTAGGGATATCACAATAACTTTTCTTTTGTGCACTCAACAAATATTTTTTTGAGCATGCACTTAATAGAGACACAGAAATGACTATCACAGACCTAGTCCTGACCTTCATAGGAAATAGACAATAACAAATACATATAAACAAAATATATACAAATTGCAGCAGGTAACAAATAGAGTGTAAGTACAGAGAATAAACCAAAAACAAAACTCACTGCTGTTGAGTCGAATCCGTCTCATAGCGACCCCTCCTTGGGTTTCCGAGGTGGTATCTTTATGGAAGTAGATTGCCCAAAATAGAAGAGGAGCAAATGTCCTTAGATGGAGTGGCCAGAGAACACCTTTCTCAGTAGGTGAGAATTGAGCCAAGACTTAAACATGGGAGGAGAGGACCACACAAAATTTTGAAAGGAATAGAAAGATAGAAAGAATTTCCAGATAGAAAGAATTGCAAATACAAAGACCCTGAAATGGAGTAAGCTTAGAGCTTAGTAAGTTCCAGAAAGGTCTGTGTCTGGAGCATGATGAGGGGAGAAAAATGGTAGGAGACAAGACCAGATCATGCAGGCCAGGGTGAAGACTCTGGATTTTATGTTAATCACAAGGAAGCTGTTTTGGTTACCTAGTGCCGTTCTAACAGAAAAATACCACAAATGGGATGTCTTTAACAAACAGGAGTTTATTCTCTTACAGTTTTGGAAGCTAGAAGTTTGAGTTCAAAGTGCCAGGCCATAGGGGCTGGGTAAAGTCCCTCGACCCTGGGCTTCAGCTCTGCCTCTTGCTCCCAGCCCACTAAAACTTGAGGCGTCTCTTCACTCAGGGATCTGCTGGCTGCTGAGGCTGACAAACCCAAGGTTGATGAGTAAAAAGGCACAGTCTCAATATCACCAAACCACATGGCAGGTCATTGACTCTAGTCCATTAAGAGTCCCAAGATTGGTAGACAGCATGGTGGGCTGCTGAATAGCTAGCTACTCAGCTACATTCAGGATTCAAGTGTGCCAAAAGCTGCAGGACATTCCCAAACCTTCTACTTATACGTGGGAAGCAGACCACCTCCCTAAAGCAGCTACTCAGCTGCTCATGGTGGATTCCACTATGGAGTTGATTGCCAGTCTCATCATGGGGAATAACTACCACCAGCTGCCCAGCTACTCAAAACCAGGCCCAGCCAAGTTGACACACAACTTTAACTACCACAGAAACATTAAACTCAAAACAAACAAACAAAACAAACAAACAAACAAAAATCAAGGAGCTCTGGTGGAGTAGTAACATAACATAAGCACTAGTGAGTTTTAAACAAGGCATAGGTGAGATAGGGGACAGAGGCCTAGACAAGGATGGCGTAGTGAATTGACAAAATGACTCCCAACAATTCATGCTTCCTTTGTGTGGTCCTCTCCCACTCTGACTCTGGACTGACTTTGTAACTTGCATTAACCATTAAAATGTGGTGGAGCTAGTGCCACAGGAGTTCTGGAAAGTTTGGCCTTAGGAAACCTTGCAGCTTCCACTCTCACCCTTGTGGACCTCTGAGACCACCATGTGAACAAGCCTGGTCTACACTCCTTGAGGATGAGAGAGCATGTGGAGCACCAACACCAACCACCCAGATATATGTGGTCACCTTGGACCCTCCAGCCCCTATTGAGCTGTCAGATGACTGCAGCCACATGGGTGATCCCAAATGAGACTAGCAGAACTGGCCAGACTGCCAACTCACAGCATGATGAGAAATAATAAATCATTGTTGTTTTGAGTCACTGGTTTTTTGGGGTGGTTTCTTATATAGCAATAGATAACTGAAACTGAAAAGGGCAGATTTAGTATATTCTATCCTCCTTTTTTTTTTTTAAATTTTTTAAAATTATAGTTTGGGTGCAAATTTACAAAGCAGATTTCTCAGCTCCAATTACAATCCCCAACCATAAAAAACTCCCCTCCTCTCATCTCCCTGTGACTACCCCCGCCTGTGCCCTTCTTAACTATGTATTCCTGTCTGTCCAGCTTTCTCTCTATGTGAATGTTACCTCTCTGATGTCTCATGGTTGATTAATCTAAGGGGTGTATCTCCCTAGGGTAGGTGGCTGCACCTTTTTGGTATAGGTGTTCTGTATGTAGGTCTTTCTACTGCTGGGCTGAGAGCCAAACCATGGAAGTGAGTCCATTTCTAGGCCTGAAGGATAACCCAGGACCACAGTTTTTGGGGTTCCACCAATCTTTATCTGACAAGTAATTCTGGGCATTTTTATGCTTTTGAATTTTGTTCCACATTTTTCCTCCCACTCTAACCAGGATCTCCAATTTTGATCCCTTTCCAACTGGTTGGCATTGGTAGTCAGGCACCATCTAGTTCTTCTGGTCTTGGGGTTGTGAAAGCTGAGGTCCTTGTGGTCTATCAAATCTTTGGACTAATTGTTTCCAAATGACTTTGATTTTCTTCACTCTTCTTTGCTCCAGGCAAGAAGAGACCAATAGTTGCATTTTAGATGGTCACTCAAAAAGCTTTTAAGACCCCAGTCGCTACTCACCAAAGTAGGATGTAGAACAAGACTTTTATATGCTGTGTTGTGTCAATTGACCATAATGTCCCCCAAGACTATGGTCCCAAGCTCGCAGGCCCGATGATTCTCTCTCTCAAGGTATTTAGTTGTTTCTGAGAAGCTACTCCAACTCTGTCCTCTGTTGCTTCTGTAATGTGTGTGGCTAATTTTGTAGCACAAGTACATATGTAAAATTATCTTCAACCAAATCTATCCTTGGTCTTGGGTATATTCTTGTTTGCCTACCCCTACCTTATCTTCTTACCTGTCTATGCATTTACCCATAGCCTAGTGTTTAGTGCCACTGGTAATGCAGTATTGTGCATGTAATAAGGAGCTCTGGTAGCATAGTGCCTAAGGTACTTGACTGCTAACCAGAAGGCTAGCGGTTCAAACCCACCAGCCACTCCTCAGAAGGAAGGTTGGACAATCCTACTTCTGCAGTGATACTGCCTCAGAAACCCAAGGAGGGGTCGCTATGAGTCGGGGCCAACTCGACGACAAACAACAACAACAACAACAATAATATCATATGCACAAGGATTTTGTAGGAAAAAAACACCATAGCATCTGCTAAATGTTTCCTTTGGAGCTTTCTCTCACTCTCCAATATACAATATGTATCTCTTTTAAGCTTTCAGTTATCTAAAAGGAAGCTTCATGCCCAGTGTATGAAGACATTTGCTAATGCTAATTGTTTGAGACTAAATATGAGATAAGAAAATATGTCAGAACCTCTGTGATTCACCTCCATGAAGGACTGGTTTTAGTGGACCTCTGGGAGGAACAGTGATCCTAATTGCCCCACAGGGAGGATCCCTGTCTTCCTTATACTAGAGGGCCAGCTCCCAGACCAGGGTCTTGCTCAGAGAGAGCATTCAGGTGTTTATGGAGAAAATGATTGGATATTTTTAGCTTGGATATCATGAGTGTCATATTAAACAAAATTTCATTTATAACAGAAGAGAATAAATAAGCTACAATCAATTTTGTACTGTCCTTTCAAAAATGCCATAATTTAGCTCTGTAAGTGCCAACCTTTCAAATTTATATTCTTTTTTTTTTCATTATTTAAAATAGTATAGCAATTATAGTGCAAGTATGTATGTAGTACTTATATGTCAGGTGCTGGTTTTAACAAAATTAATTCTAAAAATAGCAGCAATAATAGTACTTGCTCTTTTAATGTATCAGGCACTTCTTTCAACTTAATTATTTCTAACAGCAACCCTATGAGTAGATATCCTTATTTTGTAGATGGAGAAGCTGAGGTACAGAAAGGTTATGACTTTCCCAAGTTCACAGAGCTAGTAAGTTGCAGAGCTGGGATTTGAGGTCAGGCGATTTGGTTCAAGGGTCTGTGCTAATAACCAATAATTTATATGGTCTCATACCCTGGTGAGAATCTGTTTTTAATGAATATAGATAGAGACTGGTTTAATACCGAAACATAAAAGAAATGATAATTCATCTATCAATTAGGTACATCTACAATATGACAGTGATAAGTTGGAAAAGACCAGGGACACACAAATTACTTGTTAAAGTCATTTTAAAAAAATTGAAGAACATCAAAAAGATGTTTATAACAAAAATGGTTGTTTATAATGTGCCAAACCATTAATGTAGGACAATGTGCATTCTTTTCCTGGTTGAAGATAAAAATCCTAGCTCATGGGCAAAGAAGAATTGAGCATCTAGGAAAAACTTGAATAGCGATCCTCTTAAAAAATAATAACCTGGACACATTGTCCGTTATAGGTGAACTAAATTCACAATCTTTGAATTAACCAGGAATTTAATACATCTTCTTGAACTGATAAATTTCTGAGCTAAAGAAGTCAGAGAGAAGGGACAAAGAGACCATTAGATGCCACGTTAGAACTTCATTAGGTGAGAGAATGTCTTTCCTTAGAACTTACAAGAGAAATACAATTTTGATAGAAAGCAAGGCAAGTTTTTTTCCCAGCATGTATTAGTAAGTTTTTTAAAAAATGCTACAAGGAATGAATATTTATAAAAGTTTAAAGAAAACCTGGAAGGATTTAATTCTGCAAATTTGTGTGTAGATAGGTTTTAGCACATGCTATCATTTAATGGGGGAAATACAAGTAGTAGATTGCCCCATCTTCCTTCCGAGGAGTAGCTGCTGAGTTTGAACCGCCAGACTTCTGGTTAGCAGTCAAGTGCCTTAGGCACTACGCCACCAGAGATCCTTATGGCATTTAATGTGGGAAATACAAGTAGTCTGGATATTCTTGACTTTTTAAATTCACTAAGTTATTTCTGGGAGCTCTGGTAGCATAGTGCCTAAGGCACTTGACTGCTAACCAGAAGTCTGGCGGTTCAAACTCAGCAGCTACTCCTCGGAAGGAAGATGGGGCAATCTACTTCGTAGTGATACTGCCTCGGAAACCCAAGGCGGGGTCGCTATGAGTCAGGTCCGACTCGACGGGCAAATAACAACAACAATAAGTTATTTCTGATAATATGCCTTTAATTTTCTATTTAAAAGTCATGAATCTTTTTTGAAATGATGTTGTCAACTGTGAAGTGCATGTGCTAAAGGAGATGGTAAGATTGAAAAACCTTTTTAGCTGGGGTAGGGTTGAGACCTTATTCTTGGAATTAATAACTATGATGCAAATTCATTTTTTAAGGCCAATGGTGCAGTGTGTTGCTGAGCTGGAGTGTAGATGTTGGTTGTGTCTGGGAATTTCCTGCTTCTAGACACAGATTCTCCTGTGACTCAGATATGGTTAGTTTGTGGTATTTTCCACCCCTTGAACAGTGTGCCAGTGGAATGACAAGGACATTGTTTTGAAGAACATCTTTTATTCCTCATTAGTCACTTCTTATATGGACACACAAAAGGCAGAATGGCAGATCTGATCCGGTGTGGCGACTGCTGCTTTGTATCATGGATCCTCTTAGCCCTTGCTTCAGGACTGAGGGGCTTACTCTCCAGCAGCTGGGAGTGCTGACAGCTGACGGTTCACCCTCCCAGCTGCTGTCCTTTGCTGAAGAGAACTGTTATGCCCCTTCCTGGAGGAAGCCTGCACCCAATGACTGACATGTGGGGATATAAATGTCCTGCCTCTCAGTCCTTCTTAGGACAACTCTGTAAGGTCATCCCAGCTTTAGGACATCCCTGTGGGGTCAATTGAGGCTTTTGTTTTGACTACAGTCCAACTTTTTCTCCTACCCAATTCTGTTCCTTTACTTCCCTACAAACATAGTTCCCAAGAGCACTTCCCCAACCTGCACATCAATTTGTTTCTGGGGAATCTCATCTATAACTCCTGGCAATAGGTTCTAAAGGCTGAAGGATGGAGATCCACTTTAAAGTGAGATTCATATAAGCTTCATAAATTCTTTGGGTAAGAGTGATATTTTTCTCATTTGGTTAAACTCTTTCCCTAATCCCTTCCCTCCCCAAATACTCTTCCTTGATTAATCCCCAAATCACACACAAGGTTAAAAACAAAAAAAACTTCATATGTTTTTTATAATGATGGAAGGTATAATTTGTATTTAATGTAAATAATTCAAATATTTGAGAAATATGTATACATGTTTGAGTTGCCTCTATAACATGCCTACCAAATGGTTACTTATTATTTGCTGATGTTGTTGTTATGTGCCATCAAGTCGGACCCGACTCATAGCGACCCCTCCTTGGGTTTCCGAGGCAGTATCACTATGGAAGTAGATTGCCCCATCTTCTTTCCGAGGAGTGGCTGGTGGGTTTGAACCGCCAGTCTTCTGGTTAGCAGTCAAGTGCCTTAGCCACTATGCTACCAGAGCTCCTAGAAGACCCAAATTAGCCCTGCATCTTCGTATACCTCTCAGTGTTGGATAGCTCTTCTTTGTATATGCCATTTGCACTTCAAATAATATACCTGAAGATAAATGGGCATTGACAATAAGAATAACAATACTCTTTGGAATTTGTTTACAAAGCACTTTGCAACCATTACTTGATTATTTTCCAGCATCCTTGATAAAGCTTGGCTAAGCGTTAACTTTATTTTAGAGATGGATAGTAACTTGCTGAAGACACTGGGTTATGGGAAATCGCCTTCTGACAGTCTCCAGTTTCTAGGATCCACCAATGGGCTCAAACCCATCATTCAAAGAAAACGCCAGAAGAGACTTGGTGTTTTGTGAAACAGCACATTGCAAAGTATCTGTCACTGAGAGAAGGATGTATGCTCAGGATGAAAGCATCCCCTTCAAAGAAAGGTGAGATACTTGTTAAATAACTCCTGGCAACTGCTTAAGCATTAAGCATAGTAATTTCAGAGAGCAGGAGCAGAACTAAAAATAGAAAAGTGGAGAGGGACAGGACCAGAGACATCATTGTCACTCAAACTTGAATGTCACTTTTTGACAGCATTTTAGCAATTGATTTTTGGTTCTCCATGCTAGTAATTCAATAGTCATTCTTTGCTGTGACAGCCACAGGAGAAAGGGAAGGGGTAAGACCTTCTTAGGGACCCTGGGAGGAGGGTAAAGAATGGAGGATGAGAACTATTATGAGCCTATATTACCTCTTTGGTAGTCAGGGTGTCTTTGGTGGAAAAACATGGAAAGCCATTCAAGCCAGCTCCTATTTATTTATTTATTATTAGGATTTGGGTGAAGATTTACAGAGCAAATTCACCTTTCATACAGCAGTTCACACATACTTTGTCTCATGTCATTGACCAAAATTTACAATGCAGCAGCTCCCCTCCCCCTTCCTCCCCATAGTTACCTCCTCCCAGTGTCCATCCCTTCATACTCTTCGAGAGGCCCATTGTCTGCCAACCCTGTATATGATCTTGGATACACTCTCC
>NW_006921598.1:7268551-7270460 GCF_000298275.1 Orycteropus afer afer | reverse complement strand
GTTTGTTGGCCGCTTGAATATCCTCCTTGGTGAAGTGTCTATTCATGTCTTCTGCCCATTTTTTAATTGGATTGTTTGTCTTTTTGTTATTGCAGCTCCAATTTATTGACATGTTAAAGGAGAATCACATGGACAGGAAATACAGAGCCTGCTAAGTGAAAGACTAGATCTGAGAACCAGAAAGTCACCAAGGAGCTGAAGCTACTCTCTCCCTCTCTAGGAGCTGTAAAGTCTTTGAGAATCTCCCCCATTGCCTCTCTCCTAAGCCAGTTCCCTCTGTGCACTCATCTTGCTTGTTTCATCCAACACAACTGCCTTACCAACTCTATATCATCATCTCCAAGCTGCAGTAACCACCATCAATTAGTGACAGTCTCTACATCTCTTAAGGAAGATTCTCATATGGGAGAGACTGATGAGGCCAATTTGTATGTTGCCTCACATATGTTTGCTGGGCATGGAGCTGCTCCCAAGCCAAGCCACAGGCCGCAGTAAGCCCGCCCTGGGACCAGCAGAAGGTGGATGTTTGCCCCTGGGACAGGCTGGGTAAGTGAGCAGGGTGGGGCAGACCAGGAAATGAGCAGAGCAGTGTAAAACAGCTAGAGGAGACAAACTTGTCTGTCAGTTTGTCCTACTGTGATAGCTTGTGAGGCTGGAGGCTATGCCACCAGTGTTTCAAATACCAGCAGGGTTACCTATGGTGGACAGGTTTCAAGAGAGCCTCTACACTAAGACAGACTTGGAAGAAGGATGAACCCATCCACTTCTCAAGAACTGGCCAGTGAAAACCTTATGAATAGCAGTGAAACACTGTGTGATATAGTGCTAGAAGATGAGCCTCTCAGGTCTGAAGGCACTCAAAATATAACTGAAGAAGAGCTGCCTCCCCAGAGTAGAGCAGACCTTAATAATGTGCATAGAGTAAAGCTTTCAGGACCCCCATTTGCCCATGTGGCCCATCTCAAGATGAGAAGAAACATCCATTAATAATGCAAACATCCATTAATAATCGGAACATGGAATGTATGAAGTATGAATCTAGGAAAATTGGAAATTGTCAAAAATGAAGTGGAACACATAAAAATCGATATCCTAAGCATTAGTGAGCTGAAATGGACTGGTTTTGGCCATTTTGAATCAGGCAACCATATGATCTACTATGCTGGGAATGACAAATTGAAGAGGAATGGTGTGGCATTCATCATCATAAAAACTGTTTCAAGATCTGTCCTGAAGTACAATGTTGTCAGTGATAGGATAATATCCATACACCTACAAGGAAGACTAGTTAATACTATTATTCAAATTTATGCACCAACCACCAAACCCAAAGATGAAGAAACTGAAGATTTTTACCAATTTCTGCAGTCTGAAATTGATCGAACATGCAATCAAGATGTGCTAATTATCACTGGTGACTGGAATGCAGAAGTTGGAAACAAAGAAGAATCACTGGTAGTTGGAAAATATGGACTTGGTGATAGAAATGTTGCTGGAGATTTTTGTAAGACCAATGACTTATTCATTGCAAATACCTTTTTTCAACAACACTAATGGCAGCTATACACATGGACTTTGCCAGATGAAGTATACAAGGATCAGATTGACTACATCTGTGGCGAGAGGCAATGGAGAAGCTCAATATCTTTAGCCAAAATAAGGCCAGGAGCTGATTGTGGAACAGACCATCAGCTGCTCATATGCAAGTTCCAGTTGAAGTTGAACAAAATTAAAAGAAATCTATGAGAGCCAAAATATGATTATATCCCTCCTGAATTTAGAGACCATCTAAAGAACAGATTTGATGCATTGAGCACCAGTGACCGAAAAACAGAGGAATTGTGGGATGACATCAAGAACATCATCCATGAAGAAAGCAAGAGGTCATTAAAAAGAAAGGAAAGGGGCG
>NW_006921598.1:7254844-7259338 GCF_000298275.1 Orycteropus afer afer | reverse complement strand
AAAAAAAAAAAATGAAAGGAAAGGAAGAAAAGACCAAAATGGATGTCAGAAGAGACTCTGAAACTTTCCCTTGAGTGGTGAGTAGCTAAAGTGGATGGAAAAATCGACAAGATAAAAGAGCTGAACAGAAGATTTCAAAGAACAGCTTGAGAAGACAAAATCAGTAATTATAATGAAATGTGCAAAGTCCTGGAGTTGGAAAACCAGAAGGGAACACATTCAGAATTTCTCAAGTTGAAAGAACTGAGGAAAAAAAATTAAGCTTTGAATTGCAATATTGAAAGTTTCAATGGGCAATATGTTGAATGATGCAGGATACATCAAAAGAAGATGGAAGGAATACACAGAGTCAGTATACCAAAAAGAATTGACAGATGATCATCCATTTCAGGAGGTGGCATAAGATCAAGAACTAATGGTATTAAAGGAAGAAGTTGAAGCTACACTGAAGTAGTTGGCAAAAAACAAGGCTCCTGGAGTTAACAGAATACCCATTGAGATGTTTCAACAAACGGACACTCCACTGGAGGCACTCACTCAGCTATGCCAAGAGATTTGGAAGACAGCTACCTGGCCAATTGACTGGAAGAGATCTGTAGTTGTACCCATTTCAAAGAAAAGTGATCTTACAGAAGATGAAAATTATCAAACAATATCTTTTATATTACATGCAAGTAAAATTTTTCTGGGGATAATTCAACAGCAGTTGCAGCAGTATATTGACAGAGAATTTCCAGAAATGTAAGCTGGATTCAGAAGAGGACGTGGGACAAGGGATATCATTGCTGATGTCAGATAGATTTTGGCTCAAAACAAAGAATACCAGAAAGATGTTTACTTGTGTTTTATAGACATGCAAAGGCATTTGATTGTGTGGATCACAACAAATTGTGAATAACATTGAGAAGAATGGGAATTCCAGAACACTTAATTGTACCCATGAGGAACCTGTACATAGACCAGGAGGCTGTTGTTTGAACAGAACAAGGCAATACTGCATGGTTTAAAATCAAGAATGGTTGTGTCCTTCACCATACTTATTCAATCTGTATGCTGAGCAAATAATCCAAGATGCTGGACTATATGAAGAAGAACATGGCATAAGGATTGGGGAAAGGCTCATTAACAACCTGAGATATGCAGAGGATACAACTTTGTTTGCTGAAAGTGAGGATGACTTGGAGTACTTACTGATGAAAATTGAAGACTGGAGTCTGCAGTATGGATTAACCTCAGTGTAAAGAAAATAAAAATCCTCACAACTGGACCAATAAGCAGCATCATGATAGGTGGAGAAAAGATTGAAGTTGTCAAAACTTCATATTGCTTGGTTCTACAATCAATGCCAATGGAAGCAGCAGTCACGACATCAAAAGACGTATTGCATTGGGCAAATCTGTTGCAAAAGACCTCTTTCAAGTGCTGAAGGGCAAAGATGTCTCCTTGAAGACTAAGATGGGCTTGACACAAGCTATGGTGTTTTCAATTGCCTCATATGCATGTGAGAGCTGGGCAATCAATAAGGAAGACGAAAGAAGAGTTGATGCTTTTGAGTTGTGGTGTTGGCAAAGAATGCTGAAAGTACCGTGGACTGCTAAAAGAACAAACAAATCTGTCCTGGACGAAGTGCAGCTAGAATACTCCTTGGAAGTGAGAATGGCCAGACTTCGTCTCACCTACTTTGGTCATGTTGTTAGAAGGGACCATTCCCTGGAGAAGGATGTCATGCTTTGTAAAGTGGAGGTTCAACAAAAGAGGGGAAGGCCCTCAATGAGATAGATAGACATGGTGGCTGCAGCGATGGGCTTGGGTATAGTAGGGATTGTGAAATTGGCATAGGACCGGGCAGTGTTTCATTCTGCTGTACATAGGGTTGCTATGAGTCAGAAACTACTTGATGGCACTTAACAACAACAACAACAACAACTCACATATGGAGCAGCTAAGCTGCTTTGGGTCAGATATCCAACCATGGTTCAATTGGCTGTGGTCAGGGAGTGGTCACATGACAGAGAGGGATGGTCCTTTCAGGTACAATGGATGGGACAAGCAATCCAATCTATTTATTATATCCTCATTTACCTATTTTTCCATCCTGTTGTGCATCATGCTTCGTGATCTCTAGGTTACACAAGAGGTCAAGCACTAACAACAGTGAATCACTATGTGTAGTGTAGTGTCTGCTCTAAATGGTTTATAATCTGGTTGATGGAATAAGGCACAAACCCAAGGAAAGGAAGCCAGTCTACCAGGCACTATATTATGGGCATAGATGACTAGCACTGACATTAAGACATTTAACGGTTTAGAGAAGGGAAAGTTCATTATGAGTAAGGAAGTTCAGGGAGAATTTCCCAAATGAGGTGGGGACAGGAATGGATCTTGAAGGATAGGAAGGGTTTTGAGAAAAAGGGAGAGGAAAGGAATTCCAGATTGGAGGGGAGGAGAGGAAAATGGGAATGCATGAGTCATGTCCAGGGCACAATGAATAGCCAACCTACTATAAGCATAGGGTATGTGTTAGAAAATACTAGGAGGGAAGTTAAAATTGAATAGATATGGTGAAAGGATACAATCCTGACTCACATGCTTCCTGATTTTAAACCATGCAGTATCCCCTTGTTCTGTTCTAACAATAGTCTCCTGGTATATGTACAGGTTCCTCATAAGCACAATTAAGTGCTCTGGTAGTGTAGTGCCTGAGGCACTTGACTGCTAACCAGAAGGCTGGCGGTTCAAACTCATCAGCCACTCCTCAGAAGTAGTGATACTGCTTCAGAAACCCAAGGAGGGGTTGCTATGCGTTGGGTCCAACTTGATGGCACATAACAACAACAACAACATAATTCCCATTCTTTGCAATGTTATCCATAATTAGTCATGGTCCACACAGTCAAATGTCTTTGTATAGTCAACAAGACACAGGTAAACATCCTTCTGGAATTCTTTGCTTTCAGCCAAGATCCATGTGACATCAGCAATGATTTATTTGCAGGTGGCTTTAATGATATTGTTCAATAATTTCCACATTCTGTTGGATCACCTTTCTTTGAAATTAGCACAAATATGAATCTCTTCTAGCCAGTTCCATATGAAGAAGAATGCAACATCAGGATTGGAGGACGACTCCTTAACAACCTGTGAGATGCAGGTAACACAATTTTGCTTGCTGAAAATGAAGATGACTTGAAACACTTAATGATGAAGATCAAAGACTATAATCCTCAGAAAGGATTATACTTCAACATAAAGAAAAGAAAAATTCTCACAACTGGACCTATAAGAAACATTATGACAGATGGAGAAAAGATTGAAGTTGTCAGAGATTTTAATTTTACTTGGATCCAACACCCATGGAAAGGGCAGTCAAGAAATCAGACATTGTATTGCACTGGAGAAAAATTAACAAACCCATGAGAGCCAAAATATGACCTTGAGGATACCCCACTTAAATTTAGAGACCATCTGAAGAATAGATTTGATGCATTGAATGCCAATGATCAAAAACCAGACAAGTTGTCAAGAACATCATCATGAAGAAAGCTGCAGTGTAGTACATTACATAGTGTGGATTTTCTAGCCATAAGTCTTTGTAAACTCCATGGTGGAATTTGCCATGAGCAACTGAGAAGCTCCTGATTGTTAATGTTACTCACCTGGGGTATTTCTGTTGAGAGTGGCATGAAGCAATCTTCTGGGAAGTTCTCTCTCTGTCAGGTGTATAGAACGCTAATGTTGGGATTAGTTAGTGGTCACTCTTCCAGGCTCAAAAAGCAGCTCTTCTAGAGGCAGAAGAAGTCTCTCTGACTGCTGGTTGAGAAAGACGTACTGCTGAGAGAAACACACTCCTGAGAGACACTGAGAGACACACACTGTTGAGAGAGAGAGACACTGAGAGACACTCATTGGTGGGAGAAACACTGAAAGAGACTGCTGGCTGAGAGATTGTTGGCTGAGAAAGACTGAGCATTGTTCCTGAACTTGAATTGTAGCCTGGTGCTTCCCTAATAAACCCAATAATCTGAGTTCTGTCTCGCCATTGCAGTGAATTATTGAACCCAGCAGAGAGGAGGTGGGTGCTACGGGAGGAGAGGTTGGTGTCAGGGTAGGGGAAAGGGCTGGAGGGAAGCCGCATGTCTGGCCTCACAGGAATAGGCCTTGGGCTGCTGATGGTCTGTCTTCCTGTGGGGTTAGAAGAGGTCAGAATATGAGGCCTCCCTGCCCCTTTGGCAAAAGACAATAAAAAGAGAGGAAAGGAAGAAAAGACCAAAATAGGTGTCAGAAGAGATTCTGAAACATGCTCTTGAACAGAGAGTGTTGTTGTAGTTGTTGTTTGTTAGGTGCCGTCAAGTCGGTTCCAACTCATAGCGACCCCATGCACAGCAGAACGAAACACTGCCTGATCCCATGCCAGCTCCATGATCCCTGCTATATTTGAGCTCATCATCGCAGCCACCATGTCAATCCATCTCGTTGAAGGCCTCCCCCTCTTTT
>NW_006921598.1:7242216-7253144 GCF_000298275.1 Orycteropus afer afer | reverse complement strand
CTTTAACTTCAAGTTGAACTTGCATATGAGCAGTTGATGGTCTGTTCCACAATCAGCTCCTGGCCTGGTTTTGGCTGAAGATACTGAGCTTTTCCACCACCTCTTGTCACAGAAGTAGTCAATCTGATTCCTGTGTGTTCCATGTGGTGAAGTCCACGTGTAGAGCCACCGTTTGTGTTGTTAAAAAAAGGTGTTTGCAATGAACAAGTCGTTGGTCTTGCAAAATTCTACCATGCGAGTTCCAGCATTATTTCTGCCACCAAGGCCAAATTTTCGAACTACTGGTGATTCTTCTTTGTTTCCAACTTTTGCATTCTTGAACAGAGAGTAGCTAGAGCAAATGGAAGAAATGACAAGATAAAAGAGCTGAACAGAAGATTTCAAAGAACAGCTTGAGAAGACAAAGTACATTACTATAATGAAAATGTGCAAAGACCTGGGTTAGAAAACCAAAAGGAAAGTATGCTTGGCATTTCTTAATTTGAAAGAAATGAAGAAAAAATTGAAGCCTCAAGTTACAATGTTGAAGGGTTCTGTGGGAAAAATATTCAATGACGCAAGAAGCATGTAAAGAAGATGGAAAAAATACATAGAGTCACTGTACAAAAAAAAGAATTGGCCAATGTTCAGCTATTTCTGGAGGTGGCATATGATCAAGAACCAATGGTATTGAAAGTAGAAATTGAACCTGCACTGAAGGAATCTAAAAAAAAAAAAAAGGCTCCAAGAGTTGACAAAATACCCACTGAAATGTTTCAACAAATGGGTGCAGTGCTGGAGGCAGTTACTCATCTGTGCCAAGTAATTTGGAAGACAGCTACCTGGCCAACTGTCCGTAAGAGATCCATATTTGTACCCATTCCAAAGAAAGGTGATCCAGCATAATTTGGAAATAAATAGGCAATATCATTAATATTATACACAAGTAAAATCTTGCTGGAGATAATTAAAAAACAGTTCCAGCAGTATATTGACAGGGAGATTCCAGAAATGCAAGCTGGATTTAGAAGAGCACATGGAACAAGGGATATCATTGCTGATGTCACATGGATCTTGGCTGAAAGAAAGAATACCACAAAGATATTTACTTGTGTTTTATTGACCATGCAAAAATATTCAGCTGTGTGGATCATAACAAATTATGGACAATATTGCAAAGAATAGCAAATCAAGAACATTTAATTGTGCTCATGAGGAACTTGTACATAGACCAGGAGGCTGTCGTTCAAACACAACAAGGGATACTGCATTGTTTAAAATCAGGAAAGGTATGCATCAGGATTTTATACTTTCACTGTACTTATTCAATCTGTATGCTGAGCAAATAATCTGAGAAGCTGGACTACATGAAGAACAAGGCATCAGAATTGGAGGTATACAGATGACACAACCTTACTTGGTGAATGTGAAGATTACTTGAAGCAATTACTGATGAAGCTTAAATACTACAGTCTGCAGTATGAATCACACCTCAACAAAAGGAAAAGGAAAATCCTTACAACTGGACTAATAAGCAGCATCGCGATAAATGGAGAAAAGACTGAAGTTGTCAAAGATTTCTTTTTACTTGGATCCACAATCAACAGCATGGAAGCAGCAGACAAGAAATAAGACATTGTATTGCACTGGGCAAATCTGCTACAAAAGACCTCTTTAAAGTGTTGAACCTTTAAAGTGTTGAAGAGCAAAGGTGTCACTTTGAAGACTAAGGTGCGCCTGACCCAAGGCATGGTATTTTTAATTACCTCATATGCATGTGAAAGTTGGACAATGAATAAAGAAGACTGCAGGAGAGTTGATACTTGAACTGTAGTGTTGGTGAAGAATACTGGAAATATCACAGACTGCCAGAAGAATGAACAAATCTGTCCTGAAGGAAGTGCAGCCAGAATGCTCCTTGGAAAGGATAATGGCCAGAATTCGTCTCACCTACTTTGATCATGTTGTCAGAAGGAACCATTTTCTGGAGGATATCATGTTTGGTAAAGTGGATGGTTAGCAAAAAAAAGGAAAGAACTTCAACAAGTTGGATTGACACAGTGGCTGCAATGATGGCTTCAAGTATAGCAAGCATTGTGAGGCTGGCACAGGACTAGGCAGTGTTTTGTGCTGTCGTACATAAGGTTGTTACGAGCCAGAGACAACTTGACTGCAACTAACAACAACATTACACTGAGAAAATCTGCTGCAAAAGGCTTCTTTAAAGTGTTAAGAAGCAAAGACATCACTCTGAAGACTAAGATACACCTGACTCTGGCCATAGTATTTTCAATTGCCTCATATGCATATGAAAAAAAGAAGACTAAAGAAGAGTTAATGCCTTTGAACTATGGTGTTGGCAAAGAATGGATTGTCAGAAGAATGAACAAACTTGTCCTGGAAGAATTGCAGCCAGAATGCACTTTGGAAGTAAGAATGGCCAGACTTCATCAGACTTTGGTCATGTGGTCAGAATGGACCATTCTCTGGAGCAGGATATCATGCTTGGTAAAGTAGAGGGTCAGTGAAAGGGGGAAAGACCCTCAATAAGATGAATTGACACAGTGACTGCAGTGATAGTCTCAAATATAGCAAGGATTGTGAGGATGGAGCATGACTGGGCAGTGTTTTGTTCTGTTGTACATAGGGTTGCTATGAGTTGGAGTTGACTCAGTGGCGCCTAACAACAGCAACAGAAGTTAAGTTAGGAAAAATATGTAGAGATAAAATCATGAAGTACCTTGAATACCAAAGTAAAGAGTTTGAATTTTATTCTATGCATGTCATTAATGATATCTGAGCAGAGCAGGGCTTGGTGAGGATGACCTGCTGAGGACCCTTACGGTGTTCACTAGTAAGATGGGGCAGTGAACTGGAAGAAGAGGCAATGGAGTTAAAAGACATTAGAAAGAAAATGGGATTTCTATTATTGAAGTCGCCTGTTGATTACACATCCAGACACATAAGCCCAGGGAAGCAACTGCCTAAAACTGTTGCCTTTAGCTACCGGCAGCCCAGGAGTACAAATACCTCCTCATCAAAATTAGTGCTCAGATGGGAAGACCTCTGAGCTCCTTTGTACATAGAGGAAGTCCATTCTCTGTAGAGTTCCCCTCTTGACCAGGTAAGGATCTTGGTTAAAAATGTCAGTTAACTGAGGCAGAAAAGGAATTTTCTGGAGGCATATTTTGTTGCTCCTAAATGGTTGGGAAAGGTATGAAAACAGGCTGAGAAAATAACTCACTTGAAGTCATGTCATTGGAGCTGTTGGGTTGGGATGCTGTCCCAGGATCCTCACCCTCATTCTTAATGAACTTTTGATTCCACTGCCACAGCCATGAATAAACTCTTTCCAGATCCAAAGTAATAGGCAGTTTTCTTATTGGCTGAGGCTACTGCTTAGGAGTAGTGTTGCTTGACTCCCTACAATGTTATACAGTTTAGTCAACAAACACAGAACCCTTTTGCTTCCTAGGCACTTACATAGTTTGAGAAGGGCTGGTTCAAAATGGTGCTCTAGATCAATCACTCACCTGTCCTAGAAATTACTTCTCACTTCCAATTCTTCCTCCCTTATGTAAAGTTCTCTCTCAGAAGTCCCTTTATATTACTCTCCATATTCAATACATCACCAAATTCTACCTTCAAACTTTATCTCCACTGTAGTTCACATCTCTGCTTTTTTATTTTGATACCTCTAATCTAGTGGCAGGAGCTCTGGTAGCATAGTGCCTAAGGCACTTGACTGCTCACCAGAAGGCTAGCGGTTCAAATCCTCCAGCCACTCCTCGGAAGGAAGGTTGGGCAATCCTACTTCCGTAGTGATACTGCCTCGGAAACCCAAGGAGGGGTCGCTATGAGTCGGGGCCGACTCGACGGCAAACAACAACAACAACAACAATCTAGTGGCTTTCAAACATCAATGTGCATCAGAATCACCTGGAGGACTTGTTAATACACATATTCCTGGACTCACCCCCAGAGTTTCTGATTCAGTGAGTTTGGGGTAGGGCCTGAGGATCTGCATTTCTAATAAATTCCTAGGTGATGCTGATGATGTTGGTCCAGGGACCCCACTTTGAAAACCACTGCTCTGGTACATCATCATCACCTGTCTGGATTATCATAGTAGCTTCTTAAGTAATTTGCTTCCACTTTTACCTCCTTTTTCCTTACAGCAGTCACTGTGATTTTTTTAAAATATAAATTAAATCATGTCATTTTCTTGCTTAAAACTCTTCAGTGGCTACAGATCACCTCTCACTGTGGTCTACATGGCCTTGCAAGTTCTAGCTTATGCCAGCTTTGCAAACCCATTTTATATCATAGCCACCACTTAGCCTACTCTACCTTGAACAATGCCCCTGGCATCAATATTTGAGTTCCCCCAGGATGCTCTTCCACCAGAGGAGATTGGTTGGATCTTTCTCAGCCCTGATTATTAAGTTCACATGTTACCCACTTCTGTGATATTCCATGGTCTTCGCTGAGCATCATACCTGAAGTTACCTTCTGCAGTTTCTCTCTATTTCAACCATCTCCCTCCCTTTATTGTAGTTATCACAAACATTAATTATTGTGTTTGTTACTCTATATATTGCTGTTCTCCCATTAAGATGGAAAGCTTCTTTAGGGAAGAGACTTTGTAACCACAGTGACAGCATTTTGCAGTGCCTTGGTACAATAGTATGCACTCAATGAATGTTTGTGAAATGAGTGCACATGCTTGAATGACAAACGTGAACAACAGTCAAGTATTTTTCCTATGAGACTTCCACAACTTCATGTAGATCAGAGGATGCAAATAGATGCTCTGGGGAGAAATGTTACTAATCTCTTGCTGTCAGATTGATCTAGACTGATTCAGCCTAGGTAGCATTTTCCTTATACATGTAACACATGGATGGACCAAAGCAAAGATAGTGTTTAGTAAACCTCATCTCTCATATCAGCTCCAACCACCCTCATTCTCTCTTCCCTTTGTGTTTTTGCTTCTCTGGCTTTTCAGAACCTCTCACTGAAGCACTAAATCAGGCTGATCTCTTCCGTAGTGACCCAGCCCAATGCCAGACCTCTCTTTCTTCATTATCAAAACTTGTCTCCCTCTATTCCCAATCCCTGAAGATTCTGTTGTACTATTATTTGATGTTGGGTAGGCAAGTAGAGCAAACAAGTTAAGACTTTAACTTAATTTATGGTTAAGTGGCACAAGGGCCTCTGATAATTAAACACATGCAAGGTAATAGTGGTTCAGTGATAGAATTCTCATCTTCCATGTTGGAGACATGTGGTTGGTTCCTGGCCAATGCATCTCATACTAACTCAGCACACGCCTTTCAGTGGAGGCTTGAGTGTTGCTTTGGTGCTGAGCAGGTTTCAGCAGAGCTCTCAAACTCAGATAACCTAGAAAGAAAGGCCTAGTGAACTACTTCCAAAAATCAGTCAATGAAAACCCTGTGGATCATGATGGTCTGATCCACAACTGATGTTGGGGATGGTGCAGACCCAGTGTGATGGTTGGAGCTGTGTGTCAACTTGGCTGGATCACAACTCTGTGTGGTTTGAGCTGTTGTGCTGTGGTTGTTCCCATGATGGGATCAGATGACTATGTTCTGAGAGGCCAATCTGTTAAAAGGGAGTTTTTCTAGGGGTGTGGCCTGCTTCCACTATATCTGTGGACATCCTGGGAGAGGAGACATTCTTCCGTAGTTCGGAATTCTGTTGTGCTGCCTACAACTGTCCGTGAGTAAACAATCCACCATTCGGCCTGGAGATCTTGGATTGGTCATTCGTTGGAGTCAGCAGCTGGTGTACTGCCTGCCAGCCTTGAGCTTCTCGGCCCCTGTGGCTGCAAGAGTCTGGAAAAGCCTCCAGCTTGACGTTTGATCCAGGAACATCCAAAGTGTGTGAGCCATTTTCCTAAGATAAATCTCTCTCTCTCTCTCTCTCTCTCTATATATATATATGTATAAGCTTTACTGGTTTTGTTTCTCTAGAGAACACACCCAGGTAGCATTTTATTCCATTATGCATGGATCACCATGAGAGGGGACTGACTTCACAGCAGCTAACAACAGCATCTATAATCTGAGGGTGGTAGATGGCAGCAACTGTTTTTGAAACTGTGGGAATTTTAAAACTAGATTTTACATATGTATGTACTTTGTTTTACAAGGAGCTTTGGTCATGTAAGACATTTGGCTGCTAACCAGAAAGTTAGTGGTTCAAACCCATTAGCTGCTCCATGGAAGAAAGATGACACAGTCAGCTTCTGTAAATATTTACAGCCTTGGAAACCCAATGGGTGTCACTATCAGTCAAAATCGCTTCATTGGCAGTGAGTTTGGTTTTGGTACTTTGTTTTGGATTTTGTATAAAGGTTTAAAATAAAATGAAATGAAAAAGATATTACTGAAATAGTAGGGTTATGAAAACATAAAAAGTGAGATTTAGGAGATCTGGAAAAAAAACAGGTTGCAAAATAGCTTTTACATCAGTTAGCTAAGAGTTTGACATTTACTTCTTTGACAAAGCATATGCAATAGGAATCATGGCTGTTTAAAAGGAGAAAAAAAAAAGTAAATTTATTTGCAGATCTCAGAGTTTCATTCAAGAACATTCTCGGTCAAGATCAAAATAAGGAATATTTTTTCTATTTAACAAAGCAAAGTCACTTTCCCTGAGTCATGACTGCTCATATGTTTCCACATGGTTGAGTACTATATGTTGGCTGAGGTTGAAAATTTCCTACAGACTTTGTGGTTGTTTAATTCTACTTATTGCTACAATCAAGAAAGGTAAAGTTAGGTAATATCAGGAAGAAAATATGTGGCTTGTTAAAAAGTAGAAATCAAACACTGTAGCAAATATTTTGTAATAAATAAAAGCTGAAATTGCAGAAACTGCTTGGCTTCGTCAGTGCCTCTCTCCTCATCCGGTAATCCTAAATCCCCCTACTTTCTCCTTTGCCTGGCACTTAGAATTACCCTGTCTTCCCTACCTTGAAAGTTCACCCTCTAGTCTGGCATGTGGCATTGGCCCAAGCTCCCCTACTTCATGGTTTTCAGTCTTTTAGAACAACTTTTTGATAGCCCTCCCCTCTGATCAAAACTTGTGATTGGGTATAGTAGGCAAACCCCCTACTCCAGCTCTAACATCAATAATCTTACATCATGTTTTTTGACATACCTGCACCATTTGTTCTCGTTTTTATTTCTTGGTGCCTGTTCTTGAGGTAGGCCCATTCCCAGCACATCCCCTGTGCAGGTCTGGCCTGTGTCTTCCTTCAAGTTG
Organism: Orycteropus afer afer; assembly: GCF_000298275.1. Taxonomy (NCBI): domain Eukaryota; kingdom Metazoa; phylum Chordata; class Mammalia; order Tubulidentata; family Orycteropodidae; genus Orycteropus; species Orycteropus afer. Next base: position 7,245,872 of record NW_006921598.1, on the reverse strand, counting down.
AACACAAAATGCTTCTCCTCTTCCCCTCCATCAAGCCAGTCATGCTCCTCTTTAAGGCTTAACTCAAGCTCTTCCTCCCAATGATTATATGTCCCAATGCCCCGTTTGGATGTTGCAACCAAAGAAATGCAATCTGGAAGTGAAAAAGTAATTACAAGGATGGCATTTTCTCTCAAGAAAGCACACAACCACATCCTAAAAACCTTTCGGTTTCTTCCACATGGATGGCAATAGGTCTTTAAAAATCTCTCCCTCTTTCCTTTTCAAATTCCATTTCTTCAAATTCCAGCACTCAGTCTTTCTGACTTTTCCCCTAGCCTGCCATATAAACTCCTTTATAAACATAGGTTAACTTACTGTCTCACTCGGAAACCCGAGGAGGGGTTGCTATGAGTCGGATCTGACTCAACGACAGTGAGATTGGTTTGTTTTTTACTGTCTCACACTTTTAAATTTTTGTTGGTCTTCTCCTTTACTTAGGCTCTACACAATTGAGGGCATTTGGCTTCTGATCCAAAAGGAAGAATCACTTTCTTTAAAAGCTAGGGAAAGGGGCAAAAATTTCTTCCCTCTTCTGTATCTGCCTTGGAAATAACCTTCACTTTCTAGCATTGTAAGGAGCTCTGAGGGTGCTGTGGTTAAAGCATTGGGTTAGTAACCAAAAGGTTGGCAGTTCGAACCCACCAGCTGCTCTGTGGGAGAAAGATGAGTCAGTCTCCTTCTGTAAAGATTTACAGCCTTGAAAAATGTATGGGGCAGCTCTTCTCTGCCCTATAGGGTCACTATGAGTTGGACTGGACTCAATGGCAGTGGGTTTTTCTAGTATTATAAATTATTTTCTCCCCAGATAAATCTAAGCTATGTGAGGGTAGGTTTCAATTGTCTTACTTTTTTGCTTAAAAAATCTCATTGCCTTGGCATTCCAAATTCTCAATTAATTGGTCCCAATCTGCCTTTCCAATTATATTATTTGCTCTGGTAGCATAGTGCCTAAGGCACTTGACTGCTCACCAGAAGGCTGGCGGTTCAAGCCCCCCAGCCACTCCTCGGAAGGAAGGTTGGGCAATCCTACTTCCGTAGTGATACTGCCTCGGAAACCCAAGGAGGGGTTGCTATGAGTCGGGGCCGACTCGACGGCAAACAACAACAACAACAACATGCCTTTGGAACACTAAATATTTCCTCAACTCACCCTGTTTTCCAGTCTCCATTTGCTCCTCCTTTCACTTACCATCTTTACCTTTTCTTCACATCTGCCCAGTGTACCCATCTCTTAAGTTCAATGTCAAATGCTACTATTTCCATAAAAGGCTCCAGAAAGCCTGGATGGCTCCAGGCTCCAGGAATTCTGGAGTCCATGAGAATTTGAAATTCTGTTCTGCATTTCTCCCCTTTTGATCAATCTTCTTCTATGGAATCTTTTATCAAAATGTTCAGTAATGGTTGCCAGGCACCATCCAGTTCTTCTGGTTTCATGGCAAAGGAGGTAGCTATTCATGGAGGCAATTAGCCACACATTCCATACTCTCCTATTCCTGACTCTCCTTTTTCCCCTCTTGTTCCAGGAGAATAGAAACCAATTGTTATGCCTTGGATGGTTTCCCATAAGGTTTTAAGATCCCAGGCACTACACATTAAAAGGTAGCACAGAGGCACTAACCATGTTATTAGACAAATTAACTGGAATGTCCCATGAAACCCTGATCCTAAACCTCCAAATCAAGAAATCAAAACCCATGAGGCTTTCAGTTGTACATAATCAGCCTCAACAGTTATTCTTTCATGTTTGTTGCTGTTGTTTTAAATATATTTATCACACAACTGTTGCCAATTCAACTCTCTACAGATGTACAACTTATTGACAGCAATTCATTAATCAACTGTGTAGCCCTACCCTTAATCAACATATTTTCCATCACCATTACTCTGCCTTCTCCCCTCCCTCCTGCCCTGGTAACAACTAATAAATTTTGTTTTCTGTACATTTGTCTTCTCTTGTTATTTCATTTTTATTTTTTATAAATGAGATTATACAATATTTGTCCTTTTGTGATTGGCTTCTTTCACTCAGCATAATGTCCTCCAGCTCAATCCATATTGTAGCATGTCTTAAGACCCATTATTTTAAGTTATTGCATTCGACCCTTTCTGTGTTCTAGAGAACACAGAAAACCACTGAGTACTCTCTTTCAAAAACCTTCAGTGACTTGACAGTGGCAACTAAGTAGCCACTTAGTCTTTTCTTCTGTGTACAATCCCTTTAACCTTTTCCTTGTAGAGTCTATTTTTAAATCCTTTGATACAGGACACATTTTGTGAAAGCTCTGGACCTTATTCTTCAGCCAGAACATGACTTGACCCAACGTGTCTCTGACCTCCCATAAGGTCTGGAAGAAAGTGTACTCAGCTGTGTTGACTATCTGCTTACCCTCTCTGGGACCTCTGGGCTACTGCCAATCCCTCTCTACTGCTGTGGTCTCTTGGCTTGCCCCCTGCATACACACATCCCAACACACATTCAGGCTTGTGCTGAAGCCACTTGGAGTTTTGGCTTCAAAGTGGCAGCTTCTGGAATCACCTTCTCTAAACTCTTCACACAAAGGGGTGTCTGGGCTTTCTCCTGACTACAGCAGATCCCTGTCATTCTTGCTTTGAATCCTTGGCAATCTGAAGACTTTATTCCTGTGCTCCCACGGTAGACAAGAGAGGAATGTGATATGCTGTTTTTGGATTTCCGAAATGAAACAGAAACAAGGGCTGGTTTCCTGATGAGCTTGTCCCTCTGTGCTCTGTTCTGTGGAATGATGTGGTTTCTTGTTTAAGTGACCTTTGACCTGCAGGCCCTGATGTAGCTTCTTCCAAATTTCTTTGACCATATTAAAGACAAATTTAAAAAAAAAAAGAAGAAAGAGGAGAAAACTCTGGACACTGAGAGTAATGGGTGATTTTTTTTGAGTGTGTGGCAGAATTTCTGCAGTGAATATGAATTCCTTTTGAAATCAGGAATAATACCAGTGGATGTTAAAATTAATACTAATTGGAGTTAAAAGAATAAAATGGTGGCTGAATATTCAACAAGTAAATGCAAATAAAAAGAAAACAAGAATGTCTAATAATTAGACAAAGTAGAATCTGTCATAAAGCAATACATGATACAAAAGAGCCATTTTTGGAAGATGTTACAGTGATTATTGTCACATGATGGGGGAAAAAACCTTAAATATAAGAAAATCAAGCAGCAGAAATACAAGGAGAAAGTGACAGAAAAAACAATTGCTGTAACAGACTTAAATACCAGACTTTGGAATTCAGACAAAAAGTACAGAACACAGAAGTATGGGATACCTTAGATAGTACTGTTTATTAATAGGCAAATATTGAGTTTTGTACCCTAATAATAAATAGTCTCTTTTTAAGCATTATTTGAAATTCTGAGCAAAACAAATAAGACATAAGGCCATAAAGAAAATTTTTGAACAAAATTACAAAAACGTCAAGGAGGCCACATGTTCTGACCTCCTCTAACCCTACAAGGGGAAGGCAGGATTACCAGCAGTAATCCAAGGCCTATTACTGCAAGGCCAGACATGCTGCCTCCCTCCAGCCCTTTCACCAACCGTTCCTCCCAAAGCACCCACCACCTTTCTCCTGGGTTC
>NW_006921598.1:7225608-7241881 GCF_000298275.1 Orycteropus afer afer | reverse complement strand
TAAGCACCTGAGAGAGAGTGGGCACCTCCCAGAACATTGTTTTGTGCCACTCCCAACAGAAATACTCCAGGTGGACAACTTCAGCAATCAGGAGCTCCTCAGTTGCTCATAGAAAATCCCACCTTGGAGTTTACAAAGACTTATGGGTAGAAAAGCCGCACAAAGTAATTTACTACACTGCAAAAATGCAACAGAAGTAGAAAAAATTACAAAATTTTGTACAAAAAGGAAAAAACCCAAACTCTCAAACACTTGGAAAATTTAAATAAATTCTTTATGATTGCATCCAAAAGAAAAGCAAAACTATAATTGCAAGCTATTTAGAAAGCAATAAAAATCAGCATAATATATATAAAATTCATGGAATGTGGCCAGATTCAGTATGTTGATAGACTCAAAACACTTTCACTATTAAATTTAGAAATAATGAAACAAATGAACTAAGCATATGCCTAGAGAAATTAGAAACAGAAGAATAAAACTATTCCAATCAAGGAGAAACAAAAAGAAAAATAAATGTAGCAGTTTATAAATTAGAAAATAAGGTACAATTGATAAATACAAGAGTGTTAATTTTTTAAAGGCTAACAAAACCTTCCACCAATTGAATCCAGGAAAAGAGGAACTGCAAATAATAACATTAGAAATGAGAAAAAGGATATGTACATATATAGCTGAGGAGATTTATATAGAATACAATAATATTCTATGTTAATACATTTGAAAATATTAGTAAAATGGATAATTTTCTGGGGAAAATTACTAAAATTGACTTTTAAAGTTATACATATGAAAATAACCTTAAGAAGGAATTGACAAAATTATCAAAACATTTTTTTTCTCAAAACTCACCAGGCTTAGGTGTCTTACCACAGAATTTTTTTGAAGTTTTAGAGAACGTATGATTTCTATTTTATATATGCCATTTATGTATATAAGTAAAGCTTGAAATCTACCAAATTTTGTCTATCAATTACCCATTGATGGACATTTAAAAAAAACAGATGATGCAGCAATTCTATTCCTAGGAATCTACCAAGAGAAGTGAACACATATGTCTACACAAAGATTTGTGTGAGCTTGTTTATAGAAGCATTATTCATATATGCCTAAACAGGAAACAGTGCAAATGTCTAACCACTGGTGAACCGATAAACAAAATGTGTTATACCCAATTAAAGAATAATTTTCAACAATCAAAAGGAATGAAATATAGATATATGCTATTACATTCTACAACATGGATAAACTTCAAAACATTATACTAAGTGAAAAAAAACTAGACACAAAATAGTACATATTATATTATTCCATTTCAATGAAATATCCAGCAAAGAAATTTATAGACAGAAAGCAGATGAGTGGTTGCTGGGGAATAGGAGTGGGAGTACGGATTTACTGCAAATGTTTGAGCGGATTTTCTGGAGTGATGGCAACTGTTTGAAAATGGAAGTGTTCTAAAATTGGTGATGATTGCACAACTCTATAAATTGCCTAAAAATCTTTGAATTGCAGTGGGTGATTTTATGTTATGTAATATAAATTATACCTCAATAAAGATACTAAAAAAGAGCCCTAGTAGTGCAATGCTCGCCTGCTAAGAGAAAGGTCAGTGGTTTAAACTCACCAGCTGCTCTACCGGAGGGAAGTCTTGGTGATCTGTTCCAGTGAAGATCACAGCCTGGGAAATCCTGTGGGGCAGTTCTACTTTGTCCAATAGAGTCACTATGAGTCAGAATTGACTTGATGTCACAGGACAACAAAAGTGTTAAAAACAGCTAGCTATCAAAGAAATACAAATTGACATCAATACATTGCCATTTACAGATATAAACATCTTATGATTGGTAAGATTTTAAAAGAAATTAGTGTGGCAAAGATTCTATCAGATGAATAACATCATACATAGCCATTGAGATATAAATTGGCACAAAACTTTTTGGAAACAGATACTAAGGATTTTCAAAATGTTAATAGGCTTTGACTCATTAGTTCCATTTGAAGAATCTACCCTTCCAAAAACAATTAGAGATGTGAGCAAAGATTGCTGTAAAGGGAGGTATGTTACAGGATTCTTTACAAATTAACTGGCAACTACAAATTAGAACAACCTAAATGTCCAACATTAGGTAGATGCTTATATAAATCATAGTGCATCACAATGAAATCACATTTTCAAAGACTATGCAATAACATGGAAAAACGTTCAAGAAGTAACATGAAATGGAAAAGAAAAAGTAGAATCTAAACTGTGTATACATTCTAATTCTAAGAGAAAAAAGTGCCAGTTTATGAATGACAGGAATCTGGTGGCAAAGTGCCTAAGGGATTTGACTGCTAACCAGAAGGCTGGTTGTTCAAACTCGCCAGCCACTCCTCGGAAGGAAGATTGGGCAATCTACTTCCGTAGCGATACCACGTGGGAAACCCAACAAGGGGTCGCTCTGAGTGGGATCAGACTTGACTGCAGTGAGTTTGGATTGGTTTTGGTATACCAAGTGTTCACATATATTATCTCTGGATGATATAATTATGGATAGTTTTCTTCTTAATACTTTTTTTTTCATTCTTGAAAAAATATAGGAAACACAACACTTACCAATGATAGCTTGGTTTCCTGTTTTCATTTTTTTTTTTAATTCTCAACTTTGAGCATATATTATTTTTATTACTTGCAAATCATAAATTTTATTGAAAAACTGTAAGTATTATTTAAAATTACTAAAAAATAGAATGGAATGAATTACATCTCTGGTGGCGTAGCACCTAAGGCATTTGACTGCTAATCAGAAGGCTGGTGGTTCAAACCCATCAGCCACTCCTCAGAAGGAAGGTTGGGCAATCTACTTCCGTAGTGATACCACCTGGGAAACCCAAGGAGGGGTCGCTGTGAGTCGAATCCGACTCCACGGCAGTGAGTTTGGTTTGGTTTTTTTGATGTGTACCGAATGCAGCTTTCAAATAGAAAGTTGAAAGTCTATTTAACAATTCTGACTAGTTGAGCTTCCATTAGATAAGGCATTGCCTTCCTCCCACTTTGAGTCTTAGAGGGCAGCTACGCCAATGGGTGTGAGTGTGCGTTGGGGGCAATGATGGTAAATGCTAGATCTTGAGGGCTCAGAAGCACTGTTCCCACTTTGAGTAAGTAATCCTTTTGACAACTTAGCTGCACAATGATCTGTAGTCTGGCCTCGTGTTCTGAGTGGTGCTGTCCTGTTATAAATAACCAACGTACCTATAGTTTAAAATATCATATATAAGTAATATAGACTCCACCAACAAATGGCCGTCTGTGATGGCACTGAGATACACAAGTGTCTGGAAGTCCTGAACTTTGAAGCATAAAATCTTCCTCCTGGATTCCTTTGAAAATTTAGTCTTTTGTGTAAGTCACAAAGTGTTTGAGTTGAGGCAGGGAGGCAAGGAGGTATCAGAAGGATAAACAAAGCACGACTACAAGGAAGGAAAATTAGGAGACAGCAACTAAATGAGGAACGTCCAACTTCAAGCAGCCTCCAGAGCTAATGAGTAGGATGTGCCAAACCATCCCTCTCTGAAGTCACGTTATTAAGTGGCTCCACAAACATTTTCCAGCCTAACTTTTTAAATAATTAAACAAATGAAAAGGAAACCAGATTCCAGTATAAAAGCTCATAAGGCTTTGGTCTTTATTACTAATAACCCTCCCCCACTCCCCACCCCCTCGCCTTGAAAAAGTGTGGGAGAAGCTGGCTGGTAACGAGATTTTGCCACCCTGATGAACGTGCTCATTAGGGAAGCCGCTTGGTTTGAAGACCCACCCTGGCCAATCTGATTGTGGATTTTATTGAAATAACTTTATAAACAAGTCTTCAGACAAGGTTTAGTACTGATGAATCCTCTGAGCTCATTACCACCCTCAGGAAGAAATTTGAGAGATAAAAATAAAAGTCTAGGACTAAAACAACACTTTCACCTTAGGCAAAACAGTTTTCCTGTGCCTCAGACTTCTCCATCTGTAAAACAAGGATAATGATATTTCACTCTCCAGCTCATAAGAAGAATGAATGCTTAGCTCTGGAGAGCGAGTGTTCTTGGCAGTTGGGAAAGAAGGTAACATATAAACTTGATTATTTTTAATAGCATGAAGAAAATAACAGTGATAAATAGGTGTCTGATCTCTCTTGAGACAGGGTAGAAAGAAAATGTAAGGGAGAGTTACACATGTGGAGAGATAAGTCAGCACAGTGTTTTGGAAATCCACCTGTCTTGAATTAGAAAGCTGTTCTTGCTCTAATATTTTCTTTGGTATGTAAGGAGGTTTTAGTCCAATGACATTTCAATGTATTTAAATACATTGAATGTATTTGTTATGACTGCTCCTACAGAATTAGTGTGACCTTAGAAAGTTGTTTGAGTAGGAAAGCATTGAGACCATCATATGGAGTCTCTGGGTGGTAGAAACAGTTAATGTCTTGGTTGCTAACCTGAAGACTGGAGGTTCAAGTCCACCTAGAAGCACTTTGGAAGAAAGTCCTGGTGATCTGCTTCCAAAAAATCGGCCATTATAAACCCAGTGGAACACAAGCTACTCTGACATACATAGGGTTACCATGAGTTGAAACTGATTCAATAGTAATTGGGTTTATTTTAGCTGTCATGTGGTTCGAATCCACTCCATAGCTCTGTGAGAGACAGACTGGTAAAATATTACCCACCCACTGCCATAGAATCAATTCCAACTCACAGTGACCCTTCAGGTGGAGTAGAATTGCTCCAGAGGGTTTCCAAGGCTGTAAATCTTTGTGGTTAGCAGCCTAGTGCTTTAACTACTACACCACGAGAGGTCCTTCTGTAAAGATTACAGCCTAGAAAACTACGAGGCAATTCCACTCTGTCACATGGTATCACTGTGGGTTGAAATTGACTCGATGACACCTAAAAACATGTCTTCAGGTGGCAGGAATAATTTCAAAGCAGCCTGGCTCCTCTATATCTCACCCAGCTATCTTCAGTCAATGGCAGAAACTTTAAAATTCCTGTTGACCATGTGCTGCACAAGCTCAACAGGGAGGATGTGCCTGAATTTTAAGATGATTTCACAGAGCCAAACTCAAGAGTTTGCACAGAAGCATCACGTTTAAAATGTGTGAAAGAGCTGGATGAGGCTCAAGAGTGATCGACATATCCCTTTCAGAAGTAAGTGACAGCATCTTCTGTTTCTCCCTGGTTTCTTATTTTTGCATCAAACATAAATAGTAAGTGAAGAAATGTAATTCAATAGCAGAGTTTCAGGTTCCTGCGATTAGATGAAAGGGATCCTAAGCATGGAGACACAAAGACTTGAAAAAAGGGCAGAGACTAAAAAAGAGGTAAAAAGCAAACTTCAGTCGGAAAATCTCATGTCATGGAGTGGCTTATTTGAGCTTCACGGAGTCACCCCGAGCGTACACTAAATTGGGTTAGGCTGCTCCATGGACTCTCAGATATTTCATATAAATAATTAAAAAGTCACTGACTGCCAGAGCCAGGTTCAAATGGCTCGAAGGGGAGTTTGGGTCACTTGTTTTCCAGTTGGGAGACTTAATAAGAGGGTGGCTTCTATTGCTGCCATGAGAGACAACGCTTCTCTAGTGAAGGATTAAGGATGGCATCCATCTCAAAGGCTCTCCTGGTGCCGCCTTTCTGGCTCACAGTCTTTCATGTCTTCTTTTTATTATTTCTTTTTATTTTACTTTAATTTTCAATATTCTACTTGTTGTCTTTTTTTAAGAGGTGATTTTAATATTATTATTATTATTTTGGTTACATATTATACGCATGTAATGTAACATTTGTCTTTTCAACATTTGTCACATGTCCAATTCAGTGACATTAGTTTTCAGCTTGTTCGACCATTACTATTATCCATTTCCAAAATTTCTCATCTCCCTGAACAGAAGCTCAGTATTGCCCTAGGTGGTGAGTCCCCCTTATTCCCCCCTCTTATTTGTCCTGGTAACCAATAATAAACTTTGGTCTCTATATGCTTGCCTATCCGAGATATTTTATTCTCTTTTTTGATTCACAGCTGCCATGTGCACATGTTAAGTGGCTCAAACTTGCCTTCCAGAGAGTGCAGCATCTTGCCTTGCCCTATAATGTGGCTTCTCCTTGGTTGGACACAGCAGGCAGGGAGGGAGTGTTTAAGATAACAGCATTGCAGAGTGCAAATGGCCCCCAAAGTGGAGCCGGAGGAACCTATGAGGTCATTTGGAAAAGCTTGTGAATTCACTGCCATTTGCCTACTTGGCTTTGGATGAAAAGCAAATCTTAAAGCTGCTCAAAATGTGTCTGATTCATCTGTAACTGAGAATGAGACCAATCAGTGATAAGAAGTGAGTAAAATCCTTGTGATCACAGAGCCAAGAGAGCCTATTTTAAAGCGCTTAATGTATTTTTTTCTTAAAGATATATACACCAACTGTAATTAAGCTCTCCCTCTCCTTATGATCTTGGCAAGATGTTAAAAAAGAGATAGGAGGAGGGAGTCTACTTGCCAAGTGGATTTTTCTAAGCTTTCTCAGCCCTAATTAAACGTCCTTTGTGTAAGGCCAACCAGCAATCAGATTCCTAATTAGAGTTGAGCAAACTGCCTTGGTGAACTGTGGGTTTCTGTGAATCCAGGAATCTGGGGAGAAAGTCTGTCCATGTCCACAAGGACATGTTTTGATGCACACCCTCACCTCCCCTGAGTCCTGAGAGGCAAGTATGCATGGGGACAATATCACAGCTCTAATGGCTATTGGGTCAACTCCTTTTTTGCCTTGAAATGACCCACAGGAGTCCTCTATGTTCTTGTTGTTTTTCTGTTTTGTTTGTTGGATATAGTATGCAAACCCTACTACGGTCAAGTTGATTCCAACTCATAGTGACCCTGTAAGACAGAGCAGAACTGTCCCATACAGTTTCCAAGGCTATAAATATTCATGGAAGCAGACTACCACGTTTTTCTCCCAGAAGCGGCTGGTGAGTTTGAACCACTGATCTTTTGTTTAGCATCTCAGCACTTTAAACCACAGTACCACCAGGGCTCCTTATTGGTTACAGGAGCAACAGACAGCGGTGCCTTTTAAAAACCTGTCTTCTGAATCTTGAATTAATGTGACATGACACCATACATTCAGTGTTGATATCTCATAAAGGAGACCTCCTTCTATGAACTTGATTTCCCCTGGAGTCTAAGGACTCATAATAATAGTAAACATGTACACAGTGCTGCTTACCACATGCCAAAACATGGTGGTTGTGGTAGTTCAGTTTGCGTGTCAACTTGGCTGGACCTAGTTGAATGGCTGGGCAACTGGATGTAGTATTCACCATGATGAGACTTGCAATCAACTCCATGGTGGAATCTACTGTGAGCAGCTGAGTAGCTGCCTCTGGATATATGATCTGCTTCCCGTATTTAAGTAGTAGCTTTGGGAATGGTCTCTAGCTTATGGCATGCTTGGACCCTGCATGTAGCCATGTCGTTGTTCAGCAGCCTGCCATGCTCTGCTAAACTTGGGACTTACAATGGACTTAAATTAATGGCCTGCCGTGTGGTTTGGTAACATCGGGACTGTGCCTTTTTACCTGTCAACCTTGGGCTTGGCAGCCTCAGCAGCCAGCAGCTGTCTGAGTGAAGAAAGGCCCCTAGCTTCAGTGGGCTGGGAGCTGGAGGCAGAGCTGATGCCTAAGGCTGAGGGGCTTTTACCCAGCCCCTAGAGCTTGGCACTTTGAACTTGGACTTAAAGCCTTCAAATTGTAAGACTAAACTCCTGTTTGTTTAAGCCAGCCCATTTGTGGTATATTTCTGTCAGAGTGGCACTAGGTAGCCAGAACAGTGGTCTTGTTCCCTTTGCTCTAGATAAATACTCACCTAACTTTCATAAGTTGGAATTGACTTCATAGGGATGGGTTTGGTTTTTTTTTTTTTTTTTTTTTGCTGACTGTCACGAGGAGCCCATGAGGCAGGCTCTAGTGTCATTTCTGTTTAACAGGAGAGAAACTGAGGCACAGAGAAATTAAGCAACTAGCTCAAAGTCACTTTAGTAAGTGATGGATCCAGGGTCCTACATAGTCGGGGTCCAGACTCTGTGTTCTTCCTCCACCACTCTGTCTTCACACAGAAGAGGGCCCTGACTCTCTGACCTTGTCCACAGAGCACCCACACAGCAGTACTGCTGGGAGCAGAGCTCAGGCTTCTGTGTGTCCCTGGGTTTCCTCCTGATTACTAGGCTGTGTTTTCCAAGATCCACATTTCAAATTGAGACTTTCTAAAATGTAGGCTTTGACCGAAGAGATTATACCAGGATGTGAAAAAAAAGAACAGTGCTATTCTTCATCCTCAGAACTGTGGTAAGAACAACAATGGCATTCTTGTCTCACTCAGAGACAAAGTGCTCCAAAGCCATGGCACCAGAGGGGGATGCCACAAAGAATGATGTACACCCTTGGCTTAACTCATCTCATACATAACTCTCCATTTCTTGATTTTTCCAGAAATACATGCATCGGAGGGAGGAAGTTCTCATAATTACATGATTTTTTTCATGTTTTCATTTGGGTCAGACTCCTGAATATGAACTGGTAAAGACTCTTAGTGTGATTTTTTTAAGAATTACTTTTTAATAATTTTAAATGGAGACCTATTTTATCTATAGTGTTTTGCTTTGAATTAAAAAATGTAAATATAAACCAAACCAAACCTAACCCATTGCCATTGAGTTGATTCCAACTCATAGAAACCCTGTAAGACAGGGTAGAACTTCCCTATAGGGTTTCCAAGGCCTTAGATCTTAGAGAAGCAGACTGTCATGTCTTTCTGCCTCAGTGTAGCTGGTGGGTTTGAATCCCTAACCTTCTGGTTAGCAATCAAGCACTTGGCCACTGCACCAGGGCTTCTTAGCAATGTAAATATAGTAGCATTTAATTTTTAATTAAATTTAAATTTTTTAAAATTTTAATCTTTTAGTTTTTATAATATACAGTGGAGTTCCCACAATGCAAAAGAAATGCTGTCATGTAGTCCAGAGAGTTGACAGTTTACATATAAAGTGTCATTTAGGGGAGGCTCAGGTAGTGCAAACAGTTAAAAGTGCTTGGCTAACTGAAAGGTTGGAGGTTTGAGTCCACCCAAAGGTGTTCTGGAGGAAAAGTCTGGCAATCGAGTTCTAAAAAACCAGCCATTGAGAATCCTATGGCGCACAGTGGTATTCGGACACACATGGGTCCATCATGAATCAGAGTCAACTCAATGGCAACTGGTTTGATTACTCAACATGGGAAGGAAAGGACAGCATTGGAGCAATGGAAAGAAGGAAGTAAAAGACACCAACAGGCGTGGGGCAGAGCTAGAGAGACAGAAGGAAAAACAAGGCCAGGGAGAGAATTAAAGGAAAAATGAGAGACCTCAGCAAAAGGCTTTTCTTTCTAGAGCCACAGGAAAATTCTATGGCCTTTGAGTAAGAAGTAAAATTTGGCTCTGTGGGCATATAGGAAGATGAGAATATCCAGCTCTTCAATTGTATTTCTGTCCATTGTTGGGAAATAGTTCCACCCTGGGTAATGCTGCTTGAGTGCCTGTGGCCAGTTTCTCCAGGAGGTGCTCAGGCAATCCCACACCATTCTTTCACACATTCCAAGAGTTGGGGCCAGAGCTGACACAGAAAAAGAGAGACATCCCACAAATCTGCTCGTGGTGTTGCACTTTTTACGTTGTGTTGTAATCATCTGTTTACATCCTCTCTCACTTGTTTTTAAATTGTTTATTCAATTTACATTTCCACTGCTTGGTGCATAGTTGACCCTCAGTCTGTGCTTGCAGATGAATGGAGTTTCACAGTATCCACCACACTACTCTTCATAATATGTTTTAGGTGAAAACCAACAAACAAACTCACGGCCACCGAGTAGTTTCTGACTCACAGCAACCCTCATTGGGTTTTTGAGGCTGTCAATCTTTACAAAAGTAGATAGCCCATGCTTGATGCTGTTCACAGAATGAGAAAGTTCATACACAATAGCAGTAACATTCAAATTTTTAAGTTCAGAAAAACGAAGCAGACAGGGTAGGAAATTCAGTATCTGAATAACTGATCCTGTAAAACCTCCCAGAGGAAAGAAATAGGAGGTAAAAAAAAAAAAAAAAAATGTATGAGAATGATTAACAAATTTCCTTTTGAAATGTCAAGGAACAAGACAACGCCAGCATTTCAGGACACAGCCATCTGCCTTCACCTTCCCAAGCTTACGTTTTTCTCCTCGCTAAAAGTCACGGGCTTCTCTGGGGTTCAACATCCTCTGAAAGCTAAGACTGAAGAACTGGTCCAGGTGCTACAACCCTACCCGAAAACAGATAAACAATTTCCATTCAAGTGAATGTTGATATGTGTAATTTATATGACTTTTGGGCAATAATCCATTAAGATATATATTCAGATGATGGAGAAAATTTTGGTTACCTGATTAAATTAAGGAGTAGTGTTTACAATCAGAGACTGATAAGATTTTAAGATTACTTTGTCCTGGTCTTTATTCTCTTTTTCATGTTAAAACATTTTCAGGCAATCTACTTCCCTAGAGATACCGCCTTAGAAACCCAAGGAGGGGTCGCTGAGCCACATCTGGCTCCATGGCAGTGAGTTTGGTTTTGGTTTTGGTATGCTCAAACACCAGGCCATTCAGGAAAGCTCCTTGTACTTTTCTCTTCCATCACAGCTTGTTAGAAGTGCCAATTATATGTCACAGCCATTGCTGTTTTTTTACATTCCTTAACTGACAACTACTCAAAAAAAAAAAGCAACTGCCGTCGAGTAGATTGGACTCATAGCGACCTCTTCTTGGTTTCCCTGGTGGTATCTCTACGGAAGTAGATTGGGCAGTCTTCCTTCCAAGGAGTGGCTGGTGGGTTTGAATGACCAGCCTTCTGGTTAGTAGTCAAATGCCTTAGACACTACACCACCAGCGCTCCCACTGACAACTACAGTTGGATTTTACTGTTGTTGTTGTTAGATGCTTTTGAGTCAGTTCCGACTCATAGCAACCCTAAGTACAACAGAACAAAGCACTGCTCAGCCTTGCACCATCTTCCCAATCTTTACTACATTTGAGCCCATTATTGCAGCCCCTGAGTCAATCTCTCTGGCTGAAGGTTTTCCACTTTCTTTGCTAAGCCTCTACTAAGCATGATGGCCATTTCCAGGGACATCATGTCTGAAGTACATGATAGCACGTCCAAAGTACATGAGACAAAATCTCACTGTCCTTGTATCTAAGTAGCATTCTGGCTGTACTTCTTCCAAGACAGATTTGTTCATTCTCCTGGCAGTCCATCGTATATTCAATATCCTTTACTAACACCATGATTTAAATACATTAATACTTCAGTCTTCCTTATTCATTGTCTATCTTTTGCATGAATATGAAGTGATTGAAAATACCATAGCTTAGCTCAGACCAAACCCAAACCAAACTCACTGCCACTGAGTCGATTCCAACTCATAGCGACCCTACGGGGTTTCCAAGGCTGTAAATCTCTATGGAAGCAGACCACCTCATCTTTCTTCTGCAGAGTGGCTGGTGGGTTTGAACCACCTTAATCACTACACCACCAGAGCTACTTATAGATTGAGTCAGGTGCACCTTAGTCCTCAAAGTGACAACTTTGGTGTTTATCACTGTAAAGTGGTCTTTTGCAGTAGATTTGCCCCATGCAAATCATTTGACTTCTTTACTGCCGCTTCCATGGGCATTAATTATGGATCCAAGTAAAATGAAATCCTCAATAACTTCAGTCTTTTCTCTATTTATTATGATGTTGCTTATTGGACCCATGTGAGGAATTTTGTTTTCTTTATATTGACTTGTAATCCATAATGATTGTAGTCTTTGATCTTCATCAGTAAGTGTTTCAAGTTCTCTTCACTTTCAGCAAGTAAGGTTGTGTCATCTGCCTATCACAGGTTGTTAATGAGTTTTCCTCCAATCTTGATGCTGGGTTCTTCTTTGTATAGTCCTACTTCTTGGACTATTTGCTTAACATACATATTTAATAAGCATGGTGAAAAGATACAACCCTGATGCAGATCTTCCCTGATTTTAAACTATGCAATATCCTCTTGTTCTGTTTGAACAACTGCCTCTTGGTCTATGTACAAGTTCCACATGAGCACAATTAAGTGTTCTGAAATTCCCATTCTTTGCAATATTATCCATAATTTGTTATGATACACACAGTGGAACACCTTTGCATCATCAACAAAACAGAAAAACATCTTTCTGATACTCTGTTTTCAGCCAAGATCCCTTTGACATCAGTAATGACATCCCTAATCCACATCCTCTTCTGAATCTGGTTTGGATTTGTGGTGATTTCCTGTTGATGTGCTGTTGCAATAATTTTTAAAAAAATTATCTTCAAAATTAATATCACATATCAATGATATTAATGATATTGCTTGATCCAATCCCATTGGATCACCTTATTTGGAATAGACACGTATATGGATCTCTTCCAGTCAGTTGGCCAAGTAGCTGTCTTCCAAATTTCTCAGCATAGATGATTGAATGCTTCTAGCATTGCATACATTTGTTGAAACGGATTCTGGTATCCTGTCAATTACTGAAGCCTTATTTTTCACCAATGCATTCAGTGCAGGCTTGAGAAGACAAAGTAAATTATTACAATGAAATGTGCAAAGGCCTGGAGAAAACCAAATGGAAAGAACATGCTCAGTATATCTCAAGCTGAAAGAACTGAAGAAAAATTCAAACCTCAAGTTGCAATATTGAAGGATTCTATGGACAACAAATTGAATGACACAGCAAGTATAAAAAAAAAAAGATGGAAGAAATACACAGTCACTGTACGAAAAAGAATTCGTTGGTGTTCAATCATTTCAGCAGATAGCGTATGATCAAGAGCATTTGCAGCACTCAATGAATACATGTTAAATGAATGAACAAACTCTTCAAGAGTCAAAAATGCCTATCTTGAACAAGAAAAGGTATTTCTACAAATCACTCTAATAAAAGGGATGCAAGAGAGAGGAGCCAGATGAGTGATGTGGGAGCTGAGAGGAGAGAGATTAGTTTTGACTGAAGGCATCTAAGAGGGTTTATGGAAGAGAGGAGCTTGGAGTTGGCCCCTGAAGAATGGACAAAGTTTGGGGGAGAGACCCTCCTAGGAGCTGTGTGGAGGGGAAATGTGTGGAGAGGGGAAAAGCATGGCTTGCCTGGTCTGGAGCAGTGAGTGAGGAGTGTATAGCGCCTAGAATGTTAAGTTGCTTTTTCTCCCCATCCCTCCCTTTTGGTTCTGGTCCTACTTTTCAAGGTTGATTGCATGCTGACTCTGCAGAGTCCCCTGCCCATGTCCTTCAGAATTCCATGGGAAGACTCTCCTCTCCCCACGCCTGTCAGGGTATGCTGCATTGAGCTGCTCCTTCAGCATCCGTTACTAATCAGGCTTTCTTGGGCTTTCCCAACATTTTCTCTGTAAACCTTTTATAACCCTAAGGTCTCCAAACAGCTCCTTATATCCCCCTAACTTTGGCTCTCGATCTCCCCACAAATCAATTCCCCTTCCTAAATCTCAGGGAGTTACATGACCACACCATCAACAAAGCTGTAACATATTTTTCATCTTAACTGTCTGTTTCCCCTGGCTCCAGCCAAGTCAGTTGCAGCCCAATCTAGGGTAATTTATGGGAAGGGTACTTTGTCTCCCCACCCCATAAAGTATGTGTGATTCCTCAGGGAGTAAAAACTGCTTTGTAAGAAAACATAGAAAAGCTCACTGATATTAATCTATTAAAGTATGTATAGTTCAATACTGCTTTTAGAATCACATGTGCTTTGTTCTTAATTTTGAAGCCCATACTCCAGGAAGTGAAATGTGTCTGTGGGCTGTGGGGAGAGCGGATTGTGTGGCAGAAGAGGTTGGCGATGCTTTACTACCCATCCCTCCCCACGGCCCTGTTCTTGGGTTTGAGCTGTGCTGTGCTGAGTGGCCGTGGCTGCCCTTGTGACACTTAAGTTCACCTCTGACTAAATCTTTTTGCTCAGAAAGTGTTGCCTCATCCCTAATGGCTGCTCAATCAGGAAAATATTATTTTCCGATGTTCAGATTCCTTGGGCTTCACTTCTGTCCTTACACTTGTGCTGGTAAAGGGTGGAGATCAAATGTGAATGACTTTACTGATGGTGGTGTTGTTTGCCGCCGTGGAATTGGCCCCAGTTTATGGTGATCCTGTGTACAATAGAACAAAATGCTGCCCGGTTCTGGGTCATCCCATGATGGGTTGTGGATTAGACTTTGTGATCCATAGGTTTTTCATTAGTTGATACTTTGGAAGTAGACCTTCCTTCCTAGTCTATTTTAGTCTGGAAGCTCCATTGAAACCTGTTCAGCATCATAGAAATACACAAGCCTCCACTGACAGACAGGTAGGGGCTGTGCGTGAGACACACGGGCTATGAATCAAACATGTTTTGCATGTGGAAGGCAAGAATTCTGACAGTGAACCACTAATGCCCTCACTTACTGTTGATAGTCAACATTAGTGAGGATTTGCTGTGTACCGTGTACTGGCTAAGCAAATGACATGGATTATCTGTCTCCTTTATTCTTCAACCATAATCTTATGGAAAAGGATCTAGTATTATCCCCATTTTACTGATAAGGAAACTGAGCTTTAGAAATATTAAGAAAGTTGCCTAAGGTCAAATAGCAGACAAATGTCCTTATTCACTCTGTAAATAGCCCTGATGGTGCAAAGGTTAAACATTTAGCTGCTAATCAAAGAGTTGGCAGTTGAAGCCCACTAACCAATCTGCTGGGGAAGGATCTAGCAATCTGCTCTCATAAAGATTGCGGCCTAGGAAATTCTATGGGGTAGTTCCACTCTGTCACATTGGGTTGCTATGAGTTGAAAACTGACTTGATGGCACCTAACAACACCATTTACTGTGTGATATAGTGTCTACTGAAGAAGGAATAGGTGTAATGTGTATAACACCTTATAGTTTATTAAACGTCTCTCACTAGCATTGTTTAATTTTATTCTCACCATATCCTGTGGAAATGGACGGCATTATCCTTATTCTGTAGATGAGGAAACAGAAGCTTAGAGAAGTTTTATGGCTCACCTTGCTGTCCTCATGCAGTGGGTCTGATGGCGAGTTAACTGCAACATTCCTCATGGTGGCTGGCTGAGCTTCTTGTCCATAGCAAGTAGCCTTAGCAGGATGGAGAATAAAGAACATTGAGCCAAGTGTCCCCATCACCTTCCATATAACCTTGAGGCTTCTGTTTCCATGACTGCAATATGGCTATTTCTCAGGGATCTTTTGAAGATGAAATGAGTTTTCTGAAAGTAGTATATTGCCATGCAAATGTAAGCTATGAATAAACCCCAGAAACCAAACCTACTGCCATCCAGTTGATTCTGATTCTTGTTGTTGTTGTTGTTGTTAGGTGCTGTTGACTCATTTCCGACTCATAGCAACCCCATGCACAGCAGAACGAAACACTGCCCCATCCTGTGCCAGCTCCATGATCCTTCCTATACTTGAGCCTATCATCGGAGCCACTATGTCAATCCATCTCGTTGAAGTTCTTCCCCTCTTTCGTCAACCCTCCATCCTACCAAGCATAACATCCTTCTCCAGGGAATGGTCCCTTCTGACAACATGACCAAATTAGGTGAGACGAAGTCTGGCCATTCTCGCTTCCAAGGAGCATTTCAGGTGCACTTCCTCCAAGACAGATCTGTTAGTTCTTTTAGAAGTCTATGGTACTTCCAGCATTCTTTGCCAGCACCACAACTCAAAAGCATCAACTCTTCTTTGGTCTTCCTTATTCATTGTCCAGCTCTCACACGCACAAGAGGCGATTGGAAATATCATGCCTTGTGTCAGGCGCACCTTAGTCCTCAAGGAGATATCCTTGCTCCTCAGCACTTGAAACAGTTCCTTCATGGTTGACCTTCCCAGGTCTAATGTCCTGACTGCTGCTTCCATTGACATTGATTGTAGAACCAAGCAACGTGAATTCTTTGACAACCTCAATCTTCTCTCCATTCATTGTAATGCTGCTCATTGGTCCAGTTGCGAGGATTTTTGTTTTCTTTATATTGAGACGTAATCCATACTGCACACTGTATTCTTCAAACTTCATCAGTAAGTGCCTCCAGTCATCCTCACCTTCAGAAAGCAAAATTGTATCATCAGTGTATCTCAGGTTGTTAATGATTCTTCCTCCAATCCTGAT
>NW_006921598.1:7204965-7223396 GCF_000298275.1 Orycteropus afer afer | reverse complement strand
TTCTTTGAGAAGTGGATGGCCTCTTCCTTCTTCCTAGTCTGTCTCAGTCTGTAAGCTGGGCTGATACCTGTGCACCATGTGCATCCCACTGGGTTTGAAACACCAATGACTCAGCCTCAAAACTCACGTCAACACGTCACCACAGTAGGACAAACCGACAGACAAGTTTGTCTCCCTGTTGGAAACCTCTCCTATCACCCTTACCTGGGTCCCTGTGGCTGACTGCTCCTCTGTCCCGGTTCCTGAGCCTTTTAATCCCCTTACTCCTGCTCTCCCACCTTGCTGCTTTGGGCATGCCTGGGTTCCCTCTGCTCACCTGGATCCCTGATCCCTGCAGCTGACAAAGATTCACATATCTCTGATTCTTAATGACCCCTATAGGGTTTCCAAGGCTGTAAATCTTTATGGAAGTAGACTGTCCTATCTTCCTCATGTGGAGCAGCTGGTGGGTTTGAACCTCTGACCTTCTGGTTAGCAGTCAAATGCCTTACCAACTGTACTATGAGAGCTCCTTAAGTGATGAATAATACTGTTGAATAACCATTCTTGTGTTTATTCTTGAAGCCTCCCCATTTAGGATATATAGTATATCTTTCTCCCACTATATTCTCTAAAATGAGGGAATAGGGCAGGATAGTTTAAATGAATTTAAAGAACTTTTCTCTCATTTCTATTTCCATAAAATTTGTACCCAGTTATGGAAGGATAAAAGCTAGGTAAGTGATTGAAAGCAGAGGAAAGAGCAAGAATTAACCAAAGATATTAATAAAATCATCCTTAGGAAAAAATGTTGCAAATATTCCAAGTGCTTCAATCTCCTCACCTTGACAAATGAAGTATTTGCTGATTAAATAACAAAAAGCCTTGTTTCAATATCTCGATGGGAAAATGTTTTTTAAACCACACATTTAGAAAAAAAAAAAGTTCACGCAAAAATAAAGTCAGAGGTTTATTTGCTGTAATCTTCACTGATAGAAATAACCCTTTGGTGGTAGTTTTATTATATTCTCCCTGAAACATTCAAAATGCCACTGGTGATAAAAGTTGAGTCTGTGTTGGAGCCTAACTCGTTGCATGAGCCTGCTCCATCCAACATCTTCCTTCCCTGGAATACCATTCTGCTTTTTTCCCTGGATTCTTTAGCTAAAAGCTTCCAGCTTGAGGGGAAATACAACAAACAACAAAAAACCTTTCTAGCCCACATTTGCTGCTTTTTTTCCCCCCCAGTTATAAGGCCACATAAAACTGAGCTCTAGGTAAGAAGAAGCTAAATAAAACTTAATATTTTGGTTCTTGATGACTAGCCAGTTCACACGCTGCTGAGTAAGCGATATTCATCCTCTCTGAGGATTCATAGTGAATCTTTAACCCTACCCTTAAGGAACTATTAAGGAAGACCCTGGGGATGGAGCAAAACAAAACACTCAGCTAAAGACACCGTGTGCTGTTAGCAGCAGGCATGTACTGGTCAAGGAATTAGATTACTCAAGGTAGTGACTCATTCAGCAACTATGTAGTGTTTGCGGTTGAAGAGAAACCTTTGCCAGAGGATGACTAAAATCTTTTGGCAGCGTCTTTAAAGGAATCATGACTGGGCCTAAACCAGTGAATACGCAAGTGTGCTTTTTTCTTCATCTTTTACTGATTCAAAACTGAGAGTAAGAAAACACCAACCCTGCTGACGTCTACTATTACAGCATGGTCTCCGGGGCATTCCCAACAACCACTCTCAATGGGACCAAGTCTAGACACATATCTCTGTATTTGGGCATGGTCTTGTGAGTGTATGTATGTGTGTGTATTTGTGGTTAGTAGAAGGACAGATCAGGCACATATAAATTGTTAGAAGGCATTTGATCTTGGTACTTTAAGGGAAAGCTTCTTGTTGTTGTTGTTAGGTGCCATCGAGTAGGCTCTGACTCATAGTGACCCTGTATACAACAGAATGAAACACTGTCCAGTTCTGTGTCAGCCTCACAATCCTTGCTATACTGGAGCCCATTGTTGCAGCCACATCAATCCATCTCCTTGAGGGCCTTCCCCTCTTTCATTGACTCTCCACTTTACCAAGCATGACATCCTTCTCCAGAGAGTGGTCCCTTCTGACAATATGACCAAAGTAAGTAGTCTGGCCATTCTTGCTTCCTAGGAGCATTCTGGCTGCACTTCTTCCAGGACAGGTTTGTTCGTTCTTTTGGCAATCCATGGTACTTTCAGTATTCTTTGCCAACACCATGACTCAAAAGCATCAACTCTTCTTTGGTCTTCCTTGTTCATTTTCCAGCTCTTACATGCATATGGGGTGACTGAAAATGCCATGGCTTGGGTTAGGCACATCTTAGTCTTCAAAGAGACATCTTTGTTCTTCAGCACTTG
The DNA here is from genome assembly GCF_000298275.1 of Orycteropus afer afer. NCBI lineage: Eukaryota > Metazoa > Chordata > Mammalia > Tubulidentata > Orycteropodidae > Orycteropus > Orycteropus afer. The sequence continues at coordinate 7,221,020 of NW_006921598.1, read as the reverse complement.
AAAGAGATCTTTTGCAGCTGATTTGCCCAGTGCAGCATGTCATCTGATGTCTTGACTGCTGCTTCCATTGGCATTGATTGTGGAACCAAATAATATGAAATCTTTAACAATTTTAATCTTTTCTCCATGTATTGTAATGCTGCTTATTGATCCAGTTGTGAGGATTTTTGTTTTCTTTATATTGAGGTGTAATCCATACTGCAGACTCTAGTCTTTAATTTTCATTAGTAAGTGCTTCAAGCCATCCTCACTTTCAGCAAGCAATGTTGTATCATCTGCATATCGCAGGTTGTTAATGAGTCTTCCTCCAATCCTGATGCCATGATCTTCTTCATATAGTTGAGCTTCTCAGATTATTTGTTCACTGACAGCATTGTACTTCAGGATAGATCTTGTGACCTTGAATGCCATGCCATTCTTCTTCAATTTGTCATTCCTGGCATAGTAGATCATATGGTTGTCTGATTCAAAATGGCCAAAACCAGTCCATTTCAGCTCACTAATACCTAGGATATTGATCTTTATGAGTTTCATTTCATTTTCGACAACTTCCAATTTTCCAAGATTCACACTTCGTACATTCCATGTTCTGATTATTAATGGATGTTTGCAGCTGTTTCTTCCCATTTTGAGTCATGCCACATCAGCAAACGGAGGTCCCGAAAGCTTTACTCCATTCACATCATTAAGGGTGGCTCTACTCTGAGGAGGCAGCTCTTCCCCAGTTGTATTTTGAGTGCCTTCTGACCTGAGTGATTCATCTTCCTGTATTGTGTGGGACAATGTTTCAGGGCTATTCATAAATCTTTCCAGTATTATATCAGACAGTGTTTCACTGCTATTCATAAGGTTTTCACTGGCCAATTCTTTGAGAAGTGGATGGCCCCTTCCTTCTTCCGAGTCTATCCTAGTCTGGAAGCTCCACTGAAACCTGTCCACCATAGATGACCCTACTAGTATTGGGAATTCCAGTGGCATAGCCTCCAGCTTCACAGCAAGACATAAGCCATCACAGGATGACAAACTGACAGACAAGTGGTGGAAGGAAAGGTTAGAGGAGGAAATTTCCAAATTCGGTTGCCTTTATATCAAACCAGAGATTATTTTTCACAAAAATATTTACCTGTGAAATTCTGCGGTTGTTGTCAGTGTTAGTCTTTTTATTAAGCTAAGAAGAAAAGTTCAAAGTTTTCAAAAAGTGAAATATATTTCACATATATAAGTAATTACTGTTTAAAAATGAAGTTAGTATGCTCTATAACCCAATCAGAGTAATTCAAGGAAACATATATGCTTTTGAATTATCTGGGTACCCACCACCACCAGTTGTCATTGCATCACTTCAGACTCATGGTGACCCAGTGTATGTCAGAGTAGAACTCTTCACCCTTGCACTTTAAATGGATGATCTTTCAGAAGTAGATCACTAGGCCTTTCTTTCAAAGCATCTATGGGTAGATTTGAACCTCCAACCTTTCTGTTAGCAGCTGAGTGTGTTAACTATTTGTCCTACCCAGAAACTGCTCTGTAAATATATTTGCACCTGTGAATGCAAAATACCCACACAGACATTCTCCCTTCCCCTAAACAACAATGCAAAGCATAAAAATTTAAATTTAACAAAATTGCTGAATTAGGAGACAAACTTGGTATCTAAAATTTCAAGATGCAGCTTAGCTTTGAAGGTTACTATAGGAGCTTATTTTTGGTTAACAGTCCTTGTAAAGAAAACATGTGAGTAAACCCTGCACACATATACACACGTTCCTATGAGTGCCGTGTGCTTATTTATGTCAGTGTTGTTTCCAACACTTAGAAGTCCACCGGGCAAACCAACATAGTGTGACCATAGGCAGTCAAGGGAGAGAGGGACACTTGGGACACCTAGTCAAAAGCAAGATGAGTGGAAACATCAACTCAAGAAGACATGAAGTTCTGAGTGAGTTTGGGGTCCTAGGGAGGACTGTGGGAGTGAGGACTCTTATCTCTAACTCCAACCACTAAAGAAGAGCATTTTGACCTTGAAAGCATCTGATCAGACAATGTAATAACCTACCCCTTTAATAGGGACCATTTCTATTCATCCATGAGATCTGTATGCCCATGTCTGAAGACAAGGCCTGAATGGATTAGAGACTTAGTAAGGGAGAATTACATTTTCAGGGAAACCAATGGGTAAAATCACTGGAGGAAGTGAATCCAAGCACCAATTTTGAGACTTTGGGTTTTTTTCTTTTTTTAATGGGAGCTCCTTTTGCTGGGGCCTTGATCCCCTATTTTATCACAGCTGGAGACCACTATTGTGCTAACTTACCTTGCATGGAGATGAATTAGGGGCAAATTTATTAATTTAGATCATGATGACCCTCTTCTTGTCAATTTAAATCACTTATAACCCATAGAGACTCTCTATAGGACACAGTAGAATTGCCCCATAGGGTTTCCTAAGCTGTAATCTTCATGGGAGCTCTGACAGTGTAGTTAGTGCCTAAGGCATTTGACTGCTAGCCAGAAGGCTGGCTGTTGAAACCCACCAGCCACTCCTCGGAAGGAAAGTTGGGCAATCCTACTTCTGTAGTGATACTGCCTTGGAAACCCAAGGAGGGGTCGCTATGAGTCAGGTCCGACTCCACAGCACATAACAATAGTCTGCATGGGAAGAGATCACCAGGTCTTTTCTCCTGCAGAGCTGCTGGTAGGTTTCAACTGCCAATCTTGCAGTTAGCAACTGAGCACTTAACCATTGTGCCACCTATGCTCCTTTGTACCTTTAGGGTTCCTTAAACTCATTACAGTGCAAAGCATAGCAAGTTCATACAAGCACAGACAAATGTGCTTTTTTCTAAGAGGGCCAGGGACTCTAAAATTTAGAACCATAAATTTTTATAACAGCTTGTGACCTTGGAAATCAAATCATAGTTCAGGCCCCTCAATTTACAGATAAGGAAATTAAGTACTATAGAGGTTACGTGACTTGTCAAAGGTCAGCAATCAGGATGTAGCAGAACCAGGGCTTAAGCCCATTTCCTGACCCTCCTTTCTCTTCTGAAATCACCATGTATGACAAGCCAGGAGCTGGGTTGTAAACTAACAAAGGACTGTCCTATAACAGGCACTTCAAGTAGAACCCTGTCCAATGAATTAGCTATTTGTTATTCTTTCTCTATGGGCATTAGTCTCTAGTAGATATATTCAAAGCAGATGCTAATGATCTCTTTTTAATTTTTGGGCAATTCCAAATTTTCAAGAATTAAAAGGACAGAAAAGAAGCAAGTGCAGACAAGTTTTGAGAAATAATAAACACAGTTCTGAGGATCTACCTCAGCCTTCCCTTTCTCCAGGCAGTCGTCCTCAAACAAAGGACATCATAAGATATTAATGTAATATAAACAGCCCCTAATATCAACAAGCCACACAGTTCATACTCCATTAAAATTTAATTTACCAGTAGAAAACTATGGAACTTATGTTAGATTTCCATCATTCTCCTAAGTATAGTTTCATGGTTTTTCAATCTGAGCAGTTCTCTTTGATTAATTCTAAGATCCCCAAAGTCTATGTCCCAAATAGTTTGCATCATCTAGGAAGAAACTCTATTTTCTACTGCAGAGATTTAGTGCTGCTTCTGTCAGAAGTCGGTGAAGTGTTCCATTGGCAAGCGATGTAGGACTGGGGTCTAAAAGAAATTAATTTGAGTGTATTTGGCTGATTTTAATAGCTTGACCTCTGAGTGTGTGAGCACAAGGCCGGGAGGCAGCACAGGCCATAGAGAACTGAATTAAAACGGAGCCCTGGCATCGCTCAGGGAAGCCTTCCCACACCTGCTTCTCATTTCCTCTAGTTATTTCTGGTAATGAAAATTGGAACTGTTGCTCTATATTTTGGGGTCTAGAAAGTCTATACATTTTTCTTTCATACAATATGCTTGTGATTAAGTGTATGTCTCTGACTACAAAAAAACAGGACCTAAGTGTTCCTGGAAGAATGAGGAAAAAAAATCTTAAAGACTATTCTTCTAAAAAATAGATTTGTTTGTTTGTTGGTTTTCATGCCCAGCTCAGCCTGGAAGGCTCTGACGCGCCGCAGCCTTCCTACCTGTCTGCTGATGTGTTCATCTGTGATTCGCTTTACCTTTCCGTGCACTCGTTTTGCCCCTTGTTAGGGACCTGAATGGCAAAGTGGAATAAAAATATCGGCTTGTTTTAAAGAAGCTGAGGGATTTCTCAGGAAAGTTGAAAGCATTTGGATTAGGAGAGCAGCCCTTTCTGAAGTCGTTTTTTTGCTTGGGCTTTTTATTCTTCAATTGTCTCCCAGGCAGTCCTGATGTCTGTATCAAAAGAATGGGATGTATGTCTCAAGAATGCCAATTGGAGCCTTCCCTAGGGAGCTCTCAGCATAATATGTGATGAATTTAGGGCTGCAATTTGGCCTAGCCCATAATCAATCCTTAGGTGGTCCTGGCTCTTATTTTTATGTTGCTGGGGGCAGCCTGCTCATCTTATTATTGTCTGCCTTCAATTGACATTCTGAAGTACAGCTGTATTGATTGTGACTTTGCCCTCCTCTCTCTGGTAACTGCTTGGAATCTCATTGCTGAACAGTAATAACATGATATATATTCATATGCACATATGCATGAACGGCCATGTTCAGAATTTGCATTTGCCTACACGTGTGCTGTGCAAGGGTATGTCATGTGGGAGAGTCAACCTCTTTTCCCTCCCAGCCATGTGATGTCTATATATTTATGAGTAGGAGAGAGAAGAGCCCTTGGATATACAAATCTGCTTACAATTTCCTAATAGAATCTGGCAAAAGAGATTTGCAATAGGACAAATTCCAGTAACAAATGTCTTCATGGAAGCACTTTCTCCTCAAGCCTGTCACATATTTGCCCTTCCAGAGCATTGAAAATATTGTTCATGTAATGAACTAGATTCTCTTTTTGGTCAGCAAAGTATAATACTCTATTAAGGAAGGGGATAATATTATAATTTTTTTTTCTTTTTTGATAGGAAATTTATGAAGGGAAAAGTCCAAGTGAAGAACAGGATCTTGAATGAGGAAGATATCTTGTTATCCATGGCCAAGGCTTCTATAGCCATCAGGGCTTCAGTACTGGTGTTTGGGAGGTGGGTGCTGGGAATGTCCTTTGAGAGAACACAATAGTTATCAATGGGATTAGAAGTGAAGAGACTTGAAAAGCAGTAGGCTCTTCCCTCAGGAGCTACCACCATGTTGAGAAGGCATCCTAAGGACTGGGAACCCTCACAATTCAGAAATGACTTCTCTGTCTCCATTAGTGCTATGACTTTTGCTGTACTTCTCTATGCTTGAATTAGACCAACTGTGTAAATTGAAATCACAGGTCTTAAAGAAAACTTTTTAAAAGGTGTCTTGCTATCTCAAATCTTAGACACTCCTTTGAGTTTGTCTGCCCTGCATTGTGGCTTCAGCATGGCAAGGGTTGTTGGGATGAATAGAATGCTGCAGAAGGATTTACAGTGGTTAGAGATACCACCAAATGGAATGAATTCACAGAGCTTGGAAATGTCTAATTCTCTGCATGCAAACATTTTATCTGAAATTTTATGGACCCAAGATCCACATTCGCAAATGAAAAAGATGTTGCTTGCTTGGCAAAGTCTTTGCCCAATTTCCCTTGAATAGTAAGACCTCTTAATCACACTTCTCTCATTCTCCAGACACCCCATGGAATGGAATGTTGAAATATAGTTACACAGCTCTGGGGAAAATATTTCTAAGGAGTAACCACATCTTTCACATTCTTCAGAAAGACAATCCTTTTTGTCATCTATTTTCCCTTTAAATATACTCCTCACTTAGACCTGAGCAATTGATAATAGACCTCAGAAGGAAGGCTGGGCGATCTACTTCCATAGTGATACTGCCTTGGAAACCCAAGGAGGGGTTGCTATGAGTCGGGTCCGACTTGATGGCAGTGAGTTTGGTTTTGGTTTGGTATGAAGAGAAATGAGGGCTGTATTTGTTTACAGTCACTTAAGAGGCACTGCCAAAATACGAAGTCCTTTGCTATGGCATGTTTAAAGGATTTTAATATCCCACATGACCTTCATCATTTTCCTCATGTGGAGGTCTTGCCTTAGGCAACATGTACGAAATGTGATGGTTAAACATGTGTTGTGGGACATCACAGGGAAGGATTCTGAGAGCTCCTGCAATGGCTATCAAGCCTGTTGTTGTTGTTGTTGTTGTTATCTGCCATCGAGTCGGACACGGTTAGCAGATGGCAAGTAGCTGTGGGAACAGACTGGTGATGCTAGTGTCGATACATATATAACCAGGTTATAGAGGGGAAAAAAAGATGTAGCCACATATTTTGGAGCATTCAGCGGCCTCTCCATAAACTTAGTTTTGAAAACCTCCTCCAATGGGATGCAATCCACATGTCTATGCCTCCTGAAGGGACAGTGGCCAAGTGTTTTCTTGGCTGGGACTGGGGAAGCCAGAAATAGCAGTTTGCAAGTGCCTGAAGATACGAATCAAAGGAAAGAGAAAATTATGGCAGCTAATATTTAGTAATAGTGTTCAGACTGTCTACATTTATATGGATTTTTTTTTGGGGGGGGTCTAGTTTTTATACCAATTGCTGAAAGGGGAATGTTATAATCTCTAACTATGATTGTAAAATTATCTTTTTATCTCTTTAATCCTCAATTTTTTCCTTCATGTGTTTTGAAGCTCTGTTACTAGGTGCATGTACATTTATGATTATGTCCTTCCGATGAATTATGAAAACTCCCTCTTTTTATCTGGCTAGTCTTAATATTGAAGTCAACTTTATCAGATATTGTTATAGACACTTCATCCTTCTTATTCTTACTATTTGCATGTCATAAACCAAAAAACCAAACTCACTGCCATTGAGTTGATTCTGACTCATAGAGATGTCCACCAGGTTTCTGAGATAATAAATCTTTATAGAAGTAGATTCTATACTTCCATGGAGTGGTTGGCGAGTTTGAGCTGCCAACTTTCTGGTTAGCATCAGGTGGCTCAGCATATCTATTTCCATCCACTTAATTTAACCTAAGGAGCTCTGGTGGTGCTGTGGTAAGGCACTTGGCTGCTAACTCATGTTTTGGTGGTCTGAACCCACAAGCTGCAAGATAAGGCAGTCTGCTTCCATAAAGATTTACAGCCTTGGAAACCCTGTGGGGGTCACTACGAATTGGAATCAGCTTAATGGCAGTGGGGTTTTGGTTAATTTAACATATCTGCAGTTTATGTTTAAAGTGTGTCTCTTATAGATAATATGTAGTTGGGTTTTGCCTTTATCTAGTCTCACAATCTCTGCCTTTTATTAAGTCTTTAATCCATTTACAAGGAGCCCTGGTGGTGCAGTGGTTAAGCACTTGGCTGCTAACTGAAAAGTCAGCAGTTTTGAACCCATCAGCTGCTCAGTGGTAGAAAGATGTGACAGTCTGCTTCTGTAAAGATTAATGCCTGGGAAACCCTATGGCGCAGTTCTACTCTGTCATGAGTTGGAATCAATTTGAAACAATTTTTTTAATCCATTTACATTTAGTGTAATTATTGATATAATTAGATTTAGGTATACCATTCTTATATTCACTTTTTATTTGTCTAAGCTAATATTTATTACACGTTCTTAAGAAATGTTACCTAAAACCTGAAATTAAGGGAAAAGACTACATGCCCTCTTAGTCATCCTAAAGTATTATCTAACATGACCTACTAAGACTCAGCTGAAGGTCAAAGGAAGATAACATTGTTTGACTTAATATTTACTATTGAAGGAGCTTTGGTGGTACGGTGGGTAAGACACTTGGCTGGTAACTAGCAGGTCAGCGGTTCAAACCCACCAGCTGCTCCATCGGAGGAAGATGAAGCAATCTACTTCTGTAAAGATTTACAGCCTTGGAAACCCAATGGGGGTTGTTATGAGTCAGAATCAACTTGAGGGCAGTGGTTATTTGGTATTTACTACTGAGGAAACTAAGGCACAGAGAGGTTAGTTAATTTGCTGAAGGTCACTCAGCAGTAGTGATGGAATTGGAATTCAGAGCCCTATGCCTACATATTTGATCACCTTACCATACTACCTCCCGCTGGTAATGGTCTCATTATTGAGTTTATGAACAACTACCAGAAGGAGCTCTTATTAGCTATTGTTGGGTTGGTTCCCAACTCAAGGCAACCCCATGAACAATAGGATTGGATCACTGTGATCCATAGGGTTTTCACTGGCTGGTTTTTGGAAGTAGATCACCAGGTCTTAATGTGGAAGTTCCACTGAAACCTGCTCCGCAGCAACACACAAGCCTCCACTGCCAGAGAGGTGGTGACTGTGCTTGAGGTGACTTGGCTGGGAATGGAATGTGGTTTCCAGCATGGAAAGTGAGGATTCTACTACTGAACCACCACTGCCCCAACCAGAAGGAGGAGGGAGGGCTATTACTGGTGGCTGTGGTCCTTGCAGATGGTATTTTCCGTTAAAGAGAAAGGCAGCTGTGTGGTACCTCAAGGCATGTGTGAACTGGGCTAAGCCTGGGAGACCCAGGGCAGTGAGGCTGAGCCTGAATGCCCTGGGAGCTGAGCTCACCCACGGATGTTTATTCACTCTGTTGATTGGAGCCTGTCATGCGTACCACTGCCTAACACATGGTTAGGTGCATATAAAAGAAATGCTGTTTTCAGGAAATAATTGCTGAGCATTCTGGTGACGTGCATTTGTTCATTTATTTTGATAGGGACGTGGGGTTGAGGTAGGGGGGTGGGAGAAACGTGACCAGTCAGGGAAACACACTGATGTAGCAAATGTTAGTGATGCTTCAGCACTTCCTCATGAAGCAGTGTGACCTCCTGCCACCCAGACAGGCTCACTCTTTAGATTTTTCTTGTTCATTTGCCACAGCTGTTTGTTGTTTTCTTAAATGCTAAGCTTTTTATAGCTCTACATTTACTTACAGAAAGTATCAGTTTTTCCGGCCATGTGTACCCTCAGTGCTAGTCTAATGAGCAGGGAGAACACTGAAGGCATATTTTTGTTGCTTCTATTTCCTCACTGCACCCCTCCCTCCACACTCACAAATTTCCCCTTTAGTCCCACCTCCAGAATTTTGGAATTGACTAAAAAGGAGAACCACCAGTTTGTCTTTTCTCCTTAAGAATAATTCAACATGGACTCACCTCTCACCCTATGGTAATGCTATTGGCTTTTCATGGTTGCTGAGGAGAATGGGTAGGAATCTACAGTTTATTCTTACAGATAAGCATCACCTGGGGATCTTGCTAAACTATAGATTCTGAGTCAGTTGGAAACTCAAATTCTCAACAGGGAGTTGAAATGGAATGAACTGGGTTGAAGCCTTGGCACTAAAACCGTACACAAGAACAAAGGACTTTTTGGTCAAAACTATAATGTATACAATTTTGCCACCACAACAATAACAACAAGAAAAAAATATGTGTGGTTACATAGGTAGTTATGTGTGTATATATGTGTATAGGAAGGCATATGTGAGTATATGCATGTGCATGTACAGGTGTATCTATGTTGTTGTTGTTAGGTGCTGTCGAGTCGTTTCCGACTCATAGCAACCCCGTGTACAGCAGTTCGAAACACTGTCCGATCCTGAGCCAGCTCCATGATGATACTTGAGCCCATCATCGCAGCCACTGTGTCAATCCATCTCGTTGAAGGCCTCCCCCTCTTTCGTCGACCCTCCACCCTACCAAGCATGACATCCTTCTCCAAGGAATGGTCCCTTCTGACAACATGACCAAAATAGGTAAGACGAAGTCTGGCCATTCTCGCTTCCAAGGAGCATTTTGGCTACACTTCCTCCAGGACAGATCTGTTAGTTCTTTTAGCAGTCCATGGTACTTTCAGCATTCTTCGCCAGCATCACAACTCAAAACCATCAACTCTTTTTCGGTCTTCCTTATTCATTGTCCAGCTCTCACATGCATACGAGGCAATTGGAAATATCATGGCTTCTGTCAGGCACACCTTAGTCCTCAAGGAGACATCCTTGCTCCTCAGCACTTGAAAGAGTTCCTTTGCAGTTGACTGTCCCAATGCTACACGTTGTCTAATGTCCTGACTGCTGCTTCCATTGGCATTGATTGTAGAACCAAGCAATGTGAATTCTTTGACAACTTCAATCTTCTCTCCATTTATTGTGATGCTGCTCATTGGTCCAATTGTGAGGATTTTGTTTTCTTTATATTGAGACATAATTCATATTGCAAACTGTATCCTTCAACCTTCATTAGTAAGTAAGTGCCTCAAGTCATCCTCACTTTCAGCAAGCAAAGTTGTATAGTCTGCATGACTCAGGTTGTTAATGATTCTTCCTTCAATCCTGATGCCACATTTTTCTTCATATAATCCAGCTTCTCGGATTATTTGCTCAGCATATAGATTGAATAAGTATGGGGAAAGGATACAACCCTGACGCACTCCCTTCCTGATTTTAAACCATGCAGTGTCCCCTTGTTCCGTTCAAACGACAGCCTCCTGGTCAAGGTACAGGTTCCTCATGAGTACAATCAAGTGCTTGGGAATTCCCATTCTTCTCAATGTTATCCATAATTTGTCATGATCCACACGATCAAATGCCTTTGCATAGTCAATAAAACACAAGTAAACATCTTTCTGGTATTCTTTGCCTTGAGCCAAAATCCATCTGACAGCAGCTATGATATCCCTTGTTCCATGTCCTCTTCTGAATCCAGCTTGCACCTCTGGAAGTTCTCTGTCAATATACTGCTGCAACTGTGTATTTATATGCATTGTATATACACATTAATGTATGCTACATATATATTCCCATATATAATAAAGTACATAAGGGACACAGTTACTGATACTTCCTAGACATAACCAAGTACCTTGTGGGGCTTGTTTTCTGGGTGTTGTGGTTACCTAGTGCCTCTCTGACAAGAATATACCACAGATGGGATGGCCTTAACAAACAGGAGTTTATTCTCCTACAGTTTGGAGGTTTTAAGTCTGAGTTCAAAGTGCCAGGCTCTAGGGGCTGAATGAAAGCCCTTTGACCTTGAGCTTCAGCTCTGCCTTCTGCTCCCGGCCCACTGAAGTTAGAGACTTTTCTTCACTCAGCTGCTGGCTGCTGAGGCTGACAAGCCCAATGCTGACATACAAAAAGGCACCGTCCTGATATTACTGAACTACATTAATTCAAGTCCATTGAAAGTCCCAAAGCTGACAAAGCATGACAGGCTGCTGAACATGTAGGGCTCAAGCATGCCATAAACTAGAGACCATTCCCTAAGACTTCTCCTTATATACAGGAAACAGACTACCTCCCTAAGGTAGCTACTCAGCTACTCACAGTAGATTCCACCACGGAGTTGATTACCAATCTCATCATGGGGAATACTACATCCAGCTGCCCAGTCATTCAACCTGGCCCAGCCAAGCTGACACACAAACTTAACTACCACACTTAGTTTGAAGGATATAACCAAATACCTTATGGGATAGTTTTGTGGGATAACTTGGTCAACTGGCGTAACATAGTTCATAAAGTTTATCTTTTACATGCTGGTTTTTAGAGTAACATATAGGGTCTTAAAAGCTTACAAACGGCCATCTATATATTACAGCTATTGGTCTCTACTTGTCTGAACCAAAAGAGAAAGAAGGAAAACAAAGACTCAAAGAAGAAATTACTCTACAGGACTAATAGCCCACATGAACCATGTCCTCATCTACCCTGAGACAAGAAGAACTAGATGATACCCAACTACTACTATTGACCTTCTGACATGGGGCACAATAGGTGGTTCTGGACAGAATGGGAGAAAAATTGTGGAACCAAACTCAATTTCTTAAAAAAGCCTGGACTTACTGGACTTGTTGAGATTAGAAGAACCCCCAAAACTGTCATCCTGAGATACTCTTTAAACTTGGAACTGAAACCACCTCTGGAGGTCACCTTTCAGTTAAATAACAGATTGGCTCATAAAATAGGCAATATCATCCATAAGTACTATATACTCGTATAGAAAACCACCTATATGAGAACAAATGGTCAACATTTACTCTAAAGCAAAAACGAGAAGGTAAGGGGAGGTCAGGAAAGCTAGAGTAATGGAAACAGAACAATCAAAATGGAAATAATGAGAATGTTGACATATTGTGAAAAATGTAAGCAATGTCACTGAACAATATGTATGCCAAAAATAAACCCCAACCCATTGCTATTGAGTTGATTCCAATTTAGAGTGGCCCAGTATCACAGAGTAGAACAGCCTCCATGGCGTTTCCAGGCTGTAATCTTTATAGAAGCAGACTGCCTCATTTTCTCCATGGAGAGGCTGGTGGGTTTAAACTGCCAACCTTTTGGTTAGCGGCTGAATACTTTAACCATTGTGCCACCAGAGCTCCTTGAAATTATTAAATGGGAACTTAATTTGCTATGTAAACTTTCACGAAAAACACAATAAAATATTTTAAAATAAAAGACAACCTCATAGATTCATACATATGTATTTATACATGCTTTAAATATATCCATGAACATACAGGGAGCAAAATTATGAAAACTTCTTAGCCATAGCCAAGCACCCTGAAGGAATGAGTCACTGGACCTGAAGACTCAGTAGCACAGTCTCAGGGAACATTAAGGACAATTGGTACAATATAGTCCACAAAGACAATGTTCTACATCGTACTTTGGTGAGTAGCCACTAGAGTCTTAAGCTTGTAAGCAGTCATCTAAAGTATAATTATTGTTCTCTCCCCATCTGAAGCAAAGAAGGGTGAAGAAAATCAAAGACTCATGGAAATAATTAATCCAAAGGACTAATGGACCGTGTAAACCTCAGCTTCTATGACCCTGAGATCAGAAAACTAGATGATGCGCAGCTACGACTGTCAAACACTCTGAAAGGGATCACAATAGAAGATCTAGGATAGAGTGAGAAAAAAATGTAGAACAAAATTCAAAATAATAAAAAACACTAGACTTGCTAATGTGATGGAGACTGGCAGAACCTCTGAGACTATAGTATTTAGTCATCTTTCAAACCTGAAACTAAGCTCAGCCCTGTGGCTCAACATTGGGCCAAGCAATAGACAGGCCTATGTTGTTGTTATGTGCTGTTGAGTCCAACCTATAGCATGAACAATTACTGCAGGGAGGTACGCACTCCTTAGAATAATTAACCATATGAGATCAAAAGGGTAGCACTTGCCCAGGGATTAAGCTCAGAAGGCAGGAAGGGATAGGAAAGGACAGGAAAAGGTAAACATAGGGAGGAAGTGGGAAAAGTATTGTGTTTTAGGGATTACAATCAAGTCACGAAACAAAATATGTATGAATTGTTGAATGGAAAACCAATTTGCTCTGTAAATTTCCATCTAAATTACAATAAAAAGTTAAAGAGAAAGAAAACCCTAGGAAACATAGAACTACTATGATACATATCGGGTTGCCAGGAGTTAGAATTGACTCTCAGCAACTGGTTATATATTTGAAGGAATCTCATGATCTCCTCTCTTCTTGGGAGCCTTTACAATGACACCTGTGGGTTGTATATACATTCTTGTGATAAACACAAAACATTTGGGGAATTTGCTACGAACCTACTTCAGGAGGATATCATTGTAAATAACATGGAGAGAATCCTCTCTGGAGAGTCAAGGCTGAGACAAATGATCATATACGATTTGGCATGGAGGTTCCATACTTAAGATTCTGGGTCTGGGGGCACTTGGAGTGATCAGAAGGGATTCTCACCAACCATTTTCTGTTAGTCTAACAGGTACATGTACTATTTTTCACAAGTATGTAGATACTGAAATAATTACTACAGTATTTATTTAAATACAATATCAAATTATTGGTACTTTAAAAACAACAACAACAACAACAACAAAAACCTTAAATAAGGGATCTCATATACCTACAAGTTAGGAGCCACTATTGCAGCAAGCAGTTGGCCTCACATGCCAGTTTTTAAAGACAACTTTTAGGTATCCTGGCCAATCTTTTGGATTGAAGAGGATTAATTTATGGGTTTAGTCTCTGAGAACTATCTCCTTAGCCCTTCTTTCTTGGTGCTGGGAGAGGTGAAATATTCCTTTTAGAAAGGGGCAAAATCCACCTAGCTTATTACCTGGAATGATTCTGCTGAAATAAATCCTTGTTAAACACGTTTTAAAGTAGAAAATTAACCCCATTCCAGATAGAGGTAACGTTTATTGATGACTGATTATACTTTACAAAGTCAATTTACAGGGTAAATTGTAACTATTATCTTTCTTAGCTTTTAGAATTTTCTGTGTATCTGTTGTAATTTCATGTTTTTAATGTTAATGATAATAACAATGACTAATATTAGTAAGCACTTACTACCTGTCAGACAACATTCTAAACACTTTACATACCTCAACCCCTCAAGACTACATGGTAGCTATTATATTTTATAGGTGGCAGCTGTTATTTGCTGTCAAGTTGATTCCAACTTGTAAAGATGCATGTCACAGAATATAACTTTTCCATACCATTTGTTTTCTTGGCTATAATTTTATCAGAAGCAGGTCACCAGGGCTTTTCTTCCATAGAGCCACTAGGATGTTATATGTGGAGGAATTCTGACTCAGAGGCGTCAATAACTTACTCTGGCTCAAGTTCTTTTGTGGCAGACCCAGAATTTGAATCCAGACTATCAACTGTTGAGCCAGCACTCCTAACTACATACTACATTCCCTTTCTGCCTAATGTCTGACCCAAATCTGGGATTTTGTTTTGAATTCACATATTAAGGGAATATCTTTTTCCTCATTTCATATGGGATTTAGAGATCCCTTTCCATTTGAAAACTATTCTACCATATTAAAAATCTATATTCAAACTATCAATATATCAATGTATGGACATTCACATGTATCAACTTTCTTTGTTTAACAAAGCCTCTCATTTCTTCCCTGAAGATATTTTCTCATTGGTTCTGCGGCATATGTGTGGCAAATTTGGGAATTTATATTTTCTTCTCTTGGTCTCACTCACCAGTCCTCAAAATGGGGCCACCCTTACCCTAAAACCATTGTAAAAATTTGTGAATTAAAAAAGATGACCAAAAAGCACATAAAAAGACAGTCAACCTCATTTGTCACCAGAGAAATAAAAATTAAAATAAAAACAAGATAATACTACACACCTATCATAATGGCTAAAATTAAAAGATATGACAATACCAAGTGTTGGTGAAAATGTAGAGCAATCAAAATTCTCATACACTACATGGAAATGCAAAATAACATACTCACTTTGGAAAAACAGTTTGATCATTTCTTTTAAATTTACGTATGTAAAAAAATATTATGAAGGGTAAATATGTACTTCCCATATGACTTAGTAATCCCACTCTTAGATATTTACCCATGAAAAATAAAAAAAGACATATACAAAGACCTGAATATGAATGTTAATAGTTTTATTCATAATAGTCCCAAACTGGAAATAGCCCAAATGTCCATCAACAGATAAATGAATAAAGAACTTAAGATATCTCCACACAAAATTTCTTAGCAATAAAAAGAAATGAACAAATGGTAAGTACAAAGACATGGATGAATGTCAAAAACATTATACTAAGGGAAAGAAGATGGACAAAAAAGGCTACATACTATATGATTCCATTTACATGAAATTCTATAAAAGGTAAAGTTAGAGTAATGCAAAGCAGATCTGTGGTTGCCAGGGGATGGGCATGGTGGGGGAGCAGAGATTGTCTGTTGTTGCTGGTGCTGTCGAGTTGTGTCCCATTCATAGTGACCCTATGCACAGCAGAATGAAATACTGCCTGATCCCGCGCCAGCTCCATGATCCTTCCTATACTTGAGCCCATCACTGCAGCTACTGTGTCAATCCATCTTGTTGAAGGCCTTCCCTTCTTTCGTTGACCCTCCACCTTACCAAGCATGACATCCTTCTCCAGGGAATGGTCCCTTCTGACAACCTGACCAAAATAGGTGAGACGAATACTGGCCATTCTCAATTCCAAGGACCATT
>NW_006921598.1:7198100-7202802 GCF_000298275.1 Orycteropus afer afer | reverse complement strand
TGGTGCATAAATTTGAATAAAAGTCATATTAACTGGTCTCCCTTGTAGGCATATGGATATTATCCTATCACTGACAGCATTGTACTTCAGGAGAGATCTTGAAACATCCTTTGTGATGATGAATGCCATGCCATTCCTTTTCAAATTGTCATTCCCTTCATAGAAGATCATATTGTTGTCTGATTCAAAATGGCCCAAACCAGTCCATTTCAGCTCACTAATGCCTAGGATATTAATCTTTATGAGTTCCATTTCATTTTTCACAACTTCCAATTTTCCTAAATTCATACTTTGTACATTCCATATTATGATTAGAGGGAACAGAGAGATTGACCATAAAGGACATGAAGGAATTTTGAGAATGATGGAAATGTTTTATATCTTGGTTGTGGTAGGAATCACATGGGTATACATTTGTCAAGTTGAATTGTACACTTTAATAAAGCCTGAGACCAGAAGAACTAGATATGTCCAGTTACCCCTATGAATTGCTTGGATGGGGACCAAAATAGAAGGTCCTGGACAGAGTGGGAGAAAAACATAGAACAAATCTCAAAATCATTAAAAAAAACCAAAAACCCAGACTTACTGGTCTAACAGAGAGACTGGTGGAACCCCTGGGACCCTTAGAAACCCTTCAAAACTGGAACTGAACCTATCTTGAGATCACCTTTCAGCCAAACAATAAATAAGTCTATAAAGCGAACAATAACACCCACAAAGAATGTGCTCCTCAGAACAATCAACCATATGAGACCAAAAGGACAGCATTTGTGCAAAAACAAAGTTCAGGAAGCAAGAAAGATGGACAAAAGAATTGGGAGATCCAGGGAGGAAGTAGGAAGAGTATCATAACATTCAGGGGATTGCAGCTAATATCACAAAACAAAATATGTGTAAATTTTTGAATGGGAAATGAATTTGCTTTGTAAACTTTCACCCAAATCACAATAAGATGTTAAAAAAACTTAATGTGTATGAATTCTTTGTGACTAAGCTGTATACAAGACAATTGCATTCTTAAAAGTCTAGAGTTGGTCCCAGATAGAATGGGAGAAAAACATAGGACAAAGCTGAGATTCCTAAAAAAAAGCCAATCTTACTGTTGGAGACTAGAGGAACCCCTGAGACTATGATATCCTTTGAATTTAGAACTGAAGGCACTACCAGAGGTCACCTTTCATTCAAATAATTAATTGGCTTATAAAATAAATAATATCACCCATGAGTACTATGCTCTCTTAAATAATCAGCTTTAAGAGACCAAAGGTCAATATTTACCCTAAACAAAGATGAGAAGGTAAGGAGGGGCAGAGAAGCTAGATTAATGGAAACAGAACAAACAGAATGGAAATAATGAGAATATTGACACACTGTAGAAAATGTAAGCAATGTCATGGAAAAATCTGTATAAAAATAGTTAAATGGGAACCCAATTGTTGTATAAACTTTCACCTAAAACATAATAAAATATTATTTTAAAAACCCAAACTCTATGGTTAGCTTCTATTGATTTCATCCAAATTTGTTTCACTCAATGTAAACATTCAATTTAATTTTAATTCAATTTAAAATTTGTGGTTTAAAAAATTTTTACAAATATGATCTTCAAACTAAAATTATTTCTTCAATTGGAAAAAAAAAGTGTTTTGAATTTATTATATAACAAATATTCAGTGAAGAAAAGGACAGTTGAAATATGTGTTTGTAATAAAAATAGCTCCATAACACCTATTGGTGATTGTATGGTTCTCTAAGTGTCAGTCCATTTTTGTATTTGTTGATAGACTGTCACACTGGATCAACTGACTTGTGAAAAACATTGTTGTTGTTGTTGTTGTTTGCCGTGGAGTCAGACCTGACTCATAGCAACCCCTCCTTGGGTTTCCGACACAGTATCACTACGGAAGTAGATTGCCCCATCTTCCTTCCGAGGAGTGGCTGGTGGACTTGAACCGCCAGGCTTCTGGTTAGCAGTCAAGTTCCGTAGCCACTATGCTAGCACAGCTCCCAATTTTTTTATGCTTCTAGGTTGCCATAAGGATCTCTGGTGGCATAGTGCCTAAGGCACTTGACTGGTAACCAGAAGGCTGGCGGTTCAAACCCACCAGCCACTCCTCAGAAAGAAGGTTGGGCAATCTACTTCTGTAATGATACCATCTTGGAAATCCAAGGAGGGGTCGCTATGAGTCAGAATCGACTCAATGTCAGTGAGTTTGGTTTTTGGTTTTAGGTTGCCATGTTGTTGTTATGTGCCGTGGAGTCAGACTCGACTCGTAGCGACCCCTCCTTGGGTTTCCGAGGCAGTATCATTACAGAAGTAGATTGCCCAACCGTCCTTGCGAGGAGTGGCTCACAGGTTTGAACCACCAGCCTTCTGGTTAGCAGTCAAGTGCCTTGGGCACTACACCACCAGAGCCATATGATCCCTTTAATGCCAGAAATTTTCCATGTAAAACAGGTGCTGAGTCCTAATACTAACCGAGTACAGTTTAAGGCTGAGTTAATGGTATGAAATAAATGGATGGTTTGAGGGAGGAAAAAAAAAATAGATTATCCAGTTTATTCTGTGATAATTCTTATGGGAACAAATTTTAAATAGTAGTAACTTTTCTAACAAAACCCTTGAGAGATATGAACAGATATCTATTCACATTCTCCATTAGTCAGTATATATATTTATTAAGGGTTTATTTTGAGGAAGGCATTGTGCCAAGTACAATGAGAGATGCAAAATTTCTTAAGCTATGATGCTCCCTGTCCTGTTTAGTTAAAATGCTACATGTGGAAAATTGCTGAAGAGTTTATGAAATTATTTGTTTTTGAATATCTCAAAGATACATATACTGAAGTCAGAATACCTAAAAGTGACTGTGGGTGCTAGAAAGGGTACTGCACCTCCCCCCCAATAAATCTCCTACCAATATGTCCCTTATGTGTTGAATGGCAATTAGAGAAATATTGTGTTAGGCATTCTCCTTCCTCTCCAGCTCTTATTTAAAGGCAGATACCCTTTGAGACCAAAAAACCAAGCTCACTGACATCAAGTCGATTCCAACTCATAGCAACTTCTACTGGGTTTCCAAGACAGTAAGTCTTTAGGGAAGTTGATTGCCTCATCTTCCTTCCATGGAGAAGCTGGTGGGTTTGAACCACCAACCTTCTGGTTAGCAGTCAAATACCTTAGACCTTACACCACCAGAGCTCCTTAAACTCACTGTCATCGAGTCAGTTATGACTCATAAAGATCTGAGGCAGTTACTCTTTACAGAAGTAGATTACCTCATCTTTCTTCTGTGGAGCCCTTGGAGAAAGTGCCATATTAAATTGCAGATTCATTAATATTAATTAGGATTTTCAGATATCTCTTTTAGGTGATACAGGTCATATCAATTTTGCTAGTCTCACAAAGACTTCACCAATCATTCAATAATAGCTAAGGATGGGTGCATAGAGAACAGAGTTGTTACTTGTAGTGTGGTCTTTGACCTAGCATCAGCATTGTCTGGGAGTTTATTAGAAATGCAAGATCTCAGCATTTCCCAATCCACACTTGCATCAGACCTACTGAATAAGAATCTGCATTTCAACAAGATGCCCAGGGATCTAGACTACATCATAATGTTTCTCCCAACCTTGAAGTTTTCCTGCTTCTCTCAGTCTACCAGTAGTATGAACATTTGAGGGCTTAATTCTTTCTGTTTGAATTTTTGGGAATTCACTCAAGTCCAGGTATCTGATCCCTTCTGCAAGGGAGAGCTGTTGGTCCATTTAATAGGTTTCTTCTGAGATCTCTTTCTGATGTTTATTTTCTCCTTGCAACTCAATAAGCATCTTTGTAAGTAAGAGGAAGAAATTGCAGGTACCTGAAAAACTTATGCACTTTGCCAAGAGGGGCTCAAATTATGAGAGCCTGCTCTACAACACTATTTAATAAATGTTAAGTAAAAACAATAAATTCCTTTCCTGTTGGCTTGGAAGTAGCGTTTGCATGGCTTCTGTACAAATACATTTTGTAATCCTTTCAAAGCACCTGCTTTTTGTTCTTACCTGATTCCTATGTGACCAACTGTATTTACTCAGTGAGGTGTGTGTAGATTATTTAATGGCTGACTCTATTTCTTCCAAGCTTTAGCTGACATTTAAGCATAGATGTTTGTCTATTACACAGAGAACACAACTGAGATGTAAGCTGACTAGTATTCTGAAATGATGCCCACTCTCCCTCCATCCATTTAGAAGTCCGTTGTTGTTGGGTGCCTTTGAGTTGATTTTAACTGATAATGGCACTACTGACAGAGTAGAACTGCTTCATAGGATTTTCTTAGCTGTAATCTTTATGAAAACAGATTGATAGATCTTTCTCCCATGGTGCTATTGGCAGGGTTCAAACCGCCGCCAACCTTTTGGTTAGTAGTCGAGTGTTTAATTGTCTTACCACCAGGGCTTTTGTCCATAAAGACAGCCTTCACCCACTGAACAAGAGAAAGTATTTTTCCTAACCATTGTCTCTTTAATCTGAAACCTTTAGCCATAAAAGAGGAAGAGACAAGTATCGTTAGTCCCATTTCAGAGAGAAACACTGAAGCAGAACAAATAAATAACAGTTAAAAGGAGAAAAAATTGAAGTTGTTAACAATTTCACTCTACTTGGATCAACAATCAACGTCCATGGAAGCAGCAGTCAAGAAATCAAATGCGG
>NW_006921598.1:7195766-7197180 GCF_000298275.1 Orycteropus afer afer | reverse complement strand
TCTTCCTCCAGCTCTGATGTACAACCTCCTAACCCCAGGTCTATATAAGACCACCCTCTCCCCTGCTCTTCTCTCTCTTCTTCCTCTCTCTTCTTCCCTTCTTCCTCTTTCTTATTCTCTTCTTCCTCTTCTTCTGTCCTTCCTCAGTGCAGGCGCCCTTTCACCTCTTTAATAAAATCTCCTGTTGGCTACCCTGGTGTGTGGCGTCCTTGTTGAGTGCCGATGGAGCTCTAACAAGTGTCCTTTTCTAATTTAAATTAAGGTTGAGGTTCTGCTGTACAAACAACACTGAGTAGGCCCCCAACTCATAGTGAAACGTCCAGGATTAGAGTCAGATTGGGTTTCTGAGGTGATATCACTACTCAAGTAGATTGCCCAACCTTCCTTCCGAGGAGTGGCTGGTGGGTTTGAACCTCTAGCTTTCTGGTTAGCAGTCAAGTGCCTTAGGCACTTGCTACCAGAGCTCCAGGTTGAGGTTTTAGTATTGTTTAATAACCACCTTATGGCTAAGACTCAGGCTGCAAAGTCCTGAGTCACTGCCTATTCCAACTACCACCTAACCAGGTAGTCAAGGCCCAGAACCAATCCTGTAAACTTTTTCTATCTTCTGTTATGTAAGTATCTCAATCATGGTCTTTTCTCTGCCTCTATAGTCTCGCCTGCAACAGTGACAAATCTAGCTACCACCAATCATGATTTTGTGATGATTGGAAGTCCTATATAATTAGCCACATGACCATGACTCAGAGGATTCCATTCAGCTCTCATGCTGATAGTTTCCCTCACCCAGCATGACAGTCTTTTTGTCTTTATTCTGTCCAAGGCTTAATAAAAGTGTCTCTCTTGAACCTGTTGGAATTTGGGGTGGTGTAGTCCCTAAGGCATTTGACTGCTAACTAGAGGCTGGCAGTTTGAACCCACCATCCACTCCTCAGAAGGAAAATGGGGCAATCTACTTCCCCGTAGTGATACTGCCTCAGAAACCTGAGGAGGGGTTGCTATGAGTTGGATCCGATTCAATGGCAGTGCATTGTGTTATTGCGTTGCATTTCACCTATTATACCTACAATATATAAAATATTTTGAGGTGAAATCAAGCAGATCTGGAGATTCTAGTTTATCAAAGTCCTCTCTCAAATATGAAAAACATTAAGGACATACAGTACTTATGTTAGAGATATGCCACGCCATCTTGTGTGGCTCTTCTGGGTTCTTCTTCATTCTCTGCTGCCCCACCCAAGGTCATAAGTCAGTTAAAGGAAGTCGAAACTGAGCTTCCTGTAAGGTGCGAATTTTAAAAGGCAACATAGCTTCTGATAGGTTAAGACCCCTACCCCCAGCTCTGATGTACAACCTCCTAACCCCAGGTCTATATAAGACCACCCTCTTCCCTGCTTGCTCTCTTCCTCTCTCT
>NW_006921598.1:7157612-7185212 GCF_000298275.1 Orycteropus afer afer | reverse complement strand
ACAAAGTGTATGTGAACTGCTGTATGAAAAGTGAATTTACTCTGTAAATCTTCACCCAAATCAAAATAAAATTAAAAAAAAAAAAAAGAAATCAAATGCATTGGGAAAATCTGCTTTTAATGGCATCTTTAAAGTTTTAAGAAGCAAAAGTGTAACTTTGATGACTAAGATGCACTTGACCCAAGCCATAGTCTTTTTAATTGCCTAATATGAATTCAAAAGCTGGACAATGAAAAAGGAAGACAGAATAAGAATTAATCCATTTGGACTGTGGTCTTGGGAAAAATATCGAATGTACTATGGATTGCTAGAAGAATAAATAAATCAGCCTTAGAAAAAAATACAACTAATATGCTTCTTATTAGAAGTTGTTACAAATGAAATGAAGTGCATAAAAATCAATATCCTTGGCATTACTGAGCTGAAATGGACTGGTTTTGGCCATTTTGAATCAGACAACCATATGATGTACTATGATGGCAAATTGAAGAGGAATGGCATGACATTCATCTTCACAAAAAATATTTCAAGATCTATCCTGAGGTATAATGCTGTCAGTGACAGGATAATATCTATATGCTTACAAAGAAGACCTGTTAATACCACTATTATTCAAATTTACACACCAACCACCAAAGCCAAAGATGAGGAAATTGAAGATTTTTACCAATTTCTGCAGTCTTAAATTGACCAAACATGCAATCAAGATGTATTGATTATTACTGCTGATTGGAGTGCAAAAGTTGGAAACAGAGCAGAATCACCAGTAGTTGGAAAATATGGCCGTGTTGATAGAAATGATGTCAGAGATGGCATGATAGAATTTTGCAAGACCAATGACTTACTCATTGTAAATACATTTTTTCAACAACATAAATGGTGGCTATACACATGGACCTTGCCAGATGGAACACAAAGGAATCCAATTGACTACATCTGTGGCAAGAGGTGATAGGAAAGCCCATTTCTTCAGCCAAAACAAGGCCAGGAGTTGACTACGGAACAGATCATGGATTGCTCATATGCAAGTTCAAGGCGAAGCTGAAAAAAGAAAAACAAGTCCATGAGAGCCAAAATATGACCTTATTATATCCCACCTGAATTTAGAGACCATCTGAAGAATAGATTTGATGCATTGAACACCAATGACCAAAAACCAGAGGAATTGTGGGAAGACATCAAGAGCATCACCCATGAAGAAAGCAAGAGGTCACTAAAAAGACAACAAAAGAAGACCAAAATGGATGACAGAAGAGACTCTGAAACTTGCTCTTGAATGGAGAGTATCTAAAGCAAATGGAAGCAATGACAAAATAAAAGAGCTAAACAGAAGATTTCAAAGAGCAGCTCAAGAAGAAAAAGTCAATTATAATAATTGACTTTATATATATTGTTGTTGTGTGCCATCGAGTCAAATCCGACTCATAGCGACCCCTCCTTGGGTTTCCGAGGCAGTATCACTACGGAAGTAGGATTGCCCAACCTTCCTTCCGAGGAGTGGCTGGTGGATTTGAACCGCCAGCCGTCTGGTTAGCAGGCAAGTGTCTTAGCCACTATGCTACCAGAGCTCCCATTTATATTTATATATTTTATATAATGAAATGTGCAAAGACCTATAGTTAGAAAACCAAAAGGGAGGAACACTCTCAGCATTTCTCAAGCTGAAGAACTGAAGGAAAAATTCAAGGCTCAAGTTGCAATATTGAAAGATTCTATGGGCAAAATATTGAATGATGCAGAAAACATCAAGAGTAGATGTGAGAAATACACAGAGTAACTGTACCCAAAAGAATTGGTCACCATCATCCATTTCAGGAGGTAGCATATGATCAAGAACCAATGGTACCGAAGGAAGAAGTCAAAGCTGCACTCGAGGAATTGATGAAAAACAAGCCTCCAGGAATTGAAGGAATTCCCACTGAGATGTTTCAACAAACACCTGTAATGCTGGAGGCACTTACTTGTCTATGCCAAGAAATTTGTACCATTCCAAAGAAAGGTGATCCAACAGAATGTGGAAATTATTGAACAATATCATATCACATGCAAATAAAATTTTGCTGAAGATAAGTGAAGAGCAGTGTATTAACAAGGAACTCCCAGAAATGCAAGCTGGATTCAGAAGAGGATGTGGAATGAGGAATATCATTGTTGATGTCAGTTGGATCTTGGCTGAAAGCAAAGAATACTGGAAAGATGTTTGTTTGTGTTTTATTGACTATGCAAAAGCATTCAACTGTGTGGATCATAACAAATTGTGGATAAACATTGAGAATAATGGGAATTCCAGAACACTTAATTGTGCTCATGAGGAACCTGTACATAGACCAGGAGGCTGTCATTAGAACAGAACAGGGGATACTATGTGGTTTAAAATCAGGAAGGGACTGAGTCAAGGTTGTACCCTTTCACCATGCTTATTCAATTTGTGCATTGAACAAAAAATCCAAGAAGCTGGAATATGTGAAAAAGAACATGGCATTGGGATTGGAAGAAGACTCATTAACGACTTGCGATATGCAGACGACACAACCTTGCTTGCTGAACATGAAGATGACTTGAAGCACTTACTAATGAAGATTAAAGACTACAGTCTGCCCTGTGGATTACACCTCAACATAAAGAAAACAAAACTCTTCACAACTGGACCAATAAGCAGCATCACAATAAGTGAAGAAAAGATTGAAGCTGTCAAAGATTTCATATTACTTGGATCCACCATCAACACCTATGGAAGCAGCGATCAAGAAATCAGACAACGTATTGCAAATCTGCTGCACAAGACCTCTTTAAAGCACTCAAGAGCAAAGATGTCTTTTTGAAGACTAAGATGCACCTAACCCAAGCCATGGTACTCTCAGTAGCCTCATATGCATGTGAAAGCTGGGCAATGAATAAGGAAGACTGAAGAGGAATTGATGCTTTTGAGTTGTGTTGTTTGCAAAGAATACTCAAAGTACCATGGAGTGCCAGAAGAATGAATAAATCTGTCCTGCAAGAAATGCAGCCAGAATGCTCCTTGGAAATGAGAATGGTCAGACTTTACCTCACCTACTTTGGTCATGTTGTCAGAAGGGACCATTCCCTGGAGAAGGATGTCATGCTTGGTAAAGTGGAGGGTCAACCAAAGAGGGGAAGGCCCTCAATGAGAGGGACTGACACAATAGCCACAACAATCACGAAGCTGGGTCAGGACAGGGCAAACTTTTGTTCTCATTATATGTAAGGTTGACATGAGTCAGAGCCAACTCAAGGGCAATTAAAACAACAAGATTTTGTAGTCAGAAATGGACAATAACTCCAACTGCCTGATCTTTCAGTTACCTTTCTTTTCTCATTGAGCTTTGTGTTCTGCACAGAACCGTCATACTCTGTATTATCATATCCAGTTGTAGCTGTCACCAGCTAGCGGCCCCAGAGCCTGAGCAGTCTGTCTCAGGAAACACTGGGTAAGTACAGAATGGAATGATTCTACTTGGATTAACAATCAATGTCCATGGATACCTTTATATTTTACACTTATATATACATACATACATGTATATGATACCCTTAGGTTTTGATAACATAGGAAAGCATCTTTCCATTCCACACAGGACTCCATTGGATTTAATTTATTTTATCAGCTTCGGTTCAACTTTCTCAAATTATTGGACCTGCTAAAGGGTAGTTACTTATTTATATGGAGTTTAATTGCAAATAATAGCTTTGTTCTGCATGGATAAAATGCAAAAGAGGCCAAGAACAGTTAGTTAGAGTCATAACAAGTGAGAAAAACAGCTGCTTCCTTTTTAAAATGTATTTTAATAGTCCTAACAGCCAAGTAGCAAAGAGACTGAGAGGGTAATTTAGTGTTATGGTTAAGAATGTGGGCATCAAAGTGGTTTGCATCTTAGCTCTGCTACTCTTTGTATTTAACCTCTTTGTATCTTAATTTCCTCATCTGAAAATGAGCTTAAACCTCATGAGTTGTTAGGAGGATTAAAGGAGTTACTTCTCAGGTCAGTTCCCTCACCTGTGAAATGTGGATGATAATGGAAGTAATTTCCTAGGATAGATGTGAGGTTTAAATGAGTTAATATCTGCAAAGTGCTTATAACAGCACATGGGACATAGCACACTCCCATTTTTAGGTGTTCTGGAAAATCAAATTGACTCTCCAGAAGTTATAAGTTTGCCGCTGAAGAGTCAAAGGAATGTGATACAGGGTTTGAGGGCAATTCCAAAGAGAGAGTCCCTTTTAAAGGCTAAGCAGCAATGCCATAGAATAAAGGCAGAGCCTCTCAGGTGACTGCTCTATGGAGTAATACTAACATGATTGGGTAAGTCCTAATGTGTCTGAGATAGAAGACAGTGTGGTGCTAAGTGCAATGATTTTTGGAGTTAGCTGGCTGTGTTCTAAACCTGGCTCTGTCATGTGCTGGTTGCATGGTCTTGGGCAAGTTATTTAACCTCTTTTTATCTTAATTTCCTCATCTGAAAATGAGCTTAAACCTTATAAGGTTGTTATGAGGATTAGGAGTTAATACATGTGGAGTGTCTGGCACATAGTATGCATTATTTTAGGGTTGTTAAATAATCAACCACTTTGGTCATATCTTGTGAGAGCCCATCACTGCTTTGGCCTACGTGGGGATGTAATAGAAATAGGTGCCTCCCATGTCAACCAGTACTGGCTTTTAACAGCAGCAGCACCACTCTGATAACCCCAGTGGTTGACTTTTCCTTTTCTTCTCTCCCTCTCCCACTCTTATTTCTATATCACTTTTTCTTCTGTCCCTCTGAGGGCAGTTGTGGTTCAGTGGTAGATCCGAGTACAATTCGTAGTGAATGCACCTCAAGTAGAGGCTTGCATGTTTCCAGGATGCTAAATAGGTTTCAGTGGAGCTTCCAAAGGAAGATGGGCTAGGAAGAAAGACCTGGTAATCAATCTCTTTCCATAAATCAGCCAATGAAAACACAATGGTTTATGAATCACAATAGTTTGATCTACAACCAATCAGAGTATCCTGCCAGGCCAGGCAGCTTTTTGTACCATTGTATATGGGATTGCCATTGAGGTGGGGGATGAGTTGAAGGCGTCTAACCACTTTCATCTACCTCTCTAGGAATATAGGTGAGAATTAATAATGAACTCAACCTATATCTTTTCATTTTTATGGGTTCATTGATTGATTTATGTGTTCATTTGTCTGTTAGGTCTTATAATTCAGGAGAATAAAAGAATCAGGGAACATATGTTCTATTTGTTTTAGTGTTATAGTGGTAGCACAACACTATGCCGTATGAATATTTGCATCTCAGAAATATTAGTATTTCCAACTTGCACAATGGTGTTTGGAAAAAACCGATTTTAAATTAAATTTACCATTTGCAAACATCTACTTCCAAGTTTTGAGGAAGAAAGTAACTTTTGAAACTGAACATAGTTTCATATTTTTCTTCTTCTTGTTTGTAAGTACGAGAGTAAAGTAATTTTTAAATAAAATGTTAGTGACAAAAAGCCACATTTCTACATATCCATTATAGAGATTGTCACGAGGACTGAAATAGGTATAATTTCTGACAGCTAAAATTAAAATTCGTCTGTTCTCCTTTACCCAGATGTTGGTGTTGGAACAATATAATTCATTGCTTAACAGTATGAGGTACCCACCAGGCTAATTTATGGGATTTGGAATGTTAAAGCCAATCAAGTGATCTAATTGTTTCAACAATGCTAAGGATTTACAATAATCTTCAAGATCAGGGCTGTGCTGGTCTGAACTTCCCCTTTCCCACCTCCACCCCCTGCTTCCTTCTCTCCCTCTGAACAGTTATATTCTATTGTGTTTGCAAGATTTAAGTTATGTAGGAAAAAAGTGGAAGTGGGACTGCATTCAAGTCCTAGGGTAAGATTACATATGGAAATTAGTTGGGGGTCTTTCTGTAATTATCCTTTGTACACGTAAAAAAAAAAAAAAGTCACTGCTGCGTTAGGAATGACTGACAGCCTTGACTCATGGGAGGTGTGTGTTACAAGGGTTTGTAAGGTTGGCTTGTGTTGTAAGGGTTTGTAAATTGTAGGATTGCTCAGGGAGAGAGTTCCAGGGGAACATGGAACTGACCTTGCCAGTCCTCCATCTACTGAAACACCTTCATTAGTCCCTTAGACTCGTTCACTGATACTGACCTGGAGGACATATTAAAAGCCCATTTAACCAATGTGTTGTGAAATGAACTTCAACAACAAGAATGCATATAACTCCCCAAATGTGATTATTTCAAAACCCTGGAAGTACACAGAGGGCAGTATGACAGATGAGGGATGCCAAGCTCTGTATGACAGTCACTTACTGAGCAGATATCTGTGACCCAATAACACGTTAAAGAAAAAGAACAGCATGGCTGTGAGCAGCTCGATTTTTCCCCCCAGTGCATTCAAGCTGCTGATTTTATAATTATTGTGAAGGGAACATCAGCTTTCTAGTAGGCAGTCAGATTTTTGACTTGAGTTTTTTTTTTTAAATAAAGAACAGAAAGTGAAAAGGTGTTAGCTCTTAGCCTTTACGTTAGGTGCCATCAAGTGGGCTCTGACTTTTAGCAACCCTCCGTACAACAAAACAAAACACTGCCCAGTCCTGCACCATCCTCACAATCTTTGCTATGCCTGAGCCCATCGTTGTAGCCACTGTGTCAGTCCATCCGTTGAGGGCCTTCCCCTTCTTCATTGAACCTCCACTTTACCAAGCATGATCTCCTTCTCTAGGGACTGGTCCCTTCTGATAACATGAGCAAAGGACATGGATGAAGTCTGGTCATTCTCACTCCGAAGATGTTTTTCAAAAGGGGTGGGGGAGATTTTAATCTTTGCTAAAGGATCCCTGGTGCCATAGTGGTTAAAAGTGCTCTGTTGGTAACCAAAATGCCCACAGTTCAAACACACCTGTCACTTGTGGGAGAAAGAATATGGCAGTCTGCTTTTGTAAAGATTTCAGCCTTGGAAACCCCATGGGGAAGTTCTACTGTATCCTATAGGCTTGCTCTGAGTGGGAATCAGCTCTATGGCAATGTTTTGTTGTTGTTGTTGTTGTTTTTGTTTACACATGGTATAAAGCCAACTTGAATATGATAGTTATCTTTTTAAATATTTGGCAAACATTTTATAACAACAGGTTAATATGCAAAGTCCCTAGGTGTGAAAGTTAGTGTTATTGTCCTGGTTTTATACACTGGAGGGTACTTAAAAGCTGTGTGCCAGGTAAATAAATCAGCTGGGTATTATATTTTATGGGGTGAGAGACTCTTTATTTCTATCTCTTTTTATCTGTAACATTGTGATTCAGAAGAGAAACAAAGCAAGCAGATCATATAGGTGTAAAGAAGAAGCAAGACTGGTGACAGCCAAACCACATGGAATATGACATAATGGTTTCCTTTTAGGATTAGGATCTACTGCAAAAGGGCCGGGAAGAGAATCATTACTCTTGGGATGCTGTTTGCCATCTTCCAGACCAACCTGGCACTATTAGGAAAGTATAGTACTTTTGCTCTGTTATGAGTTGCTTGGACATCAGAGCTTTTTTTTTTCTTCTGTAGGGGGAATTGGTTTCCTATTTCCTCAATATCCTGATCTACTTTTGCTAATCCATTTTAACTCTCTCTGAGCCTCAGTTTCCCTATCGGGTAAATAATATAGGAGCTTTGAGAGGATTAAGTGAGGCACTGCTCAGTACAGAGGAGACATTCACTAACCACCCGTTTCCTTTCTCTCCTTTCAAAACTGCCATCATAAGAAAAACCTGCAGGGGCTTTGTAACAGCGTACTGCCTGGAGTCAGTAGCAAAGGATGTCAAAATACAACCCCTCAGATGGCCTGGGTGCTCAGAGGGGCATTTCATCTGGGCACCTTGGCTGCCTCAAAGGGGGGATGGCAGCAATAGCTTCAGCTTCCACACCCAGCTCCCAGGACCATTCCAGTGGGCCTCTAACCACCTTCAAAAAGCAGGGCTGAGGCAAGCTCATTAGTGCTCACACAATGTTTGGCAAAACAAATCCCAGATAAGGGCGTAAAACAGTCATAATTTCATCCTGTTTTTCAATGCAAGACCACCCATTTTCCAGATAATAGTTAAACTTGTTTTGAGGGATCATAAAAATCAACACTTGCAGTGAGCAGAAAGATCTTCCCAGGCCTGGGTGCAGGCACCTCTTTTGAGCTGTACTCTACTCCCTTTGCTTTCCCCAGGGAGTGGGGAGTAGAGTAGGGGTGGGGAAGTGAGTCTCTGAAACCACTATTTCCCATCCTTCATCTCCTGGGAGTGTGGTGGTGGTGTTCTTAATAAACCTCCCCCATACAATCACAAGATGGAGATGTCGAGAATTTTCTTCACTCCCCTTCCTCTGGTTAAAGGGCTGTTTGACTAAGATCTACATCTTGGCTGTTCCCTACATTCAATGACAGCTGGGATGACTGCTTCAAATAATATGATTTGAGGAACTCAGTTTATAAAAGCATGTGAACTTTGACTGGGCTGAAACAAATTTAGGTGACAAGTATTTTGAAATCATGAAAATTTTAGTTTAAGACTTGAGCTGTAGTGAGAGCTTGTTTGTTCTAATGTGTTCCTGTTTGATACGGTACGAAGGTAAGTATGTGCTATTTTGTGCCTGGTGCTAGTCCAGGTAGGAAAGGTGGGAGTTTGGGTGGGGGGGTGTCATGTGAAAGTGATCATGCCCTGATTGACTTAATTATTTGCAAGGTTGGCTTAGGAAAGTCATTTCCTTCAATCATTCAGATCAAAAAGTAATTATCTCTTGAACACCCACCCTTCCCATTCATGAAAGCCCAGCCTTCTTTTGCTATTCACACACATCTTTTCTTCTCGCTTTATACACAGTCTTAAAATGGCTGCTGCTAGCAAGATGGGTGAAAAAAAAAAAAAAACCTGTGCTTCTAAGCCTGCTGGAAATTAAAATCAGCTCAGAAGAAAAACTGGGTTTTGGCCTCCATTAATCAATGAGTATTTATTTTTGTGACTGAGATTGGGTTTTGCTTGATATTAGGTAGGGAAAATGCATTAAAAAAAGAAAAAGAAAAAAAAATTCCTCAAAGCAAATGCTTTGGAATTTATTTCAGATATAATAAAAAACCTTCACTGAAAGACCAACTCTACATTGCAAAAGGGAATCTGGTGGCATAGTGCCTAAGGCATTTGACTGCTAACCAGAAGGCTGGTGGTTCAAACCCACCAGCCACTCCTTGGAAGGAAGGTGGGCAATCTACTTCTGTAAGTTTTGGAAATATGTAATGGTGATGGTTCACAACATTGTGAATGTAATTAACGGCACTGAATTATACATTTTAAATTGTTTAACATGGGAAACTTTATGTTACATGTATTTTAGCACAATAAAATTAAAACTAAATAAAAAAAAAAAAAAAAAAAAAAGGAATTCAAGACCCACCGTTTGTCTAGAAGTGATGGCATTTCAGCTAAAATCTGATTTTGTTCTCAAAATATGGTATATTCTGCCATATCCCCTTGCATTGAGATTGCTTTCTTCTCTCAGTCACAACTGCCTGGTATCCTCATGCTGTAATGGAAATAAATACATTTCTAAACTCCTCCTACCCTGGACCAAGTCCTACTACAAGCCTTTTTAGTAGACTGTCACTCTTTTTCACCTTGGGGCATCAAAACAAAAACAAAACAAAACAAAAACCCAAAAACCAAAAACCTAACTCACTCCCATCAAGTCAATCCTGACTCATAGCCACCCCTCCTTGGGTTTCTGAGGCAGTATCTCTACAGAAGATTGCCCAATCTTCCTTC
Organism: Orycteropus afer afer; assembly: GCF_000298275.1. Classification (NCBI taxonomy): domain Eukaryota; kingdom Metazoa; phylum Chordata; class Mammalia; order Tubulidentata; family Orycteropodidae; genus Orycteropus; species Orycteropus afer. The sequence continues at coordinate 7,175,397 of NW_006921598.1, read as the reverse complement.
CAAGGAGTGGCTGGTGGGTTTTTGAACCGCCAACTTTCTGGTCAGCAGTCAAATGCCTTAGGCACTACACCACCAGAGCTCCCCTTGGGGCATCAGGAGTAGTAAACTCAAGATGACATTCACTCAGCACACATTAGTAAAACCCTAGCGATTGTGAAATATTGTAATGTTTTCCCAGTGGCTGGTAAAAAACTGTGGTCTGAGCCCCTTGTGTAGTCCCTCTTCTGGCACCATCTGGACCATCTCCATGATGTAGCAGCTATAAAGGGTTAACGGTTCGCACAGTTGGGGGCTTTGGAGAAACTGGCCTGAATGTTGGGCATTCTCCTACCTTTTAACAAATTTGATTATCTCCCCTGACCTGCATTCTTCATGTTGGTAATGATGGTTACACATCTACCATCCTCGCTGTTTCACGCAAACTCTTAAATTTTATGGTGATATCAATAGTCCTCTGCAATTTGCATAAAGAAAAAGCCATTAATTAGGTATCACTCCTAGGAATTTGTCTCTTTGCTAAAATGATCGATACACTTAGATTTTTTCCTCTTATTCAACTAGGGTTTTATCCCAAGAGACTCAGGCATTTATTCAATAATTTAGACCAGTTAATTAAAACTTCAAGGCCTCTATAAATACAATCCTTCATCTGCAGACACCAATATAATTCTCTGCATTGTAGGAGAGGAATACATAAACTCAAAGATAAATTGGAAAAATGGAAGTGGTCCCATTCTTTTACATTGTCAGGGACCTTCAAGTATGAAGCCAAACCATGAGGCATGAAGAAGAACCCAGAGTAGCCATAACCTTGAACTTGTTATCTCAGCCAAACTCTGGCTACAGCATACTCATTATCACTTGGATCTAGAAGTAAAATTTGTTCAGGTGCCTACGTACTGAATTCTTCTTATGGAAAGCCAGGGAGTTGCTGACGATTTTTTAATTTCTTCAGGACCATACTCTATATTGCTGCTGTTTACTGTTTAGTTTGTATAACTTTGCATGTTTGAATGAATATATACAGTGTGTAAGACAAGCTATTCTAAATGATGGAAACATTTTTGAAATATTGAATGGCTTTGAAGTTAAATAAGTGAATAACAACAACAAGAGAGTGAGCTTGATATATTAGTGGGGATTTATATGAATCAAATTCAACATGAATAAGAGGAAATATCAGGGCAGAGCAAAACTTGGATTTAACTTTTCTGAAATCAACTTGGTTCATTGATGGTTTAACAACCCAGTCAAAAGGAAGAACAGTTAGTATAGTATTTTTGCATTTGAGTAACTTCAAAAACTCAACTCATTTCACTGCTGCTGAGTCGATTTCGACTCAAAGCGACCCCTCCTTGGGTTTCTGAGGCAGTATCACTACAGAAGTAGATTGCTCCATCTTCCTTCTGAGGAGTGACTGGTGGATTTGACCTCCAGCCTTCAGGTTAGCAGTCAAATACCTTAGGCACTAGGCCACCTTTAATGAAAAAAAATCCTCTGGACTGCCAGTGTTAATCTAAAATAATGTTGTTTCAGTATGGAAAACAAAGACAAGATCAAAATTTTTGTGGTTAAAACTCTTAGACAATTCTAAAAAGAGATTTACAAATTAAATACAAACAAAACTGAAAATAAAGGAAATTTAAATTTACAATGTAAATTTAATATTGGCAAATTTCATATTGGCAGATGAGGTTTTGCTAATAATAAATTGTCTCTTGCAATAGGAATATGGTGTGCCTGCTGCGACACAGATTCTTTTTGAGTTTGATATTCCTTTGCCACCATGAGCTTTTGAGAGTGACTCAATTCTCCCATCCATCTTCTCCATTGAAACTTTTAAAAACCCATCACTGTATGGCACATTATAATAGCATTTGGACTTCACTTGGTGTAAACATATCATGTATATACCCAGGCTCTTTCTTTCCTCATTCAGCTTTGAAGTTCAAGCAGCATTGTTTGATGCTTACGATGATGATGGTGATGTGATTGCAAACACATAGGCAAACGAAACCTTAAATCATATGGTATTTCTTGGTAATAATAATTAAAAAATAATGATTAGTGTTTAAAAGTGCTTACTACACACCGGACACTTTTCCAAGTGCTTTGTATATTTTAATCCATTTAACCTTCATTACTGCCATATTTGAACCCACCAATCACTCCATGGGAGAAAGATGTGGCAGTCTGCTTCCGTAGAGATTACATCCTTGGAAACCCTCTGGGGCAATTTTACTCTGTCCTATAGGGTTGCTATGAGTTGGAATCAACTTCATGGCAATGGGTTTTGGTTACTATCTCATTAAGACCCCAATGTTCAGAGGAAGAATGTGAGATAATTTCTAAGGTCACGCAGCTAGTGAGAGGTAAACCTTACTTGTAAAACCCTGGCAGTCTGTTCCAGAACCAGGTTGTTAACCCTTATACTTTACAGTCTCTCATAAACAGTCATATCTACAATATGTTTATATTAATTTCCATATTAATTATAATAAAAACACAGAATTAAAATTTCTCATCTAGAGTGCTAGAACACCTGAGAAATCATCTATGAGCCCCAGTTTGAGAAATACTTATTTTTTTACCCTTAAACCTTTCACTATTTCCAGACATGATTACAACATAGTATTTTTTTAAAAAATTATTTAAAGTATAAAAATATGTCCTGATTCTATGCATGATTAACCTAGTTAACCATCAGGTATTTTTTAAGTGTATAGCACCCTATCAGATAATTGGTATAAAAGCCCTGCTAGTAATAGAGATGATAAAAGATATGACATGTAGACACATTGAAATGTAAATATTTATGTAGTCTTAACAAGAGTAATAAAGTATAAACAGGCATGGAATCAGATTCATTGCCTCTGATTGCTGTGGGAAAGAGAGCAAATGTTTTAGGGTAAGTAGCATTAAGCTCTGAGAGATAGTAGGAATGGGCTGGTTGGCTGGAATTTTGAAAGGGAAGACTGGGTGTAGGAGATGACTTGGCGGACAATAGGATTTCCTCTGCTTCCCAAGTATTTGAAAGGGGGTAGAAATGACCTCAGATCATCTGTAAAGCTCTTAAACCTACCCTGCACTAGAGGTGGCATGGTAGAAAATCTGGAGAAAATGATCAGAATTGGTTAAGTAGTATGAATTTTAAAGGAAAGTCCCAAGAAATCTGATAGTAGCAGAGTAGGAAAGTTAAAGGAGCAGGCATAGAAAATCTTTTTAGCCTTACACCTCTGGCTTTTATTTAACCTAAATATTGCCAGTTAATTATTCGTGGAAGTTTTATTTCTCGCTTATCTATGTCTTCAGAAGGTTTATTTGTATCATCACTGTTTGCTTTTCTGAGACTGTAAGTGATGACAAAGCGGGGAGCTTGTGGAACCTACTCCATACATTGTAATATCTGTACAAAAATACACTAAAGCACGTTTCAATGATGAATCAATCTAATTTATTTACTTGGTATTGTGAGTCAGAATCACCTCAAGGGTGATGGGTTTGGGTTTGAGTACCTATCCTACAAAAAGTCCTATGCTAGCTGCAGAGCAATGGAAGGATGAACAACTTATGGTCCCCACTATCCAGAAATTCACAGTGCAGATAAAGAATGGTACATGGAAATGGAACAGATAGTAAGGCCAGCCAGCGACAGTGTAGCAGTTAAACTCTTGGGTTGTAGAACTGATTTCAATCTCAGCTCTACTAACCAGTGGTTGGATGACCCTGAGCAAGCCAACCTCGTTTTCTGCATGTGTAAATGGGGTTGATGATGATAACAATAATACCGATATCACAGAGCTGTTGTGAAGACTAAATGAGATGATACAAGTACAATGCTTAGCATGCCAGCTACATAAAGCCTAGCTCATCAATGTGGACCTGTAGCTGCTGAGGCTGTGCTAAAGATGACCATGTCTGAACAAGGATGTGATTTCTAATTTGATTTTGCCAGTCACTGCATTGTATATGCCCTAACTTTCTCTTGTGTGGTGCACTGTTGGAAGGTGCTTAGAGAAGCTCTGGAGAGGGGTCAGTGTGTGTGTTACACTGCCCTCTACTGGAGACAATTCTCACAGATGTCTAAGAAATACCCATTTGATTTCAGTATTCCCTTTTTGCACTACTCTGGGTTATAAAGAAAAGTTTCCTTCGTAAAGAGCTTTACAGCTGATCTGAGGTCATTTCCGCCCCCTTTCAAATACTTGGGAAGCAGAGGAAATCCTATTGTCCGCCAAGCTCATCTCCTCACCTGCTTTTAACTAATATGGAGTCTAGACAGGTATTGATTTTTCTGCTTTTCTCTGACTGCACTCATCAGTCATTTTATATTACTGGAGAGTCCATTAGCAATAAAAATAAAGGATGAAAGATACAAAGCCCATTAAAGAAACTTACTTTCTGTGTCTTTGGGGCGAGGGAAACAATTAAAAGCACCATCATCTTATAAACATTCTAATAGAGTTATTAGAAGAGTGAATAAACCCAAGATGTGATTATCAAGGGATGAGATGAAATCCTCCTTACTAGTCAACTGGAAGGAAGTGCCTCAATGTTCCACAACATTATAGTAGGCACGGAGCTCAAATGCTCTACGTGGGTGAGATGAAAAGAAGATTAAGTACTAGAATACAGGAACATTACACAACAGAGATTCAACTGTAGGCTCATACATAAATGAATTTCAGAACAATGATGGCAGAGCTAAGACAAGAAAAAAAGAGGAGTATAAACAAAAAAGGAAGAGATAGCAATGCAGCCTTGACACTGAAATTTAGGTTAAGTCAGGGAAGCAAAGCCACGTTCCCCATTAGATTAGGCAGACTTGCTTTGTTGTACAGATTGCCATAGAAATTTTCTTAATTCCCTAGTGAGGAGATGAGATGGGGACAACAAAGCAGGCATCAGCTCTCTGTGGCAATTGTTGAGTGGAGAATGTAGCTGATGATGAAGGGGCCCCCATACTTCCCTGGGTTGGTATGCACTATTGTGTACGCATGACTAGCTAGCATCATTATTGGCACATGTTGGCACTCAAAAAAATGATAATTCCATTCTCCTTCCCCTGTAAGTGGGAGAGTGTAGAGTCTATGATTTTGAGAAGACTGTATTTCCAGGGAATGCAAGATACTGCATTTAAATTAATTTTCCTTTATTTTCACAGCTTTCAAGAGTAAACAGTTTTCACACTAAGGGTTATTTGGACATTTATTCCCTCTGGATGACTACTGAGTCTACATTAAGTTATCTGACCCTCTCTGATTCAGAAAGCAATAAATAACTTCCACAAAACCTTGTTACAGGTGAAAAGATTTATGTTTTATCTCTCACCCTTACTCAGAAAATTGTTTGGTATTGTGCTAGGTTTTTCTACCTACTTTAAAGTTGCTATGTGGTATGTTCTTTACTCTGGTTGAAACTTATTGCCTATAAATAGTATAACAATAATCTTGGGAATAACTAAAAATATTATTATTCTACTTATTTAACATTTAAAGTATTTAAATTTTCCATGTTCTTCCAGTAATATATCAAACAGTGTTTCACTTCTATTCATTTTGTGTGAACTTTGCTTGCTGAAAGTGAGGATGACTTGGAGCACTTACTGATGAAGATTAATGACTACAGTCTGCAGTATGGATTACACCTCGATATACAGAAAACAAAAATCCTCACAACTTGACCAATAAGCGGCATCATGATGAATGGAGGAAAGATTGAAGTTGTCAAAAACTTCATATTACTTGGTTCTGCAATCAGTGCCAATGGAAGGAGCAGTCAAGACTTCAAAAGATGTGTTACATTGGGCAAATCTGTTGCAAAGGACCTCTTTCAAGCGCTGAAGAGCAAAGATACCTCCTTGAAGACAATGACGAGCCTAACCCGAGCCATGGTATTTTCAATCACCTCCTTTGCATGTGAGAGCTAGACAATGAATAAGGAAGACCTAAGAAGAGTTGAGGGAGCTCTGGTAGCATAGTGCCTAAGGCACTTGACTGCTAACCAGAAGGCTGGCGGTTCAAACCCACCAGCCACTCCTTGGAAGGAAGGTTGGGCAATCCTACTTCCGTAATGATACTGCCTCAGAAACCCAAGGAGGGGTCGCTATGAGTCGGGGCCGACTCGATGGCATATAACAACAACAACAACAAGAGTTGATAGTTTTGAGTTGTAGTGTTGGTGAAGAATGCTGAAAGTACCGTGGACTGCTGAAAGAACTAACAAATCTGTCCTGGAAGAAGCGTAGCTGCAATGCTCCTTGGAAGCGAGAATGGCCAGACTTCATCTCGCCTACTTTTGGTCATGTTGTCAGAAGGGACCACTCTCTGGAGAGGGATGTCATGCTTGGTAAGGTGAATAAAGGTCAATGAAAGAGGGTAAGGCCCCCAACAAGATGGATTGACATGGTGACTGAAGAGATGGGCCTAGGTATGGTAGGGATCGTGGGGCTGGCACAGGACTGGGCAGTGTTTTGTACTGTTGTCCATAAGGTGGCTATGAGTTGGAGACTACTCAATGGCACATAACAACCAACAACAACATGTTCTTCCACTCTTTAGCCATATGCATATTTACTTTTCATATAGAATTTTTAAGTTTGATCCTTTACTTGATATTATTTTACATACATTTTAATGTTATTTCATGGTATTCATAATTATGATTTTTACCAGGTGCAAAATATTTCATTAAATACATGCTTCTACCTTACCTAGTGAGTTCTCTATCAGAGGCATTAATACTTTTTTACCATCTAGTTTTTGCCATTATAAATAATATCTTCATAGCTATATAAATAGCTTTTTCCTCCCCTGTTGAATTATTTTCACTGAATAACTTCCCAGGAGTTAGGTTATGATTCTTGACACACATGACCAATTACTTTTCCAAAAGGTTGTATTATTTCCTTCTGCCAAGAGCAAAGAATGAGACTTCTCTTGCTTATCTTCTTAATAGACTTTGAGGCTGCTTACCATTCCGTCCTTCTCCAAATACTGTTTTCCCTGGGGTTCTCTAGGTGCCATCCAATTCTAGCTCTTCATTTATCTGCCTAGCTATTCTTCCTTAGTCTTCTTTGTATTCCTCTCTGCCTCCACATTTTTCGTCAGTGTTTGTATCCTTTGTGGTTCAGGCCTGTTGTCTGCACTTCTCATTTTTACATTCCCTTTGGAACATCTCATTGTCTTCTACAGTGAACTTTAATTTCAGTCTCTAGTCTCATAGTAATTAAAGCATTTGGCTAATAACCAAAAGGTTGGCAGTTTGAACTTGTCAGCCACTCCACAGGAGAAAGATGAGGCAGCCTGCTTCTGTAGATTTACAGCCTTGGAAACCCTATGGGTCAGTTTTACTCTGTCCTGGAGTGTCACTATGAGCTGGAATCAACTCAATGACAGTGAGTCGTGCATTTGTCTCAGTATGTCCCCTGCACACTAGACACATTATCTCAGAAACCCAAGTGGACATCCTTTTCGGATATCTTCCAAGTACCTCAAAGAAAACGAATCCTTCCAATTTAAAACAAAACTAAACTAAGTATTTCCCTTGTATCATTCTCTATCTTCATACGTGGCACTGCCATCCCCACAGTTGGTCTGAGCTAGAAATCTATCGTATTTTCCTGGATTCCTTCTCTCATCTGCATATCCAACTAACCATGGATGTTTAATGAGAATCATTTGAATAGCAAGCTTGCCCAACACATTTAACTCAAGCTCTGATTTGCACAAGTCTGTTTAGACACAGAATTTCAAGGGCACACTTTCTGATAAAGAGAGGTATGGTTACAAATGAGTAATGCCTTTTCACAGTGTCTGAGTCACCTCACACCCCTCTACTTCAACTGATAACGGGACTTTGCAGCTCTGCCCTTTTGTCGGGGATTCCCCTGGGCTATCACCCCCTTGACTGCTTCTGTGTGTGCTATCATATCTTACATAGGGTTGCCAGGCACCAGAATGTAAGCAAAGCAGAGGGGAAATGGAAGGAATGGGAGGACAAGATTATGGCAGTGAAACCTCCTGACAGTGGATATCATGCACATTTTACCTCATGGTGTTTTTTATGCTGACAGGAAGATAAAACTGGGCAATAATGGAAAAGTTGACTGCTGTGGTAATGCTGAAAAGGAAATAATTTGTTTCGATGAGACATTGTCATTATATGTTGGTTTAGTCCAAGCATCTGCCTCTTCTTTCCACTTACAAGGGTTATCTTCTTCTAATACAGTGCAGATGGTGGGCTCTATTAGCGTTAAGATATAGCTGTCTCTCCTATAATGTCTGCTATCCACCCCCCCCCAAAGGAGACAACAGGGGTGTGACAAATGGGGCTCATCACAGCCCCTAAGCTTTGACATAACAGGATTGTCTTTACCCTCAGCCAGATAAAATATTTAGATAGGGCTTTCTCCCACAAGAATCTCCTTATTAAATAAAGCAAACGCAGTAGAAGGTTATTCTGCCCAGTAGAATGTTATTTTGAAAATTGCTAAATAAAGGATAATCAAAATTCAGTATATTAAATGCCTTCTGAAAAGTTGTGAGGAAAACCAAAGACCCGGGCATCTTTGGCCAAATAGAGAAGCTAACTCGGGTGTGCAAAGGGAAGTATACTGTGTTCCAGTTCTAGCTTTGTGAAGCTATGTGAGCCTGGTAAGTCTTGTGACCTTCCTGGGCCCTGGTCTCCTCACCTGTTGAATAAGTGGTTTAGACTTTTTTTTTTCCCCTTTCCCCCTTCATCCCTCTCTTTTCTTCCCTCCTTCTTGTGTCTTTCTTTCTTCCCGTCTTTCAGTATAAGAACCGTTCTTTCAAATGAATCTCTTAAGAAAAGAAAACAAATTATGTATATAATATTAACGTAGTTGAATGAGGAAGAGAAGGGGTCAGGGATGTCTATTCCCAACAGCCCTGGGGCATTTCCGAGGAACTCCTAAGCTCCAACTGGAAAAACCTTCTAGCTCTGGGATGTTATGATCTTCAGATCCCTATGAAAGCTACTTTCCTAGTCCTATCAGCCAGAAGAAAAGGAATCCTTTCTGGCCAGGAGGATCAAGAGTTTGGGAATATCCATTTCTGCCACCTTTCTAAATATTTCTATATAAATTATTATAAGAAATTTTAACTTGGGTAAATTTCTATCCTTTAAAGGACACCTACAGATTTGACTTGGGATTCCCAATTGTAGAGAAAAAAATTTAAATTGTTTACCTTTGTGATGCAACTCTGCACAAACTCACTTTTGAGAAGCTCTCAAAGCCAAAGAAAAGAGAAAGACAAACAGCCACGGGAGGAAAAATTTCCTTCAAGGAAATTTCAGGAGATTGTTGGACACCACTTTCTAAATTGTTCATCAAGACCACAGAAAAGCCCAGCTCTAAGGCAGAGCTTTCCACCTGTGAATGAGCGTACCAATCCCCTCAGCTTTCAGGAGCCAGGCAGCCTCCTCTGGGCTACATCACCTGCTTACCCCAGTGTGCTGTCCAAATATTAGTTTCCTGCATGTGGTTGATACAGAAAAATATCACATGTGTTGCCCTTCTAGGTAAGTAGCTCCAAAATCTCAATTTTTAAACCTTGGCAAACAAATATGAGACCTACTTAGCACCAAGCATAGTGCCTAGTATATAGTGTTGTTGTTGTTAGGTGCTGTTGAGTCAGCTTTGACTCATAGCCAACCTCATGTCCAAGAGAATAAAACACTGCCCTGTCCTGAGGCATCCTCACAATCCTTGCTATACTTGAGTTCATCATTGTAGCCACTTTGTCAATCCATCTTGTGGTGGGTCTTCCCCTTTTTCTCTGCCCCTCTACTTTACCAGGTATGATATCCTCCTCCAGGGACTGATCCCTTTTGAAAACATGACCAAAGCAGGTGAGATGAAAGCTGGCCATTCTTGCTTCCAAGGAAGCATTCCAGCTGCACTTCTTCTGGAACAGATTTGTTCATTCTTCTGGCAGTCCATGGTATTTTCAGTATTCTTTGCTGACACCACAAATCAAGGGCATCAATTCTTCTTCTGTCTTCCTTATTCATTGTGGAGCTCTCACATGCATATTAGGTGATTGAAAATACCGTGGCTTAGGTTAGGTGCATTTTAGTCTTCAATAAATATTTGTGAAGCCAACGAAAAGATGAGTGAATGAAATTCCTCATCTCTGTATTTGTTTTTGAAGTCATCTTGGTGAAAACCCAGTTCAGAATATCTTTCAGATTTATTCAATTGAATCGTGAAAAAGTGGGGGTGGGGTGTGGGGGGGACAACATAAATGAAGTCAGAAGCTGGCATAAAAAGGGTGATCTGATTCTGTTTCCACAGTCATTAAGTGTACCTGATGTCTTCCACTTGTGGGATGACAGCGTGTGGCTTGTCTGCTTGCTCCAGGTGGGTGGGAGGGTGGCCAGCCCTCAGAATGCTGCTGTGGAGCAAGTGTGCCTATTATCAAGATTTCCTCAGCTATGGAAAGATTTCTCACCCAACAATGGGGGCATCCCCCAGCCCAGCAGGGCCACAGCAACATGTCTGCTGGCAGCCCTGAGCTTCAGGCCCCCTTTTAGGCTCACAGCATGGACTCAAAGGAGTGTTCAGCATCTTTCCTGTGCCTCCCTTGTGTTTCAACAGCAGTGTTCCCACGCCTACCTATGCTAAGAGTGGGAAAGTGACAAGAAAGGTCCCCATCAGAAATATTACCTGATCTGCAGTGTAGATGTGTCCTTACTCAAGCCTGATTATTTCCGATTACTGTCACCAGGCCAAAAGTTCAATGTAAGTCAAGTGGATCAAGAGAGAGCAGCAACTCTGAGCTGAGAGCAATGGCTGTGGAAGACTTGGGTTTGCAGCAGCAGTGAAGAGGAGTAAAGGATGGGGGCGATATCATCCTGACATACATATTATTATTCTTGCTTTCTTGACCCACCTTTGTGGCCCCTATTGGCTCTGCAAGTTCCAGAAAGTTAAAGAACCTGTGCAAAAAGGGACTTATGTCTTTTTATAGGACAAACAAGCAAGCAAAAAAGGTGGGCAGAAATCTCTGGTTCAAATATTTTGAGGTCTACATAAAAAATTCCACCACTTGTCTGTCAGTTTGTCATACTGTGGTAGCTTAACATGTTGCTGTGAGGCTGGAGGTATGCCACTGGTATTTCCAATACCAGCAGGGTCACTCATGGTGGACAGGTTTCAGTGGAGCTTCCAAACTAAGACAAATTTGGAAGAAGGAAGGGGCCATCCACTTGTCAAATAATTGGACAGTGAAAACCTTATGAATAGCAGTGAAACACTACCTGATATATTGCTGGAAAACTTTAAGAATAGTCCTGAAACATTGTCTGATATAATGCCAGAAGATGAGACCCTCACATCAGAAGGCACTCAAAATAAGACCGGGGAAGAACTGCCTTCTCAAGGTAGAGTTAACCTTATTGATATGGATGGAGTAAAGTTTTGGGGACCTCCATCTCCTGATAGGGCATGACTCAAAATGGGAAGAAACAGCTGCAAGCGTCCATTAATAATTGGAACGTGGATGTACAAATCTAGGAAAATTGGAAGTTGTAAAAAATGTAATGGAGTACATAAAGATTCACATCCTAGGCATTAGTGAGGTAGAATGGACTGGTTTTGGTCATTTTGAATCAGACAATCATAAGATCTACTATGCAAAACAAACAAACAAACAAACTCACAGTCATCCAGTCAATTCTGATTCATAGTGACCCCCTTTGGGTTTCTGAGGCAGTAAATTTTTACAGAAGTAGATTGCCCAGTCTTCCAGGAATGACAAATTGAAGAGGAAAGGCATGGCATTCATCCTCACAAAAATATTTCAAGATCTGTTCTGAAGTACAATGCTGTCAGTGATAGGATAATATCCATATATCTACAAGGAAGAGCAGTTAATACTACTATTACTCAAATTTACACACCAACCATAAAAGCCAAAGACAAGGAAATTAAAGATTTTTACCAACTTCTGCAGTCTGAAATTGACCAAACATGCAATCAAGATGTATTGGTTATTAATGGTGATTGGAATGCAAAAGTTGGAAACAAAGAAGAATCACCAGTAGGCAGAAAATATGGCCTTGGTTGTAGAAATGATGCCAGAGATTGCATGATAGAATTTTGCAAGATCAACAACTTATTCATTGCAAATACCTTTTTTTCAACAACATAAATAGTGGATATACACGGACCTCACCAGATGGAGTACACAGGAATCAGATTGATTGCACCTATGGAAAGAGGTGATGGAGAAGCTCAATATTATCAGTCACAGGAGCTGACTATGAAACAGACCATGAATTACTCATCAATTACTCAAGGTGAAGCTGAAGAAAATTAAAACAAGTCCACAAGAGTGAAAATATGTCCTTGATTATATCCCACCTAAATTTAGAGACCATTGGAAAAAATAGATTTGATGCATTGGACACTAGTGATCAAAAACCAGATGAATTGTAGGACCACATTGTATTGCACTGGGCAAATCTGTTGCAAAAGACCTCTTTAAACATCACACATGAAGAAAGCAAAAGGTCGTAAAAAGGTCAGGAAAGGAAGAAAAGACCAAAATGGATGTCAGAAGAGACTCTGAACCTTGCTCTTGAATGGAGAGTAGCTAAAGCAAATGGAAGAAATTACAAGATGAAAGAGCTGAACAGAAGATTTCAAAGAGCAGCTCGAGAAGACAAAGTCAATTATAATGAAATGTGCAAAAACCTGGAGTTAGAAAGCCAAAAGGGAAGAACATACTCTGCATTTCTCAAGCTGAAAGAACTGAAGAAAAAATTCAAGCCTCCAGTTGAAATACTGAAAGATTCTACAGGCAAGATATTGAATGATGAAGGAAGCATCAAAAGAAGATGAGACTAATACATAGAGAAAAAAGAATTGGTTGATGTTCAACTATTTCAGGAGTAGTATATGATCAAGAACCAATGGTACTGAAGGAAGAAGTTGAAGCTGTACTGAAGAAATTGACCAAAAAAAAAACAAAAAAACAAAAAACCACTCCAGGAATTGACAGAATACCCTTTGAGATGTTCTGCTGGAGGCATTTACTCGTCTATGCCAATAAATTTGTAAGTCAGCCACCTGGCCAACTGACTGGAAGAGATCTATATTTGTTCCCATTCCAAAGAAAGGTGATCCAACAGAATCTGGAAATTATTGAACAGTATCATTAATATCACACACAAGTAAAATTTTGCTGAAGATAATTAAAAAATGGTTACAGCAGTATATTGACAGGGAACTTCCAGAAATGGAAGTTAGATTCAGAAGAGGATGTAGAATGAGGGGAATAATTGCTGATGCCAGAAGGCTCTTGGCTGAAAGCAAAGAATATCAGAAAGATGTTTACTTGTGTTTTATTGACTATGCAAAAACATTTGACTCTGTGAATCATAACAAATTATGGATAGCATTGAGAAGAATGGGAATTCCAGAACACTTAATTGTGCTCATGAGGAACCTGTACCTACATCAGGAGGCTGTCATTCGAACAGAACAAGGGATACTGCATGGTTTAAAATCAGGAAGGGAGTGTGTCAGGGTTGTATCTTTTCACCATACTTATTCAATCTGTATGCTGAGCAAATAATTCAAGAAGTTGGACTATGTGAAGAAGAACGTGGCATCAGAATTGGAGGAATGCTCATTAACAACCTGCGATATATAGATGAGCCAACCTTGCTTGCTGAAAGTGAAGATGACTTGAAGCACTTACTGATTAAAATCAAAGACTGCAGTTTGCAATATGGGTTACACCTCAAGAAAAAGAAAACAAAAATCTTCACAATTGGACCTATAAGCAGCATCACAATAATGCAGAAAATATTGAAGTGTCAAAGATTTCTTATGACTTGGATCCACAATCAATACCCATGGAAGCAGCAGTCAAGAAATCAGACATTGTATTGCACTGGGCAAATCTGTTGCAAAAGACCTCTTTAAAGTGTTGAGAGCAAAGATGTCACTTTGAAGATTACTGTGTGCCTATCCCAAGTCATGGTATTTTCAATCACCTGATATAGATGTGGGAGCTCTGGTGGCATAGTGCCTAAGGCATTTGACTGCTAACCGGAGGGTTGACAGTTCAAACCCACCAGGCACTCCTCAGAAGGAAAACTTGGCAATCTACTTCCACAGAGATACCGCCTCAGAAACCCAAGGAGGGGTTGCTATGAATCAGAACCAATGGCAGTGAGTTTTAGAATATGCATGTGAAAGCCGAACAATGAATAAGAAAGACTGAAAAAGAGTTGACTCTTTGTGTTGTGGTGTGGCAAAAAATACTGAAAGAAAAAGTACTGCCAGAAGAATGAACAAATCTGTCCTGGAAGAACTACAGCTGGAATGCTCCTTGGAAGCAAGAATGACCAGACTTTGCCTCAACTCCTTTGGTCATGTTGGTAGAAGGGACCACTCTCTGAGGATATCATGCTTGGTAAGTGGAAGATCAGCGAAAAAAGGGAAGGCCCTCAGTGAGATGGATTGACACAGTAGCTGCACTGATAGGCTCAAGGACAGCAAAAATTGTGAGGATGGCGCAGGAGCAGGCAGTGTTTTGTTCTGTTGTATACCCACTATGCCATTAAAGCTGCCTGAACATATGTGTGTGTGTGTGTGCGTGCGTGTGTATGTGTTCCTTTACCTCATTTTAGGAACTCTGGTGGCATACTGAGTAAGGCATTTGGCTGCTAATCAGAAGGTCGGTGGTTCAAATCCACCAGCTGCTCCACAGGAGGAGGATGAGGCAATCTACTTCTGTAAAGATTTACAGCCTTGGAAATCCAATGGGGATTGGATTCATCTCTCTGAGTCAGAATCAGCTCGATGCAGTGGTTTGGTATTAGTTTTGGTATATAGGCACACCTCACAGAGATTGTGGGTTTGGTTCCAGAGTGCCACAATAAAGATAATATTGCAATAAAGCTGGTTATATGAATGTTTTGGTTTTCCAATGCCTATAAAAGTTGTATTTACACTATACTGTAGTCTATTGAGTGTGCACTGTTGTTAGGTGCTGTTGAGTCAGCTCTGATTCATAGCAACCCTATACACAGCAGAATGAAACACCGTCCCTTCCTGTATCACCTCTGTAATCTTTGCTAGCCTTGAGCCTGTCGTTGCAGCCACTGTGTCAGTCCATCTCACTGAAGGTCTTCCCCTTTTTTGCTGCTTTGCCAAGTATGACATCTTTCTCCAGGGACTGGTCCCTTCAGACATGTCCAAAGTATATGACACTAAGTCTGACCATTTTCTCTCTAAAGAACATTCTGGCTGTACTTCTTCCAAGACAGATTTGTTCATACTTCTGGCAGTCCATGGTACTTTCAGTATTCTTTGCCAACACCACAATTCAAATTCAAATCAGTTTTTCTGTGGTCTGCCTTATTTATCATCAAGTTTCACATGCATGTGAGGCTATTGAAAATACCACAGCTTGGGTCAGGTAAACCTTAGTTTAGGTCTTTTGCAGCAGATTTTCCCAGTGCAATATGATGTCTGATTTCTTGACTGCTGCTTCCATGGCCATTGATTGTGATCCAAGTCAACTGAAATCCCTGACAACTTCAATCTTTTCCTCATTTATTGTGATGTTGCTTATTTGTCCAGTTGTAAGGATTTTTATCTTTATGCTAAGGTGTAATCCATATTGAAGCCTGTAGTCTTTGATCTTTATCAGTAAGTGCTTCAAGTCATTTTCATTTTCAGCAAGCAAGGTTGTGTTGTCTGCATATCACAGGTTGTTAATGAGTCTTCATCCATCCTAATGCCAAGTTCGGCATATAGTCCAGCTTCTCAGATTAGACTGAACAAGTACGGTGAAAGGATACAACCCTGATACACACCTATTCTGATTTTAAAAATATGCAGTATCCCCTCATTCTGTTCAAATCACTGACTCTTGTTCTATCTACAGATTCCTTATGAACAGAGTTAAATGTTCCAGAATTTCCACTCTTTGCAGTTTTAACCATAATTTGTTATGATCCACACAGTTGAATGCCTTTGCATGTCAATAAAATACAAGTAAACATCTTTCTAGTATTCTTTGCTTTCAGCCAAGATCCATCTGACATCAGCAATGATATCCCTCATTCCATGTCCTCTTCTGAATTTCTGGTAGTTCTCTGTCAATGTACCATTACAACTGTTCTTGAATTATCTTTAGTAAAATTTTACTTACATGTAATACTAGTGATATTATTCAATAATTTCTGCATTCTGTTGGATCACCTTTCTTTGGAATGAACACAAATATGCATCTCTTCCAGTTGGTCGGCCAAGCAGCTGCCTTCCAAATTTCTTAGCATAAATGTGTAAGCACCTCCAGTGCTGCATCCATTTGTTGAAATGTTGGGTATTCCAAACTTTGTTGAAATAGTGGGTATTCCATCAATTTCTGGAAACTTTTTTTTTTTTTTTTTGCTGATTCCTTCAGTACAGTTTGGACCTCTTCCTTCAATTCTTAATCATATGTGTGTTCCTTCCATCTTCTTTTGGTGCTTCCTGCATCATTCAGTATTTTGCCCATAAAAATCCTTCAATATTACAACTCGAGGCTTGAATTTTTTCTTCATTTTCTTTAGCTTGAGAAATGCCAAGTGTGTTTTTCTCTTTTGGTATTCAAATTCTAGGTCTTTTCACATTTCATTATAATTCTTTACTTTGTCTTCTTGAGTTGCCCTTTGAAATCTTCTGTTCATCATTTCTTCCATTTGCTTTTGCTACTCTCCATTCGAGAGCAAGTTTCAGAGTCTCATCTGACATCCATTTTTGTCTTTTCTTCCTTTCCTGTCTTTTTAATTACTTTTTGCTTTCTTCAGGTCTAATATTCTTGATGTCATCCCACAACTCATCTGGTCTTCAATCATCGGTGTTCAATGTATCAAATCTATACTTCAGATGGCTTCTAAATTCAGGGGGGATGTAATTCCACCACTCATCTGTCAGTTTGTCATACTGTGGTGGCTTGCATGTTATGGTGATGCTGAAAGTTATGACACTAGTATTTCAAATACCAGCAGAGTTACCCATGGTGGACAGGTTTCAGCAGAGCTTCCAGACTAAGATAGGCTGGGAAGAAGGACAGAGTCATGCACTTCTAAAAAAATTAGCAACTGAAAACTTTATGAATAACAGTGAAACACTGTCTGATATAGTGCCAGAAGATGAGCCCCTTAGTTTGGAAGGCACTCAAAATATGACTAGGGAAGAGAGGTCTCCTCAAAATAGAGTTACCTTAATGACTTGGATGGAGTAAGATTTTGGAACCTTTATTTGTTGATGAAGCATGAGTCAAAATGGGAAGAAACAGCTGAAAACATCCATTAATAATCAGAATGTGGAATATAAAAAGTATGAAGCTAGGAAAATTGGAAGTTGTCAAAAATGAAATGGAATACATAAAGATCCATATCCTAGGCATTAGTAAGCTTAAATGGACTGCTTTGGCCATTTTGAACCAGATATTCTCATAGCCTACTATGCCAGGAGTGACAAATTGAAGAGGAATGGCATGGCATTCATCGTCAAAACAACATTTCAGGATCTATCGTGAAGTTCAGCGCTGTCAGCGATAGGATAATATCCATATGCCCACATGGAAGACCAGTTACTACTACTATTATTCAAATTTATGCACCACTGACTAAAGCCTAAGATGAAGAAATCAAAGTTTTTTACCAATTTTTGCAGTCTGAAATTGATCACACATGCAATCAAAATTTTTGATAATTATTGGAATACAAAAGTTGGAAACAAAGAGGCATCATC
>NW_006921598.1:7155997-7157252 GCF_000298275.1 Orycteropus afer afer | reverse complement strand
TAATATCAGTGAAGTACAATAAAATGACGTAAGCCTGTGTATGTGTGTATGTATGTCTCGTACATAATACAAATGGTTAAATGCTCAGCTATTAACCAAAGAGTTGGCTGTTAGAATCCACCCAATGGCATCTCAGAAGAAAGTTCTGGTAATCTACTTTCAAAAGGTCACAAAACAAAAACAAAAACCCAAACTTACTGCCACTGAGTAGATTCTGACGCATAACTACTCCCTTTGGGCTTTAGATTTACTGAGGCAGTAAATCTTTATGGAAGTAGATTGCCCAGTTTTCCTTATGCAGAGTGGCTGGTGGGTTTGAACTGCCAGCCTTCTGGTTAGCAGTCAAATGCCTTAGGCACTAAGTCGCCAAAGCTCCTTTCAAAAGGTCAGAGTCATTGAAAACACTACGGAATGCAGTTCTATTCTGAAATAAGTTTGTTTGCCTTAAGTCAGAATCAATTAGATGGCAACTGGATTGATTTTATATATGTTTGTATATATATTAAAGAAAACAAATCCCCAAACCAGTTACATTGTTATAGTTGTTTATTTCAGTGCCTCCTCCAATGGATCTGTAATGGTAGACCATCAAGAAGATGATTCTCATAGCTGGGATCTTTGGAGGACAACAGGAGTTGCTTTAACACTGTTCACCATGCTCATTAGGGCTGTCTTTGTGTCAGGAGGTCTGAGATGGAAGAACAGGTGAAAATTTTTCAATATGAAAGTACAGGTCAGGGACCCTGTGAGTATCAAATCTGACTAGAAAACACCTCCATTCTTCTGGATTAGGCCACTCTTCACCTCCTGGAAGGAAGGGGCCTAGTTTACAAGGACTCAAATCACTGCCATCGAATTAGTTCCAACTCATAGTGACCCCCACTGGGTTTCCAAGGCTATAAATCTTTATGGAAGCATATGCTTGTGTTCAAAAGACTACCTCATCTTTTTTCTGAAGAGCTGCTGGTAGGTTTGAACCATCAACCTTCTGGTTAGCAGCCAAATGTCTTAATCACTACACTACCAGAGTCCTTATAGTGCATAAAAACTAGGGGCTAAATATTAGTTAATTCACACCTCTAAGGTTTATTAGGAGCTCTGGTAGCATAGTGCCTAAGGCACTTGACTGCTAACCAGGAGGCTGGCGGTTCAAACCCACCAGCCACTCCTCGGAAGGAAGGTGGGGCAATCCTACTTCCGTAGTGATAACTGCCTCGGAAACCCAAGGAGGGGTCGCTAGGAGTCGGGGCCAACT
>NW_006921598.1:7152494-7155465 GCF_000298275.1 Orycteropus afer afer | reverse complement strand
TTGTGCATCTATTTTTGTACTGTTTTCTTCATGACCCCTTACCCAGCATTTACCTGCTGCTGAAGTTTCCCCACAGTCTCTTGTCTTCTGCCACATCCCATGCCTCAGTGTTCTTCAGACATCATTCCTCATTATATCATAATGGAATCACAGTCCACACTCTTGGTGATTGATTGCCTTCCATTTGGTTAGCATATTAGATATCTTACTGCCATCCATCCTCAGCATGCAGTAAGCCAGGGGAGCTGGGCTGACATCCTGCTTGTGTTCAAAATGCATTATTAACAAGACCTTGACATTTAATGTTCAATATGAGACTGCTAGAGGATAGAGTGGCAACTTCTGGGTCTGGCCCAAGTCTCACAGCTGGAAACAAGGGAGGATATTATCTTTGCTTCTTGAATTTTGCCTAGAGTTGGATGCAGTGTGTAATATTAGCCTCCTGGTCTACATAAGGCTCCTCAAAACTATGTAGACCTTGATCAGTTGGCTCTCTCATTCATGTCTGCCACTGCCAGGCCACTAACGGTTAAGTTGTCACTACACAGAGAGCACAACTGATAGCTTGGGTTTGAGTGTTGGTTCCAGCATTTACTATCTTTGTGATCTTGGGTGTTGTCAAAATTCATATAAGATTGAATTAATGTTTACTCTTATCATTACTTACAAACCAGGGAAGGACTCTCTACTCAAAGTTGAGAATGTCCTTAAGGAGAGGATTTTGTGTAAGTTTTTATAATCAAAGTCATTACAGATGTAGGTTATAAATAACTAGTACAGACCAAAAAGGTACATAGCTCTTTGGGGAGACAAATTCATGCTTGATCAAGGCACATCCTTCTACATTGTTAAATGATTATTTTTATAAGAGAGAACTGCTTCTTCTATTTGAAATTTTTTACTAATTAACCATCCAAGACAAGGTTCTATGTCATTCAGTTATGGAAAATTTTTGTGATTTTGAGTCCCAAGGTTAAGGCAAGTAAGGGTAATGATTAATGGACTATTGCTGTCAGAGGTTCCTGCAAGTCTGAAATCTGTGAGAAATTTAATTTTGCTCTTACATTCCTCCTTTTTGATCAGGATTCTTCTATAGAATATTTGATCAAAAAGTTCAATATGTGTAATCTAGTTTTTCTGGTCTTATGATGTTTCATATGACTATTTAGACAGATTTTGAATCAAGGTCTTCTTATTCTTTTGTTGTTCAAGGTGATAGAGACTGATTGTTTCATCTTAGATGGTCATTCATGAGCTTTCAAGATCCCAGGGACTACTACACAACTAAGAGATAGAGCATAAATACTAATAAAAGGTATCAACTCAGTTATCTGAAAAGATCTTCAAAACCAGGACCCCATCTTTCCAAACCAAGAATATAAATCCCATGAAGTTTCAGATTTTGGAAATGCAACAACAGCGGCTCTTGCATGAGCTTCATCTGCCACAACATCTCGTAAAGCCTCATCTTGAGTATTATTAACATAAACACAGCAGTGTTCTTTAGTTAAGGCACAGACACTATCTTAAGAAACTAACAAGTAATTTAAGGCAAGCCTATTTTGTGAAGTCATGAGTCTAATTTCAGACAATTCTTCAGATATTGATCTTACAGCTAATCCTAGATCTTTAATAGATTTTTCTAATTCTAGGGCTACCTTGTCCAATATCATATATAGCCTAATAATTGTTCTTCCAACACAAGCTAGTCCAACTCCTATCATTCCAGGAACTATAAGATACACACACACACACACACACACACACACATATAAAACCAAACTCACTGCCATCGAGTCAGATCTGACTCATAGCGACCCCTCCTTTGCTTTCTGAGGCAGTATCACTATGGAAGTAGATTGCCCAACTTTCCTTCTGAGGAGTGGCTGGTGGGTTTGAACAACCAGCCTTCTGGTTAGCAGTCAAATGCCTTAGGCACCATGCCATACACACACATATATAAGAGATATATGTGTGTGTGTGTATATATATGTATATATATAAATCCCCACTGCCATAGAGTAAATTCCAAACCAAAGTGACCCCCACCCCATTGGGTTTCAAGGCTGTAAATCTTTACAGAAGTAGATTTCCTCATCTTACTCCTGTGGAGCAGCTGGTGGGTCTGAATCACTGACCTTCTGGTTAGCAGCCAAATGTCTTACCCACTACACCACGAGAGCTCCTTATAGCAGCTATAGAACATCCAATTATAGTTTATTTGGTAAGGAGATCTTCCTTAGATAACCCTTTGTTTAATTCCTCTAATATTTTATCTTTGGTTTCCAATTCTGTTGTTCTCATATGAATTTTCCCTTGTGGTAATTTAGCATGAAGGAAATATGAGGAACTACATATACAACATAACAGATACCCATCCATTTGGAGGAGTTGGTCTTTGTTAACCTTTAGACAACAAACAAAACAATGTCCTTTAAGCACTAATCATCTGAATACCAGAGTAATTGTGGGATGACATCAAGAACATCATCCATGAAGAAAGCAAGAGGTCATTAAAAAGATGAAAAAGGAAGAAAAGACCAAAATGGATGTCAGAAGAGATTCTGAAACTTGTCCTTGAGTGGAGAGTAGCTAAAGCAAATGGAAGAAATGATAAGATAAAAGAGCTGGACAGAAGATTTCAAAGAGCAGCTTGAAAAGACAAAGTCAATTATTATAATGAAATGTGCAAAGACCTGGAGTTAGAAATCCAAAAGGGAAGAACCAAAAATCTTGGCATTTCTCAAGCTGAAAGAACAGAAGAAAAAATTTAAGCCTTGAGTTGCAATATTGAAAGATTCTATGGGCAATATATTGAATGCTGTAGGAAACATCAAAAGAAGATGAAAGGAATACACAGAGTCACTGTACCAAAAAGAACTGGTTGATATTCATCCATGTCAGGAGGTGTCATAGGATCAAGAACCAATGGTGTTGAAGGAAGAAGTTGAAGCTGCACTGAAGGAATTGG
>NW_006921598.1:7131666-7151427 GCF_000298275.1 Orycteropus afer afer | reverse complement strand
TTGGGCAATCCTACTTCCGTAGTGATAACTGCCTCGGAAACCCAAGGAGGGGTCGCTATGAGTCGGGGCTGACTCGACGGCACATAACAACAACAACCCAAGCCATGGTATTTTCAATTGCCTCATCTGCATGTGAGAGCTGGACAATGAACAAGGAAGACTGAAGAAGAGTTGATGTTTTTGTGTTGTGGAGTTGGTGAAAATAATGAAAGGACAATGGACTGCCAAAAGAACGAACAAATCTGTCCTGAAGGAAATGTCGTCAGAATGCTCCTTGGAAGTGAGAATGGCCAGACTTCGTCCCACCTACTTTGGTCATATTGTCAGAAAGGACCATTCCCTGGAGAAGGATATCATGCTGGGTAAAGTAGAGGGTTAACGAAAAGGAGTAAGACTCTCAACAAGATTGATTGACACAGTGGCTACAATGATGGGCTCAGGTATATTGGGGATTCTGAAGCTGGCACAGGACCAGCAGTGTTTCGTTCTCTTGTACATAAGGTCATTATGAGTTGGAGATGACTTGAGAGTACCTAACAACAACAACAACATGGGCTGAACATCTACACTCTACACCAGGGAGATGCACTCCTTACAACAATCATCCATGGGAGATCCTAGGGCAGCATTTGCACAGGGAGAAGGGTAGGGAGACAAGAGTGCATAGGCAAGAAAGACACAGGGAAAGGTTAACCACAGTGAGAAAGTGGGAGGAGAGCTGTTACACAGCAGGAAATATAACCAATGTCACAAAACAAAAAGCATATGAATTGTTAAATATAAAACGAATACACTTCATAAAATTTCAACCAAAGCACAAGAAAAAAAAGTTTGTTTTTTGTTTTTTTTTAAAAAAGATGGGGTTTAATGTTGAAATAGTTGCACCCGAGTCTATCAAAACTTCATGTCTCCCCATCAATAGGTATTTGTGTTTCTGCTTTGTAATGTAAAGGAATTAAGGGGAAAACAGTGTTATTTATTCCTCCGAGCAACTTAAGTCTTGAGGTTCACAGAGAATATCTTTCATGGGGGGTTTTGCTGGGTTTTTTTTAGTTTAATTGAATTTTTTGTTGGAATTTAGGACAATTCCTTTCCCAATGTCCATATTGCTTGCAATGTCCATATGTATTTTTCCTTTGCTGGATATTTTTGTGACTGAGACATAGAAGGGCAGAGCAAATACACACACAAAAAAGATCAACTACAGTGCCACTAACTTATTTGTCTTCTACCCTTTATCAGCTTCAAATGTTTCTTGGAAATGTTCAGCCAATTTAAGAATTTTGTCTACAGGGCCTCCTTTCCATTCTAACTAAGGTTTTTTTCGCTAAAGTGCTTAATTCAGGTCTTAGTCCATTAACAAATAGGGCCTTAATGTTCTTGTCATTTCAGGGATAGTTACATCTAAACCAGAATGTTTAGCACTTAAGCTAAACACACTTAGGCATTCTTTAAAATCCTATGTGTATATATATATATATATATATTTTTTTTTTTTTTCTTTGCAAGTTTGAAAGAGAGACCATTCAATTGTTTTTGTGTGGAAAGATTTAGGGAATAATATCAAACAAGTTTTTAGCAACTTGGCAAGTCCTTTTAGACAAATTCCAATTGGTTGAGATGGTAGGCTCTTTAAGATCATTTTTGGCTGCCTCTCGTTTTGCTTTTATTATCCATTTTCTTGCTTTCCCTGAACTTCAAAGCATGTATATAAATTGGTATAAATCAAGGAGCCCCAGATCATATGTTCTAATTACAATTCTAAATTCTTCACAACATTTTGGTGGGTCATCACAGAGCTGAGGGAAATTCTTTCATGATAGCTCTTAATTCAGCTTCGGACCAGGGCTATAAGTAAATTGAGCAGACATTCCTGCCATTTCACTATGGCTCATCTTAAAAGGCATTTGTGATATAAAGTCTTCTTTGCAAAAAGGAAGGTTGGATAAAAACTTAGAATCTTTATGAATATCAGAGCAATGAGATAGTGAAGGGTAAAGAGAAAGGGCTGTATGCAGTGAAGGAGCATAATCAGGTTGTGATAGCTAAGGTTGTGTGACAATTTGGCTGGGCCGTGATTCGCAGTGGTTTAGCAGTCATGATGTAGTCATTCCCAACAATGAGATCTGATCTCATCCATGATGAGATCTGCCATGAGCAGCCAATCAGTTGAAAAAGAGCTTCCTCAGGGATGTGTCCTGCCTCTAATATATGTGGATGTCTTGACAAAGGTCTCTGGCTCTTTGCTTGAGATCTTGCATCTGGCTCATTATCATCTGGACTTGAAACATACTGCCTACTAGTTTTGGGTTCGTCAGATCCTGTAGCTGTGTGGGCCAAGAAAAGCCTCCAAGTTGATGTTTGAACCATGGACTTGGGACGTGCTAGCCTCTACAACTGCATGAGGCATTTCCCTGAGATAAATTTCTCTCTCTCTCTCTATGTATACACTAACACACACACACACACACACACACACACACTCAACTATACACACACTCATACTCAACTAAACTCATTGCCATCAAGTTGATCCGACTCATAGCGACCCCTCCTTGGGTTTCTGAGGCAGTATCTCTATGGAAGTAGATTGCCCAGTCTTCCTTCTGAA
Organism: Orycteropus afer afer; assembly: GCF_000298275.1. Taxonomy (NCBI): domain Eukaryota; kingdom Metazoa; phylum Chordata; class Mammalia; order Tubulidentata; family Orycteropodidae; genus Orycteropus; species Orycteropus afer. The sequence goes on along the minus strand of NW_006921598.1, from coordinate 7,148,816 downwards.
GAGTGGCAGGTGGGTTTGAACTGCCAGACTTCTGGTTAGCAGTCAAATGCCTTAGGTACTATGCCACCAGAGACTGAGTTAAATTTTAAGAAAATTATTAAAGTTTATTCTTATAACAATTTTCAAACTGGGGAAGCACTCCACTCAAATTTGAGAATGCTCCCAAAGAGACTGGGGGTTTTTGCATAGATTTTAATAATCAAAGTCCATACAAGTGTAGGTTGTAAATAACTAGGTACAGAATAAGAAGTTATAAATCTCTTTTCAGAAAGCAATTCATGTTTGATCAAGGTGAAGCCCTTTATACCATTAAATGATTATGTTTGTGAGAAAGAACTACTTCAACTAGAAATATTTTACTAATCAACCATGTAAGATATTATGAATTGAATTATGTCCCAAAAAAATATGTATTGTAATTTCTAACCTTTATGCAACAGGACCAATAAACAATGTTATGATAAATGGAGAAAAGATTGAAATTGTCAAGGATTTCATTTTACTTGGATCCACAATCAATGCCCATGGAAGCAGCAGTCAAGAAATAAGACATTGTATTGCCCCGGGCAAATCTCCTACAAAAGACCTCTTAAAGTGTCAAAAAGCAAAGATGCCACTTTGAAGGCTAAGGTTTGTCTGACCCAAGCCATGCTATTTTCAATCACCTCATATGCATGTGAGAGCTGGACAATGAAAAAGGAACTCCAAAGAATAAGGAACTCCAACCTCCCCAAAGAAGAATTGATAAATTTGAAGTATGGTGTTGGTGAAGAATATTGACTATACTATGGACTGCCAGAAGAATGAACAAATCTGTCTTGGAAGAAGTACATCTGAATGCTCCTTAGATGCTAGGATGGTGAGACTTTGTCTCTTGTACTTTAGTCCTGTTATTAGAAGGGACCAGGCCCTAGAGAAGGATATCATGCTTGATAAAGTAGAGGGACAGGGAAAAAGAAGAAAACCCTTGTCTTAGGTTGGGTTCTCTAGAGAAGAAAAATCAATGAAGCACACACATACACACATGCATGGAGAGAGGGGGGGTGAGAAAGAGATGGGGTGGTGAGAAAGAGAATGAGAAAAATTTATCTCGAGGAAATGGCTCACACAATTGTAGAGGCTGGCAAATTCCAAGTCCAAGGATCACACGTCAAGCTGGCAGCTTCTCCTAACTCATGCAGCTGCAGGGGCTGAAGAACTCAAGTTTGGCAGGCAGCATATAGCAGGCTGTTGCTGCTGAGGCTGATGAATCCAAGATCAGCAGGTAAAATGGCAGATTGTTGGCTCACAGGCTGCAAACGCAGGCAACATGGCAGGCCACTGGTTCAAGTCCAGGAACTGGAGATGATGACAGGCCAAATGCAGGATACAAAATGAGCATAAAACCAGAGACCTTTCCCAAAGCTTTTCCATATATAGTGGAAGCAAGGCACACCCTGAAGTCAACTCGCCTTCAACTAATTAGCTGCTCTCAGCAGATTCTACTCTAGAGGTGATTACACCACATGTAATCTCATCATGAGGAATAACTGCATCACAACAGCCAAGCCACTCAAAATCAGAGCCCAGGCAAGTTGACACACAACCTCAACCACCACAACCTTCAAATAGATGGACTGACACAGTGGCTGTAACAATGAGCTCAAGCATAGCAACAACTGTAAGGATGGTACAGGACCAAGCAGTGTTTCCTCCATTGTACAGAAGGTGGTTATGAGTCAGAATCAACTCGACAGTTCAGACCTAAGAACAACATGCCTGAGCTTATAATCCCATTTGGGAATGGATTGTCTTTGTTATATTAATAAGGCAGGATTAGTGCAGAGTATATCTTGAGTCAATCTCTTTTGAGATATAAAGGAGACTAAACAAGAGAGCAGAAAAGCAGTGATGGGGAAAGAGAGATGCTAAGCTACATGAAAATGGCCCATGAGCAGAAGTTCAGAGGAGACAAAGACTTTCCTCCAGAGCCGACAGAGAAAGAAAGACTTCCCCTAGAGTCAGCACCTAAATTTGTACTTCTAGCCTCCTAAATGATGAGAAAATAAATTTCTGTTTATTAAAGGCATCCACTTGTGATATTTCTGTTATAGCAACATTAGATAACTGAGACACAAGACAACATTCTATGTGATTTGGTTATGGAAAATGTTTATGGTTTTGAATCTTAAGGTTAAACTAAAGCAAGTCATGGTAATGATTCATGGACTACTGCTCTTAGAGGGTCCTGCAAGTTTGAATCTGTGAGAAATTTAATTTTTCTCTTATAATGTGTTATTTAATTTTTATGTGCCTCAATTATTTTTCCTCAATAAAATGCATATTAAGTAGTGCCTAGTTCACAGGGTGCTGATGAAAAGACAATCCGTATAAAGTGCTTATCCCAGACCTATATCTGAATTCTGGCAACTGGGTAGCAATAAGCCCAGGAGTGTACCTCCTCCAGCCCACAGTCTCCCATGCTTTCTTCCTCACCCTAGGTTATCACTGATGAGTCTGCCTCACACAGTAGAACATACTGTGTAGTGAGTTTTCTGTAGACTATGAAAGCAATTGCCAAGATTTCTCTCTTATATGTTTTTGTTGTCACATGACATTAGGTAACATTTTGCTTCATTTTGCAAAGAAAACCCACCAAGTCTGTGTCAGTGGAACCCATCTATTGATAAAATCAACAAACTTAATGAAGCAGTTGGTATCAACCAAAGAATACCCATTGTTATCCAGTTAGCTCCCACTCACGGTGCTCTCATGTGTGTCAGAGTTGAATTGTGTTCCACAGGGTTTTCCGTAACTGACCTTTCAGAAGCAGATCTCCATGCCTTTCTTTTAAGGTGCCGCTGGGAGACCAAACTTCCAACATTTTGGTTAACAGACAAGTGTGTTAACCATATGCACTTCCCAGGGTCTCCAACCATGGTACGTTATTGTTGTAATGTACCATTGAGTTGATTTAGACTCATAGCAGTCCTATATGACAGAATAGAACTGCCCCATAGGGCTTCCTAGGCTGTACTCTTTTCTTCGCAGAGCAGAAGATGGGTTCAAACCACTGACCTTTTGGGCTAGCTGCAGAGCTCTCAACCATTGTGCCACCAGGGTTCCTTAAATAAACAGTAATTATATATAAATTATAATAGTAAACCATTACCCTGAACCCCTTAGAAATGATTAAAAACAGTAGGCTCCAAACTTGTTTCCTGATTCTAATACTAAATGTGCTTACTGATCCTAATAGGATAGAAAAGAATAAAGATCGATTATTTTTGTAGTAATTTTCATTTGTTAGCAGTTGTTATTTGTTCTGAGTCAGAAAAAGTAGGGACCCTATGTTATTGATGACTTTAAAGTATAAGAAAAACATTTTTTAAAAAGGGCTTGTGGCATCTGGTCTGTAACTGAGAACTGGTGGAAACTATAAGATTTACAACCTGATTTTCTGATAAAAGCCGTTTGAACATGTTTCAGAGGAATATCCAAAAGCTGATGCATACTTATCTGCACTCCTTTGAACCAGACCCCTTTATACACAGTAAAATCTTTAGCTTTTGAAATGTATCTGTAACTTATATATATTCATTTATAGATAACATTAGGCAAAATTTGTGTTGACAAAGACCTGCCAGAGCCTGGTTCCCTAGATACTACCAATAAACTATTGGATAAGACAAAGCAGAGTGTATTGCATACCAAGTCAAGAGCTTTGGCAGTGTCTGAGAGTGGGGAAACTAAGATCAGAATTTGTTGAAAATTGGAAGTTTGGTTAAAGGCAAGATTGTTGGAAAGGTGAAGATTATGAAAGGAGGGATTCAAAGGATCTTAGGGCAAAAACTGTCTGTTGATACTTTCCATCAAAGAGTGGGTGAGTTTTTTGTGAAGTTCTTGAAATGAACAATCAAATCATTTGCTTGGGCAGGGCTGACCTGGAAAAATAAAATCATACTACTGAAGACAGTGGGATAGTAGAGGCAAGTTAATGTAGAAAGTAAGACATGATTTCAGTTCTTGGTGTCCAGACTGAGCGTGGGGTAGAAGGTTTTGGTTCTGATACGTAAGAGAGAGGGTCAGCTTCTTTGGGGCTGGAGTCCTAGCCCCTTTAACTGTATTATTTTAGTTACCTAGTGCCACTCTGACAAGAATATACCACACATGGGATGGCCTTAACAAACAGGAGTTTATTCTCTTACAGTTTGGAGGTTAGAAGTCCGAGTTCAAAGTGCCAGGTTCTAGGGGCTGGGTGAAAGCCACTCGACATTGGGGTCTAACTCTGCCTCCTGCTCCCGGCCCACTGGAGCTGGAGGCGTTTCTTCACTCAGACAGCTGCTGGCTGCTGAGACTGAGAAGCCTAAGGTTGACAAGTAAAAAAGCACAGTTCCGATGTTACCAAACCACACAGCAGGCCATTAATTCAAGTTCATTGGAAGTCCCAAGGTCGGCAGAGCATGGCAGGCTGCTGAACAAAGACATGACTGTGTGCAGAGTCCGTGTGCCATAAGCTGGAGACCATTCCCAAAGCTGTTTCTTATATACTTGAAGCAGACCACATACCCAAAGCAGCTACTCAGCTGCTCATAGTAGATTCTACCATAAAGTTGATTACCAGTCTCATCATGGGGAATACTACATCCAGCTGCCCAGCCACTCAACCAAGCCTAGCCAAATTGACACACAAACGAAACTACCATGTGTATCTTACCGGCAACACACACTAGTTGTGATGACAGAGGCAGGAGGACCATAGCAGGCAATAGCTTACCTGATATGAACTAAGGAGCCAGTGAAGACTCCTCTCTCCTCTGGTAGCTTTCTCTCTGATTCCTGAAGTGACATTATTAGAGATCCATTCATATGACTTGAACACATTTTACTTTTGTTTAGTCTTTGGAAAGAGGCTGAAAAAGTTTTTAATTCTTTTGGAATCCAGATATCTGGAGTCTGGTGGCGTAGTGCCTAAGGCATTTGACTGCTAATCAGAAGGTTGACGGTTTCAACCCACCAGCCACTCTGTGGAAGGAAGACTGGGCAATCTACTTCCATAAAGATTTACTGCTTTGAAAACCCAAAAGGGGCAGCTATGAGTTGGAATCGACTTGATGACAGTGAGGTTTTTTATTTTTTTAATGGAGTTGAGGAGACTCATTGCCCTGAGATCTTCTTTTGAACCTAGAGTTTTGAGAAAATTGGTTTTCTAGTCACCTTTAAGTCATACAATAACCTAGTAAATAGCTTAGTGAGACCAGTTAGCCTTAGACGTGGGGCTGTTTTGAAGAATTATCTATGTGTGGTAGGTTTCAAGAAACAGAAACCCCAGGGTCAGACTGGAAGCTGTGTTTTAAGGTAAAATGATATTACATAAACCCTGTCCTTTTCCATGGCAATGTCAATAAGATGAGTTATAGGAATCTTTGGAGGTTCTCTCATCTTTGGAACACTTTGGCTCTATTCAGAAGTCTTGCCTGATTGGCAAATAATATATTAAATAAACTTCAAATTAGTTTGTATTATTGGCTTAAGGAGCTCTGGTGGTGCAGTGCCTAAGGCATTTGACTGCTCACCAGAAATTGGGCAGTTCACACCCACCAACCACTCCTCAGAAGGAAAGTTGGGCAATCTACTTCCGTAGAGATACTGCCTCGGAAACACAAAGGAAGGTCGCTATGAATTGGTCAGACTCGATGGCAGTGAGGTTTTTTTTTTTTTTTTGGTTTAAGATTATTTTAATTTTAACCAAATCCAAAGGCAAAATACCAGATGACCTGGTCTCAATAGCCTCTTTCTATTTCCAGAGCAGAGGCATTTGTGTGAGTGGTTACAAGAGTCAGGAATTTCTTTGGTTGTTGCAAGTAACAGTTCTCACAAAATAAGGTCTTAGCAGGAGTTTGTTCAATGGCAAATGATGTCAAAGCCGGTATCTCTGAAATGCTCTTGGTTTCTCCCTTATGCTTATTGCATCATCACTGAAAGATGGCTGCAGAAGTTCCAAATTTCACAACCAAATTTAAGACAGAAGGAAAGGGGAAGGAGCAATGTCAATCACTTTTGTATCTTTGTAATCATTATGTATACAATTTCCCAGGAACTCTTTCCCATAGATTTCTACTTAGGTTTCATTGGGCAGAGCTGGGTCACAAGGCCACCAGTAATTGCAAGTGAGACTGGTAGAGCAGGAATCAGGCTTGTTTTGATTTGGTTACAGCAAGGCTGTTACATTTGGAACTGACCTATTGCTGTCTTGAACAGAAATCAAGTTTCTGCTAGCAAGGAAGAAAGAGAGAATGGTCATTTGTTCAGCAACCTGCGGTATTTGCCACAGTGGGCAGGGAGGGAGATAGACAACCAGCCCACAGAGAGGCCTTGCTTGCTGAAGGCTATGGTTCCTGTGAAGCCAGATCCTGTGCCTGGCCATCAGCTGTTATGTATCCTTTAAGCTCAGGACCCTGCCTTCGGATTCCCTCAAGATCAAACTTTGCTGAGCTGTGCCAGCAGGTATGTCCTGTCATGATTCTGACCATCGAGAATATGTAGCTTTTCTCTTTGGTCAGCCCAGCCTGGTGCTGGTTGTTATCTCCATCTCATTGCATCTGAACTCATCTCCTACCGCTCATTCTTCTGCTTCTAACATTTCAATTCCGTTCTGCTTCTGCCTCAGGGCTTTTGCACTGTGTGTCTGGCTTGGAAAGCTCTTGGCAAGATTCTTTGCCTGGTCAGATCCCTACCATCATTCAGGTCTCAGCTCTGCTGTCTTTTCTTCAGAACCTTTCCTGACTGTTCTTCTGAAAGTAGTCTTTGTGCCCACCTTTGCTTCCACCTCATCATGCTGTTTTGCATCTATCCCTTTCTGAAATGGTCCTTTGCCCTAGTTTATTCACTAATTTATCTCTAGTTTAAATGGAATATAAGTTAATGTGGGTCAGATCTTGTTTATGTTGGTTACAACAGTAACCTCAGCTCCTAGAAAGGATCCAGTACGTAACAGTGATAAAATATTAAAAAGAAACAATAGCTATTAACTTTTGTTGTTGTTTGCCATCGAGTTGGCCCAACTAATATTGACTCCTCCTTGGGTTTCCAAGGCAATATCACTACGGAAGTAGATTGCCCATCCCTCTGAGGAGTGGCTGGTGGATTTGAACTTCCAGCCTTCTGGTTAGCAGTCAAGTACCTTAGGCACTATGCTACCAGAGCTCCTAAGCACTGTCCTTAAGACCCTAAATAAGCTATTATCTCATTTAATCCTCCTAACAAACTATATTATCCTAATTTTACTGAGACACAAAGATGTTAAATGAGGTCATTGATTTAGGAAGTGGCTGAAATGGAATAAATAGCATAAAGTTGAAAATGACATTTATTTTTTGTTCCTGATTTCTTTGCCCAGAGTGACTTTTACTGTTTGGTGATACATGAAAATCTCTTGGCACAGGTAGCTTACAGAAAGTAATGCTTCTTGGCTTCTGTCTAATAAGACTAATAAGTTTTCTAAGAGTGTTAATTCATATTTTTTTTCTAAAGTTTTAAAATGCAATGTTGTTATTGTTACTGTTATGTGCCGTCAAGTCAGACCTGACTCATAGCAATCCCTCCTTGGGTTTCCAAGGCAGTATCACTATGGAAGTAGATTGCTCCATCTTCCTTCCAAGGAGTGCCTGGTGAGTTTGAACCACCAGCCTTCTGGTTAGCAGTCAAATGCCTTAGGCACTATGCTACCAGAGCTCCCTTAAAATGCAATAATAACATAAATTTCATAATTTCAACATAAATTTCATATATTGTAAGACTGTATATCAAAATTATCTACAACAAGCCCAAATAACATCTTATTCTTTGTTTTTTACATACCACACTTTTGTTAGAAGCTCTTTGATTAGATTATAAATGCTTATCCTCAAAATTCATCTGTATTAGAAAACATCACTTGCAACTTTCCACTCTATTCTCAACTGAACAGCCCCGCCAAGCAAATATCTATCCACAGATGCAGTGCCCCATGATTGTGTCCTATCCAACTTCCCCTTATTAGTGTGACCTTAATTCAGGTGTGGTCTCACAGTGCTACTCTCCTAATCTCCTGCCTACCCAATGGGGTTCTCTTTCCCTTGTAGGTTTCTTTCTCCATTCTCTTGCCTCATTACTAGCAGCCCCATGACTTTGATATTGACCTCCCTCCATGCTCCCTACTTCCACATGTCCATGAGAGCTTACCCATCAGCAGTATTCATTGTTTTATTCTACAAATATTAATTGATGCCCAATTCCCATTATGGGAGCTCTGGTGGCATAGTGCCTAAAGCATTTGACTGCTAAACAGAAGGCTGGCGGTTCAAACCCACCAGCCACTCCTCGGAAGGAAGATTGGGCAATCTACTTCATAGTGATGTTGTTGTTGTTCATAATGATACTGCCTTGGAAACTCAAGGAGGGGTCATTGTGAGTCGGATCTGACTCAACGGCAGTGAGTTTTTTGGTAGGAGATCTCTGGTAGGACACCCATTAAACACTTGGCTGCTAACTGAATGGTTGACAGTTTGAACTCATCCAGTCACTGTGGATGAAAGACCTAGTGATCTGTCCTGTAACAATTAAGCCAAGGAAACCATATGGGGCAGTTCTACTCTGTCACTTTGGTTCACTATGAGTCAGAATTGACTTGATTACACACAACAACAACAAAAAATGAGAGTATATTATATTGGCCTGATTCAGTCTGTGAGTAAGGCAAAGCTTCTTGGGCATTGTAGCTGAGATCTGAGAATGATTTGTCGTGAGTTAGGTGAAGATATAGGAGAAAGATGTGACACCTTCTGTAAAGATTACATCCTAGAAAACCTTATGGGGAAGTTCTACTCTGTCTCATAGGGTCACTACAAGTTGGGATCAACTTGACTGCAACGAGTAGGTGAAGATGATGGCGGTTTCAGGGAAAGGGAAGAGTGAGGGCAAAGGTCCTGAGGCAGAAGAGAACATGCCATCTTTGAGGAAGTGATGAGAGGACAGTGTGATTGAACTCAGGAATCAAGGAGGAGAGCACTGAGAAATGAAATGGGGAGGAAACACAATGAGCAGGGCCTTATGGTCCGTGTTTCTGATTCTGGTCCTTCTTCCAAGAGCAATGGGAAGGCTTTGGAAGCATTTAGGTAAAAGAGATATGATCTAATTTTTCTGTTTAAAAGATCATTTCATATAAAGTATGGAGAATAGATTAGATGACTCTAGGTTTTTGGCTTCTGTTATTTGTCAGAGGAGACCCATTTGGGGGGGAAATGTTATAATTCAGAATTAGATGTGACCAACCTGAGGTGCTTTTGAAACGTTCAAGTAGACACATTGAGTAGGCAGATGAATAAATTTACCTGGAGTTCTAAGAGAGGTCTGGCATACAGCTATAAGCTTGAGATAGCAACTAAAGCTATGAGTATGGCTGGGATTGATGAAGGAGACAGCAAAAAGCAAGAAGAGAAGAACTAGGACCAGTCCTTAATGAATCATAACACTTAAAGTCTGAGTGTTGTTGTGGTTGTTGTTATATGCCGTTGAGTCAGACCCGACTCATAGAGACCCCTCCTTGGGTTTCCAAGGCAGTATCACTATGGAAGTAGATTGCCCCATCTTCCTTATGAGGAGTGGCTGGTGGGTTTGAACTTCCAGCCTTCTGGTTAGCAGTCAAGTGCCTTAGGCTCTACACTACCAGAGCTCCCTGAAATCTGAGTAGAGGAGGATAATTTAGAGAAAAAGATTGAGAAAGAGAAACCAGATAGGAGGAAAGCAGGAGAGTGTGGTTGAATTGGGACCTTTTCAATTTCTTTATTTCTGAAATACATCTTCAATTGATCTGTATGAAAAAGAATAATATATTGGCTTTCATAGCCTAAAATCAGGACTAGTTCAGATATGGCTGGAGCTAAGTGCCCAAACAAGTCCTCAGGAACCTGTGCCTCTCTTCACCTCTAAGTTGTCTTCTAGGTGGGCTTCTTTGCTAGATATGTCTTCACATGTAGTGGCCTGATCAAGTTGCCAACAGAAGCTTCAGGTTTACATCCTACTTGAGGTAAAGAAAACATCTCTCTTCTACTGGTTCCAGCAAAACACCAGGTATCACTCTTGTTGTCGTAGCTTAGGTTATCTGCTCATCTCTGAGCTGGGGGTTGGTATCAAACCTACCCTCACCATGAGGTCGGAAATTTGAGGAAGGGATGGTTCCTCAAAAGCAAATCATAGTGCTGTTACCTGAAGAAGGCAGAGAAGAATCCAGATAGGCAAACCCCAGATGTTTTTACAAATTCCAAATGGACAAGTGTTCCAAGAATGAGAGTGCATTCGTGAGTACTAAATACTATAAATAGATCAAGTAAGATGTGAACTAAAAATATACAAGGGATTTAGCCACATGGGAATTAACTTTAACACCCTCAGAAATAGCTACATCACCAAGTGGAATGTGGTAAAAAGCATAATTCAAGTAGAAGTGGTCATGTGAACCCAGAAGAAAAAAATCACATAAAATTGAGGCAATTGGGGAAAGCTTCCTTTAAGAGGTAGCATTGAAGTTGAGCTCTGAAAGATTAGTCAAATTTTAAAAACTAAAGCCAGAGAAATGGAAGAAGGGAGGGACCCAGCTCAATATAGCACAAACAAAACCATGATGGCAATGATATTTGGAGAGTGTTCACTGAGAGTTGTGGTCCCATGGTCAGGGACCAAATACAAATGCAGGCTAAGGAGAAGGGAATTTCTTTATTCAATTTACAAGTTATTCAGCTATATTCAACAGTCTATCAAATTACCAGCCTGAATATATAACTGAATGATGTTTTTGTCGTTAGATGGTGTCCAGTCAGTTCCGACTCATTGTGACCCTATGTACAACCGAACAAAACATTGCCCAGTCCTGGGCCATTCTCACAATCCTTGCTATGGTTGAGCCCATAGTTGCAGCCACCGTGTCAATCCACCTTGCTGAGGTCTTCCCCTTTTTTGCTCTCCCTCCACATTAACAGGATATCCTTCTCCAGGGAATGGCCCTTTCTGACAACACGACCAAAGTAGGTGAGACAAAGTCTGGCCATTCTTGCTTCCAAGGAGCATTCTGGCTGCACTTCTTCCAGGACAGATTTGTTATTTCTTCTGGCAGTCCATGGTACTTTCAGTATTCTTCGCCAACACAACTCAAAATCATCAACTCCTCTTTGGTCTTCCTTATTCCTTATTCATATACTTTCACATGCATATTAAACCAAAAAAAAAAAAAAAAATCACTGCCATCGAGTTGATTCTGACTCATAGACATCTCTTTTGGGTTTCCAAGGCAGTAAATTTTTTATGGAAGTAGATTGCTCCATTTTCCTTCTGTGGAATGGCTAGTGGGTTTAAGCCGCCAACCTTTTCAGAGCTCCTTAGGCCATTGAAAATACCGTGGGTTGGGTTGGGTCAGGTGCATCTTAGTCTTTGAAATGACATCTTTGCTCTTCAGCACTTTGAAGAGGTCTTTTGCAGCAGATTTGCACAGTGCAATATGATGTCTGATTTTTTGACTGCTGCTTCCATGGGTGTTGACTGTGGATCCAAGTACTATGAAATCTTTAACAACTTCAATCTTTTCTTCATTTGATGTTGTTTAATGGTTCAATTGTGAGGATCTTTGTTTTCTTTATGTTGAAGTATAATCCATATTGCAAACTGTAGTCTTTAATCTTCATCAGTAAGTGCTTTAAGTCATCTTCACTTTAGCAAGCAAGGTTGCATCATTTGCGTATCACAGGTTGTTAGTGAGTCTTCCTCCAATCCTGATGCTGTGTTCTTCTTCATATAGCCCCACTTTTTGGACTGTTTGCTCAGCATACAGATTGAATAAGTATGGTGAAAGGATACAACCCTGACGCACACTCTTTCTGATTTTAACCCATGCAGTATTCCCTCTCCTGGTCTATGTACATGTTCCTCATGAGCATAATTAAGTTTCTAGAATTATCACTGTAAAGGAACTATTATGGGACTTCTGGTGGCATAGTGCCTAAGGCATTTGACTGCTTACCAGAAGGCTGGTGGTTCAAACTCACCAGCCACTCCTTGGAAGGAAGATTTGGCAATCTACTTCCGTAGTGATACCGCTTCAGAAACCCAAGAAGGGGTCGCTATGAGTCACATCCAACTCGACGGCAGCGAATTTGGTTTGGTTGGAACTATTATGCCCAACTCATATCCCATTCGGAAAAGTGCCTTCCTGTACAATCTTGCCTTTCCATTTAAGGCATTCCTGAGATGTCTCACATATAAACTCAACAGCTACCTCTTTCCTTTCTCTTTTCAGCCTTTGTCTTCCCTATGATTTTCTGAGTGGCCTGGACTTGTGGTACTGCTGTTTCCATTTGTGGCTACCTCTGCTGCTCTGATCACCACCTCCACTGTGAGGATTTGGCCACTTTACCATCATGTTGACCAGCTGTAACAGAGGAACACCTCAGTCAGATGATTGCCTCATTTTGCAACAGATCTCAGGTGTTTCTCATCTTTCATTTGGCTCACTGCTTAGTTCATCTTCCCTTCAATTTTTATCCAGGAGGCTGGCACTAGAAGTGATGGTAGGGAAGGCGGATTTTGGGTGGAAGACATTAAATGACTGCAATGTATTACCTTCAAAATTCCCCCATCCATTGTTCCCAGAAAAATAGTTCGTGCATTCTTCTTCTTCCACAGTACCCTGCCTGATTATTGTTCACCAATAGCTCAGGACTCTCAATCTTGACAGCCACAAGCCAGCACCTGTGCCCCCAGGGTCATTGTATCTTTCTGCAGCTGGGACCCCTATGGGCCAAGTGAACTTACTGAAATAGAAAGACATGACTGCAAAAATTGGAATTCAACATTGATACTTAGTTTAGATCCCTCCACTTTGGGATCCTTGACATAGCATAGAGTCTTTAATGGGGGTCATTGAGGGCATATGAGTGGGGGAGAGCGATGAACAGAGATATCCCTGGAAAAGACTGCACTTGGCAGCAGTTTCCAGGTAGATTTGAGAGAGCACAGTTGGGAAATTGTTAACCCTTAGTGGACTGATATGTCCCAGGAGACTGAACCAGAGGGATTGAGATAGATGTGTAATGACAGGATTGGGGTTTAGAAATATTTCTCTGGGAGAAAATCATATTGAAAAAAAGAACAAGGAAAAGATACAATAACATTGTTATGGATTGAATTATGTGTCCCCCAAAAGATATGAAGTCCTAACCCTGAACTGGTAAACATGACCTTTTACAGTCTTTCTTTGATGATATGATCAGTTACATTAACCAAGTCACACTACAGCAAGGTGGGTTCTAATTCCTCTGAGTGGTGTTTTATGATAAAGGAGAACAAACATGGAAATAGGATCAAACAGGGCAAAGACGAATGCCATGAGAAAGTACATCTCAAAGCCAAGGAATACTAAGAAGTGTCTGGAAACTGGAAGAGACACAAGATCATCCCTAGAGCTAACAAAGAGAGTGAATTTCTCTTTCACCCTGAATTTCTACTACTAGCTTCTAGAACTATGAAACAATAAATTTCTGTTCTTTAAAGCCACTCACTTTGTGGTGTGTTTTTATGGCAGCCCTAGGAAATTAAGACAAATGTAGAAATCTCTATAGGCCAGGAACAGTGTGAGGAAACAGCTTGGTAAAGAGGGGCTGAAAACATGTGACCTTCAGGGTACAAAGACCCGTGCTGGCCATGGGAGCTTGGGCTCAGAGCTGAGTTCACTCCAGGAATTTGGGGCAAGAGTCCAAATGGTATGTGGGGCCAGGACTTTGCTCCCCATTAATGAAGTGCTATGCCTGACTGCTGGGATTGCAGTGGCAAGAGACTCCTAGTCTAGGGAGCAGGGAGGAAGCCAACTCCTACATAAGAATAGGACATAGTTCTGTGTTGTGCTTTTCTTACTGAAGACTCGAACTGCCTATTATGGTGCATAGGCATCCGTTTGGAGTGGAAGGGTCCCTCATCCACCAAGGATAGACTCTATCTCCTTGACCCAATCTCCTCAGGGAGCCCTTCCTTTGAGACTCTCATCTCTTCACCCCACTCCCAGGGCTCCTTGGTTTGCCATTCAGCTTCATCTGATTTTTCCTCTTCCTGGATTAGTTAGGGAAGGTTTTGCTGGAGGCCCCTGGGATGTAGACAGCAGCCTCATTTCTCTAGCTAATGGGGCTAATGTTTTACACCATCAGGTTGACGGGTGATGTGCCAACTCCGGTTGTGCCAACTCCATTCTGAAATGCATGACAAAAGGCCCCTCTGTTAATGTACCAGCCCCAGAAGGGAGTTATTTTCTTGCCCCAGGAAAGGGGGACCCTTTTTCATATTCTGCTTTCCAGCAAAATGAGGAGCACTCTTGAGTGAAAGCCATGGCTTGGTGCACACCAGAATGGGGGCCTAGAGTGCAGGAAAATGGGATTGTGTCTTTAGTGCTGGAGGGATGACAGGGCCACAGAATTCCTGCCCAGCTCCTGGGAGAGGAACTGGGGAGAGTTCCCTGTGATGGGTTTCTGAATCACTACCACAAACAAACAAGCACATCCTTAGACAACCCGTGGTAATTACCAGTAGAAAGAAAACATAATGATAGTGAAGATACCTTTCTCCATTCATTCCATCAGCATTTTTCTGTGTGCTTATTTTTGGCACTGAGCTATTTTTGGGATGGGAGAGCATGTGAAGGAAAAGGAAAGGGAATTGGTCCAATGTGCCAGCTTGAGAAGGGGAGAGGGATGAAGGGGGATGGGCAGTATTAGTGTTTGGTCTGTGGAAGATGAAACACAGCTCTGCTCTGTGGGTGGTTCTTTGATCTTCCAGTAGCTGCTAGAGTAGCAATTAGCATCCTTAATGCTGAGGGGAATCTCTGAGAAACCTTTTAGCCTACTGATTTCAGTTAGCAGATCTGGAAGTGTGAGGGCCTGGAGAGAGAGAGAGAGAGAGAGAGAGAGAGAGAGGGAGGGAGTGTGTGTGTGTGTGTGTGTATGAGAGAAAGAGAGAGAGATTGAAAAGAGTTTATTAGATGTTTGATGTTTATTTCATAATATTTTCCACATTTGAGGGTGACATGACACTTTTATAATAACATTCAATTTTGCAATGAAACTTTAATAATCTGGGCACTTATATTGAAAAGTCACTAAATCCTAAATTTTCAAGAAGATAAGAACTCCTAAAACTTATAACACTGAATGAAATAGTATGTTCAAGAGTCCTTTCTAGGTGGCATTTTGGGGCAATTCTTCCCTCATTGCCCAGTGGTTAGGGATGAGCTCTGGGAGCCAACAGGATTTAAATTTCCACTTTGAAAATTTCTAGCATTTACTGTTACTTAACCTCTCAAAGCCTTATTTTTCACATTTATGAGATGGGATAACCTGTAACATGGGAAGAGGCTACTTCATAGAAATAAAAAAAAAAAAATTAACGAGGGTTAAATGAAATCATTCATGTAAAGTACTGAGCCCACACAATTTGGATTATTATTATTATTATTAGAAAATAGTGAAAACAAAACAGACATTAAGAAGGAGGACTTTTTTTTTTTTTTTCTCCTCAAGGACCACTGAGCAAGGCTGGGTGATGGAATACCTATTGGATGCCACAAATTTTCTTTTTAATAGTTTAATTTTAGCTTCTAATTATATAAGAATAATTCAGCTAATTTATTTAATTTACTAATAGGAACTTTAGCCTCTCACTAAACAGATAAAGTAAATGAATAAATGTAGACATCAATATGATATTGCAGACAAAATAGAGTGCCTCTGATGGATAACAAGGAGCTCTGGTGGCGTAGTGCCTAAGGCCTTTGACTGCTAACCAGAAGGTTGACAGTTTAACCTGCCAACCACTCTATGGAAGGAAGTCTGGGCAACATACTTCCATAAAGATTTACCTCCTTGGAAACTCAAAGGGGGTCACTAAGAGTCAGAAGACTCAATGGCAGTGAGTTTGGTTTTTGGCTTGATATGATGGAGAGCTAGAGCAAAGAGTATTCCTGGGTGGGGAAGAGGACTGGAAGGAAAGAGGCAGGACAGCAATGCAGGAGGGGGATATAGGGAGGGAACGGCTCCTGGTTCAGCCCTAACAACTTCCCCCAGGTCAGTTTTGACCAGCATCCCTGATGTCCTCACCTGTCTACCTGCCCTGGCTTGACTAAGCCCAGAGAGATCAAGACATTTGGCCAAACCCCTGCCACCTCCATCCCAATCCCACCCAGCTCAGCCCAAGTACTTTCCTCATTAGCAGCTCACTCCACTCCCTCCAACCTGCCTCATTTCCATAGCCACAGTCCTTCAACCTACATAAGGTGGGGGAACCACTGGCTCTCGTAGGCTGTACCTGTTCCTCTGGCTTAGAACTGCACATTCACCCTGGGGTAGTTCTGTGGTTCCCCTCTGCTTTATCTCATCTTATATTCTAATTTAATAATTGATAAATTATTTATTTTTAATTGTTAAATAACCAAAACTTTCAAACATAAAAGTACCCACCACCCTAGTTTTAAGATATGTTTGTGCTTTGCCATATTTGCTTAAAATCTTTTAAAAAACAAAATTAAGGTATAAAAAAGCTACAGATAGAATTGAAATCTCTGTCCCTCCCCACAGCTAACCACTCTTGACGTTTGATGTAGACCCTTCTTGTCCATGGTTTTCTATCATACAGCGCATCCACGGGACCATGAATAGCACTGTTTTACATGAACGGCATTTTTTTTTTTTTTTATTTAGCACTGTGTTTATAAGATTTATCTATTTTGAGGTAGACCTAGCTCATTCATATGTAAAATTGCCATATAGATTTCTGTTCTAGGAGTGTACCAAACTCGTGTTTCTTATGTCAACAATGTGACTAAAATGTTATGGTATATGTCTTGTGGACTTGTGTGGTAATATATTTAATGGATGTATATATCTTCAACTTTCTCACTATTCAAAATTGCTTTCCAAAGTGGCTACACTCACTCATTCCCCAACAACCTAGGCAATATTTGGTAATGTACAAATGACTAACATTTTGCCATTGTTTTAATTTACACTTCTCTTCTACTACTGAAGGAGCTCTGGTAGCATAGTGCCTAAGGCACTTGACTGCTAACCAGAAGGCTGGCGGTTCAAACCCACCAGCCACTCCTC
>NW_006921598.1:7116823-7131346 GCF_000298275.1 Orycteropus afer afer | reverse complement strand
GGCAATCCTACTTCCGTAGTGATAACTGCCTCGGAAACCCAAGGAGGGGTCGCTATGAGTCGGGGCCGACTCGACGGCACATAACAACAACAACACAGATATTTTAGGAATACTTAGCAAGAGGAAGGATGATGCTCTTTTCTATGCTAGGCCCAAATGACTTGGTTCTTTTATAAAGCAGTGAACTATAAATTAAAACAGGGAACAAAAAGCAAACCAAAGATTTTTTTTAAATAATTCTCTTTTGTTTTCCAGCCAACATAATATTAGTACATAATCAACTATTAGCTACACTTATTTTTCAGCTTCTGATATTGAAAAATACAGTTTCCTCACTCCATCTTAGGAGAAGTAGACTGAAAGAAAAGCTTGTCATTCTATGGACATGACCTTGCATGACTTTTCATGAACAAGCGGGGGTATTCTGAGTCCTTTCTTATAAGCTAGAATGATTGACAAAGATGAAATCCACTTGTGATGGTTCTTTTCTTATCAGTGGCCCTGCAAAGTGGGCTTTTTCTGTTCTCTAATAATAGAAACCCTATTTTAAAAAATGACCATACACCATTTTTCTAACTAAAGACTAAGAAGCTCTTGGCTGCTAACTGAAAGATAGGCAGTTCAAACCCACCAGCCACTCCATGGGAGAAAGATGTGGCAGTCTTCTGCCATAAAGAATTACAGCCTTGGAAATTCAATAAAACACTTCTGCTCTGCACTGTAGGGTCTCTATGAGTCAGAGTCAACTTGATGGTAATGAGTTCATAATTGGTGGAACCTTTCCTAAGAAGCCCTGGTGGCACAGTGGCTAAGTGCTCAGCTGCTAATTGGAAGGTCAGCTGTTAGAACCCACTAGCTTTTCTGGGAGAAAAGCCCTGGTGATCAGCTCCTATAAAGATTACAGCCTACAAAACCCTACAGGGGCAGTTCTACTCTGACATATAATCACTATGAGTCAGAATTGACTTCATGGCATACAACAACAGTCGTTTCCTGCTTGCATCTTGTGTGAGTTATCCCCAGGGATGAGATGTTGAGGGCTTTGTATAAGGGGTCTGTAGAATGCTACTGTCAGTGTTCCATCTCCTCCAAGGGGAAGGAAGAACTGTAAGATGGCAAATTTCTGACAGTGTTGGCTGTAAGACAGGATTTTCCAAGGGCTTTTGGCATACTGATTTGCATATATATTCTCCACCTTGTTCATTGCCTCTTATTTTGTTTTGGGTGTACTTTGTTATACGGAAGGAGATATTTCACATTTTGCACCTATTCATATAGGTCCATCTACACGTCTCTTCCCTAGACCCGCTTATACCTGATATTTCAATCTTACTCCTTCCAAGTCGCGATCAACCATCTAAGCCATTTGCCACTGCTCATGAGTCCATGGATACCCTTATCCTGGGTCACTTCTCTTTTCACACAAAATGGATCATGAAGCTCATCATCTGAAACTATTCATCAGGCCATTTCTTCTTGCCACTGTCTTTCAAAGACATCCTGAAGCAGCTATAGAGCAGAAGCACTCCACTTCCAGCTTCTACCCTCTTATAGTCAACTATGAACTAAGTTCAGGCTTTTTGCTTCCCCATCAGCTGGTCATAAGGACCTCCCTATGATGCCATAGGTGTAAGCTGTGAAAGAATCAGGTAACAGAGTCATTGGATGTCATGGGAGTGTCTGAATCTCCTGTTTCTGTAGCTTACTTTTTCTCTCTGGACCTTCTTGAGCCTGATCCCAGATATGTCACTTCCATTGTACAATAGGCTGTTCATTTTGCAATACATGTTCAAAAAGCATGCTGGTAGTGCAGTGGCCCACCACTGCAGTCATAAAGGATTTTAGGGATAAATTCAACTGGTAACTTCAGATATTCTAACCACAAATGCAGTTTCTCTATAAATTTAGAATGGGCTTTCCATAGTCTACACTCAATATGTGCATATTATATCTTCTTTATAGTGGAAGGAAACATTGTTTCTAATGGAAACAGTTGGTGTTTATGTATTCCTTATTCCTAAAGGTCACAGGATCATTAATGTCACAAAATCATCTTGCTAGAAGGGACTATTCAAGCAACAGCTGTTGCCTGGTGATTAGGGGAAACTTCAAAATGATAGAATACAGAAACAGGATACATAAATAGATACAACTGAAAATTTCAAGATAATCTTGATAAATGGAGAAAGGGAGGGTGGGGAGATAGGTGTGTTTCACTTAGATTTCAAAGGGATGCTTTCTGGTTAAATTTGAGTATTGAACTTAAATCCACCTCCAGACTCTAGAATGTGGTGGAGATGACACATAGATTCACAATGAGTTTGGCTGTCCTCACAGCTTGACAGAGGGTGCACACACACACTCACACACATGTTTTCCATCAGAGAGATTCCCAGTGCATAAGGGAAATGAAGGCATATTTTCATTCACCTAAAGCATTTGACTACTAACCAGAAGGCTGGGGGTTCAAACCCAACAGCCACCCCTCGGGAGGAAGGTTGGGCAATCTACTTCCGTAGTGATACTGCCTTGGAAACCCGAGGAGGGGTCGTTATTTTTGAGTCAGATCCGAATCAATGGCAGTGAGTTACTGGTAGACAAGTCTACAATTGCCATCCTTCCCAACCTGTTTCCCACATACAACATACCTACAGGGCCCAGGAGGGAAAGGCTGGACCACAATATGCCTACAGGGATCCAGAGAGACAGTGGAAGTAGGTGATGCTTGAAAATAGGAAAGCTGTCATGTAAAGACACACTGAGAGCAGAGCTATGGCCAAAATGATTGCATGGAAGGCAGGAGCAGAGGAAGGCATCCAAGAGAAATGTATTTGATTTTCTTTTTTAAATATCATGCATAGTTTTAGAGTTGAAAAGCTAAAAATAGGCACTACTCCACATAATGCACTCCCTCTAATTTCTTATAATTAATTCTCAAACAGATTGTATTTCCCTATCACCATGTAAGAGGTACATTAAGGACAGTATTTGAAAATGCACTACAAATAAAATAAAGTGGAAAGTTAAATGAGTAATACACTAATATCTGTTCTACATATGTCAAACAAAGGATAGTCTTTGTTTCTTGCTTTCAAAAAGCATGTTGTTGTTGTTGTTGTTGTTGTTGTTGTTATGTGCCATCGAGTCAAACCTGCCTCATAGCGACCCCTCCTTGGGTTTCTGAGGCAGTATCACTACGGAAGTAGGATTCCCAACCTTCCTTCCGAGGAGTGGCTGGTGGGTTTGAACCGCCAGCCATCTGGTTAGCAGGCAAGTGTCTTAGCCACTATGCTACCAGAGCTCCCTCAAAAAGCATTTGGATACAATATTTCAGAGGTCTCTATCAAGCAGCATTATTGATTTTAAGTAAAATATAATGAACATTTATTTGAAGACAGTATATATTTTAATTAGGAGCTCTGGTAGTGTAGTGCCTAAGGCACTTGACTGCTAACCAGAAGGCTGGTGATTCAAACCCACCAGCCACTCCTAGGAAGAAAAGTTGGGCAATCTACTTCCATAGTGATACCACCTTGGAAACTCAAGGAGGGGTCGCTGTGAGTTGGGTCCTACTCGACAGCACATAACAACAACAAAATGTATTTTAATTAGTTTTATGTACAGTATGTAAATCATGATTGCCTGCATTTGATTTTTGGCTGGGAATCTTCACATAAAGCGAAGCAATCAAACTATACATCACATTGCCTGCATTTTTTCTTCTACTTTATTTACTGCATTTTCTCCTTGTCATACTGGATTGGTTTCAATGATTTGGTCTATTTTCTCCCTTCATTTGTTTTCCTTTTAAGGTTTTCTGTATATGTCTACTTACTATATTCCTGGATTACTGGTTTTCCCATGTCTTCATTCTTTCCTCTTGGGGGCAATTTATCTACTTTGCTCCCTCCCCAATAAGCATGTGTTCCCATCAAGATTGATTTTAATTATTTTTTCCTTTCCAAATGATGAGTCAGGGAAACACTGCAACTTTAATTCAATATTCCACCAGGGATAATGGCTTCTCTATATAAACAAGGCTACCTTAAAATTGAAGTTCTTATGTTTCCTAATGAGTTGGCAGCATACAGGATGCATTTCTATGTTCAAAGAATTCATAACTGTGGCTTATTGGATCATCATAACTGTCATTCAGGAGAAATTCCCAAGCGTAAGTCATAGGGCTACTGAGATAACTGTTAGCTTTAAACCTGCACCTCTAGCTTCCTTGAAACTCATATATTTGGGATTCCAAGGGTAGCTCTTGGAATGCTTTAGGGTGAGGAGAAATTTTTCATAATTTAATAGAATAAATTTTTCTGTACAAAATTGCTCAATGAAACAGGACATAGTTACTGAATTGATGAGGGAGGAGAGGGAGATAAAAGAGTTAGAGATGACTCTAGGGTTCTGACCAGACAAAGGATGTTGGTATTCACCAGAGAAGGAATATAAAAGGAAAACAGAATTTTAAAGGAGGGATAAATAATTTAGGTTTTACTTACACCTTTATTGGGGCATAATCAATAGACAATGAACTATGCATATTTAAAATGTAAAACTTGATGAGTCTTGACATATGTGCATAACCATGAAACCATCACCACAATCAACATAATGAACATTCCCGTCGTGCTCAAAAGCTGGTATTCCTTTGTAATACATCCTTCCATCCTCCCCCATCCACAGAACCGCTGCTCTGCCTTCTGTCACTACATTACTTTGGACTGTATAGAATTCTATACAAATGGAATAATATAGCATTAACTTTTTTTTTTTTTTTTTCTGACCAATGTCCATCAAGAAAATAGTAACTGGAGCACCAGGATTCCATCTCCATCTGCTTATTATTATTATTATTGTGATTTGGGTGAAAATTTACAGAGCAAATTCACTTTCCATACAGCAGTTCACATACACTTTGTCTCATGACGTTGACCACAATTTACCCCAATGCAACAGCTCCCCTCCCACTTCCTCCCGACAGTGACCTCTTCCCTGTGTCCATCCCTCCATGCACTCCTGACCCCTGAGCTCTCTCCCTGTGCATAAACAGCCCTTCTTTCTCCCATAATTGTTCTCTCCAAGGAGTAGCATTAACTTCTTCTTGTTTGGTTTCTTTCATTTAGCATAATAAGTTTGAGATTCACCCATGTTGCTGTGTTTATCAATAATTCATTTCCTTTTATCACTAGCATAGTGCGTGAGACATTTGACTGCTAACCAGAAGGCTGGCAGTTCAAACTCACCAGCCACTCCTCTGAAGGAATGTTGGGCAATCTACTTCTGTAGTTATAACCACCTCGGAAACCCAAGGAGGGGTCACTATGAGTTGGGTTTGATTCGAGGACAGTGAGTTAGCTAATTTTCCATTAGATGAGGGAGGAGAGGGAGATAACCTATTGATGGACATATGGGTTATTTCCAGATTTAGGTTAACACAAATAAAGTTTCTGTTAATATTGAGTACAAGACTTTGTGTGGATATGTGCTTTCATTTCCCTTGGGCATACTTTCATTTACAGCTTGTATAAATTCTACCAGGTGTAGAATAGCTGGGTTGTATATCAGGTGTATGTTTAACTTTTAAAGAAAGTGCCAAACAGTTTCCCAAATTTATTTTAGCATTTTACATTCTCACCAGCAGTGTATGTGAGTTCCAATTGATTCACATCCTTGCCAACAGTTGGTATAATCAAGCTTTTTAATTTCAGCCATTCCAGTGGGTGTATACCAAACCAAACTCATTGCCATTTAGTTGATTCTGACTCATAGTGACCCTCATTGGGTTTCCAAGGCTGTAAATCTTTACAGAAGCAGACTGACTCCTCTCTTCCATGGAGCCACTAGTGGGTTAGCCATTAGTAGGCTAACCTTTTGATTAGCAGCCAAATGCCTCAACCACTACACCTATAGTGATATCTTACTGTGTTTTTAATTTTCATTTCCATTAAGACCAATAATGTTGAGCATCTTTTCCTTATTTTCCCACTTCTTGGTGAAATGGCTGCAAATCTTCTGCTCATTCTTTAAATTGAGTTGTCTTATTACTTAGCTGTAAGGGTTCTTTATGTATTCTAGATATTAGTCCATTGTTGGACATATGTTTGGCAAACATTTTCTCCTAGTCTGTGGCTTGTGTTTTCATTTAATTTGGTTTAGGATATGGTGAATCTGAGATGTTCATGTGACATTCATATAAAACCATCTAGCAGGAAATCAGATATGGGGGTCTAGGGTGCAGAGAGACTCAGAAATCATCCCTGTATGAATTAATTTGCTCATGATTCTTTATACAAATGTTTATTGAATGAAACCACAGCAGACAGTATCAGTCCTCCTCGAATTTACATTCTAGTAATAAAAATGAACAATTAAAAAAAAAAAAAAAGGATAACTTCTCTGGGAAAACACAAACAGCAGACAACGCGGGTGCAACTGGAGGGGCAGGGTCGCAGCTGTGGTAGCAGAGCTCCCAGTGGCAAAGCTGAGGACAAGGAGTGGCTCCTCGCCATGAAGCTGGGCCATCTGGTAAGGGCATGAAGACCAAGTCTCAGGAGGAGATCTATCTCTTCTCCTTGCCCATTTATGAGTCTGAGATCACAGACTTTTTCCTGGGTATGTCCCTCAAGGATGAGGTTTTGAAAATCATGCTTGTTCAGAAGCAGATGTTCACCCACCAGTGGACCAGGTTCAAGACATTCATCGCCATCAAGGACTACAGTGGCCACGTCGGCCTGGGCGTTAAGTGCTTCAAGGAGGGAACCACTGCCATCTGTGAGGCCATCAGCCTGGCCAAACTCTTCATCGAGCAAGTGCGGTAAGGCTGCTGGGGAAGATCTGCAACCTCACGTTGTTTCCTGCAAGGTGGGGCTTTGCACTGGTGCACCTCCTCCCTGCAGCCAGAGGCACTGGCATAGTCTCGGTCCCCATGCCCAAGAAGCTGCTGCTGTTGGCCGGTGTTGATAACTGCTACATCTGGGCCAGGGGCTGCACTGCCACCTTGCCCAATTTTGCCAAGGCACTTTGATGCTATCTCCAAGACCTATACCTATTTCACTCTCACCTGTGGAAAGAGGCTGTGTTCCCCAAGTATCCCTACCAGGAATTCACTGATCATCTAAAGATCCACACCAGAGTCTCAGTGCAGAGAGGACCCAGGCTTCTGTTGTGGCCATCACATAGTGGTTTTTAACCAAGAAAAATAAAGCAAATTAATTTTAAAGAAAAGAATAAAAGAGAAAAGTATAGATTATGAGCAGTTCTAGAAATGACATAAACAGTTAATTCAGATAGCAGTGAGGATTCTCAAGTTTTCCTTGATAGAATATTGAAAGAATCAAAAGACATCAAAGACATTCTATGGAAAGACCAGCAACTTTGTTTCCTAAATCCTCTCCATTGTCTACAGTATAAAATCTAAGTTTTTGGCCAAACACACCAGGTTCTCTACTGCAGCCAGGGTCACTATTTGACTAGGCCCACCTTGACTGTCCAGTTTCCTTTTTTCTCCATATCCAATTCTAATGCTCCCCACAGTGCTGTCGTATGTCCTCCTCCATGGAGCCCCCTTTGATTTATCTTTCCTATTTCATCTCAAGTGACCCTCACTGGTGTGCATTTTATTTGTTATTTAATCATTGATGTTTAATGTTTTCACAAGTGAGCTGGTTGAGGGCCAGGGTTGCACTTCTTTGTAGCTCCCAGTGACTGAGAGATGATTAACACATAGTGGGTAAGCAACAAGGTATCATTTTATAGATTTATAATGACACCAAAATCAAAGAGAATTTAGTTTTCCATTTTAAAGGTGTTAAGATGTAACCCTTTTACCATGCACTTAATATCCAGAAGAATGAAAACCTATAGTTAATTATCAGAAAGAAAAATTTTACTGTTGCATACTCAAGGAAGGGTGGGCAATTTACTTTCGTAGTGATACTGCCTCGGAAACCCAAGAAGGGGTCTCTATGAATCGGTTTGACTCAATGGCATATAACAACAACAACAATATACTCAAGTTGGGGAAAAGGAGCCCTACAACTGTTCTTGATGTAGCCTACCATGCTATACAAAGCTCACCTCTAATGTGCATCGGGGTCTCTCCCCTCTCTTCTACTGTCCTCTTTCTTGGTCTTTCCTGTCTAATTGTCCTCAGGATGATCTTGTCTATTTTTTCTCCTTTTCTTTCTCTTCTTTCTTCTTTGACAAATGTTTATGTCTAATTTAAGTTCTAAATTTCACATATGATTTTATTAATGATGCCAATAAAACATGAAACATTTATATTTAAGTTTCTGTGAAACTACACTGCTCTATTCTTTCATTTCAAAAAGACCAAGCCAGGAATTTTAAAATACTAATGAAGAAAGTCAAAGAGTTTTATAAAAGTGAAGATGGGGAAAATATGGAAAGCTGAATTTGAAGGCAGAGTTTGGTAGCAAAGGCTGGTAAGAAAGCATGCATTATTTGTCCAGGGAAATGTAATACCTGAAAACTACTAATATTTGAGTTGGTACAGACTTAATCTTGGAAGTAATATTATTTTACTCTGTTAACTGTCTTTGGAGTGCTAGAGATAATACTGGGAGGGGGAACTTTAGATCCTTTTAGATTTTGTTGAACTGCACTAGGACTAATTTGTTAGTCAGCCATTAGGAACGTAGGCTAGAAAATTAGATGACTGAAACAGCAGAAGTTAATTAATGAAAAATCAGTAACCTCTAGTTTCATACTGAGGAGCTCTGGTAGCATAGTGCCTAAGGCACTTGATTGCTAAGTAGAAGGTTGGTGGTTCAAACCCACTAGCCACTTCTTGGAAGGAAGTTCGGGCAATCTATTTCCATAGTGATACCGCCTCAAAAACCCAAGGAGAGGTCACTATGAGTCAGGTCCATCTCAACTATTATACAGTTTTTCATACTGACTGCTCATGTATCTGTGTTCTTTTTTCTTATCTGTATACAAATTGAAGATATAATGTTAATGTCCTCATGCTTCTTTTGACTAAATTGACCCAGTTCTTTTGATCTTTCTCTTAAGAATTATTTACCACTCTTTTTTCTTGGAACTTTTCTCAGACCTTCGTAAGTCAAGTACTGTAGTTGAATATTATGTAGATGGCAGAGGTCTGGGAGATGGAAGAATTAGGAAAATGGTTGTAAGTATTAGCAATAAAAATAGAAATATTTAGTCATTCCCCTGGTATTGGCTAAGAAAGAAAAGTTCAGAGTAGGTGATGTGTGAGTGTCAGATTCTGATGCACACCAGGCCATTGTGGGTTCACAGAATTGTCACGTAAACCATGGGCAATTTCTCTCATCATGTTATGCTCTCTGTACGTTTTTTTTTTTTTTTTTTAAAGATTAAGTTGAATTTTTTTTTAGCCTATTTCCCCCCTTTTCCAAAGTAATCCAGGATCTTTAGCAGACGTTTTTAACATATAACCTGTTCTGTATCTTATATTGGTACTAGTAAGTCTCCCTACCTATGTTTTTGTAACCTTCATCTGCCTTCACTGAATTTAATACTGTTGATAGTTTATGATTTGAACTAGTTCAGGATTCTTTAAATGTAAGTCCTGTGAACATATTACTTTATTTGGGGGTGTGTATCCAAAGAGCAGGGAGCTCTGGTGGCATAGTGCCTAACACATTTGACTGCTAACCAGAAGGCTGATGGTTAAAATCCATGCCACTCCTTGGAAGGAAGATTGGGCAATCTGCTTCCATAGAAGTAGCACCTTGGAAACCCAAGGAGGGGACACTATGAGTCAAAAATGACTCAATGGCAGTGAGTTTGGTTTGTTTTTTTAATCCAAATAGCAAGCTAACTTGTGCATTATGACTATGGATTTGTTCAACTGCTCTTAAAGTTAGCATGTTGCCCTCAAACCCTTTTAGTATCTATTAAATATGCAATAAATCCTCTGAAATTTTGGAGGAGGGGTAGTTTCTATGATGACTTCAGGGCTATGAATATATTGAAAAATATTGACTCATTTTGACATATCTTCCTTTATCTTTCAAGGTATTTTCTGGTTTGGTAAATGATAGCTTTGTTTTGTGTTTTGTTTTCTTTTAACAAAGTAATGCATGTCTATAATTTCAAAAGTTGCAAAAAGGGCAAGGAGGCCACATGTTCTGACCTCCTCTAATCCCACAATAGGAAGACAGAATCACCAGCAATAGTCCAAGGCCTATTCCTGCGAGGCCAGACATGCTGCCTCCCTCCAGCCCTTTCTCCAACCGTTCTTCCCAAAGGACCCACCACCTCTCTCCTGGGTTCAATAATTCGCTGCAGTGGCCACAGAGAACTCACAGATTATGGGGTTTCATTAGGGAAACACCAGGCTATAATTCAAGTTCAGGAAAAACACTCAGTCTCTCTCCCAGCCCACCATCTCTCAGCCAAGTCTCTCACAGTCTCTGCCCCAGCAGTGCATGTCCCTCGGTGTCTTACTCAGCAATGCTGTCTCTTGTGTCTCTTTCCCAGCAGCACATGTCTCTTTCAGGGGTGCGTGTCTCTTTCAGCAGCAAGTTTTCCTCAACCATCAGTCAGAGGGAGGTCTGCCTCTAGGAGGCCTCCTTTTGAGCCTGGCAGAGTGGCCAAACTAGCCAATCACAGCATCAGAACTCTAAGCACCTGAGAGAGAGTGGGAACCTCGCAGAACATTGTTTTGTGCCACTCCCAACAGAAATATTCCAGGTGGACATCTTTAGCAATCAGATTTGCTCATAGCAAATCTTACCTTGGAGTTTACAAAGCCTTATGGGTAGAAAAGCCACACTAAGTAATTTACTACATCACAGAAGTCAAATAATGTTAAATATTTTCTAACAAAATTCTTCCACATACATGCACAGACCCATTCCACTGTTCAGAGGCAACTCCATTAAATACTTTTAGCTGCTTATTTTGGTATTCACCTATATATTTCCTTTAAATAATATATATATTATTATTTCACTGCAATTCATACGGTTTTCAGTTGCCAATTTTTTTAGAAGTGGATGGCTCCATCCTTCTTCCAAGTCTGTCTTAGTTTGGAAGCTCCGCTAAAACCTGTCCACCATAGGTGACCCTGCTGGTATTTGAAATACCAGTGACACAGCTTCCAGCTTCACAGCAACATGCAAGACACCACAGTACGACAAACTGGCAAATGAATGGGGTCATCCACCTCCAGAAAAATTGGCCACTGAAAACATCATGAATAGCATTGAAAAACTGATATATTACTGGAAAACTTTATTAATAGCAGTGAAATATTGTCTGATATAATGCCAGAAGATAAGTGCCTCAGGTTGAAAAGCTCTCACAATCCCACTGAGGAAAATCTGCCTCCTCAAAGTAGACTTGATGTGAATGATGTAGATGGAGTAAAGCTTTCAGGATGTTCATTTGCTGATGTGGCGCAACTCAAAATGGGAAGAGACAGGTGCAAACATTCATTAATAATCGGAACATGGAACATACAAAGTATGGATCTAGGAAAATTGGAAATTGCCAAAAATGAAATGGAATGCATAAATATTGATATCCTAAGCATTGGTGAGCTAAGATAGACTGGTATTGGCCATATTGAATCAGACACTCATATGTCTACTATGCCAGGAATGACAAAATGAAGAGGAATGGTGTCCCATTCATCATTAAAAAGAACATTTCAAGATCTACCCTGAATGATATCAAGCTCAGTTGGTATACCATATTACACACAAACATTGTTCTACATCCTATTTTGGTGAGTAGTGACTGGGATCTTAAAAGCTTGCAAGCAGCCATCTAGGAGCAAGGATGGGTCTCTCCTCATCCACAGCAAAGAAGAATGAAGAAAACCAAAGACGCATGAAAACAATTAGGCCAAGGGACTGGTAGACCATTCAGTCCTCAGCCTATATGACCATGAGACCAGAAGAACTAAATGGTGCCCAGCTACCACTGTCAACCACTCGGAGGGGGATCGGTGCAGGAAACCCTCAAAAAAGTGGGAGAACAATGTGGAACAAAACTCAAAATCATAAATAAAAAAAGATCAAGTTTATTGATCTGATAGAGCCTGGTAAGACCCCTGAAACTATGGCCCCTAGCCACCCTTCAGGTCTGGAATTGAACTCACTCCTGTGGCTTCCAGCCAAAAAATAGACAGGCATATGGCAGATATATACCTCAGGTAGATACACTCCTTGGAGTGATCAATCATAGAACAGAAGGGCAGTGTTTGCACAGGGAGACAGCTTGGAGGGCAGGAGTGCATGGGAGGAAAGGACACAGGGAATAGGTAACTACAGGGAGGAAGTGGGAAGAGAGCTGTTACATTGTGAGGAATTGCAATCAATGTCATGAAACAAAATGTGCATGAACTGCTGTATGGAAAATGAATTTGCTCTGTAAACTTTCACTCAAATCACAATTAAAAAAAAAAAAAGATCTACTCTGAAATACAATGCTGTCATTGATAGGACAATATCCATATGCTCACAAGGAGGACCAGTTACTACTACTATTACTCAAATTTACTTACCAACCACTAAAGCCAAAGATGAAGAAATCAAAGACTTTTACTAACTTCTGCTGTCTGAAATTGACCAAACATTCAATCAAAATGTATTAATTATTACTGGTGATTGGAATGCAAAAGTTAGAAGTAAAGAAGGATCATTAGTAGTTAGAAAATATGGCCTTGGTGATAGAAATAACGCCAGAGATCGCATGACAGAATTTTACAAGATGACTTATTCATTGTAAATACCTTTTTTCAACAATATAAATGGAGGTTACACTCATGGGCCTCACCAGATAGAATACACAGGAATCAAATCAACTACATCTGTAGAAAGAGGTGATGGAGAAGCTCAATATCATCAGTCAAAACTAGGCCAGGAGCTAACTGTGGAATAAACCATCAATTGCTCATATGAAAGTTCAAGTTGAAACTGAAGAAACTTAAAATAAGTTCAGGAGAGCCAAAATACTACCTTGATCATATCCCACCTGAATTTAGAGACTATCTGAAGAATAGATTTGATGCACTGAATGCCAATGACCAATGACCAGACGAATTGTGAGACAATATCAAGAACATCATACATGAAAAAAGGAAAAAGTCATCAAAAGGTTGACTTTCCATAACAGGAAAGGAAGAAAAGACCAAAATTAATGTCAGAAGAGACTCTGAAATTTGCTCTTGAATGCAGAGTAGCTAAAGCATCTTTACTTTTCTCTTTAATATATTTATCATAGTTATTTTTAAAGTCCTTGCCTGCTAACCTCAATCTCTGGATCCTTCTGGATGTATTTCTATTGACTATTTTATCTTTTAATTATCAGCCATTTTTTTTTCTCTCTGCTTTTTTTCCCCCAAGCATATTATTACTATTATGTGCCATCAAGTACCTCTGGCTCATAGCAACCCTATGTATAGCAGAATGGAACACTGCCCAGTCCTGCATCAACTCTGCAATCCCTGCTATACTTGACCCCATAGCCACAGCCACTGTGTCAATCCATTTCATTGAGGGCCTTCCACTCCCTCGTTGACCCTCCACCTTACCAAGCATAACATCCTTCTCCAGGGAATGGTCCCTTCTGACAACATGACCAAAGTTGGTGAGATGAAGTCTAGCCATTCTCGCTTCCAAGGAACATTCAGGCTGCATTTCCTCAAGGACAGATTTGTTAGTTCTTTTAGCAGTCCGTGGTACTTTCAGCATTCCTCACCAGCACCACATCTCAAAAGCATCAATTCTTCTTCAGTCTTCTTTATTCATTATTCAGCTCTCACGTGCATATGAGGTAATTGAAAACATCATGGCTTGTGTCAGACACACCTTAGTCTTCAAGGAGACATCTCTGCTCCTCAGCACTTGAAAGAGGTCCCTTGCATCTGACTTGCCCAGTGCTATACATCATCTGATATCCTGCCTGCTTCTTCCATTGGCATCAATTGTAGAACCAAGCAATGTGAACTCTTTGACAACTTCAATCTTTTCTCCATTTATCATGATGCTGCCTATAGGTCCAGTTATGAGAATTTTTGTTTTCTTCATATTGAGATGTAATCCATACTGCACACTGTATTCTTTAAATTCATCAGTAAGTGCTTCAAGTCATCCTCATTTTCAGCAAGCAAAGTTGTGTCCTCAGCATATCTCAGGTTATTAATGAGACTTCCTCCAATCCTGATGCTATGTTCTTCTCCATGTAGTCTAGCTTCTTGGATTATTTGCTTAGCATATATATTGAATAAATATAGTGAAAGGATACAACCCTGATGCACTCCCTTCTTGATTTTAAACCATGTAGTGTCCCCTTGTTCCGTTTGAATGACAGCCTCTTGGTCAATGTACAGGTTCCTCATGAGTACAATCAAGTGCTCGGGAATTCCCATTCTTCTCAATTTTATCCATAATTTGTCATGATCCACACAATCCAATGCCTTTGCATAGTCAATAAAACACAAGTAAACATCTTTCTGGTATTCTTTGCCTTGAGCCAAATCCATCTGACAACAGCTATGAT
>NW_006921598.1:7021914-7114986 GCF_000298275.1 Orycteropus afer afer | reverse complement strand
GGACTATTCATAAAGTTGCACGGTAATGTAGCAAACAGTGTTTCTTTGCTATTCATAAGATTTTCCCTGGCCAATTCTTTGAAAAGTGGATGGCCTCTTCCTTCTTCCTAGTCTGTCTCGTCTGTAAGCTGGGCTGATACCTGTGCACCATGTGCATCCCGCTGGGTTTGAAACACCAGCGGCTCAGCCTCAAAACTCACATCAACACGTCACCATGGTAGGACAAACTGACAGACAGTTTTGTCTGCCTGTTGGAAACCTCTCGTACCACCCTTACCTGGGTTCCTGTGTCTGATTGCTCCTCTGTCCAGGTTCCTGGGCCTTTTAATCCCCTTTCTCCCACTCTCCCACCCTGCTGCTTTGGGTGTGCCTGGGTTCTCTCTCTTCACCTGGATCTCTGCGGCTGACTGCTCCTCTGTCCAGGTTCCTGGCTTTTAATCCAGGAGTAGAGGCTAGAAGAGTATTAATGTGCCTAACAGTGAAGGCTTAGAGTACCTTGAGGAGACTGTTGGCAGAGTTGTGGACATAAAAGGTACTTCTGGTGAGGACCCAGAAGGAAGAAAAGGCACTTGTAACACCAGAGACAGCACAGACAATGAGAAGCACTGGCAGAGAAATGGCAACATCAGAACCAGAAGATTGGCATGAGATAGAGTGGGAGCCTACCCACAGAACATAATTGCTGAGTGGCGTGGGGCAGGAGGCTTCCTGGTGGAGTAGGATGCCTTTGGGCACTTGTTGGGGAGTTAGGCTTGCTGACTCACTGAGCAAGAGAGCTGAGTGCACTTAGGGCAAGGTTTCCTGGTAGAGCATTAATTGGTAGAGCTAAAGAGCTTTGTAACACTTGCTGGAGACAGGCAGAGGCCAGGCTGGCCTCTTACAGAGACCAAGCAACAAAAAACAAGGAACAAGAAGTAGAAGCTGAAGAGACAAGGAATTCACTACCCCGCCACCGCCTCCTCTCCCATGGCTCAGCTTTTAGCCAAATGATAACTAGGCCTATAAGCCAAAACTGGGAGCTCTGGTAGTGTAGTGTGTAAGGATTTGACTAACCAGAAGGCTGGCAGTTCAAACCCACCAGCCACTCCTTGGAAGGAAGGTTGGGCAATCTTACTTCTGTGGTGATACTGCCTCGGAAACCCAAGGAGGGGTTGCTATGAGTCAGGTCTGACTCAATGGCAGTGAGTTGAGCAGTTGAGTTGCCTTATCCACTATGCCACCAGAGCTCCTTAAATAGGCCTGTAAGGTGAACAATAACACCAGGGAGGTACACATTCATTAGAACAATCAACTGTATGAGTTAAAAAGGGCAGCATTTGCCCAGAGATAAATCTCAGAAGCAGGAAGAGATAGGAAAGAAGAATGAAGGGAAAATGGTAAACACAGGGACGAAGTGGAAAGAGTGCTGTTACATGGTGAGGGTTGCAATCAATGTCACAAATCAAAATGTGTATGAAGTGTTGAATGGAAACTAAATTGCTCTATAAATTTTCACCCAAATCACACTTGAAAAAGAAAAAAAAAAAAAAAAGAACAGAAATTTATTTTCTCACATTTCAGAAAGCTAGAAGTCCAGATTCAAGTAATCGAATCTAGAGGAAGGCTCCCTCTCTATTGGCTTTTGGGGAAGATCCTTGTCTCTTTCAGCTTCTGTGTCCCTGGTCTTCCTCAGTTTCTTGGAAATCTTCACATGGCATGTATTTTTCCTAGTTGGTACCTGCTTCTGTGTCAAATCTGCTCTCTGTCTCTCTCTTTTTTAAATATATTTGTTTTATTTTTGTTGTTGAGAATATTACACAGCAAAGCATACACCAGTTCAATGGTTTCTACATGTATAATTCAGTGACATTGATTACATTCTTCGATTGTGTAATAACCATTCTCACCCTTCCTTTCTCAGTTACTCCTCCCCAATTGTTCTGGTTACCTAGTGCCACTCTGACAAGAATATACCAAATGGGGTGGCCTTAACAAACAGGAGTTTATTGTCTTACAGTTTAGAGGCTTTAAGTCCAAGTTCAAAGTGCCAGGCTCTAGGGGCTGGGTGAAAGCCCCTCAACCTTGGTGTCCAGCTCTGCCTCCTGCTTCCAGCCCACTGGAGCTAGAGGCATTTCTTCACTCCGACAGCTGCTGGCTGAGAAGCCCAAGATTGACAAGTAAAAAGGCACAATCCCAATGTTACCAAACCACACGGCAGGCCATTAATTCAAGTCCACTCAAGGGTGGCAGAGTCCCAAGGTCGGCAGAGCATGGCAGGCTGCTGAACGATACGGCTACATGCAGGGTCCAAGCATGCCATAAGGTAGAGACCATTCCCAAAGCTGTTTCTTATGTATGGGAAGCAGACCACATACCCAAAGCAGCTACTCAGCTGCTTGTGGTAGATCCCACCATGGAGTTGATTGCCAGTCTCCTCATGAGGAATAACAACCACCAGGCCCAGCCAAGTTGACACACAACAAAACCACCACACCCATTAACATAAATTCACTGCCCCCTAATGAAAGATCCTATTTAATCTTTTGAGTTTCTGTTGTCAGTTTGATCCCATATAGATGGTTCTTAAAAGAATATAATGCTCAAGGCAGTTTCTACTAGTGAAGATAAACTATTGTTTGGTTTTAAGACAACTTGAGGGGATATTTTTAGTTTAAGGTTTAAAGATTATCTCAGAGCAATAGTATTAGTTTATCCAGCCTCCATAGCTACAGACAGTCTGGATTCCATGAGAATTTTAAATTCTATTCTGATAGATTTATTCTTCAAATGGTAATTTTCTCTCTGTGGAGGGGCTAGAATCTGAAACATGGTTTAACAACAGATAACAGCTTAACATCTCTAGCATAATATAATAGTGTCATTTAGAAATTAGCCCACAAGAAAATATCTATGCAAACTATCAAGTTGTCTCCCACTCCATCCCCTTCCTTCGGGGCTTCAGTATTTCTTGTCTGGGTATTGCAATAGCCTAGTCTTCTCACCTCTAGATTTGTCCTGTCCAACACTGCCACTAGAGTGATCTATGCAAAATTGATCACATCATCCCCTGCTTGAAGTTTTACCAGAGCTCCCCCCACCCCATTTCCTGCAAGACAAAGTGTAATGGTCTCACCCTGGCACCTCAGCTTCCCAGTGTCCTGGATCTTGCTTATCTCCCTATCCTTACCTCTTGCCATTTCTGGCCTCTCAGTTCATGTGTCAGCAATAACAAGGTGAGTCTACTCATCTCTTCTCTAAAAGAAACAAAAACAATTAAAAAAAAAAAAAAAAAAAAAACACTGCCATCGAGTTGGATCCGACTCATAGTGACCCCTCCTTGGGTTCCCGAGGCAGTATCACTATGGAAGTAGATTGCCCCATCTTCCTTCTGAGAAGTGGCTGGTGGGTTTGAACCGCCAGCTTTCTGGTTAGCAGTCAAACACCTTAGGCACTACACCACCAGAGCTCCCAAAAAAACAACAAATGTTCCTTTTAAACAATGAAAGGAGATCTGGTTGCATAGTGCCTAAGGCATTTGACTGCTAACCAGAAGGTTGATGGCTCAAGCCCACCAGCCACTCCACAGAAGGAAGACTGGGCAATCCACTTCTGTAAAGATTTACCACCTCAGAAACCCAAAGGGGGTTGCTGTGAGTTGGAATCGACTCGATGGCAGTGAGTTTGATTTTCTATTTTGAACAATGAAGTATAGAAGACCAAATGATCAACATTTACTCAAAAGCAAAGGTGAGAAGGCAAGGAGGAGAAGGGAAGCTAGATGATGGAAACAGAACAAACAAGATAAAAATAACAAGAATGCTGACACAATGTAGAAACTGGAACCAATGGTATGGAATAATTTGTATATAAATTGTTAAAGGGGAATCTAATTTGCTGTGCAAACTTTCACCTACAACACAATAAAAAATAAAAAACAATAATAATGCCATTTGATGTGTGCCTTTGCTCACTCTGTTCCCTCTGCCTGCTTTCCTCCTTTATCTTTGCTGGGTGATAGTCACTCATCCTCCAAGACTAAGCTTCACCAGTAATGCTTTCAGGAAGCTCTCCCAGACTCATCCCCACTCCTCCCTTCAGACTGTGTGCCTCAGAGCACCCTGTTTATCCATCTGTCACAGCATTTCTATATTTGTCTCCCAAACCCTCTAAGCTTAATCTCCTCAAGGATAGGGTCATTCTGTTGTCTTCATTCCAAGCCCAGCTCCCAGTAGAGTGCTAGCAATCTGTTGTTAGGTGCCCTCGAGTTGGTTCCAATTCATAGCAACCCTATGTACAGCAGAACGAAACACTGCCCAGTCCTGAGCCATCTTCATTAATAGGTGCTTAATAAATGTTTTCTGAATTGAACTAAACCACAGCTTCTTAGAAGGGCATACTAGGCTCTTTGTGAGCTGCTCCAAAGTATCTGACCTGTTTCATTTCCTGCCATTCCAGTCGCTCTGTTGCCCACATGCTCCAGCCACATTTCATTCCAATGCTTCCATAAGCAAGCAACCAACATCCATGATTCTGAGCCAGTGCTCATTAAATTTCTTTCAGATACCTCATGAGTTTCCTCCCTAAGGTACATTTACTCATCCTTCTACACCCTCGCCCAAATATCATTTACTCTGAGAAGCTTTCTCTGTCTTTGCCAGATAGAAGGAATTTTACACCAGACAAATTTAACATTGATAAATAATATTATCTAAGAGAGAAATTAATAGCAGATATCTTGTTTTCATTTTGGGTTTTCTTACTCACAAAACCAAGTATTCACTTTAATGAAATCCCTGACCAAAATTAATCCACCAGGGGCTTTTCTTTAACACAAAGTTGCAAATCCTTTCTTTCTTGTTTGAATTTCAAAATATATGGCTGGGTGAAGGGGAAGAAACCATCTTGTGACCTAATATCTATTGATCTCAGTAAAGGGTGCAAATCATTCATGTTAAAATTAGTCAATGGTTGATCTATATTTCCCCCTCCTCTTCTTGTTATAAGGAGCTCTGGTGGTGTTGTTTGTTAAGGCATTGTGCTGCTAACCAAAAGATCAGCAGTTCATAAGCACCAGCTGCTCTGTGGGAGAAAGATGAGGCAGTCTGCTTCCATAAAGATTTACAGCCCTGGAAATTCCTTGGGGTTGCTATGAGTCAGAATTTAATGGATGACAGTGTTTTGTTTTGTTTTCCCCTTCTCTTTATAAACCTCATTTACCCAGTTTCTTTGAGCCATTTGCTTTTTCTGGAATCAAAATAGTTTACCTTTGGGAGTTCTGGTGGTATAATGCCTAAGGCATTTGACTGCTAACCAGAAGGCTGGCAGTTCAAACCCACCAGCCACTCCTCAGAAGGAAGACTGGGCAATCTAATTCCGTAGTGATAAACCAAAAACCAAACTCAATGCCATCGAGTCGGATCCGACTCATAGCGACCCCTCCTTGGGTTTCTGAGGTGGTATCACTACAGAAGTAGATTGCCCAATCTTCCTTCCAAGGAGTGGCTGGTGGGTTTGAACCATCAGCATTCTGGTTAGCAGTCAAATGCCTTAGGCACTATGCCACCAGAA
This sequence comes from Orycteropus afer afer, assembly GCF_000298275.1. Taxonomy (NCBI): domain Eukaryota; kingdom Metazoa; phylum Chordata; class Mammalia; order Tubulidentata; family Orycteropodidae; genus Orycteropus; species Orycteropus afer. The sequence goes on along the minus strand of NW_006921598.1, from coordinate 7,109,439 downwards.
CGCCCTCAAAAACCCAAGGAGGGGTCACTATGAGTTGGAACCAAGTCAATGGCAGTGAGTTTTTGTTTGTTTGTTTGTTGGTTTATGCACATAGAATAACTGCTCAGAGTACACCTTACGTTAAAGTTTCATTGAGTTTTGATTATTCTTAAAACTATTGTCTAATATACAACCCATAATCATATGTCTAGAACAAGGCTCAACAATATTTGTCTGTAAAGGGATAGAGAGTAAATATTTTAGGTTTAGCAGACTAGGTGGTCTCTGCTGCAACTACGCAACTCATCAACTCTGCTCCTGCAGTGCAGAAGCAGCCATAGATAATACATAACACAAATGGGAGTGGCTGGATCCCAATGAAACTTTATTGACGAAAACAGTTAATGGGCTGTTCTAGACTCATTCTCAAGCAGGGATATAGTTTAACAACAGATACAAGCTTTTTTTGTGTTCCATAGCATAGAATAGCCCAATTATAGCCATTATAATGTTATATTGTAAATGATTATTTAAGTATATGTCTCTACCTGCACAAGCAAAAATGAAGACTTAAAACCATGTCTGAAGGGCGGAGGTGTCCCTGAACAAAGTTTGAGGGAGAGGACAATAGGGTCTCTGGTAAGAGCCCCTCCTATGGGAGGGAGGGTGAAGTCTGGAGAAGTGAGCTGGACTCTCAATACCAGGGTCTGCAGCTTTGCTGTAAGATGCTGCTCTGAGGCAACCCTGATGAGGCAGTCACCAGTTGCTTGGAAGAGCTTTGGGTGAAATGGCTACAAATATGGCAATTGAAAAATCTGTGATAATACTGAAAAGCTGTGATATCTTGGGCCCAGACACCATTGCTATGGTTCGTCCCTGAAGAAAATAACAAGAAAGAACATCTACACCCTTACCAAACTAGCCTGGGCACATTGTTAAAGGTCTACCAGGGGCTGGTAGAGGCAGATGGCTTCACATTGGTGGAGGTGGTGACAGTGGTGACAACAAAGCAAGAGAATCAGCAGATGGGTGTCTTTGCCATAGGTTATAGCTGAACTACTGGGGCTTTCAGCATGGCTGTCAGTCACAGTGGACTTTTGGATTCACTTCTCATAGAATGCTGGCAGAGCAGGTGGCCAGAGAGGGCCAGTGGGTGAGAAGTAAGCTGTGGAATGCTTCACCTGGGTTTCTGCAGCCCCTGAAGAAAATAATAATGAAGACTAGTAAGCAGTTCTGAAGTAGTTGGAGAGAGCTACTCTGGAAAAGACTGGACTTCTTACTAGAGGCAGTAGGGGCCTGAAGCTCTTGTAATTTAGGCCTAATTTATACATAAATTTGAGGTCCCTGGGAGGAGCAAGCTGTTTGTACTCAGCTGCTAATTTAAAGACTGATAGTTTGAGCACACCCAGAGGCACTACAAAAGAAAGGCTTGGTGATCTTGCCACCAAGAAAATCTTATGCAGCAGTTTTACTTTGTAATACATGGGGTTACCATGAGTTGAAATTGAGTCCATGGCAATGGGTTTGGTTTTTGAATATACAAGTTGGGGAAACCAGGGACACAGTGGTCACACAGATAAATACAAGGTTTGGGTGTTTAGCAAAATGATGCAAATCAGGAGGCAGTACAGTCCATAATGAATGGGGTTAGGGAATGCTCATCAACCTGGATCTTTTCACCCAACACAGTAATAGATGACCCTGTTCTCCTGTGGTTAGTTAGTTACGTTTGCCTCTGCTAATGCAGATTGTAAAAGATCTTTTGTTTATAAGATCCTCATTCTGATTGGCTATCTACTGGTGGGTACAGCTTTTGGGAGCAGATCAGGGAGTTGATCTTCCTGCTCCTGATCCCCAAGATGAGAGCCTTGATACATCTACCTCCCCCCAGTTCCCAGTGCACCCAGTTCTGTGATTGACTGTTCTCCTCCACTGGCCTCTCCTCTCACTACCAGTTTGGCTGGGAGATCACGTTCCTGCTACCCATTTCCCTCACACACTAAGCCCTATGAACTTGAACTGCAATAAGTTTGAGCCACAGACCAAAAGTCTAAATGTCCTGAACACAAAATCTCATAAACTGTGAAGTCAGCTTCTTGGGAAATGGTGGGATGACTATTTTCACTATATTTAAGAAGTAATAGACGTAATCTATGAAAAATGTGTTGAAGAGGATAGAAACAGAAATGGACTAGAAACCAAATAAACTGTTTTGTTCTCCAATTTTTAGGATTTTTGCAATGAATCATGTTCAACAAATAAACAAAGAAACATTTCCCTTTGTCTCCTGTGGTGGGGATTGCCTCATTTGTAGAGAAGTGAGTTATTTTAAACCTCAGGCAGGTATGCACTTGGGAATCTGCAACTTTGGGGATTTAAAAAAAAAAAAAATATTTATTTATTTATTTATTTATTTATTTGTAGATCTTCCCATAAAGCATTGCAAAGGATTGTGACTAGAGACAATCTCTCCAACCAAACAGTCGGGACTGAATGAATTGAAAGAGATGCCTCTTTGCTTTAATTCTCGCCACCTACGCCCTACCTTGGGAGCTCTGGTAGTGCAGTGCCTGAGGCACTTGACTGCTAACCAGAAGGCTTGCAGTTCAAACCCACCAGACAATCCTCGGAAGGAAGATGGGGCAATCTACTTCCATAGTGATACAGCCTCGGAAACCCAAGGAGGGGTCGCTATGAGTTGGGTCTGACTCGACGGCACATAACAACAACAACAACAACTCCCTATCTAGCATTTATAGAAAAAAAGTGTATTCTTTTTTTTATTTTTTTTTTTTGAGCCTACACCAGACCGGCTAATAGAATAAGATAATAGGAGAATACAGTGACTGGATTACGAATGAGTTCTGTCCCTAAATCTGTTTTTAAGTTAAGTTTTGTAAAGTTGAAATAGTTAGGTATGGTTTGGATTTAATGTCAGTTAGTCAAATGTTTGTCTTAGTGCATAGTATATAGTGTACATGCACTTTAAAAAATTAAAGGAACTCTTCCAGATGCCTAAGGCACTTGACTGCTAACCAGAAGGCTAGTGATTCAAACCCATCAGCCACTCCTTGGAAGAAAGATTGGGCACTCTACTTCCATAGGGATACTGCCTCTGAAACCCAAGGATGGGTTGCTATGAGTCAGATCCAACTCCAGGGCAGTGAATTTGGTTTTTGGAGTAACAATGTTTTGATGCATATTGCAAAGTAGAACCTGTTTGTTATTATGAACCATTGTATGTACCTCAAATTTTTAATATAATAGGCTTTATGGGGTTGGTTTGTAACTATAAGTTGTATGAAAGTCAGACATTCATTTGTAACCAGGGGACTGCCTGTATAATGGAGCTAATGAGAGGCATTTGAATGAATGTCATTGTCTTTCATATAGCATCATTTTCTCTCATTGTTTTCATTTAAGACTTTTTGCAAAACAACGGGCTTTAAAAGTGTAAGATATGCTGCTTAACTCTTGAAGAGCTGACAGACATCACACTTTTTCCAGGAGCATTGTGACTTGAGCTTCAATCATTTTTTTCAGAGTTTCTGTGCAATAGGTGTGACAATTAGAGAGAACTGTTAGCTGCCTATCCCACACCCACTTCCAATAGTGTCAGAAGGAACTAAAAATACTCTGTGGTCAAACCAGAGAGAGAGCCCTGCTTCTCATGAGTTTGGGCTGAAAGCACTGATGGAGAGGGAGTACTACCCACAGAAACAACCGTGAGACCACACAGAACCATTGCAAGATATTTCCTTTATGTGAAAACCCTGAGACCTTTGTATGATACTGCACTTTGGGTGAAACAACAAAAAAAGACCATTTCTAAATATAGCCAGTTATTGTAGGCTATATGTAGTCACATTTCTATTTAGTAAAAATATCAGAATGCATTTTGGCAGAAAATTTTCAGCATGATGTTTGATTTTATTCCACCATATTTAAAGCTTCACCATATTTAAAGCTCTAGTGATATACCAAAAACATTTGAATACCAAAAATAGAAAAATCTATGAAATTTTCTCAGGTCATGTGCATATTAATTTGACAAAAAAAAATTATTGAGAGCCTGTTTAGGGGTTGTTCCAAGGCTCCGCTTCCTGTTAGTCTTCATGATAGACAAAGGGTCTATTGTTCTTGAAGCTCTCCAGGAGAAAAAACCTATGCAAAAATGTAACCTTGTTCTAACATGTTCATGTGTTTTATTGTGGTGGTGTTATGTGCCATCATGTTGATTCCATATAGTGACCCTATATGACAAAATAGAATTGCCTTATAGGGTTTCTTAGGCTGTAATCTTTATGGGAGCAGATTCCTAGGTCTTTTCACTGATGGAGTGATTTGTGGGTTCAAAACACTGACCTAAAACTAGCCACTATATCCACAATATTTCATTACCATTAACACCAAACACCAGGCTACAGATAAACACAGAAACATCTGAGAAGATCAGATGGGTATCAGTGAACAAGAGCATACTCTAGACCAAGGATAGATTCAGCTGAGGCTAATCTTGCACAGATACCAGTAATATAAAATACCCTCAATCCTTACAGGAACAACAGAAGACAGACAGAGAGTAATCCCTCACAGACAGCCAGACACTATGGGAGAGAGATACAACAGATCTACCGACTCAGGACCATAGTATTGGGGGACACCAGACTCAATTGGCACAACAAAATACATAAAAGTCTTGTTCCTCATACTACATTGGTGAGTAGCAACTGGGGTCTTAAAAACTTTCAAGTGGCCATCTAAGATTCAGCTAATGGTCTCCTAGTGTCAGAAGCAAAGAAGAGTGCAAAGAAACAAGGGCATTTGGAAGCAATCAGCCCTAGGACATGATGGCCCTCGAGACCAGAAGAACTGGATGGTGCCCAGCTACCAATGCCAACCACTCAGAAAAGGATCAAATCTGGAGATCCTGGATAGAGTGGGAGGAGAAACATGGAACAAAATTCAAAAACTCAATAACGATCAGGATTACTGGTCAGACAGAGGCTGGTGAGACCCCCAATACTATGGCTCTGGGAAACATTCTGGGCCTAGAATAAAACTCACTCCCAGGGACTAGCTCTCAGCCCAGTAGTAAACAGATGTACATGCAGACCATTCAACCCAGGGTGACACACCCACATACTCTATGGAAATGCAATCCCTTGGAGCCATTGACCACAGGGCGCCATTTGCATGGAGGAAATGCAGAACACACCGGAGTGCATGACTATAAGGGGCATGGGGTGGGGGGTAGGTTACTGGGCAGGGAGGGAAGGAGAGTGGGTTAGGGTTGGGGATGGTAAATGGGGAGTGAAACTAAATGTACATGAAAAGTCGAATGTAAAACAAACCCTGCTCTGTAAACTTGCACCTAAAGCACAATAAAAAAATAAAATAAAAAAGGATGTAGTTTGGAAGCATGAGCAAGGTCCTTAAACTGGGAAATCAGAAAAGGAAGGTCATATGGAGACAAAGGAGTATTTTAGTCTGGGTTCTCTGGAGAAGCACAACCAGGGAAATGTATATATAAATATATAGAGAGGTATCTATTTCAAGGAAATGGTTTATGCAATTGTAAGGAAAAGGCTCACTCAATTGTGGGGGCTGGCAAGTCCCAAATACACGGGTTAGGTGGCAGGCAGGAGACTTCTGTTTGCTCATAGGTTTGAGGGAGCTGGTGAATCCAAAATCGGCAGGTCAAGAGGCAGACTAGAGACTTCTACTGGCTTCTGTCCCATGAACTGGTGGTCAGAGGAGAAGAGCACAAAGTCAAGAGAGAGGCAGGCCACACCCCTAATGAAACTCCCCTTTCAACTGAATGGCTGATCACATCAGGTCACATAATGGAAACTGATTACATTGTGAAAGATCGCCAGTAATGTCTTTAAGTGCCATCAAGTCAGACTCATAATGACCCCTCTTTGGGTTTCCAAGGCAGTATCACTACAAAAGTAGATTGTCCCACTTTCCTTCCAAGGAGTGGCTGGTGGTTTGAACCACCAGCCTTCTGGTTAGCAGTCAAGTGCGAAAGAAAACAAACAAACAAACAAAAAAAACAACATTGGCCTTTTAATTAGTAGCCAAGTGCTTAACTATTGTGCCACCAGGGCTCCTTATATGTGTTACAAGAGAGTGGATATGACACAAATAAAATTCACCAAAGTACCTGCTTTGTAGGGCTCTTGAGAAATGTGAAAGCATTAATATACGTACAGCATTTAAAGTTTGGTACAAGGTGAATGAGTACTCAGTAAATGTTAGCTATCTTTATTATTATTATTATCCTATGCATATACAGTTCAGGTGATAAGGACAAAACTCACTGCTATCGAGTCGATTCTGACTCATAGTAACCCTTTTAGGACAGAGTAGAACTGCCTTACTCTGGGGTTTCCAAGGCTGTGAATCTTTATGGAAACAGACTGCCTCATCCTCCTCCAACACAGCAGCTGGTGAGTTTGAACCACCGACCTTTTGGTTAGCAGCTGAATGCTTTAAACACCACCAGAGCTCTTTGATAAGGGCATAGGCTTGAAATAATTATCTTTTAGCATTGAGGTAACCAAAAATACTTATAGTTGGACATATCTGAACCTTCATTTTAGGAAGAGCCTTCATTTTAAAATTGAGGTATTTTGGAAAGACTATATGGCTATACCAAATCACACACACACACACACACACACACACTGCCACTGAGTGGATTCTGACTCATAGTAACTCCCATTGGGTTTCCAAGGCTGTATATCTTTATGGAAGTAGATTGCCCCATCTTCCTTTCGTGGAGCAGCTGGTGGCTTTGAACCAATGACCCTCTGGTTAGTAGCCAAATGCCTTATCCACTATGTCACCAGAGCTCTTTATATGGCTATAACTCACACAAATTACTTCCAGTCCCCTCCTCTCTCTCCCAGAGATGAACTTTCTGGCATGTTCCTCCTCCAGGAATGGCTTTGTCCATGAATTTGGGCTTGGAATCATCCTGACATTTGCATCTGCATTCTGCCTCTTAAGAAGTTTATTGTCATGGGTGTACAGTTAGGTTGAACCATAAGATATTGCTGATACTTGATAATCTTTTATCTACATAACCAGCAATTTCATAGGACTCAACCTAATTCTTTGCCTCTCTGCTCCTCAGTTACCTTATGTAAAATGTAGGATTAACTATAATAGTTGCCTCATAGAAGTGGTTAGCCTAAGGTTGGCCAAGGGTGCACTAAGTGTTGGTTCCATTAGGTTAGCTCTATGTTGCCACCTCAATTAACGTCTGAGTAGAGGAGCTCTCTCTCCTCCAGAAGTCCAGGGTTTCAGGTCGTCCCCTTTCTCTCTTATTTTGCTACTTCTCCCTTACCTTATTGACAGTAACCTTCACCTTCAGTTTTAAGTCAATTTGGAAAGAGAACAGTATTCCTGACCATTTAAGAAGGACTTTTCTATGTGGATCCTTATATAAGGGATATTGGATAATAGTTCAAGGAAAGATCTACAAGTGGAGTTTCTTCTATTAATATAATTTGAAGGCCTTTGTTAAATCTTAACCCAGCAAAAACATTTCTGTAGCAAAATAAGATAATCTGATCCAGAGATACCAGTTACCATGGAGTTAACTCCAACTCATGGGTGTTCTATGTGTATAAAATAGAATTGTGCTACATTGGGTTTTTAATGGCTGATTTTCTGGGAGTAGATCACCAAGCCTTTCTTCCTAGGTAGCTCAGAATGGACTTGAACTTCCAACCATTGGGTTAGCAGCCAAATGACTTAAATGTTTGCACTACCCAGGGATTCTGGTCCATAGATCTTAGAAAAACCTTAAGGAATGGATAGTTAGCATGACTTTGAGGCTCAAATATTAAGATTCCAAAGCAGTTTTGGGCAAGTGCTGGGTTCATGGCTAAAGGGTCTAGCAAGTGACTGAAATGCAAATATTTGGAAAGGATTAAGAAAATGTTAGTTATATGTCATTATTTCCTCAATGAGGAAATTGCTAATAATTATTTCCTCAATGATTGTGAAACCATGATTGATTTAATAACATCCTTTTTGGGGAAAAATGAAACACTCTACTAGCTTATCAAATGTGTATTATGCTCATAAGATAGATCTTGATTTTAGCAACATTCAAATGTGAAAAAAAAAAAAAAAGGAAACTTGTTTCTTAGAAGAGAGGAAATACAGTACTTTAGCTGATGCTGGAGTTGATTTGAAACCTGACCTTGAGAGGCCTGGCCTCACTCTGCTTAGAAGAGACTTTCAGAGCTGCTTGTGGGTGGAGCAGATAAATCCCTCCATCTGTGAGGGTCATGGGTTGTTCTCTTCTGTCTGAAGCCCTGTGTAGGGAACTGGAGCCTTAATTTGTTTAAATAGTGGGGCATTTTCCTCAGGGCATTATATGTTTGGGCCCTGAGAGCATATAAAGTGGATCAGGATGCAGAAGAGTCTTCAGTAGCCTCTGTCCTCCCTAGTTTAGGGCATAGATTATCTGGAAATGGGTGATAATGATGACTTCTTACACCGTGCTTGAGGCAGGGAGCTTGACTTATGGTAGGAACTCAATAAACCACTGATAAATGGAAGTAGAATTTATTTCCTGTTCCTTATTCAAAAGGGGTAAAAAGGTAAAATGTTAAGTAAAGTGCTAACAAAAAGGTATAAGATAAACAATACCAAATCCAAACCCACTACCACTTAGTTAATTCCATCTTATAGTGATCCTATTGGACAGAGTAGAACTGACCCACAGGGTTTCCAAAGCTGTAAATCTTCACGGAAGTAGATTGCCTCATCTTCCTCCCATGGAGCAGCTGGTGGGTTCAAACTGTCCATATTTTGGTTAGCAGCCGAATGCCTTAACCACTGTGCCACCAAAGCTCCTTCAGATAAATAAGGAAAACAGGATAAAACACAGTTAAAGGTGAAAGTAGACAGCATAGTAAAAATTCTGCTGTAGTAAAACAATCACCAGAGATTGGAGAGGGCTAACAGCAGGTCACAAATGTTCTTTGAGAGTGAAAAAACAAATCCAGGGGTGGGGGCTCTTTTGAGGAAACCCTCCACTGTCATCCCTGTTGGCTGGTGGCAGGTCTTTGAATGGCCTCAGGAAAATGTGGACCTTCACCAGACCCCTAAGTCAAGCTTGCACTCACCAAAGCCAGAACAGAACCTTACCATCCCCGGCAGCATCCACAGTTGGGTCCCAAAACCCTCCGGCCTCACTGAGCAGGCTCTGGGCAGAATGCAGTGCACAAAACAAATGCTATTCCCTACCTTCCAATGTATCAAAAGTGAGTGATCAACACGATGGTGCCGAGGAAGAGGAAGACATAGAGAGGTACACAGGAGGTACAGATGACAAAGATGAATCCTTTTGAATGTACAGTACTGCATTCTCAATGATGGCAAGCATTGATCTATGGGTGGATAGATGGGTGGACAGGCTGAACGATCAGGCATCTGTAGGAGTGTGTCCATGACCATAATAGGGTTAGCAGACAATGTTTCTACATGCATATTTGTATGAGCTGTAAGAATATATAGTAGAGCTGACAAAGGGCAAGGCGGTGGTGGTTTCTTGGCCACAGCCAGTCAGGAGGGAGAGAGTAGTTGGATCTGCCGGCTCAGGAGCACGGCCACAGGGGACATCAAGCTCAATTGGCATAACATAGTACACAAAAATATTGTTCTACATCCTACTTTGGTGTGTGGAAACTGGGGTCTTAAAAGCTTGCAAGTGGCCATCTAGGTGCAATGATAGGTCTCTCCTTGTCCAGAGCAAAGAAGAACAAAGAAAACCAAAGATTCATGGAAACAATTAGTCGAAGAAACTGGTAGATCATGAGATCCTCAGCCTCTATGACCATAAGATCAGAAGAACTAGATGGTGCCTGGCTACCCCTGTCAACCACTCAGAGGGGGATCTGTGCAAGAGATCCTGGATAGAGTGGGAAAACAATGTGGAACAAAACTCAAAATCATTAAAAAAATAGATCTGGTTTACTGGTCTTATAGAGCCTGATGAGACCCCTGAGACTATGGCCCCTAGCCACTCTTCAGGTCTGGAATTGAACTCACTCCTGTGGCTTCCAGCCAAACAACAGACAGGCATATGGGGTGAACACACTCCTTGGAGTGATCAATCATAGAACAGAAGGACAGTGTTTGCACAGGGAGACAGCTGGGGGTAGGGAGGGCGGGAGTACATAGGAGGGAAGGACACAGGGAAGAGGTAACTATGGGGAGGAAGTGGGAAGAGAGCTGTTACATTGTGGGGAATTGCAGTTAATGTCATGAAACAAAATGTGTATAAGCTTCTGTATGGTAAATGAATTTGCTCTGTAAACTTTCACCCAAATCACAATAAAAATTTTTACAAAATTAAAAATTAAAAAAATATTTAAAAAAAAATGTTATTCCCCATCTTCATGGAGTTATAATAGGGGAGTAAGAAAACAAAATAAGTAAGAAAAATATGTGGAAGGTTAGAAAAACTGAAGCAAGTAAAGGGAACGTGAAGTATTGGGTGACATTTTTGATGTGGGTGCACGGGATGCCCTTGCTTCTCTGCCCGAAGAAGGTTTGGGTGTTGACCTTACTCCTAGGCCTTCGCAGGCTCCATTCTTAGTCCCTTCTAGTTAGTTCTTCCTGCTGCCACCCTAAACCAAAAGATCCAGTGTCATCAAGTTAATTCCAACCTACAACAATCCCCATTGTGTTTCCAAAGCTATAAATCTTTATGGAAGTAGATTGCCTCAATTTCCTCCCATGGAGCATCTGATGGGTTTGAACCACCAACTTTCTGGTTAGCAGCAAAATGCCTTACCTACTATACCACCAGAGCTACCACCGTAGGCCTGGTTAAGGTCCCTTAACTTTGCAGGCTTGGTTTAATTCAATTTACCTCTTTTCAATGCTACAATGCAATATTACCTCTATATAAGAATCTGTTTGATGCTTCAGTTAGCTCAGGTCTCTGTCAGCAAGGCCTTCCTTATTAAATTACCTAAAACAGTTTCCTCTTCTCCTACCCACACTGTTTCTCTCAACCCCATGGGTTTGGTCAATGGTATCCAATTCTTAGAAGCCCTAGTGGCACAAGGGTTAAGCACTCAGTTGCTAATTGAAAGGTTGTCTGAACCAACCCATTGGCCCATGGGATAAAGACCTGATGATCTTCTCCTGTAAAGATTATAGCCTAGAAAACCCTATGGGGTGGTTTTACTCTGCTACATGGGGTTATATGTGTTAATTATGATCCAGGGAAAATGAAATCCTTGACAAGTAGAATCGACTAGACAATAAAAAAAACTTCTGACTTCTTATTGTTCATTTATTTATCTGCTTGTCATCTTTCCCTCTAGAGAACTGCTTCTCAAACTTGAATGTGCACACAAATTACTAGAAGATGTTGTTAGAATGTACTATTCAGTTTCTGTAGGTCTCGGGATACTGAGATTCTGCATTTCTAATATGCTTGCAGGTGATGTTAATGTTGCTGGTCCCAGGGCCATATTTTGAGAATCAGTCTCAAATGTAAGCTGCATGAAGACAGGGATTTTTTTCAATCTTCAGTGTAAGCTATATGAAGATGGGGATTTTAACAACTTTCAGTGCAAACTGTATGAAGATAGGATTTTATTAATCTTGAAAGTAAGATGTATGAAGAGAGGGATTTTATCAATCTCCAACATAAGCTGTATGAAAACAGTGATTTGATCTATCTTGTCCATCACTTAAATCCCAATGTCTGACACTAAGCCTGCACATAGGCACTTTGTTGGTTTTGGTGCTGTTGAATTGGTTCTGACTCAAAGCAACCCTGTGTACAATAGAATAAAACACTGCTGGGTCCTGAGCCATCCTCACAATCATTGCTATGTTTGAGTTCATTGTTATAGCCACTGTGTCAATCCATTTCATTGAGGGTCTTCCTCTTTTTCGCTGACCCTCTACTTTACCAAGCATGATATCCTTCTCTAGAGACTGGTCTTCCTGATAACATGTCCAAAGCACATGAGACGAATCTTACCATCTTTGTATATAAGAAGCATTCTGGCTGTACTTCTTCAAAAACAGATTTGTTCTTCTGGCACTTCATGGTATATTCAATATTCTTCTCTAATGCCATAAGTCAAATGCATCAATTCTTCTTCAGTCTTCCTTATTCATTGTCCAGCTTTCACATGCATATGAGGCAACTGAAAATATCATGGCTTAGGTCAGGTGAACATTAGCTCTCAAAGTGACATCTTTGCTTTTTAACACTTTCAAGACATTTTTGGGAGCAGATTTGCCCAATGCAATTTGTCATTTGATCTTTGCTGCCTCCATAAGTGTTAAATGTGGATCCAGGGAAAATGAAATCCTTGACAACTAGAAAATGTTCTCCATTTATCATGATGATGTTCATTGGTCCTGTTGTGAAGATTTTTGTTTTCTTTAGGTTAAGGTGTAATCCATACTGAAGTCAGTAGTTTTTTCACCTTCATCAGTAAGTGCTTCAAAGTCTTTTCACTTTCAGCAAGCAAGGGTGTGCCATCTGCATATCACAAGCTGTTAATGAGTCTTCTTTCATGTTCTTCTTCACACTCCAACTTCCCAGATTATAAACTCAGCATACAGATTGAATAAGTATTGTGAAAGGATAAAAATCTCTCACATACATTTCCTGATTTTAAACCACACACTATCCCCTTGTTCTGTTTGAAAGACTGCCTCTTAGTCTATGCACAGGTGCTTCATGAGCATAGTTTTGTGTTCTGAAATTCTGATTCTTCACAATGTTATCCATAATCTGTTATGCTCTGTGGTAGTTAAGGTTGTTTGTCAACTTGGCCAGGCTGTGGTTTTGAGTAGCTGGGCAGGTGGATGTAATTATTCTCCATGATGAGATTATAATCACCTTCATGGTGGAATCTGTTGTAAACAGCTAAGTAGTTGCCTTCAGGGTGTGGCTTGCTTCCAGTATATAAAGAAGTTTTGAGGAAGGTCTCTAGTTTTTTGGCACATCTGGATCCCTCATTTGGTGAGTCACCAGTGGCCTGCTGTGTTGCCTGCCAATCTTGGGATTATTCCTGAACTTGAACCAGTGGTCTGCCATGTTGCTTGCAGATCTTGGGACTGTGGCATTTTCCCTGTTGAACTTGGGTTCATCAGTCTCAGCAGCCAGCAGCTGCCTGAGTCAGAAAAAGCCCCTAGCTCCAGTAAGCCTAGAACAGGAGGCAGAACTGAAGCCCAAGGTCAAAGTCTCTTCTCCCAGCCCTAAAGCTGGAATTTTGAACTCAGACTTCTAGCCTCCTAAACTGTGAGAGAATAAATTCCTGCTTGTTAAAGCCATCCACTTGTAGAATTTCTGTTATAGCAGCACTAGAGAACCAAGACAGAATTATACATTGAATGTCTTTGCATCAGCAATAAAACACAAGTATTTCTAGTATTCTCTGCTTTCAGCCAAGATACATCTGACATCAGCAATGATATCTCTCATTCCATATCCTCTTCTGAATCTGTCTAAAATAACTAGCAATTTTCTGTCAATATACTGCTACAACTGTTTTTTAAATTATCTTCAGAATAATTTTACTTGTGTGGGATGTTAATGATATTGTTCAATAATTTCCACATTCTGTTGGCTCACCTTTCTTTGGAACATGCATGTATATGGCTCTCTTCCAGTAGGTTGGCTAGGTAGCTGTCATCCAAATTTCTTGGCATACATGAATGAGCACTTCAAACATTGCATCTATTTGTTGAAACATCTCAATTGCTATTCCCTTAATTCCTGGAGCCTTATATTTTGCATGCCTTCAGTGCAGGCCTGAGAAGACAGATTAAAGCATTATAATAAAATGTGCAAAGACCTGGAGTTAGAAAACCAAAAGGGAAGAGCCACTTGGCATTTGTCAAGCTGAAAGACCTGAAGAAAAAATGAAGCCTTGAGTTGCAACATTGAAGAATTCTATGGGCAAAAAATTGAACAATGCAGGAAGCATCGAAAGAAAGTGTAAGGAATAGGCAGAGTCATTGTACCAAAAAAAAAATTGGTTGACATTCAACTATTTTAGGAGGTCATATATGATCAAGAACATATGCAGCACTCAGTAAATATTTGTGAAATGGATGAATTCTTCAAGGGTCAAAAATGTCTGTCATTAACAAGAGAAGACATTTCTACAAATAACTCTAATAAAAGGGAGGCAAGAAAGAAGATGAGTGATGTGAGAGCTGAGAAGAGAGAAATTAATTTTGATTAAAGGTGTGATGGAAGAGGGAGTTTGGAGACGGGCCCTGAAGTATGGGCAAGGTTTGGGGGTGAGAACTTTCTGGGAGTCAGGTCGGGACAAATGCGTGGAGTGGGAAAGGACATGGCTTGCTTGGTCTGGAGCAGTGAGTGAAGAGTAGGTAGCACCTAAAACACTAAGTTGCTTTTTCTTTTCTCCCCCTCCCCTTTTTTTCAGTTCTGGTCCTGTACAGCTCTTGGCTTAGTTGAAACTACCTTTGGAGGGTGACTACCTGCTGACTCTGCAGAGTCCCCTGACAGTGTGCTCCAGAATCCTGCGGGTAGGCTCTCCTCTGCCCAGGCCTGTTACGGTATGCTGCAGCCAGCCACTCTGTCTCAGCATCTGTTACTAATCAAGCTCTCTTGAGCTTTCCCAGCGTGTTCTCTGCAGGTCTACCTTTTCATAACTCACAAGTCTCTAACACTCACTCACTCACTGCCTGGAGTCAAATCTGACTCATAGTGACCTCTTCTTGGGTTTCTGAGGCAGTATCACTGCAGAAGTAGATTGTCCAACCTTCCTTTTGAGGAGTGGCTGGTGGGTTTGAACCACCAGCCTTCTGGTTAGCAGTCAAACGCCTTAGGCACTACACCACCAGAGCTCCTAAAGGCCCCTAAACAGCTTCTCATTTTCCTCTACCTGAGGACCTTTATGTCCTTGCAAATTAATTCTCCTGAATCTCCGGGAACTACGCGACCGCACCATCAGCAAAGCTGTAGCATTGTTTTTCATCTTCACTGTTTCCCCCGGCTCCAGCTAAGTTGGTTACAGCCCAATCCTGGGTAATTTATGGGAAGGATATTCTGCTTTTCCCCACCACACGTAATGTAAGTCAGACTCCCCAGGGCCTAAAAACTGCTTTGTAAGAAAACACAGTTATTAATCTATTAAAATGTGTATAGTTCTATACTGCTTTTAGAATCACATGTGCTTTGTTCTTCTTTATTTTGAAGCCCATACTCCAGGCAGTGAAACGTGTCTGTGGGCTGTGGGGAGAGCGGATTGTGTGGCAGAAGAGGCTGACGATGCTCTACTACCCATCCCACCCCACGCTCCTGTAAACGGTTCTTGGGTTTGAGCTGCGCCGTGCTGAGTGGCGGTGGCTGCCCTTGTGACGCCTCTTCTTAGGTTCACCTCTGACTCAATCGTTTTGCTCAGAAAATGCTGCCTCATCCCTAATGGCTGCTCAATCAGGAAAATACTATTTTCAGATGTTTTAAATTCGTGCGGCTAGAAACATATGTCCCGCCATATGGAGCACAATAGGAGCTAGTTAAGGCCAAAGTGGAAACTAGGCTTGGGAGTTTCCCTTTTTTTCTGTTTTTGAAGTTAGACCCTGCAGGCCAGATTTCCCCAACTGGCAGCCTAAGCTGTGCTCTAAATTAGAGCACATGCATATCAGAGAAAACGGTGTACACAAAGAATGCAACTGCAAGCCCTCTCTCTCACTAGCAATACCTCCAATTGGAAGAGCTACCACAGTACTGCTTCAGCCCCATCTGGAAATCAAGTCACAGACAACCTTGAAAATGCTTGGAAAAGTCATAGCTCTGTGATATAGAATGTTAAAATGTCTGCACACCAAGATAGCAGCATTAAAGCTATATCTGTGAAAATTCAGTTGGTGTCATTTTAACCATTAGATTTAAAATAAAGCTCTTAGAGCTACAGTAATAACATTGCTGGGCATTCACATTTAAGCTGAAAAAGAAATGGAAGGATCACTAGAATATGAAAAATGCCATTAGCTGGTCAGTCACTGACTCACTACCTATTGAGCATGAGCTTTGTGTGCATGAATGCAAACAGATACTTATACACCAATGTTCATTGCATCATATCTCTCACAATATCCAAAAGGTGGAGACAATTCAAATGCCCTCCACAGATGAATGGATAAACAAAATGCGGTATATACATACAATGGAATATTACTCAACCCTAAAGAAAAATGAACTCTTGATATATGCTACAAAATGGATGAGCCTTGAAAACATTATGCTAAGTGAAATAAGTTAGTAACAAAGGGACAAATATTATATGATCCCAGTTATATGAAATAGCTAGAATTTTGCCAATATATAGAAGCCAATATTCCTTAGAAGGGAGGATGACAATCTTCATCTTATATACTTTGAATACATTATCAACAGGGACAAGTCCCTGGAGAAGGACATCACACTTAGTAAACCAAGGGTCAGTGAGAAACAGGAAGACCCTCAACAAGATGGATTGACACAGTGGCTGCTACCATGGGCTCAAACATAGCAGTGATAGTGAGGATGGTGCAGGAGTGGGTAGCATTTTGTTCTGTTGCACACAGGGCACTATGAGATGGAATCAACTCTATGGGACCTAACAACAACAACAACATAGAGACCAAAGTTTACTAGTAGTTGCCAGGAGTGTAATGGAGGAGGGAAGGGAGAGACATTGCTTTGAGGGCATTGAGTTTTTATTAAGAGTGATGTAAAAATCTGGAAATGGATAGTGGTGATGGTTGTACAACATGATGAATGTAATTAATGTCAATGAATTGCACATGTGAAAATGCTGAAATGGTAAATATTTGTTATGTATTTTTTTAACCGCAATAAAAACAAAACGAAACGAAAAAGAAGTGGAAAGATTTGGGAGGGAAATGGGAAAACATGTAATAGAGAAAAACAGCAATCAGTGATGACTTCATGAAGAAATTTGATCTGATTTAGTATGGGAGGAGGGGTTGCTGTTATCTACAGGTTTAATGATTATTTTAAAATCTTGTTTTAAACATAAGGTCTAAACTGAGGATGACCAGAAGCTCTACGATTGGGCATTTTCTTTCCCAGTTTTCCTTTACTCCATGTCTGATGCTTCCTTGGCCTTGGGTGGTAGTCCCTGTCCACCCTGCACAAAAGGCCAGGTGGCAGGAACTAAGAGCTTGGTGCCCAGAAGTAGGTAGACAAGCAGATGCAGATTATACCCTATACATGGCTTGAGTCTTGGCTTGTCTTGATTGTATGTATTTTAGTAAATCGTATGGCATTATTTTACTGTCAAGTTTGAAGGATAAATTTTTTAAATCTAAGATTACTCTCTGAAAAGTGGAATCAAATGAAAAATAATTTCAGGTGAAGTAATGTAAAAAGCAGTGCTCGTGTCTGACTCTACCAACAGCTTGTTTTGAATGGTGAGGTTATTCTGTAAGCCAGTTGGTGTCTACGGTCACAGTTTTCTGGCCTCCAAATCATGTGACATTGGGGTTTCTACATTTCCTTATTCTGAAATAGCTAGAGGGCTTCTGGATGTTCTGGAGGCCACTTTAAATTTCTTCCCTGGCCTACCTTGGACAAAATTCCTTCAGAGCATAGAGATGGGCCCTCCCAGACCTCCAACCCCAGCTGTATTTTGAAAGGTAAAACTCCTCAAAGCCTGTCTGCTTTAAGAACACAGGCCCTGGGCAGGATGCTTTGAGGTATTATTGCATTACATTCTGAGACGATAAAAGCCCTCAAGTGGAAAACTCAGATCAGTCTCAAAGAATCAGCCGTTTGCTGATAGCCAATTTCTCTGTGCAGTTTCTATTCTTTACTGCTAGACCAGCATGAAGTCAGTGCTGAAAAAAGTAAGTTTTACCTCTTTGCTGCTTTTTTAGTTTCTATTGGGGCCTTGGTGCTGTGTTAATCAGAGGCTCATGGGAAATGTAACGACTGTGCTGGTTCCCAGAGCGGAAGAGCTACAATTGGTTAGAACATGGAGGGTTCCTTATAAATGCTATAAATTGCATTGTTGGGTTAGTGTAAAGTTACAAAAATAATACCCGTTTCCTCACCCATTCAGAGGTAATATCCATTATGTGGAGCTGGAAAAACTGAGGAGGAAAAGGAAGGCAGGCAATGAATGTTAGCTGGAACAAGAAATAAACTATTCTGAATAAGGAATGCTGGGTGGTACATGCTGTTAATATGCTCTGCTGGTAACAAAAGGTTGGTAGGTAGAGTTCATCCTCAAAAGAAAGGCCTAGAGATCTATTCTCAAAAAACCAGCCGTCGAGAAACCCTGTGGAGTACAGTTCTACACTGACACACCAAGGGTCCTTATGGATTGGAGTTGACTCCACAAGTATTTTGGGGCTTGTTTGTTTGTTTTGTACACTTTGAATAAGCTGGTGCCTTTTCCTCCCAAAGAACTGATTTGGCTTAATCTTATATTTCAAGTTTTTAATGTTAAATTATAAATGAATAGCTATTTGAAACCATTAATTGGATAGGACTTTTATTCAAGATGGCAGAATGAAATGATTTGAACACATTATTATTATTTTTAATTGTGATTTGGGTGAAAGTTTATAGAGCAAATTCACTCTCCATACAACAGTTCACATACACTTTGTCTCATGACATTGACTACAATTTACCCCAATGCAACAGCTCCCCTCCCGCTTCCTCGCCATAGATACCTCTTCCCTGTGTCCTCCATGCATTCCTGCCCCCTGAGCTGTCTCCCTGTGTACGCAGCCCTTCTATTCTTCCATGATTGTTCTCTCCAAGGAGTGTATCTAGCTAATGTAAACGTTCAGCTCATATGCCTGTCTTTTGTTTAGCTGGAAGCCACAGGAGTAGGTTCAGTTTCAGACCTGAAGGGCAGCTAGGGGCCATAGTCTCAGTGGTTCCATCAGGCTCTATCAGACCAGCAAACCTGGTCTACCCCCCCCCTTTTTTTTTCCCCAAATGATTTTGAGTTTTGTTGAACACATATGCTTATTGCTTTTTATTAATATACCAAATTTGAGATATTTTGTTAACTCGTTTGAAAGAATAGAAAGAATGAAGGAGACAAAATCAAAGTTCTAAGAGGCAGAATTAAAACAGTGAACTCACTGGTCAGTTATTTTGGTGCAAGAGATAAATCTCCTCATTAAGAACCAGAATCATAAAAAGTACTTTGTGGGAGGAAATTTCACAAGAAAGAAGGAAGGAAAGTAGGAACTGGGGGTTATGGAAAATGTTCCTACATTTTTCTCATTATTCACTTCATTTCCTGTAAAGGAATGGCTACCAAATGGTGGGTCCATTTAGTTTAATATTTACCTCAAAGTACAATTTTATTGCCTAAGTTTCATTAATAGAGTCAAAATTAGTGAGGAAGTGAATGAACATTAGAAAAAATGGGGCTTATTGATTATTATTGACTGTGTTAGGGGGAAAAGATATTGCTTAATTTTTCTTATCACTTTCTTCTAAGTGATGTGAGGTTGATTTGAATAAACGAAGTAAACAAAAAGAACAAAAAAACCAGGTAGGGCCAGAGACAGTTCAAACAGTTTTTGTTGTCTTTTCTGTTTTAGAAAGTTAACTTGAGGTGTACTTAGGAAATAAATTAATAAATCCTCTATACTTGACCTGAGATGACAGAATATCACTGAACCCCCACCTCTGGAACCCTTGGACTTATTTTCGTGGTTCTTCTTACAACAATACCTATAGATCAGACAGAGGAATAAACACTCTTTCCCACAGCCACCTTCTTGAAGAGCTTAAGCTCAATGGCACACTTTTTGAGTGCTTGGGAGTGGGAAAGGGGAAATTTCCATCTGACCTTTCAGCATGTCCTTTTTCTGAAAGTGACTTTTTCAGTGTGAAATCTCTAATGTGGTTGCACTTGACTTATTTTTAGCCCATTTTGCAGTGAACCCAAAAGTAATTATCACTGTATTTGAGGAAGGGAAGAGGAGAGAATGGTTTGACGGGTTGAACTGTTACTGAGGTCAATCATGATCACCAGATCATTGTCCTGACCATGGCATACCCGACTCTTAATATCTGGCAGAAATATTTGTAATGCAATTTGAGCTTCTGGGACAGGGTCCTATGTGACTTCAATCATTGTTGCTGCTCTTGCTATTGTTACTACCACTACTTCTTGACTGTGTTCAGAATTAGGATTAAGAAGTTTGTGAACTCTAATTGCAATTTGGAATCATATATTTAACATTTCTGAAAATGTCTTTATTACAACAAATACAAGTCATTTTAACTTTAACCCACTGCCGTCAAGTCGATTTGATTCATAGCGACCCCTCCTTGGGTTTCTGAGGCAGATATCTCTACAGAAGTAGATTGCCAATCTTCCTTCTGAGGAGTAGCCAGTGGGTTTGAACCGCCAGCCTTCTGGTTAGCAGTCAAGTGCCTTAGGCACTACACCACCAGACTTTATTTTAAAATATGTTAGTCTACAAGCCACTGAACTTCAACAACAATAACAACAAAACTCACCGCCATCAAGTTGATTCGACTCATAGCAACCCTTCCTTGGGTTTCCAAGGCAGTATCTCTACAAAAGTAGATTGCCCAATCTTTCTTCTGAGGAGTGGCTGGTGGGTTTGAACTGCCAGCCATCTGGTTAGCAGTCAAATGCCTTAGGCACTACGCCACCAGAGCTCCCTTGAACTTCAAGGGCTGGACAAAATTAAGCAACACTCTAAAGAAAACATCAGAACTAGGCAGGAGAAGCCAATGATCTAACTCCCTACTCACTGTGTCTACTTCCTGAATGGAAACCACCATACTCCCCATCCTAGGATGATGCACTGAATTCATATCTATTTATGGCATATTAGTCTATAATACAAGATCCCTGGTCGTACAACAGTTACACACTCAGCTTCTAAATGAAAGGTTGGCATTTTTAACTCACCCAGTGGCTCTATAGAAGAAAGACTTGACAATCTCCTTCTGCAAAGATTATTGTTGTTGTTAGGTGCCATCAAGTTGGCTCCAACCCATAGTGATCCTATGTACAACGGAATGAAACACTGCCCCGTCCTGCACCATCCTCATGAATGTTGATATGTTTGACTCATTGTTGTAGCCACTGTGTCAATCAATTTCATTGAGGGTCTTCCTTGTTTTCACTGACACTCTACTTTACCAAGCATGATGTGCTTCTCCAGGGAATGGTTCCTCCTGACAAAATGATCAAAGTATGAGAGGTGAAGTATTACCATCCTCACTTCTAAGGAGCATTTTGGCTGTACTTCTTCCAAGATGCATTTGTTTGTTCTCCTGGCAGTTCTTAGCATATTCAGTAATCTTTGCTAACAACAACTTCAAACACATCAATACTCCTGTAGTCTTCTTTATTCATTGTCCAGCTTTCACATGCATAACCTTGAATAACCTTGGCTTGGGTCAGCACACTTTAGTCCTCAAAGTGACATCTTTGCTTTTAACACTTTCAAGAGGTCTGTTGCAGCAGATTTGCCCAAAGGAATATGTCATTTGATTTCTTGACTGTTGCTTCCATGGGCATTGATTGTAGATCTAAGGAAAATGAAATCTTTGACTACAACATTTTTCATTTATCATAAGGTTGCTTATTGGTCCACTTGTGAGAATTTTTGTTTTCTTTATGTTGAAGTGTAATTCATAGTGAAGGCTGTAGTCTTTGATTTCCATTAGTAAGTGCTTCAAGGCCTCTTTGCTTTCAGCAAGCAAGATTGTGTCATCTGCATATCGCATGTTGTTAATGAGTCTTCCGCCACTCCTGATGCTGCATTCTTCGTCTCATAGTTGAGCTTCTCAAATTACTGCCTAGAAATTCTGCAATTTCTAGATAGGGTACAATTCCACTCTGTTGCATGGGGCCACTATGAGTCAGAATCAGCTCAGTAGCCCCCAATAACATTCTATAATAACAATGAGATGCTGTGATTGGGATTCATGTCAATAGACATGTGAATAATGATGTTTAAGTTTATAAGGGGTGACCTACCATCTCTATTTTGCTCTTGTCTATTAAAGCTGAAACATTGGGCTCATGGAGGAAGCAGCAGAGACCAGGTAGAGCTACTAAAAATGCTTATTTGGATGGTTTGGGGCAGATGTTCTGATTGTGCAAGGGGTGGAAAATCAGGATGACAGATACAATGAGGTTAATTTGTTAACTTGGGAAGGTTTAACAACAACAACAAAAATAGGTAAGATCAGTGCTTCTCAAACCTTAATGTGCTATGGTTCATCTGAGGATCTTGTTAAAAATCTGGATTCAGATTTGGTAGGTCTGAAACAGGAAGGGAGAATCTGCATTTCTAAGAAGCTCCCGGCTGATGCCAAGAACTATATTTTAGGTAGCAAAGGGTACAACTGCTACTAGGAGATTTTTTCATAAAGGAAGAGAGAATGTGAAAAGGGGTGCAGAGGGAAAGATAGAGGAAGGGACCTTGGATGGAAAGTTTCGGCATAGGTTTTAAGGCTGCTGAAATGCAGGAGGGTTGGATTTTCAGAGTGGGTGGGTTTATTGCCAAGTAAGCCAAAGTACTAGTGAAATAGGAGCATACCAGGCTGGTCCTCTAAGGAGTTCTTCTGGGACAATTGCATTTGACCAACATGTGTGGACTAAGTATATCCTTTCAATATAGACGTCCTAAATGGCTCCTTCTGCTCTTGAAAGTGCTTTCCATGGGTGAAATAGGATCAAGTAGCCCCTAACATTAACACTGATGGGAGAACTTATGTTGAAAATCTTCATGGCAGTAGAGGGTAATTAATAGTTACAGAGAAGAACTCTTGGAGGCAGGCCTGGGTTCAAGACCCAAGTCTTCCAGTTACAAGTTATTAGATAAAGTTAATCTCTCTAAAACTAAGTTTTCTCACTGGCAAAGCATAGGATTAACCAGCTGTTTATCCAGATGTAGTTCTCTTTATGTCTAAGAGATGCTAAGCCTCGTGCATGGTAATGGTATATATGTCAACTTTATAGAAACAATTTTCCACTCACAGGCACAGAACTCCAAGGTGGATTACACTAAGGATGTTTATTTCCATTTGTCAGTATATTCTATTGTATCCTGTACTTGGAATTCATGCTTCACTATATCTACTCTAACACTTCTTGCTGAGAAAGAGAATATATTGATGAATAGGGTATATGGGTCTGTTTTCTAGTTTGTAGAAAGGCCATAAAATGAGAGTGAGTCTGGCATAATTCAGGGACACAAAAGCATTTGGCATGTTTGGAACAGAATAGGTGAGAAAGAGTGATATGGGATAAGATCTAAGAGGCAGGTAGGGGCCAGATTACATAGGGGTATGTAAGCCATGGAAGGATTTGAATTTTTTTATAGTGGAGATTCAGTTGACATAATTTGAGATCATTTAAAAACAATGTTTAAATGAACATAGTAATGATACCAGTGGCAGGCTGAATTGTTGTTGTTAGGTCCTGTTGAGTCTGTTTCAATTCATAGTGACTCCAGCGAACAGAGCAGAACTGTCCCATAGGGCTTCTTAGGTTTTAATATTTATAGGAGCAGATCACCAGGGTTTTTCTCCCACGAAGCCACAGAACGGGTTCAAACTGCCGACCTTTCAGTTAGCAGCCAAACATTTAAACATTACGTCACCAGGACTCCTAGGTAGGCTGAATAATGGCCCCAAATATGTGCACATCTTAATCCCCAGAACCTATGAATATATTTCCTTACATGGTAAAAAGGACAATGTGATTGTTATGTGTTTTTAGGTGCCATTGAATATGTTCTGACAACAGAAAAAACACTGCCTGGTCCTGCACCATCCTCAGAATCATTGCTATTTTGAGCCCATGACTGTGGTCACTGTGTCAATCCATCTCATTGAGAGACTTCTTTTTTGCTGACCCTCTATTTGACCAAGCAGGATATCCTTTTCGAGGGACTAATCCCTCCTGATAACATGTCCAATGTACATGACACAGATTCCTGCCATCCTTGCTTCTAAGGAGCATTCCAGCTATACTTCTTCCAAGACACATCTGTTTGTTTTTCTGGCTCCATGGCATATTCAATATTCTTTGTCAACAACATAATTCAAAGACATTAGTTCTTCTTCAGTCTTCCTTATTCACTGTTCAGATTTCAAATATATATGAGGCAATTGAATAGACACAATTGGTCAGACACACTGTGGTGGCTAAGTTTGTGTGTCAACTTAGCTGGGCCTGGTTGAGTGGCTGGGCAGCTGGTAGTAGTTATTCCCTATGATGATGCTGGCAACCAACTCCATGGTGGGATCTACCACAGGCAGCTGAGTAGCTGCCTTAGGGATGTGGTCTGCTTCCCGTGTATAAGGAGAAGCCTTGGGGATAGTCTCTAGCATATGGCATGCTTGAACCCTGAATGTAGCTGTGTCATTGTTCAGCAGCCTGCCATGCTCTGCCAACCTTGGGACTTACAATGGACTTAAATTAACAGCCTGCTGAGTGGTTTGGTAAACATCGGGACTGTGCCATTTTATTTGTCGACCTTGGGCTTGTTAGCCTCAACAGCCAGTAGCTGCCTGAATGAAGAGATGCCTCTAGCTTCAGTGGGCTGGGAGCAAGTGGCAGAGCTGAAGCCCAAGGTCAAGGGGCTTTCACACTGCCTGTAGAGCCTGGCATTTTGAACTTGGACTTAAAGCCTCCAAACTGTGAGAGAATAAACTCCTGTTTGTTAAGGCCATCCCATTTGTGGTATTTTTCTGTCAGAGTGGCACTAGGTAACCAGACCACACACCTTAGTCCTCAAAGTGACATCTTTGCTTTTTAACACTTTCAAGAGGTCTTTTGCAGCAGATTTGCCTGACGCAACACGTCATTTGATTTCTTGACTGCTGCTTCCATGGGTGTTCACTGTGGATTCAAGGAAAATTAAATCCTTGAAAACTTCAATCTTTTCTCCATTTATTATGATGTTGCTTACTGATCCATTTGTCAGAATTTTTGTTTTCTTTATGTTGAGGTATAATGTATAGTGAAGGTTGTAGTCTTTGATCTTCATCGATAAGTGTTTCAAGTCCTCTTCACTTTCAGCAATCAAGGTTGTGTCATCTGTGTATGTCAGGTTGTTCATTAGTTTTCTTCTAATCCTCATGCCACATCCTTCTTCATATAGTCCAGCTTCTCAGATTATTTGCCCATCATACAGATTGCATAAGTATGGTGAAAAGATGTAACCCTGATACACACCATTCTTTATTTTCAAGCACACAGTATCCTCTTGTTCTGTTCAAATGACTGCTTCTTTGTCTACGTACAGGTTCCTCATTAGGACAATTAAGTGTCCTGAAATTCTCATTCTTCAAAATGTTACCCATAATTTGTTATGATCCACTCACTGAAATATATTTGCCTAATCAACAAAATAAAAAGGAATAAGGAGCTCTGGTGACGTAGTGCCTAAGGCATTTGACTGCTAACCAGAAGGTTGGTGGTTCAAACCTACCAGCCACTCCATGGAGGGAAGACTGGGCAATCTACTTCCATAAAGATTTACCACTTTGGAAACCCAAAGGGGGTTGTTATGAGTCAGAATCAACTTGATGGCAGTAAGTTTGGAGTTCGGTTTTTGGTAATCAATAAAACACAAGTAAACATCTTACCCAGCAGCTGCTCCATGGAAGGAAGATGGGGTGATCTACTTCTGTAAAAGATTTATTGCCTCAGAAACCCAATGGGCGTCGCTATGAGTTGGAAATGATTCGATGGCAGTGAGTTTGGTTTTTTGGGGTTTTAAATGTCTTTCTGGTATTCTCTGCTTTCAACTAAGATCCATCTGACATCAGCAATGATATCCCTCATTCTATATTGTCCTCTGAATCTGGCTTGAATTTCTGGCAGTTCTCTGTCAATGTACTACTGCAACCATTTTTAAATTGTTTTCAGCAAAATTTTACTTGCATGTGATACTAATGACACACACACACACACACACGTACACACACACATGCATGCATACACACACATACAACCACTGCCACTGAGTTAATTCTGGCTTATAAGTACCCACATTGGATTTCTAATGCTGTAAATCTTTACAGAAGTAGATTGCCTTATCTTCCTCCTGTGGAGCAGCTGGTGGATTTGAACCACTTCTACTTGGCAGCCAAATGCCTTACCAACTATGCTACTAGAGCTCTTGTTCAATAATTTCTGCATTCTGTAGGATCGCATTTCCTTGGAATGAGCACAAATACAGATCTTTTCCAGTAGGTTGGCCAGGTAGCTGTCTTCCAAATTTCTTCTCATAGACGAGTGAGCACTTCCAGCTTTGCATCCATTTTTTGAAACATTTCAATTGATATTCTGTCAATTCCTGAAGTCTTGTTGTTGTTGTTGTTTTGCCAATTCCTTCAGTGCAGCTTGGACTTCTACCTTTAATACCATTGCTTCTTGATCATATGCTACTTTCTGAAATGACTGAATGTCATTCAATTCTTTTTGGTACAGTGACTGTGTGTATTCCTTCCATTTTCTTTTGATGCTTCCTGCATCATTCATTATTTTCCCATCAAAAAACAAACCAAACCTACTGCCATTGAGTTGATCCTGATCATAGCAACCATATAGGACATAGTAGAACCCTATGAGGTTTCCAAGGCTGTAAATCTTTACAGACCATCTTTCTCGCATGGAGCAGCTGGTGGGTTCAAACCATTGAACTTTTGGTAGCAGCTGAATGCATTAACCACTATGTCACCAGAGCATAGAGTCTTCAGTATTGCAACGTGAGGCTTGAATTTTTTCTTCAGTTCTTTCAGCCTGCAAAATGCCACATGTGTTCTTCCTTTTGGTCCTAACTCCTGGTCTTTGTACATTTCATTCTAATACTTAACTTTTGGAACTGCCCTTTGAAATCTTCTGTTAAGCTCTTTTATTTCATCATTTCTTCCATTTGCTTTAGCTACTCTAAGTTCAAGAGTGAGTTTTGGAGTCACTTCTGACATCCACTTTGGTCTTTTCTTTCTTTCAAATGTGATTAAGTAAAGCATTTCAAGATGGGAAGTGTAGCTTGGATTATCCAGATGGGTCCAATGTAAGCACAAGGGTCTTTATTAGAGGAACACAGGAAAGTCAATGTTAAGAGAAGGTGACATGATGATGGAAGCTGAGACTGGAGTGATGCAACAACTAGAAGCTGGAAAAGGCAGGGAAACAGATTGTGTCCCGAGCCTCCAGAAGTAACTAGACCTGCAAGTTGATTTTAGCCTCTTAAGTCTAATTTTGTATTTCTGAATTCCAGAACTTTAAGATGATAAATGTGTGTTTCTTTGAGCTACTAAGTTTGTGACAATTTATTATATTAGCAATAGGAAACATACAATATGTAACATCAATAGAAAGATCACCCTGTGCCTGGTGGTGCCAAGAATTATATATATATTAACACTTAACCCTCACATTAGCCATATGAAGTAGGTACTGTTATTACCTCCATTTTATAGATGAGAAAGTTGAGGCTTAGGAGGTTAATTAAAACACCTAAGGTCATCTAGCTGGTAATTAATGGAAGCAAGATATCACCACACTGTACCCTTTCTAAATCTTCTTCAGCCTATTTCCATTCATTGTTTAAATGTTGCTATTACTGTGTGGCATTGAGTTGACTCTGACTGGTAACAACCCAATAGGACATAGTATACATAGTATAACTGTCCCATAGGATTTCCTAGATTTCTTTTTTTTTGGGGGGGGGGGGGGGGGACTGGTGGCCTAGTGCCTAAGGCATTTGGCTGCTAACCAGAAGGCTGGCAGTTGAAACTCACCAGCCACTCCTTGGAAGGAAGATTGAGCAATCTGCTTCTGCAGAGATACCTCCTCGGAAACCCAAGGAGGGGTTGCTATGAGTCAAATCGATCAATGGCAGTGAGGGTGTTTTTTTTGTTGTTGTTTAATCTTTATGGGAGAAGATAGCCAGGTGTTTCCCCCCATAGAACCACTGGTGGGTTTGAACAACTGACATTTTGGTTAGCAGCTGAGTGATTACAATTGTACCAACAGGTCTCCTGATGTTTCAGTGTAAGTTTGTTTAATTTGGAGTCCCTGGGTGGTGCAAACAGTTAACCTGTGTATGTCCAGAGAAATATGTAGAAGAGACGAGGTGGGCATGCATAGGGTTGACTTTTTCAGGATTATTTTATATATGTGGAGTCTCTGGGTGGTTCAAATGGTTAACATGCTTGGCTGCTAACTGCACGGTTGGATGTTTGAGTCCATCCAGAGGTACCTGGGAGAAAGGTCCGGCAATCTCCTTCAGAAAACTCAGCCAGTAAAAACTCAAAGGAGTGTAATTCTGCTCTGACAGGGAGCTCTGGTAGCATAGTGCCTAAGGCATTTGACTGCTAACCAGAAGGCTGGCAGTTCAAACCCACCAGCCACCCCTCAGACGGAAGGTTGGGCAATCTACTTCAGTAGTAATAGTGCCTCAGAAATCCAAGGAGGGGTCGCTATGAGTCGGGTCCAACTCGACGGCACATAACAACAACAACTGCTCTGACACACATGGGGTCACCATAAGTTGGAATCAACTCCATGGCAACTGGTTTGTTTAATTTGTAATGATTGCTGCTGATTATGGTAATTTGGGGCCGCTAGTCACACTGGCTCCCCTCAGCAGTGTATACAGACGTGAACTCAGTGTGGCAGGGCTTTCTCAGCAGTCCTGAGAATAGTAAGAGCACATTCTCACCTGGACCACGATGCCATTTCTCCATCTGCATGTGTCCAAGTTCATATATCTTCTTTATCTCTACTCCTTTTCCCCTCAGGCCACAGTGAATCACTGCTTTTCATTAGGTGGTGTAATTAATCCATCTGCCCACTGGTGCCTCAGAGCAGGATTCCCTTACCCAGCACATCTGTTCCTGCAAATCTGCAGCAAGCAGGACCAACCTCTTAGGACTCATAGGCACTGAGACAGACTTGTTTTCTATCTCAGCATGCATCTCTCCCATTCTCCCTGGGGTTGCTCCCTTTATGTAGATTAATGGGGAGACTCAATATTCCTAAGCATTTGGGGGCAATTTTGAAGGGCACTCCTATTGACAGGCCTCCTAGTGTGGGTGAAAGATGCTAACAGGTATGAATTTTATGGATTAGATCAAGTGTCTCTTTTACAACATATTGCCCTTAGAGTTTCACAGCCATTCATGAAGGTGACTAATACAGGAAATTGTGAGATCCATTACCAGCGGGAAGGAGGCCCAGGTTTGTGATTCTACCAGCCATGTGCCTCATTCACAAAGTTGAAAGAGCCACTCTCTAAATTCAAAGGGAACCTGTTGCCACAGAAAACTCAAATGGCATATCTGAGACCCCACTCAGAGCTGGCAGAAGAGAGCAGGATCAAACTTTTCTCCTGATCCCTGACTTACGACAACTATTGCTATTGTGTGTTTCTTAGGAATTGACATATGAAGATCTTTCATCAGCAGTGTCAAAACAATAAGGATAAAAATAATCACTGCATACTGAAGCCCTGCCATTTATGAGATGCAGGCATCATTTCTGGGAAATGGTGGAGCACATAATGCCCATTGTCCTCTAACTAATTGCCTTGGTCCCCAAGGGTCTTAATGGGGAAGAGGATTAATGATTTTTGGCTCCCTAGGAGAAAGGAACTGAAATAATATATCTATTGTTCTGAATAGGCAGCATAATCACCAAGACTGAGAACCCCAAGTTATATAGGAAAGAAAACCCATGAGTGGTAGAATGGGTTTCTATCTATTGCTTTAAGACATTTCAATATGAAAATAATATATAGCATTATCAAAATTCATAATAAACACACAGATTCATTCAGCAAACATTTATTCAGCATGTATTAGGAGTAAGCACTATTCTAGGCACTAAGGATATCACTGTAAATATGACGAAATACCTACTCTCAAGGCTTACATTCCAGTGGGTGCATAGTAAATAAGGAAATAAGGAAAAAAATAGTGCTCTGCAGAGAGTGCATATGGGATGGGATAAGCGAAATGGGGTGATCAGGGACAGCCTTATGGCAGAAATGTCCTGGAAGTTGATACCTGAATGTCAAGGAAGAGCCAAGTATGTAACATTGAGGAGAAGAACATTTCAGGTACAGAGATATCTTCCATGGTGAGAATGAGTTTGATATGTTTCAGGAACACATCAAAGTTTGTGGTTGGAGCAATGTAGGTGAGGAAGAGTGATATGGCTGGTGTGATATCTGAGAGGCAGGCAGGGCCAAGATCATGTAGGACTATGGAGTCCATGGTAAGGATTTGAATTTTACTACAAATATGTTGGGAAGCAATTGGAGGAGCTGAAGGAGGAAAATGACATGATCATATATACAGAACATTTTTGGAAACTTATTCTTATGACTTCAAATGTACAGAAAACTTGCAAGAATAGTAAAAGAAGCTCCTATAAACCCTTTACCCAGGTTAACCAGTTGCTTACATTTTTGCCCCATTTGTTTACCATTTTCTCTCTCTCTCTCTCTCTCTCTATATATATATATGTATATGTATTGATATATGTTTGTTTTCATTACATGTTGAGTCAGTTCTGACTCATAGTGACCCTATGTACAACAGAATAAAACAATGTCCTGTCCTGGGCCATCCTTACAATCCTTGTAATGCTTGAGCCCATTGTTGCAGCTACTGTGTCAATCCATCTCATTGAGCGTTTTCTTGCGTAGTGCCTAAGGCACTTGACTGCTAACCAGAAGGCTGGAGGTTCAAACCCACCAGTCACTCCTCAGAAGGAAGGTTGGGCAATCTACTTCCATAGTGATACTGCCCCAAGGAGGGGTCGCTATGAGTCAGGTCTGACTCGATGGCACATAACAACAACAACAATCCTCTACTTTACCAAGCATGATGTTCTTCTTGTCCTTCCTGATAATATGTCCAGAGTACGTGAGATGAAGTCTTGTCATCCTTGCTTCTAAGGAGCATTCCAGGTGTACTTCTTCCAAGACATACTTGTTTGTTGTGATTTGGAGTGTAGTAATTGTGCTCCTAAACTCCTAACATGGCATAAATATGTAAAAATATGAGGTTTTTTGTATTTGTGCTTTATAATATGTATTATATTTGAGAAATAAATAGCTAGACTTCTATTAGTAACTGTTTTGGTTACCAAGTGCCGCTCTAACAGAAATACCACAAATGGGATGGCTTGAACAACAGGAGTTTATTCTCTTATGATTTGGAGGCATTAAGTCCGAGTTCAAAGTGCCAGGCTCTAGGGCCCCCCAATCTTGGGCTTCAGCTCTGCCTTCTGCTCCTGGCCCAATGAACCTAGAGGCTTTTCTTCACTAAGACAACTGCTGGCTGCTGAGACTGACAAGCCCAACATTGACAAGTAAAAAGGCACAGTCCCAATGTTACCAAATCACACGGCAGGCCATGAATTCAAGCCCAATGAAAGTCCCAAGGTTGGCAGAGCATGGCAGGCTGCTGAACAATGACATGACTACACGCAGAGTTCAAGTGCACCATAAGCTAGAGACCATCCCCCAAGGCTTCTCCTTATATACAGGAAGCAGACCACATCCCTAAGGCAGCTACTCAGCTACTTGTGGTAGATCCCACCATGGAACTGATTGCCAGTCTCATCATGGGGAATAACTACCACCAGCTGACAGCCACTCAACCAGGCCCAGCCAAGTTGACACACAAACTTAACCACCACAATTCCACCCCTTGTCAACTTGGCACGGGTACAGATCTTCAATGGGTGGTGTCTGTACAGATCTCCTTCACTGGGTGACTCCAGTGCCTAGTTCCTGAGTAGCGACCTCACCCCCTTGGCATGGCAGGCCCCGTTCCTCTCCCTCTTGTCATGGCAGACCTGCCCCCTCACTCTTGAGCAGCAGCTATGACTCCATCCCACTAGATCACATAAACAAGCAACTCCACACTCCAGAACCAAGTTGGTGAAGGCCTAGCTCTGAGACCTAGGGGGCTATGGTGGTTCCACCCCAAAAGGCCATGGTCTCACCCTTGAGGCTGAGGCAGCTCTGCTTCCCATTTCCTTGGTCTCTCCACTTCTGCCGATTAATGCCCAAGGGCAACCCATTCTGCCAGAAGTCTTCCTGCCCGAAGGACACTTACCTTTCTTGCTCTTGGGCTGGTCAACTTGCTACTCCATCTCATGCCAGTCTCTCTTATCAATTAATGCCTGAAGGCAACCCACTCCACCAGAAAGTCGCCTACTCAATGGCACCTGGCTTTCTCCTCCATGGTCCTGAAAGCCTGTTGCTGTCTAATGCCAGTCTCTGAGCTCTGCTACTGCTCTCTCCCCTCCTGGTCTCTCCTGCTGGTTTCTCTGCCACTATCTCTCTGCCAGTCTCTTGGCTCTGCTGCTGCCATCTCTCATGCCGCATGCCAGGGTCTTTCCACCAGTGTCTCAGGTGAAGGACGCATTCCACTCCTGTTTCCACAATTTAGGTATCTGCCAGAGCAGCACCCCACTCTCTCGGTACCATATACTGTTTTCTAGAGAGAAAATCATAAGGATGGGCTTCCTAAATTGGTTCTTCCTAAATTGATTCTGCTTTGCTTTTCCAATTTGATTCATCAAAAAGGCACTGGTGACCCTGCCTCTGTTAGTAAAGAGAGCCCTGCTAATCCGTGGCATGAGGTGGCAACAATAATATGCAAAATGGTACTACCAATAGATAAAGTATTTTTGAGAAGTGAAGCTCTGGGTGGTAGCATATTTGATAATTTTCTGCAATTTTGTCAGCATCATGAGTGTAAGGAAGCTGGTTGGTTGGTCCTACTTACACTAGACAAAGTGGTGAAAGAGTGAGATGAGTTTAGGGCTGCTAAACTACAGCTTAAGTGCCACATAAAAAACCTCAATGTTTCCAGTTATGTTCTGAAAGAAAGCCTTATTTCTTCTAGTAACAGAGCTGATATTGCCGAAAACCAAACCCAGAGTATTATTGTAAGGGTAGCTGAATTATAACACCAATTGAATTGCCAACCCAGAATGGTGTATGAAGTTAAAGTGAGGGCATTCATTGGGAAAAAATGGGATCCTGAAACTTGGAACGGGGACATATGGGCAGACAGTCAGGAAGATGAGGATATGGAGCCTGTAAATTCTGTTGAATCTCTCTGTGTTAGACTGGGTTCTCTAGAGAAACAAAAGCCAGCAAAGCATATATATATATATATATATATATATATATATATATAAAAGAGAGAGAGAAATTTAGCTTGGGAAAATGGTTCACAAATGTATAGAAGCTGGCAAGTCCAAAGCCCCTGGAGGAAACGTCAGACTGGAGGCTTTTCTTAGCTTCCACAACCACAGGGGACCGAGAAGCTCAAGGCTGGCAGGCAGTACACTGGCTGTTGACTTCAACGAAAGACGAATCCAAGATCTCCAGGCCGAGCGGTGGGCTGCTCACTCACGGAAAGTTGTAGGCAGCACACCAGAGTCCCAATCCACAGAAGAATGTCTCTCTTCCCAGGATGTCCCTGGATATCCTGGAAGCAGGCCACACCCCTAGGGAAACTCCCCTTGGGCAGATTGGCCACTCAGAACACAGTCATCTGATCCCATCATGGGAACAACCACACAGAACTGGGGTCCAGCCAAGTTGACACACAGCTCCAACTATCACACCCTCCTATCTGAAGGGATTACTAAAAAACTATCATCCCCCGCCTCCATTTGATGGGATTTACCCAACTGCTCCTGCTGGGTCATTGCCTGAGTTAGATACCATGGAAGACATTGCTGAATGTTCTCAGGAAGTGCCTCAACAACCCATTGTTGTTGCTAGACCTATAACTAAACTTAAGTCTAAATGAGCCCCAAAAGGTAAAATACAAAGTGTGACTGAGGAGATGGTATGCTACACCCAAAAAGACCTACTTGATTTTGCTAACATGTACAGAGAGAAACCTGGAGAATATGTATGGGAATGGCTACTGAGGATGTGGGATAATGGTACAAGGAATCTAATATTGGATCAGTCTGAGTTTATTGATTTCGGCCTACTAAGTACAGATTCTTCATTCAATGTTTCAGCTTGAGAGGTTAGGAAAGGATCTAATTGTTCATTTGGTTGGCTTACTGAAGCATGGATTATGTGGTGGCCTACCTCAAGTCAAGTTGAAGTACCAGACCTGCCTTGGTATAATGTAGAAGAAGGTATCCAGAGGCTTAGGGAAATTGGCCTGTTAGAATGGATTTATCAGATTAGACCCCTAGAGCCAGAAATGGAGAGTCCAGAGGACATGCCTTTCACCAGTACAGTAAGGAACACATTTGTGAAGGGAGCCCCAGCATCCTTGAAGACTGCTGTAATTGCTATTTTATGTAAGCCAGATTTGACAGTGGGAACTGCCCTAATTTAACTAAGATGTTTAATTACGATGGGGCTGATTGGACCCCGTGATAGAAGGGGACAAGTGGCAGCAATTAATCAACAAAGACAAGGTGGGTGTGGTTACCATAATGGACAGCAGAGTCAAAACAGTAATCAAAATACTCTGACTCATGTGGAATTATGGCATTGGCTACTTAGGCATGGTGTTCCTAGGAGTGAAATGCATGGCAAGCCTACTAAATATTTACTTGATCTGTACAGACAGAATTCTAGGCCACACGAACAGCAGTCTAGATTGAATCGCCAGAATACAGAGTCACAGCCTCTCAATCAATTCCCAGACTTGAGTCAGTTCACAGACCCACAACCCCTTGAATGAAGGGGAGGCCGGGTCCCCTTGAGGAAGGATCCTACTACATTGCCAAAAATCTATAATGTCAATCTCCCAGCCTTCCCCAAGGGGATCTGAGACCTTTTACAAGAGTGATTGTTCATTGGGGAAAAGGAAATAATCAGACCTTTTGTGGATTACTGGACTCCAAACTGACACTAATTCCAGGAGACCCAAAGCATCACTGTGGCCTACCAGTCAGAGTAGGGGCATATTAAGGTCAAGTTATTGATGGAGTCTTAGCTCAGGTGTGTCTCACAGTGGGTCCAGTAGGTCCCTGAACCTATCCTGTAGTTATTTCCCCTGTTCCAGAATGCATAATTGGAATAGATATACTGAGCAATTGGCAGAATTCCCACATTGGGTCCCTTAACATGTAGAGTAAGGGCTATTATGGTAGGAAAAGCCAAGTGGAAGCAATTAGAACTGCCTTTACCCAGAAAAATAGTAAACCAAAAGCAATACCGCATCTCTGGAGGGGTTGCAGAGATTATTGCCACCATCAAGGACTTTGAAGGATGCAGGGATGGTGATTCTCACCACATCCCCATTTAATTCGCCTATTTGGCCTGTGCAAAAAATGGATGGATCTTGGAGAATGACAGTAGATTATCGTAAATTTAATCAGGTAGTGACTCCAATTGCACCTGTTGTTTCTGATGTAGTTTCATTGCTTGAGGAAATTATTACATCTTCTGGTACTTGGTATGCAGCTACTGATCTGGCCAATGCCTTTTTCTCAAAACCAATTTCAAAGGACTGTCAAAAGCAGTTTGCCTTCAGCTGGCAAGCCCAACAATATACTTTCATAGTGCTTCCTCAGAGGTATATCAACTCCCCAGCACTATGTCATAATTTAGTCTGTAGGGACCTTGATCACCTTTCTCTTCCACAAGACAACACACTGGTCCATTATATTGATGACATTATGCTGATTGGACCTAGTAAGGAAGAGGTATCGATGACTCTAGATTCATTGTTGAGATATCTGCATGTCAGAGGGTGAGAAATTAATGTAACAAAAATTCAGGCACCTTCCACCTCAGTGAAATTTCTAGGGGTCCAATGGTGTGGGGCATGTTGAGATATTCCTACTAAAGTGAAGGATAGGTTATTCTATCTGGTTTCCCCCTCAACTAAAAAGGAGGCACAAGGTCTGGTGGGCCTCTTTGGATTTTGGAGGCATCATATCCCTCATTTGGGTGTGTTGCTTTGGCCTATTTATCAAGTGACCCAGAAAGCTGCTAGTTTTGAGTGGGGCTCAGAACAACAGGAAGTTCTGCAACAGGTTCAGGCTGCCATGGAAGCTGTGCTGCCACTTGGGCCATGCCATGTAGTAAATTACATAGTGTGTCTTTTCTAGCCATAAGTCTTTGTAAACTCTGTAGTGGAATTTGCTGTGAGAAACTGAGTAGCTCCTGCTTGTTAAAGTTATCCACTTGGGGTATTTCTGTTGGGAGCAGCACAAAATAATTATCTGGGAAGTTCATTCTTTCTCAGGTGTATGGAATTCTGATGTTGGGATTGGTTAGTGGTCACTCTGCCAGCCTCAAAAGGAGTCCTTCTAGAGGGAGAAGTCTCTCTGACTGCTGTCTGGGAAAGACGTGCTGCTGAGAGAAACATGCACCTGAGAGACATGAGAGACACGTGCTGCTGAGAGAGAAAGATGCAAGAGACACACTACTGAGAGAAAGACATGAGAGACACACACTACTGAGAGAGCAATGTGCTACTGAGACTGCTGGCTGCTGAGTGAGATGGCTGGATGCAAGAGACTGAGTGCATTTCTGAACTTGAATTGTAGTCTAGTGCTTCCCTAATAAACACCATAATTTGCGAATTCTGTGTGGCCACTGCAGCGAATTATTGAACCCAGCAGAAAGGTGATGGGTGCTGTGGGAGGAATGGTTGGTGTCAGAGTTGATGAAAGGACTGGAGTGAGGCAGCATGTCTTGCCTCACAGGAATAGGTCTTGGACTACCAATGGTGATTCTGTCTTCCTCTTGTGGGGTTAGGGAAGGTCAGAAGATACAGTCTCCCTGCCTCTTTGGAAAGTCATATGATCCAGATGATCCAATGGTGCTTGCAGTGTCTGTAGTAGATAGAGATGCTGTTTGGAGCCTTTGGCAGATCCCTATTGGTGAATTGCAATGCAGACTATTGGGATTTTGGAGCAAAGCCCTTCCATCCTCTGCAGATAACTACTCTCCTTTTGAGAAACAGCCTTTGGCCTGTTACTGGGTTTTAGTAGAGACTGAATGTCTAAACTTGGGCCACTAAGTCACCATGAGGCCTGAGCTGATCATCATGAACTGGGTGTTGTCTGACCCACAGAGTCATAAAGTTGGATGTACACAGCAGCACTCCATCATTCAATGGAAGTGGTATATAAGAGACTGGGCTTGAGCAGGACCTGAAGGCACAAGTAACTTGCATGAGGAAGTGGCCCAAATGCCTATGGTTTCCACTACAGTCACATTACCTTTCCTCGCCCAGTCTGCACCTACGGCCTCATGGGGAGTTCCTTATGATCAGTTGACTGAAGAAGAGAAAACATGTGCCTGATTACAGATGGTTCTGTGCGTTATGCAGGCACCACTCAAAAGTGGACAGCAGTGGCACTGAAGCCCCTTTCTGGGACTTCCTTGAAGAACAGTGGTGAAGGGAAATCCTCCCAATGAGCAGAACTTCGAGCCATGCATATGGCTGTTCACTTTGCCTGGAACAAGAAATGCTCAGATGTGCACTTGTATATGGATTCATGGGCTGTGGCTAGTGGCTTGGCTGGATGGTCTGGGACTTGAAAGGAGCATGATTGGAGAATTGGTGACAAGGATGTATGGGAAAGAGGGGTGTGGATAGATCTCTCTGAATGGGCCAAAGGAGTAAAGATATTTGTGTCTCATGTGAATGCCCACCAAAAGGTGACCTTGGCAGAGGAGGACTTTAACAATCAGGTGGATAAGATGACACATTCAGTGGAAACCAGTCATCCTTTTTCTCCAGCTACTCCTGTCATTGCTCAATGGGCTCATGATCAAAGTGGCCATGGTG
This sequence comes from Orycteropus afer afer, assembly GCF_000298275.1. Lineage (NCBI taxonomy): Eukaryota > Metazoa > Chordata > Mammalia > Tubulidentata > Orycteropodidae > Orycteropus > Orycteropus afer. The sequence continues at coordinate 7,071,626 of NW_006921598.1, read as the reverse complement.
GCAGGGATGGAGGATATGCATGTGTTCAGCAACATGAAGTTCCACTTATCAAGGTTGATTTGGCTATCGCCACTGCTGAGTGCCCAATCTGCCAGCAGCAGAGACCAACACTGAGTCTGTGATATGGAACCATTCCTTGGGGTGATCAGCCAGCAACGTGGTGGCAGGCTGATTACATTGGACCACTTCCATCCTGGGAAGGACAGCGTTTTGTTCTTACTGGAATAGATACTTATTCTGGATATGGATTCTCCTTCCTTGAACAGAATGCTTCTGCCAAAACTACCATCCATGCACTTACAGAATGCCTTATCCACCATCATGGTATCCCACACAGCATTGCTTCAGATCAAGGGGACTGACCTGACACACTAACATGCGTAAAACTGAAATGCATTAACCTTGTCATAGCTCATAACAGAAGGAAACAAAAATATTTGATGCACATATACAATGAAGAAATATAACAATCACAGTCCTCATTTCTGCAACTGGTCACGTGGTCATGGATGATATTCAGAACTATCTCCTTCCACCACCCATTCCATATTTTTCTTGCCCTCAGCAAGCACCCCAGCTGGTCATGGTTCTTTGCCTGGTGGGGTGACCCAAACCTTCATTCCTGAAGGGTCTGGGCCACTAGTAGTCATATCAGAATTGGGTTGCTGTAATTTTCCATTGACTTTAATCACAGGGCATGATAGAACACACTTCACAGCAAATGGAGTATGGCAAAGTGTGGCCTATGCTCATGGAATCCACTAGTCTTACCACATTCCCTATCATCCAGAAGCAGCTGGCTTGGTAGAATGATGGAATGACCTACTAAAAACACAATTACAGCACCAGCTAGCTAGCAATACCTTGAAGGGTTAGGGCAATGTTCTCCAGGAGGCTGTATATGCTCTAAACCAGTATCCTATATAGAGTGCTATTTCTCCAATAGCCAGGATTCATGGGTCCAGGAACCAAGGGGTGCAAATGGGAGTGCTACCACTCACTATTACCCCTAGTGACCCAATCAAAAAATTTTTGCTTCCTGTCCCTCCTACCCTATGCTCTGCCGGTCTGGAAATCTTAGTCCCAAAGGGAGGAACACTCCCACCTGGAGACATCCTACTGATTGCATTGTACTGGAAGTTAAGAATGCCACCTGGCCATTTTGGCTTCCTCATGTCTCTGGATCAACAAAGAAGAGCATTACTGTACTATCTGGTGTGATAGATCCTGATTACCAAGGGGAAATTGGATTGACATTACTACATAACGGAAGTAAAGAAGAATATGTCTGGAAATACAGGAGATTGTTTAGGACATCTCTTAGTACTACCATGCCCTGTGATTAAAGTCAATGGAAAATTATAGCAACCCAATTCTGATATGACTACTAGTGGCCCAACCCTTCAGGAATGAAAGTTTGGGTCACCCCACCAGGCAAAGAACCATGACCAGCTGGGATGCTTGCTGAGGGCAAGGGAAATATGGAATGGGTGGTGGAAGAAGATAGTTCTGAATATCACCTATGACCAAGTGACCAGTTGCAGGAACAAGGACTATGATTGTTATTTTTCTTCATTGTATATGTGCATCAAATATTTTTGTTTCCTTCTGTTATGAACTATGAAATATAAACAGGGTTAATACATTTCAGTTGTATGAATGTTAATGTATCATGTTAGGCGCAAACAGGACTTTATGATTGTCATTATTTAGAGATTATATATGGTTAAGGAGATGTGTACAACTGCCAAGTTGACAAGGGGTGGACTGTGATGGTTGGAGTTGTGTGTCAACTTGGCTGGACCACAATTCTGAGTGGTTTAAGCAGTTGTGATGTGGGTTATTCCCAAGATGAGATTAGATGTATATGTTTTGAGCAGCCAATCTGTTGAAAGGGACTTTCCTTAGGGGTGTGGCCTGCTTTCAATATATTCATGGACATCCTGGGAAAAGAGACACTCTTCTGTGGATTGGGATCCTGCTGTGCTGCCTACAACTGTCTGTGAGCAAACAATCCACCATTCAGCCTGGTGAGCTTGGATTCATCATCTGTTGGAGTCAACAGCCAGTGTACTGCCTGCCAACCTTGAGCTCGTCAGCCCCTGCAGCTGCGTGAGTCAGGAAAAGCATCCAGCTTGACGTCTGATCCAAGATCTTGGGACTTGACTTGCCAGCTTCTATAAGTGTGTGAGTCATTTTCCTTAGATAAATCTCTCTTCTCTCTGTTTACAAGCTTCACTGGTTTTGCTTATCTAGAGAACCCAGCCTAACACAGTAACTGTGGCAAAGACTACTGAAAGTACATGTACTGCTACAAGAACTAATAAATCTGTCCTGGAAGAAGTGTAGTCAGAATGCTCCTAGGAAGCAAGAATGGCCAGACTTCATCTCATCTACTTTGGTCATGTTGTCAGACAGGATCATTCTCTGGAGAAGGATATCATACTTGGTAAAGTGGAGGGTCAATGAAAAAGGGGAAGGCCCTCAACAAGACGGATTGACTACAGTGGCTGCAACAATGGGCTCACGTATGGCAAGGATCGTGAGGCTGGCACAGGAGCAGGCAGTGCTTTGTTCTATTGTAGATAAGGTCACTATGAGCTGGAGATGACTCGACAGCACCTAACAATAACAACAACATTAGTAACTGGCGAATTCTGGGTTACTCTTGGTTGAGTGGCTACCATGGACAATGGTGAGGCATGAAGACTTGCTTTATGGAAACATTAATCTAAGAATGTCATCAAAAAAGATTACAAGGCAGAGAGGAGAGCACCAAGGAGAGGAGGAGACTTTCACATTGTATCCCATCTAAAACAGATTTGTTTGTTCTTCTGGCAGCCCATTATAAATTCTTCACCAACACCATAATTCACAGGCATCAATTCTTCTTCAGTCTTCCTTATTTATTGTCCAGGTTTTGCTGCATATAAGGTGATTGGAAATACCATGCTTATAGCAAGGTGCACCTCAGTCTTAACAGTGACATGTTTGCTCTTTAACACTTTAGAGAGGTCTTTTGCAGTGGATTTGCCCAATGCAATACATCATTTGATTTCTTGACTGTTGCTTTCCTGGGTCACTAAGAGTTAGAACCAATTCAGTGGCATTGAGTTTGGTTTGGTTTTTGCTTTCATAAGCATTGATTGTGCATCTAAATAAAATGAAATCTTTGACAATTTTCAGTCTTTTCTCTGTTTATCATGATGTGGCTGATTGGTCCACTTATGAGGATTTATGTTTTCTTTATATTAAAATGTAATCCATACAAAAGGCTGCAGTAAGTGCTTTAAGTCCTCTTGGCTTTCAGCAAGCAAGGTTGTGTCACCTGAATATCTCAGGTTGTCAATGAGTCTTCCTTCAATCCCAATGCCACATTCTTCTTCTTGTAGTCCAGCTTCTAAGACTATTTGCTCAGAATACAGATTGAAAAAGTATGGTGAAATAATAGAACCCTGACACATACCTTTCCTGATTTTAAACCACACTGTTTCTCCTTGTTCTGTTTGAACGGCTGCCTCTTAGTCTATGTACAGGTTTTGCATGAGCACAATTAAGTTCACAATTTCAATTTTTCACAATGTTATCCATAATTTGTTATGATCCACACAGTCGAATGTCTTTGCATTTCTGTTCAATAAAACACAGGAAAACATCTTTCTGACATTCTCTGCCTTCAGCCAAGATCCACCTGACATCAGCAATGATATTCCTCATTCCACTTCTTCTTCTGAATCCAGTTTAATTAAACTTTTGGCAGTTCTCTGTCAATATACTGCTGGAACCATTTTTGAATTATTTTCAGCAAAATTTTACTAACGTGATGTTAAGGATGTTGTTTGATAATTTCCACATTCTGTTGGATTATCTTTCTTTGGAATGGGCATAAATATGGTGGTTGGCCAGGTAGCTGTCTTCCAAATTTCTTGGCATAGACAAGTGAGTGCTTCTAGCATTGCATATATATTTGAACCTGAATGTTTCAAAAATATATCTCCTAAGAACAAAGACTTTTCTTCCACAGCTGTTATATACTGAATGTATATCAGGAAATTTAATATTTATAGGACAATTTTCTGATCTACATTATATCCTGAAATGTAATCAATTATCCAAATAATGTCCTTGAAAGCTTTTTTTATCAGACTCAGTATTCAATCTGGGACCACATATTGCATGTTCTTGTCACATGTCTTTAGTCTCCTTCAGTCTGGAACAGTCCTCAGCCTTCACTGTCTTTCTTGACCTTGACATTTTTGAAGAACACAGGCTAGTTATTTTTTAGAATCTCCCTCAATCAGCGCTTGTCTGATTTTTCTTCATTATTATGTTCAGGCTATGCATTCTGGGAAGGAATATTACAGAAGTCTCGCTATGTCTGTCTCAGTGCATTATAACAAGAGGCATGCACTTTGTTTTGTCCCAATACTGATGATGTAAGCTTTGATCACTTGGTTAATGTGACATCTCCCAGACCTCTCTTCTATAAAGTTCCTATTTGTTCCTTGGTAACATATAATGGGTTTGTAGGGAATTTCAATGACAATATGTAAATATACTGTGGGTCATCAAACTTTTACCCACTATATTGTCTTTATTGATGAATTTCTAAATTAATCACTCCTTCTATATTTATTATTTAGAACTGAACTATAAGGAAGAGGTTTCCTTTCTCCCATTTATTGTGTTTTTAGAGGAGAACTTATAGTAGGGGCAGAAGCAAAGCAAGGAAACTAGATAGAATGGTCCTGAAATATTCCACATGAGAGGTGGTGATGGCTTCTACCAGGGTGTGTTAGCTGAGTCATGGAGAGACAAAGATAAATTCAGGCCCATAGTTATATTTCAGGCCAGGAATTGAACTTACTCCCATGGCTTCCAGCCAAACAATATTTAACAAACTCACTCACTGCCATCGAGTCGATTATGGCTCATAGTGACCACCTTTGGGTTTCTGAGGTGGTAAATCTTTACAGAAGTAGTTTGCTCACTATTCCATTCATGGCGTGGCTGGTGGGTTTGAACCACCAACCTTCTGGTTAGCAGTCAAATGCCTTAGGCACTGTGCCACAGCGCTCCTTAGCCAAACAATAGACAAGTATATAAGATAAACGTTTACACCAGCTAGGCACACTCCTTAGAATAATCAATCATGGGAGATCAGAAGGGCAATATTTTCACAGGGAGATAGCTCAGAGGGCAGTAATACATAGGAAAGAAGGACACAGGGAAAAGGTAACTACAGGAAGGAAGTGGGAAGAGAGCTGTTACATTACGGGAATTGCAATCAGTGTCATGAAACAAAATGCGTATGAAGAGTTGTATGGAAAAGGATTTGCTCTGTAAAGTTTCACCCAAATCACCATAACCATGAAAAAAAAAAAAAACTGGAAGGGATAAGAAAAAGAAAGAAAAGAAAGTAAGTTGTATTGAAAAGAAAGTTATAAAATAACATGTGTGCATAACACTATTGTTCAGAAAGTACTTGTCACATGCACTAGTTTGTTTAGCCACCAGCATAACTCGAGAGCAGGAAGGTAGCATTATTAATACCTCACCTTTATACCATATGCAAAATGTAGTTTAAACATATTAAAGGTCCCAGTAAGCAAATCATCTACCTCCAAAACCTGTGCTTGTTCCAGGACACCAGCATTTACGTCAGTGCAATCACAGAAATAAAGTGTAACTCAGGTCCCTAGCTACGTGTGCTTAAAAAGATTCTAGAGATGAAGCTGTAGCAAAATATTACTGAAAGTTTGTTGATGGCAATTCATGATAGAATAATTGTTAGAAGGATTCTTAAAACACGTTGTATCATTTGTTTTTATGTGCTGTTAAGTTGGTTCTGACTCATAGCAACCATCCTCACAACTGTTGCTGTTTGAGGCCACTGTTGTACCACTGTGTCAATCCCACTTGAGGAGAGTCTTCTTTTTTTGCTGACCCTCCACTTTACCAAATATGATGTCTTTCTCCAAGTACTTGTCCCTCCTGATAACATGTCCAAAGTACATGAGGCGAAGTCTTACCATCCTTGCTTCTAAGGAGAGTTCTGGCTGTACTTCTTCTAAGACAGATTTGTTTGTCTGGACGGCAGTCCATGGTATTTTCAATATTCTCCAACACTACAATTCAAATGCATCGATTCTTCTTTAGGCTTCCTTATTCATTGTCCAGCTTTCACATGCATATGAGACAATTGCAAACACCATGGTTTTAGTCAGTTGCTCCTTACCCCTCAAAGTGACATCTTTGCTTTTCAACACATTAAAGAGGTCTTTTATCATGATGTTGCTTATTGGTCTATTTGTGAGGATTTTTGTCTTCTTTATGTTGAGGTGTAATCCATACTAAAAACTGAGGTCTTTGATTTTCATCAGTAAGTGCTTCAAGTCCTTTTCACTTTCAGCAAGCAAAGTTGTATCATCTGCACATTGCAGGTTGTTCATTAGTTTTTCTCCCGTGCTGATAGAGAAAATTCTTCTTAACATAGCTAAGGATTATGGATTATTTGCTCAACATACAGATTACATAAGTATGGTGAAAGTATATAACCATGATATACACCTTTCCTAATTTTAAATCATGCAGTATCCCATTGTTCTGTTTGAATGACCACCTCCTGGTCTAAGTACAGCTTCTGCATGACCACAATTAAGTGTTCTGGAATTCCTATTCTTTGCAATATTATCCATAATTTGTTATGACCCACACAGTCCAATGCCTTTGCATTGTCAACAAAACACAGGTAAACATCTTTCTGGTATTCTCTGCTTTCAGCAAGATCCATCTGATAACAGCAATGATATCGCTAACTCCATATCCTCTTCTGAATCTGGCTTGAATTTCTGGCAATTCTCTTTCAATGTACTGCTGCAACCATTTTAAAATTATCTTCAGAAAAATTTTACTTGCATGTGATATTAATGGTATTGTTTGATAATTTCTGCATTCTGTTGGCTCACCTTTCTTTGGAATGGGCATAAATATAGATCTCTTCCAGCAGGTTGGCCAGGAGCTGTCATCCAAATTTCTTGGCATGGACGAGTAAGTGCTTCCAATATTGTATCCGTTTGTTGTGGAAACATCTCCATTGGTATTCCATCAATTCCTGGAGCCTAGTTTTTCCTTTGGTGCAGCTTGGACTTCTTCCTTCAATACCATTGGTTCCTGATCATATGCTCCCTCCTGAAATGACTGAATGTCGATCAATTCTTTTTGGTACAGTGACTCTACGTATTCCTCCCATTGCCTTTTGATGCTTCCTGCGTCATTCAATATTTTTCCCATAGAATCCTTCAATATTGCAATTCAAGGCTTGAAATTTTTCTTTATTTCTTACAAATATACTCTCTCAAAATATGGATGATAAGTGTGCTAACATAGCATGTTGGTTAAGAGGGTGGACTTTGAAATCAGGAATACGTTGGTCCAAAGCGTAGATCTACCAGCTACTGGCTTTGTGACTTCAGACAAGTAAGTTAACCTCCAAACTCAGTTGACTCATCTGTAAAATGGTCATGATAATAATGTTCTCCCTTATTAAGTTGTTATTAGTTCCTGTCAAGTCCATCCAACTCCTGATGACCCCATGTGTGCAAAGTAGAACTGCTCCGTATGATTTTTAAGGCTGTGACCTTTTGGAAGCAAATCAGCAGGCTTATCTGCTAAGGCATTTCTGGGTGGTTTAGAACCACTCACCTTTTGGCTAGTAGTCCAGCACTTAACCATTTGCAACACCCAGGAACTCCATACTCTCTGTAGGAACCTAAAATTATTCGGTAATAACTGCTACAAAGTATACTAGAATAGAAACTTAATTGACAAGAAAAGAGATTTGCCCATCAAACAAATGTCTTGCTACTGCTTTAAAAAAAAAAAAAAAACACACCCTCCAGATCTTAAGCTTATTTATTTATACATATACATATACCATTTAAAATCTTTTATTGAAATATAAACAAGTATGTAACTCTTACAAAGAAACTAAAGATAGTGTAAAAAAATTAAAAATTCAAAATAAACATGTTGGGTTGGCAATATGAATGATTCTGCTCTTGCCATGTGGATACTGTACATATTCTGGAAACATTTCAAAAGGAAAGGAGCTAGCTGCCTGCCTTGTCCTCAGGAGCTCTCTAACTGCCCACATATGAATCTGTTGGGCTTAGCTAATGGGTCCTGTCCTATCAGATTGAGTCTCTATCATGGCCACCTAAGATGAAACAAGATAATAATGCAGGAATCCTGGTATTTCTTGTCCATATGTAGGTTGAACACTGGTTTATCCAGACCATGTGCTGTGCAAAATTACAGGGGAAGCCTGTGTGACTTATAGAAGGTTGCATATAAATCCTGTGTTTTACAGAGTCTGATAACTTTTTATAATCATATGTAGTAATTCTATTGAATTAGAATTGTAGGACTAGATACCAAACTGCCCATAAAGCCTGACTTTCCAGTCTGACTTTTGGAGGGGTTGGTTACCTAGGAGATAGGATTTCCTTAACATAGGTACCTGTTAAGAAAGGCTATGATGTTGTTCTCACCCAGAACTGTGCCTCATAAGCACCTGTGGCGCTTTAAACGTTTGTGATGCTCTGGCATCATCAGAGACTTAGGGAGCCAGAACCTCCAGGGTGGGAGCCCAGGCATAGTGTATTTAAAGAGTTCCACTGTGATTATGATGCATAGGTACACACTAAAGGTCAAGAATTGTATCTAAATCAAGCCTTTCAGGTTTCATAAGCTACTACATAAATATGTGTATACATACATAGATATAAATTCATTTTCATAAAAATACTTAGGATTATTTAATACTTGCAAAGCTTATGCTCCTGAGAGTTTGATTAGGAAGTCAAAATGATTGTAGATTTTCCTGCTAGGTCAGCAAGGTATTTCAGAAGCTTATCACAGAGCTCTTATCAGATAAGGATGTTTTCAGCTGTAAGCAACAGAAAACCTATCTGAGTTTAAACAAACAGAAGGATATTTTTCTTACAAAACTAAGAAATCTGAAGGTAGGCAGATCAGAACTGGTGCAGTAGCACAATGATGTCAACAAAAGCCTAAGCTCTTTTCTTTCTCTCTTCTGATATCACTACCATGTTGCCTTGTTACTTCATGGTTGCAGCATGGCTACTTCAGCTCCAGGCATCATGCCTACATTCAAGGCAGAAACAACATATGGGAGAGGGACATTAGCCATGTCTTTATTGTGAAAAGAAATCTTTGGTTACATGTCTTTGGCCAGGACTCTATCTTAAGGCAATCTCTTGCTGCCAGGATGGCTGGAAAAGTGACCAGCTTTTTACCTGCTTGGTGGAAAGGAAACAAGGAGGAAAGGGGGTTAAGAATGGCCAGCACTGACTGCCATACTTTGTACATTAACTTGCTTCCCTGGCATCAGAGAAATATCTTAATTCACTTCTCTGAATCACTCTGTTTTTGTTGTTACTGTTACTGTCATTATTTTTATTACAAATAGCAACAGTAGATGCAACTACCATGCATAGACTACTTACTGTGTGCCAGCTATTGCATTAGGTGATTTTCCTATCTTGCCTCTAATCCACATGCAATTATCTTTTCTGCAAGGTGGGTGTCACTGTCCCTACTTCACAGATAATGAAACTGAGCTCTAAAAAATGATAGCATTTGCCAAAAGCTACGTACTAGGAAATGACAGCGTTAGGAGTTGAACTTAAGTTTATTTGGCTCTAAAGTCCACGTTCTTCCCAACACAGTCATTACTTCTACACTTCAAAATTTATGTTGAAGTTCTACCATTTGGTACAATGAATGTGACTTTGTTTAGAAATAATAGGGTCTTTGAAGATGTTATCAGTTAAGTAAACATGAGGTCATGATGGAGTAAGGTGGGTCCAAATCCCCATCCTTATAAAAGAGAAGACAGAGAAGGATGGCCACACGAAGATGATCTGCAAGCCCAGGAATGCCAGTGGTTACCGGAAGTTGAGAAAGATAAAAAAGGGTCTTTCCCAAGAGCCTTCAAAGAGAACAGGCCTGGTCAATACATTCATTCAAACCTACAGACAATAAGACAATAAATTTCTGTTGTTTAAAGTCACCTACTTTATGGTACTTTGTTACAGCAAACCTAGAAAACTAAGACTTAAGCTTAGGAGCCAGCTCCTCTTAAAAGCCCCAGAAGCTAAGAGCCACAAACATACACTTAGTATTCTTTGGTCATGGCAAACAAAGAAAATTCTTTGGTTCCACCATCTCTCTGCCTTCCTTGTGGCATCTTCATACACTGGCAGGGGGTCCTGTATATTAGGGCCGTGTCTTTACAGCCTGCAGATGCCAGTGGTGCGAGGAGCATGGTGAGTAAATAGCACACTCAAACGTCTGCCTGGAGCTCACAGCCATGGACGAATCACATTCTGCTTTTAAATTCTGGAAGATTCCTATATTGCTTTGTTCTAATCATAGGGCCTTAAGGTTTCTAAATTCATAGACTTATAAATATCACTTGTGTTCTTACTAAAGGATTCAGAAAAGGCTATAGACATCTGTGGGTCCTCTGAGCAGTCCTCCTGGCTCAAAAGCCTCTTAGATTTTCCCTGCAGAACAGCAGATGATCTAGGGTTTATCAAATTTTCCATTTCTATTTTTATCTCCCTTAGAAGGAAATAACCTGAAACTCATGGCTCTGCCATTATATCATCCAATATGTTTTATGTCTTGTTCCTTCTAGCTCCCTAAATTCTCTGACTTTTTGCTCTTTCAAGGAGCAAATCCTTAGGGTTGAGAGGAGAAACTAGTTTGCTTGTCTTAAAAGTGGGCAGCCCTACCCCAGGAGGCTGAAACCAGTCTGTGAGTGTAGCACATGGCGCATCATTGTCAGTTATTCTGAGACAGTTCATATTCAGCAAGTTTCTTTGTGATACCACCCTCTCTGTCCTCTTGTCTTCAGCAACTCAGCAGGAAATTAGCAGCACCACGCCTTCCCCGAATGTGGCAGGATGGAGGGAGGAGGAGATGGGTTTACCACAGAGACTCCCCACAGGTGAGGTCACCTGAACAACTCAGTTGAATTGCTACTTTCTTTTTAAAAACTATAAAATCAAGATAGACACTTCAATGGCAAGAGAAAAGGGTCCTTAAATCCCTCTTGTGGCAGATATGTTTGGAGATACCTTTCCAGCTTAAGATAATTTCCCCTTCTCTGGGAATGGCCTTCACCCTCCCCACCCATCCACAGAAGAAACTGTGCTTATTTTTTTGTGGTCCTGCCTTCCTTAGTAGGACTCCTTGGGCAGTGCAAATGGTTAAGAGCAGGGCTGCTAACTGAAAGGCTGGAAGTTAAAATCCACCCAGAGAATCCTCAGAAGAAAGGTCTGGTGATCTGCTTCCAAAAGGTCACTGCCTTGAAAACACTATTGTGGTAGTTGAGGTTGTGTGTCAACTTGGCTGGGCCTGGTTTTGAGTGGCTAGGCAGCTGGCTGTAGTTATTTCCTATGATCAGACTGGTAATCAACTTCATGCTGGAATCTACTGTGAGCAGCTGAGTAGCTGCCTTAGGGATGTGGTCTGCTTCCAGTATATCAGAAGAAGCTTTGAGAAATGTCTCTGAGCTTTGTGGCACATTGGACCCTGCATGTAGCTGAATCTTCATTTAGCAGCCTGCCATGTTGGGATCTTGGGACTGTTTCTGGACTTGAACAAGTAGCCTGCTGTGTTGCTTAATAATCTTGGGACTGTGCCACTTTATTTGTTGACATTTGGTTTGTCAGCCTCAGCAGCCAACAGCTGTCTGAATTAAGAGAAGCCTCCAGCTCCAGTGGGCTGGGAGCAAGAGGTAGAGCTGAAGCCCAAGGTCTTGGGGCTTTCACCCAGCCCCTAGAGCTGGTACTTTGAACTTGGGCTTCTAGCCCTTAAACTCTAAGAGAATAAATCCCTATTTGTTAAAGCCATACATTTGTGGTATTTTCTGTTAGAACAACATTAGAGAGCCAGAACAACTATGAAGCACAGTTGTACTCTGTACACATAGATCATTATGAGCTGGAATTGACTTGACAGCACCTAACAACAACAACAGAGAACATTGAAGGTTCTGCGCAGCAAGTTCTGTGGCAGAACAGCCTGGGAAGTGCAGTGGGCAGGGCGGAAGCAGGCACCCCAGCAAGAACCCACTGTCAAGTGAGGGACAGTGGCCCAGAGTGGCAGTGGAATAGGTACTAAGAAGTGTTCTGATTCTGCTTATTCAAGGCAGACACCTAAGACTTGATTCTTTTGAAAAGTGAGGTGTCCTTTTCCTTGGGCAAGAATTTTACTGTCTTAGAGCATCTAGTCTCATAATCCATGTTGGCTTCTGTATCCTGCCAGGTCCTTAGGCTCAGCTTGTCTTCTTACTACATGAGGCTAAGCTGTCAATCTCTCACCAAGAAGGAATTAGTATGACACATGTCCATTAATAAAATCCTGGACAAGGCTGTACATGCTTTTGCACTCTGAGTCCTCTCTGGGCTATTTGCTCAAAGAGAGGATATTTCATGCTTGTGGTTGAAGTTCAGGGGTAACAAACCGGGAGTAGTAGTTCTGAGTCTGCTCCTGTGTTTGACTCTGACTCAGGCCTCAATTTTCTCATCTATGAAATGAAGGGCTTGACTGCCAGAATCATTTATGGACCCTCTAGCTCTAACAGGTTGTGTGTTTCTGCAGATCTGAGGACTGAGTGAGTCCAACACAGAACCCAGGTCAAACCTGTGTTGCATTATAAGTCATAAAAGAAGTAATTAATGATTCTGGTCATTACTGATGGAAGGGGTTCAGCCCTGCCTCAGGTGCACAGTGACTAATCAGGACAACAGTCAGTGATGTTGTTAACTGAAAGAAAAGCAGGTCACAAAACTGAAAGCTTAGATTCTATTTATGTGAAAACAAGCAAAGACGAATGAAATACACCACAGTATTAGCAAGTGTTTTCTCTGGGAAGTGAATTGACAGTTTTGTTTTGTTTTGTTTTTTCCATTTTTTCCCCACATGTTCCAAATCTTTTGAAACCTTTTAACATAATTTAGCACATGCTTTGTTGTGGTTGTTGGTTGCTGTCAAGTCGATTCTGACTCCTGACAACCCCAGGTATACAGAGTCAAACTGCTCCATAGTGTTTTTAAGGCTGTGACCTCACAAGCCGATCACCAGGCCTGTCTTCTGAGGTGCCTCTGATGGGTTTGAACCACAATTGTTTGGCTAGTTTGTACCACCCAGGTGTCTCCTTAGTATGTGTGTGTGTGTATATATATATATACACACACACACACACACATATACAAACATATATGCATTCATAAAGGAGCTCTGGTGACATAGTGAATAAGGCATTTGGCTGCTAACTAGAAGGTCAGTAGTTCAAACTCACCAGCTGCTCCACAGAAGGTAGACAGGGCAATCTACTTCCACAAAGATTTACAGCCTTAGAAACCCAATGGGAGTCATAATGAGTCAGAATCAAACCAATAGCAGTGAGTTTGGTTTTTTTGGTACGCATTCATAAATGTGGTCTTTATATTTTCTTTCTAATTTTGATTGTTTCCCTTTTCCCCTTCTTTTCTTCCCCTCAGCCCACTGACCTGGCACATTGGCCCATAGCCAGAGACCCATTTCTATAGCACAACAGTATTACTTGGGTAATTATATAGCAATCAATTATTCCTTTATTCTTTTTTAAAAATTGACACCAAGTCACAGCCTTGAAGTGTCCATCTCATATGAGAATCCTCCTGCTCAGACTTTTTTTCTGATGAGCAGGACAAAGGGTGGATGACAAACCTAGAGACAAGTGCATAGGGACATTTCCTAATGTTTTTAACTAACAGGTTGGCTCCTGTCATTTGTAAAATAACCAGCCAGCTTTGTGAGTGGAGTGGCTTTACAGTCTCTGGTGATGCCAGATTTTAACTTGGGCAAATTACCAGTGGACATAAGGTTTTGTTTTTTAATTGTGGTAAAATATATGTAACAAAACATTTGCCCTTTCAACCATGTATACGTTTCAGTGACAACAATTACATGTTTCCAAATTTTCCCATCCACCACTTCTCTTTCTGTTTATCATACAGTGGTAGCTTGTGTGTTGCTGTGATGCTGGAGGCTATGCCACCAGTATTTCAAATGCCAGCAGGGTCACCCATGGTGGACAGGTTTCAGTGGAGCTTCCAGACTAAGACAAACTGGAAGAAGGATGGGGCCTTCCACTTCTGAAAAGTAATCTTTTCAGAAGTGGAAGGCCCCATCCTTCTTCCATTTTTCCACTGAAAACCTTATGAATAGTAGTGAAACACTGTCTGATATCTGACAGAAGATAAGCCCCTCGGGTTGAAGGCACGCAAAATACAACTGGGAAGAGCTGCCTCTGCAAAGTAGAGTCAACCTTAATGATGTGGATGGTGTAAAGCTTTCAGGACCTTCCTTTGCTGATAGGACATGACTCAAAATGGGAAGAAATATTCCTATTAAGCTGCAAATATTCGTTAGTAATTGGAACATGGAATGTACAAAATTCGAATCTAGGAAAATTGGAAGTTGTCAAAAATAAAATGGAATGCATACAGATTGATATCCTAGACATTAGTGACCTGAAACAGACTGGTATTGGTCATTTTGAATCAGACAGTCATACGATTTACTATGTTGGGGATGACTAATTGAAGAGGACGGTGTCACATTCATGATAAAAAAGAACATTTCAAGATCTATCCTGAAGTACAATGCTGTCAGTAATAGGATAATGTCTATATGCCTACAAGTTAGACTAGTTAACACTAAACTAAAAAAAAAAAAAAAAACTCACTCCCATTGAGTCGGATCCAACTCATAGCGACACCTCCTTGGGTTTCTGAGGTGGCATCACTACAGAAGTAGATTGCCCAACCTTCCTTCTGAGGAATGACTACTATTATTTAAATTGACACATGAACCACTAAAGCCAAAGATGAAGAAATTAAAGATTTTTACCAACTTCTACAGTCTGAAATTAACCAAATATGCAATCAAGATGTATGAATAATTACATTGGTAGTGGGAAAATACGGCCTTGGTGATAGAAATTATGCCAGAGATCACATGATAGAATTTTGTGAGACCAATGATTATTCATTGCAAATATATTTTCAATAATATAAACGGAGACTATACACATGTACCTTGCCAGATGGATTAGCCAGAAATCAAATCAACTACATCTGTGGAAAGAGGCAATAGAGAAGTTCAATATCATCAGTTAAAACAAGGTCAGGAGGTGACTGTGGAACAAACCATCAATTGTTCATATACAAGTTCAAGTTGAAGCTAAATAAAATTAAAACAGTCTAGGACAGCCAAAATGTAACCTTGATTATATGCAACTTGAATTTAAAGACCATCTAAGGAAGAGATTTAATGCATCGAACACCAGTGACCAATGATGAATTGTGAGATGACATCAAAAACATTATACATGAAGAAAGCAAGTGATTATTAGTGGTTACCAGGGGTAGGAGGGAGAGGGGAAGGGGAAGCTTTTGTCTGTAGGACATTAAGTTTATGCTAACACTGGTGGAATATTTTAGAAAAGGATAGCAATAATGGTGGCATCACATGAAAAATGTCATCAATGTCCCTGAGCTGTAAATGTGGAAGTTGTTATGTTGGCAAGTGTCTTGTTGTGTATGTTTTCACCACAATAAAAAAGAAAGAAAACAAATGGTCATTAAAAAGACAAGAAAGGAAGAAAAGAGCAAAATGGATGTCAGAACAGACTCTGAAACTTGCTCTTGAGTAGAGACTAGCTAAAGCAAATGGAAGACATGATTTAACAAAAGAGCTGAACAGAAGATTTCAAAGGGCAGCTTGAGAAGACAAAGTAAAATGTTATAATGAAATGTGCAAAGACCTGGAATTAGAAAAGCAAAAGGGATGAACGTGGTTGGCATTTCTGAAACTGAAAGAACCGAAGAAAAAATTCAAGCCTCAAATTGCAATACTGAAGGCTTTTATGGGCAAAACATTGAATGACGCAGGGAGCATCAAAAGAAGCTAGAAGGAATACACAGAATCACTGTGCCAAAAAGAATTGGTTGACATTCAACCATTTCAGGAGGTAGCATATGATCAAGAACCAACGGTATTAAAGGAAGAAGTCAAAGCTGCACTGAAGGAATTGGCAAAAAACAAGGCTCCAGGAGTTGATAGACTACCCATTGAGATGTTTCAACAAACAGATGCAGCACTGGAGGAGGTTACTCATTTATGCCAAGAAATTTGGAAGACAGCCACCTGCCCAAGTGATGGAAGAGATCCATATATGTGCCCATTCCAAAGAAAGGTGATCCAACAGAATGTGGAAATTATTGAACAATATCATTAACATCACACACAAGTAAATTTTTGCTTAAGATACTTCAAAAATGGTTGCAGTAGTATATTGACAAGGAACTTCTACAGATGTAAGCTGGATTCAGAAAAGGACATCAAAGGAGGGAATATCATTGCTGATGTCAGATGGATCTTGTCTGAAAGCAAAAAATACCAGAAAGATGTTTACCTGGGTTTTATTGACTATGCAAAGGCATTCAACTATGTGGATCATAACAAATTATGGATAACATTGTGAAGAATGGGAGTTCCAGGGCTCTTAATTGCACTCATGAGGAACCTGTGTGTAGACCAAGAGACTATCATTCAAACAGAACAAAGGAATACTGCGTGGTTTAAAATCAGGAAGGGCATGGGTCAGAGTTGTATCCTTTCACTATACTTGTTCAATCTCTATGCTAAGCAAATAATTTGAGAAGCTGGACTATATGAAGAAGAACATGGCATCAGAATTGGAGGAAGACTCATTAACAACCTGCGATATGTAGATGACACAATTTTGCTTGCTGAAAGTGAAAATAATTTGAAGCACTTAATGATGAAGCTCAAAGACTACAGCCTTCAGTATGGATTATACCTCAACGTAAAGAAAAATCTTCACAACTGGACAAATAAGCAGCATCACCATAAATGGAGAAAAGATTGAAGATGTCAAGCATTTAATTTTACTTGGATCCACAATTAATGCCCATGGAAGCAGCAGTCAAGAAATCAAGTATTGTATTACACTGGGTAAATCTGTAAAAGACCACTTTAAAGTGTTAAAGAGTAAAGATGTCACTTTGAAGACTAAGGTGTATCTACCTCAAGACATGATATTTTCAATCACCTCATATGCATGTGAAAGGTAAAGGAGACCAAAAAATTAATGCCTTTGAATTGTGGTGTTGGCAAAGTTACTGAAACCACCATGGACTCCCAGAAGAATGAACACATCTGTCCTGGAAAAAGTATGGCCAGAATGCTCCTTAGAAGCAAGAATGGCCAGATTTCATCTTACCTACTTTGGTCATGTTGTCAGAAGGGACCAGTCCATGGAGAAGGATGTCACGACTGGTAAAGTAGAGGGTCAGTGAAAGAGCAGAAGACTCTTAATGAAGTGGATTGATACAGTCGCTGCAACAATGGGCTCAAGCAAAGAAAGGATTGTTAGGATGGCGCGGAACCGGGCAGTGTTTTGTTCTGTTGTACATAGGGTTGCTATGAGTCAGAGCTGACTCAACAGCACCTAACTACAACAACAACAAAGTTTTCCATCACCCTTAACAGAAACTCACTCACTGCCGTTGAGTCAGTCCCAACTCATAGTGACCCCTCCTTGGGTTTCTGAGGCGGTATCACTACGGAAGTAGATCGCCCAACCTTCCTTCCGAGGAGTGGCTGGTGGGTTTGAACCACCAGCCTTATGGTAAGCAATCAAATGCCTTAGGCACTACGTCACCAGAGCTCCTAACAGAAACTCAGTCCCCCTTAAACACTAACTTCCCACTTCCCCCTTTTACCCTTCCTGGTTACCATGAATAAACATTGGTTTCTGTGCATTTGCTTATTCTAGATATTTCTTATAAGTGGAATCATGCAGTATTTGTCCTTTTGTTTCCGACTTATTTCACTCAGCATGTTTTCAAAGTTCATCCATGTCACAATATGGATAAATTTCATTTCTCTATGGCTGGATAATATCTCATGGTATGTATATACCACATTTTGTTTATCCATTCATTTGTTATGGTCTCTTGGGTTGTTTCCACCCTTGGCCATTGTGAATAACGCTGCAACAAACATTGGTATACAAGTATCTGCTTGCATTCCTGCTTTCAGTTCTTTGGTGTATACACCTACCAGTGGAATTGCTGGGTCACTGGATAACTCTATCTTTAATCTTTGTAGAACCACCAAACTTAGACATACAAGTTTTTAATATGTAGTTCCCATTAATAGACTGTTGTTGTTGTTGTTATGTGCCATCATGAACAGACGAGGGAACTATTTATGGGTGAGATTGGGACTGGGGGTGGGGTGATAGAATGCCAAGTCCTGCACTAAACTGTCCTATAGCTATGACTTCATATAGAAACTGCTAAAAGCTTAAGAGATATCTAATTGGTCATTCTAACCTAAAAGGCAGGCAAACCCTCACTAGACAGGAACAGGATAGATGATGGCCCCATGTGACTGAGAAAGATGCTGGCTGGATCACTTCCTGCCAAGGAAAGACATCTTGGTGAGATTCAGAGCCCTAAATTCTGGGCTACCTCAGTCCTTTGAGTCTTTCCTAGAACATGTATTTTTAAAAGTGTGCATATTTTAAAATATGTGTCTCTGTGTATTTTTTTCCTTCTTCCCTTCAACCTCTGTGAATCAGCATTCAGTGGTAGTGAGAAGAAAGCCTCATGTGAACCGGAATGTATGAACAATGTATGTGAGAGCTTCTAGGTTCCCAGAGAAAGAAAGACCTCTAAGGAGAAGGTCCAGGAGGCTGAGGCAGGCAAGCTGAAAACCATGGAATTACAATCTACTTGGCGTACTGCCTAAGGTATTTGACTGCTAACCAGGAGGTTGGTGGTTCAAACCCACCAGCCACTCCTTGAAAGTAAGACAGGGCAATCTAGCTCTGTAGAGATATCGCCTCAGAAACCCAAGCAAGGGTCTCTATGAGTTAGATTTGACTCAGTGGCAGTGAGGTTTTTTTTTTTTTTTTTTTTACCAGAAGGAATCAGAGCTCTGGTGGCACAGTGGTTAAAATGCACAACTGCCGATCTAAAGTTTACGATTAGAACCCACTAGCCTCTCTACAGTAGAAAGATGTGGCAGTCAGCTTCAGTAACGATTTACAGCCTTGGAAAATGAGGCAGTTCTCTGCTATCCTACAGGGTCACTGTGAGTTGGAATTGACGCTACAGCAGTGGTTTAGTGGGACCAGAAGGAAGTGGACATAACACAGATGTTAGGCATAGAGAGGCCTTGTAGGATATTCACCTCACCCTCTCTCTTTGCAGTTGAGGGAACTGACACCCAAAGATGTTAAGGAGAAAAAGCTCATTCTTCAGACAGCTCAGTGACGACTCATTACACTCAAGCACATTTGCCTGCTTGAGTCTAGAATTGACAGTTGTTATTAAGACTTTGTCTCTCATACTTTGGTCATGTTGTTAGAAGGCAAGAATCCCTAGTGAAGGATATCATGCTAGATAAAGTAGAAAGTCAGCAAAATGTTGAAGACCCTCAACGAGATGGATTGACACATTGGCTGCAATGATGAGCTCAAGTGTAGTGACGATTCTGAGGATGGCGCAGGACTGGGCATTGTTTTGTTTTGTTGTTCAGAGGGTCACTGGGAGTCAAAACTGATATGATGGCACCTGACAACAACAATTAAGAAGAGGACTCAAAGAGAACTTTTTTCTTCTTTTGTCCTGGTGAACCAAAGTGTTATGGATTCCTTGAAGGCCGCCAGCTCAAACTGTTACGACTCTCTTTACCCTCTCTTAATGAAAATGTAACTGAATCTTCATCTTTCAGTGTACTGGGGAAAGGTTGGGCAGTGTTTACACTTAGGGTATATTTGATAAATTACTTGCAAACCTCATTTTCAAGGTCCTCTGAGTAGAGGAAGAAACTTTAGAAACAAATTTAATTTTTATTGTGCTTTGGGTGCAAATTTACATAGCAAACTTGTTTTACATTCAACGGTTATGCACATCTGATTTCATGGCCCCAACCATAACAGACTCTCCTCCCCTCTACCCTCTGTGATCACCCCCTCCCTCCCTGTGCCATTCTCATCCATGCCTTTCTCTGTCCAGCTTTCTCTCTATGTGAATGCTGCCCCTCTGGTGTCTCATAGCTGCTTGATCCACGGATTGCATCTCTCTAGAGTAGGTGGATACGTTGCTCTGGGGTAGGTATTCTGCATGTAGGTCTTTCTACTGTTGCTCTGAGAGTCGATCCAGAAACTTAAATTTTTGGTTAAAAAGTCAGTGTTCATTTTGCTGTTGAGTCAGTTCTGACCTGCAGAGACCCCCTTTGTGTCAGAGAACACTCTGGAGGGTTTTCAGTGGCTCATTTTTAAGAAGTAGATCACCAGGCTTTTCTTCCAAGGTGCCTCTGTGTGGACACAAACCTCCAGCCTTCCGGTTAGCAGCGAGCTCTTAACCGTTTGTGCCACCCAGAGACTCCTCATTCTTGGCAATTCAATATTATTTCTGGTAACCCTAAGGAAGTGCATTGTCCTTTAACACAGTCTTTCAACACACCTTGAAAGATTGGCTTTGGGACATGCATGCCATGCAGTTGAAATTCACATCAGTATTACCATGTGTTTACATACCATGATGCTCTCTCCTTACAGATTATAAATGACAGCAGAGGATTTCCAACTTTTTTTATAAGCCCACTGGGTCAAAACTCCTATGCTAACTGATTTTTAAATAACTTATGTCCCTAAAAATCTCCTTAATATCTAAGAAGTCCTGCTCGGATTAAGAATAGAACTGTTTTAAAGAAAATGTTAAAATAAAAAGTTAAACAAAACCACAAATATGTACATATATTACAATAAATTAGTTACCAAAATTTTGTGATCAATATTCGTAACCCACAGTGCACAAGAGTATACTCAACAAAGATTCATTAAAGATATTTAGTATCAATTGTTTAAGTACAAATGGTCTTTTGAAATGCTGAAAAGCCACCATGTCCTCAAATAGTTTATAAAATACCTCTTTACTCTCATTAGGAGCTCTGATGGCGTAGTGCCTAAGGCATTTGACTGTTAACCAGAAGGCTGGCGGTTCAAACCCATCAGCCACTCCTCAGAAGGAAAGTTGGACAATCTACTTCTGTAGTGATACCACTTCGGAAACCCAAGGAGGGGTCCTATGAGTCGGATCCAACTCAACGGCTGTGAGTTTGGTTTTTTGGTTTTACTCTCATTGGTTTTTTAAAAAACTGTCAAATTGTTAGTGATTTCATTCCTATAGACAGACCTGTGAAATAGAATATTACAAACTCCGAATTCTTCTCAAGGTGTTTGGGAAATATTTTCTTGAGAGCATTCACATGATCTCTGTCCTCTGAGATGCCCTTGCCTCTCAAATAATGGCAGACATAGGAAATGTATCTTTTTTTAAGGAAAGAAAAATGATAGATCCTCAAGGGAAATGAACAGATGAAAGAATGAAGGAATCCACATATCTGAGCTACCCAATGATCTCCCTTGTCTCCTGGATGCAGCATTACATTAAGAGGGGCAGTGTACTCCCAAACAGGTCCCTGAGTGGCACAAGCAGCTTATGCTTGAACCCACCCAGGGGCATCATGGGAGAAAAGCCTGGCAATCTGCTTCCATAAAGATGGCAGCCATGGGAACCCCACGGAGCTCAGCTCCATAGACTGTAACCTGTGGGGTCATTGTGAGTCAGAATCCACTCAATGGCAATGGTTTTTTTTGTTTTATTTTATGTTGTTTAAAATACTTTTGGAAGGAATCTGATGGGAAAATGGTACAGCTGAATTAATTCATAAGCAAAAGTAATGTCTTTATCTCTCTATCAGCAGGCTTTTCACTGAATTACTCCTGCCTGGTGCGATTCTCTCTCCACCCCCCTCTCTATTTCCCCAGTGATTCCTGACACCCACTGGCCAGGAGGCGAGCAGTGAATGTGTGGCTGCAAGCTCCCTTCTCTTGGTAGAAGCTAAGTGACCTGAAGAGGCATCGCATCTTCAGCTTTGTTGCCATTCTCACCTTTTGTCTAAAAGAATGATACACTTTGTCTGGATATTGTTTTTCAAATGGTTTGCTATAGAAGAGACATGGGCTTTTTTAGAAAGCAGCTTCTGGCATAAACCGAGTTATTTTGTGACTCTAAGCTCTTTGAGAAGGCACTGTGCATCAGAAAGCCAGCAGTAAAAGCGATGGTTGCTAAGGGAACAATTGAATTGCTGACACAGAGACATATGATGTGACTGAAAACTCTTTTTTCTTCTCTTGCCACATGGAAGAGAAGGCAGAGGAGTCAGGGGACGGGAGGGGGGGTGGATGGCGGATGGTCCTTGCTGGCTATTAGAAAGCTAAGAGGCCAGATTAGCCCATTTGAAGTTAGCCGAGAGGGGGTGAGTTTGCTAGTAGTTCAAGGTGAGAAAAGCTGAGAGCAGCTGGAAAGCTGGGGACAAGTTAGTGGAGGCTGAGGCTGAGGGTGAAATTGTGATTCAGAATGAGCTGGAACAGAAGCCACCTACTAATCAGACTGACATTTGGCCGTAGTGATGACACAGTGAGATGACACAGTGAGAAAGGCACTTAATCATATATATATATTTCACCATTTCCTAAATACTTACATATGCTTTTTAATTGATGATTCATTCACTCATGTACCACTCAATTGCCATCTTTATTCGGGTATAATTTACATACCTTAAAATCCATCCATTGTAACTGTATAAATTATCGTTTAGTGATTTTTCTTTTAGCAAATTTGTAGTGTTCTGCAATCATTTTCACAATCCAGTTTTAAAATACTTCTGTCTGGTCCAAGAGTTCCCTTTAACACATTAACAACCAATCCTTGCTGGCTTTCACAGACCCAGGCAACTACTGAACTGCTGTCTATCTCTGTATCCATCCAAAAAACCCACTGCCATTGAGTCCATTCTGATTCATAGTGACCCTATAGGACAGGATAGAACAGCCCCATTGGGTTTCCAAGGCCGTAAATCTTTATGGAAACAGACTCCTCATCTTTCACATCTGGTGGGTTCAAATGGCCAACGTTTTGGTTAGCATTTGAGTGCTTTAACCATTGTGACAGCAGGGCTCTTTTTCTATCTCTATAGATTTGCTTTTTCTAAAAATTTTATATAAATGGAATCATACAATCTGTTGTTTTTTGTGGCTTATTTCATTTTGCACAATGTATTTGAGGCTCTTCCACATTGTATTATGTATTAGTAGCTTATCTTTCAAATGCCGAATAGTATTCCATTTTATGGCTATATCACATGGAGTTCATCTATTCTCCAGTAGATGGACATTTGGGTTTTTGCAGTTTGGGGTTATTATGAGCTCTGGTGGCATAGTGCCTAAGGCACTTGACTGCTAACCAGAAGGCTGGCTGTTCAAACCCACCAGCCACTCCTTGGAAGGAAGGTTGGGCAATCTACTTCCATAGTGATACTGCCTTGGAAATCCAAGTAGGGGTCGCTATGAGTCGGGTCCAACTCGATGGCACATAACAACAACGACAATAATGGGTATGTAGTAGTATCTCATTACAGGTTTTATTTACATTTTCCTAATGACTAATGACGTTGGGCATCTTTTCAAACATTCCTAAATGCTTACATTAGGAAAAATATTTGAAATATACAGTTTTTATTGGAAAATCTGAAGACCAAAAAACTATGAACTAAAACAAACATCTAAATGTTCTCTGTTAGATTTTATAGAAGAGTATTTCACACTGTAAGCACCTGCAATCAGAATCATGTGCAAATCCCCTTAGCCTACAGAAGCAATTCACTGATGGTGCAAATGGTAATGGGCTTGGATGCTAACCAAAACGTTGGAGGTTTGAGCCTACCTACAGGCACCTCAGAAGAAAGGCCTACTGATCTGCTTCCAAAAACCAACCACTGAAAAGCTCAGTGGAGCACAGTTCTCCTGTGACACAAACAGGTTTGCCATGAGTTGGGATGGACTCCATGGTAACTTGTTCAGCAGCCCTTCCAGGTCATTCTTATGCCCAGTAGGGTTGAAGGGCCACCACCTTAACCTGAGGTATTTTTGCTCATCTGGTGACCACTGTACTGATTACAGTTTCAGGAGTCACTAATCTAGGGCTTTAAGAAACAAGGAGCCCTGTAAGACACACTTTTGCCACAGTGTCATGAATTCAATGTGTGAAATTTCAGAGAAAGTATCTTTCTGACTCTAGATTTCTTCTCTGAAAAGAGACAAATTAGAATACATCAGACTCAACATATATAATCTTGTGTGCAATTACTGTACAAAGGATTACAAGAACCTGATACTCATTCCCCTTATAATAAGGTGGACTAGAGGAATGCAAAGGAGCCTGGTGGCTCAACCATTCATTATGTGTTCAGTTACTAACCAAAAGGTTGGCAGTTCAAACCTACTCAGTGGCTCTGTGGGCAATCTGCTTCTGTAAAGATTGCAGCAAGAAAACTCTATAGGGCCATTCTACTCTGTCACATGACATTGTTATGAGTAGAACTAGCACCCACCACCACTACCCAGAACAACAGAGGAATGTAGACCCTAGAACACACTGCATGAGGTAGGGTAAGTGCACGAAGTGCAAATATGAAAACACAGTGCCAACCAAGCTCATGAAAATTTTAGCCATTTGACATTGCTTTAGTATCATTTCCAAAAAGAAAGCTTCAGCTTTATTGTCAGGTCAGCTAAAAGCTCATCAGTAAATGGCTGCCATCCTTTCTCTGCAGGACCATGAGTGTAGTGGTCCCCAGACCAATACAAGCATCTTAATCAATGCCACTGGTTCCTCAGATACTTACCTCTTGAGGTTGACCCGCCTAAATGATTTAAAAACTGCTTTTAGACTTAGTTTTGTTATTATGACTAGGTCAACTTTATGCACCCATTTGTAAGCACTATTGCTGTTACCAAGGCCTTGGGGAAGGGTTTAACTTTAAAAGGAAGGTTTAGGATTCAATGAGACGCAGTCTTTGTACCCCATGATGATGGCTTGAAGCAGAAAATATTAATAAAACTGGTAGAAAAGGGTTCAAAGGATTTTAAAGTGGAGGTGGGGCTGGTGGCCTGGAATCTTACCAAGAAACAGTTTTCTTTCCATAAGAAGTCAGGCTAAAAAGGGAATCTTCCCATTTGTACTTCAAACTAGTTTTAAATACGTTAGGAAAAAATATATATACACACAACAAACCTCCCACCCAGACACCCTCCCACTGGCTGTTAATTCTATTTGAATGGTCGTGGGTGGCATCCTGCGCAGCCAATACAGCATTGTGCTACTCTCCCTGTCTCCAGGGGCATGCAAAGTACGTACACATGACGAAAGGACAGAATACTAACTCTGCCCATGCTCTTTGTGGGATTCTTTCCCTACAAATGTCTACTTAGAGGCATTGTGAAGTAGAATTGCGTTGTAAGAACCCGGAACTGCAAACATTTATAATTACTAGGCACAAATTACTTGGCAATGAAAATTGGAACAATTAGCAAACCCTTGTAAGGAAGGAATGCTGAACGTGAAACAACTTGAGAATGGATTAAAAATGGACCTATTATTCTTTGACTCAATTAAGTGCATATAGTATATTCAATATGTTTTTGCCAAACCATATATTTATCTAACCCAGTGGAGAGTGAGGGCGGGGCTACTCCTTGGCAAGATACATTAGCACCAGCCCTGCCCCTCACCAACCTTGGAATGAAAGGAACAAACGGTTCCTTCAAATGGCTGAGAGCTAGCTTGGTTGCACAATAGCTTGTAAAATGATGTCAAGATCATTGAGTTAGTTTTTGTAATGGTCACACTTATTTTTTCTTTTTAAATAGAAATTAACATTGCAGAAATGGGACATCTGAAATAACACCATTTAGTAATGTGATTTTTTTTTTTCTTTAGATAAATCCAGATTATGGGCATACTGTTCCCTCTATTTGCCCAGATGGTAAACTAGACACTTTGGTTGGAAGTGGGCTTTAGAATTGGCACACAAGGAGAATTTCTGTCTTACTAAAGTAAAAATATCAAGTGTCCTGTTAATAGTTTTACATTTTCAAAGGACCATGAAAACCTTTCCTGGCTTGTCTCTGTGCACTTTATTTAAAAAATTTAATCGGTATAGTTATTGTTGATGACCACTCTTTGGCGAAGATGTAATCAGGGTCTCAGTCACCATCAGAGCTTGAGGAGACTGTGAAGACCCTCTGGGCCTCACATCTCCCTGCAAGCAAAGTGAACCCTCATCTTCTGGCTCCTTGTCCAGGCCTCACCACAAATCACTCAGTCTCAGGTCTACGCAGAAAATAATTCTCAAGAACCAAAGTGGGATGTGCTGCCTGTCTGACCCCTGCAGTGATCTTCCAGCAAGGATTTCTTTCTCTTTTTTTTTTTTGGGGGGGGGCGGGTACTGCCTTCTACTATCTCTCTGTGTCTCTGTTTCTGTCTCTCCCTCTCTCTCTCTTCTTTGTCTGCTTTTGTTTTTTCTTTAAGGGTCATCTTTGCTGTGATGCAAATACTCACTTTCATTCTTCAAGTAAACTTTTTGATTCTTGGAATCCACCCACTGGCAATTCTTGTCCTGACATTTATTTTTATAAACTTCTTTCTGTTTCAACTTTGTACACCTTCCAAGTGAAAGCCCTCTACCCCTTTTATGGGGTAACTTTTTATTTTGAAATAATTTCAGAATTACAGAAAACTTGCAAGAATACTACAATGAACCCATACAGTCTTCCCCCAGCTTGTCCAGCGGTTACCGTTTCCCCGCACTTGCTATCGTTTTGTTCAGTGCATACACGTACCGTTAGTCTGTGTCTGAACCATCTGAGAGCGAGTTACAGAAGTGATGCCTGGTACCTTCAGTGTATACATTACTCTAAAAAGCTTTGCATTTCAATGCAGGAGGAGGAAAAAAAAAGCAGATAAGCAAAAAGACGGAAATAAAAATCCATCTGGAATCTCACCACCCAGAAATAAACATTGTGCTCTATATTCTTCCAATTCTTTTCCATGCATGTATTCAAAATTTTAACACAAATGTGATATTCTACCAGCCCTGGTTTTAGAGGCAACAAAGCACGATGGGAGAGCTCTGGTTGTGAAATCAGCCTGGGTTCAAATCCCATATACAGCACTTACCAGCATTAGCCTCATGGGCAAGGAACTACCTCTCTGAGCCTTAGTCCCCATGGATGTTTTAAGGATCAAATGTGATAATATACATAAAGCAATTAGCACAACTTGCACATAGTAAGAACTCAGTAAATGCTAGCTGTTTATTATGCAATAATGTGGTTATTACTTTCATTCTTCAAAGAAACTTAGTTTATTCAACTAATAACCTACTGGTTATGCAAGTTTTTTCTGTTCTTCGCTATTATAGACAAGCTTCTAATAAACATCTGTACTGTTGTTAGTTGCTATCAAACGCAATCCACTGCTGCTGAGTTGGATCTGACTCATAGAGACCCCTCCTTGGGCTGCCGAGGCAGTATCACTACGGAAGTAGATTGCCCAACCTTCCTTCCGAGGAGTGGCTGGTGGGTGGGTTTAAACCTCCAGGCTTCTGGTGAGCAGTCAAATGCCTTAGGCACTTCGCTACCAGAGCTCCCAGTTGCTGTCGAGTAGGCTCCAAATCATGCAGACCGTGTGTGCAACAGAACAAAACGCTGCCTCATCCTATGCCATCCTCACAAGGTTTGATATGTTTGAGCTCATTTCGCAGCCACCATGTCAATCCATCTCATAGAGGAGTTCCCTCGTTTTCACTGACCTTCTGCTTTACCAAACATCATGTTCACAGTGTTGAATAGTGTCCTGTAAAAATTCATATCCACCCAGAATTCAGAATTTGACCTTATTTGGAAATAGGATCTTTGCAGATGTAATAAAGTTAAGATGAGCTCATACTGGATTAGGATGGACCCTAACTCCAATGACTGGTGTCTTTATAAGAGAAAACCAAGCCCGTTGCAGTTGAGTCGACTCCATATGCTGCAGTATAGAAGTTCCATGGGGTTTTCTTGGTTGTAATCTCTACAGAAGCAGACTGCCAGGCCTTTCTTCTGTGGTACCACTGGGCAAGTTCAAACTATCAACCTTTAGGTTAATAGTCAAGTGTAAAGGCCCCACCAGGGGACTTTCTTAGAGAAGGAAGAGGGAGATTTGGACACAGACAGACAAAGAAGACATGCAGGGAAGAAGGCCACATGAGGATGGAGACAAGAGACTGGAGTGATGCAACTGTAAGCCAAGCAATGCCAAGGACTGCCAGTAACCGTCAGAACCTAGGAAGACACAAAGAAGGAATCTGCCCTAGAACCTTCAGAGGGAGTGCAACTCTGCTGACACCTTACTTTTGGACTCCTAGCCTCCAGAACTGTGAGAGAGTAATTTCTATTATTTTAAGGCATCCAGTTTGTAGTAATTTGTTATGGCAGCCCTAGGAAACTAATGCAGCATGCTTATGACTTTATTTCAAAATATTTTTGCATATTCATGATTCTTTCCTTAGGATAAATTCCTAGCAGTAGATAGCTAAGCTTCCAAAATTCTAAGGCTTTTGATTAAACAGGTTTTTTTCTTTTTTTGACTGTGTGGTTTTATGATTGATTTTAGTTGTCTGTTTTGGAAAATCAGTTTTGCACAGCAGTCTGGAAGCCCATCTTAGTTTTTCCCAAATCACTATTTCTAGAAATGCACAGTATGTTAAACGTCTGATAACGTTTAACGCCTGTTCATCAGGTGGTTCTTCTCTTGATGGTAACTCATAGTATGGCCAGAGAGAAGACACGCAGCAGAGTGTGTGAACGGAGGGCCAGGGCTGTACAGAGAGCAGTGTGGGCAAGGGGGAAAATACGTTTCTGTGGAGTTAACTCTGACTCATGGCAACTCCATGTCTGTCAGAGTAGAACTGTGCTCCACAGGGTTCTCATTGGCTGATTTTTGGAAGTAGCCTGTCAGGCCCTTTCTCTGAGCCACCACTGGGTAGATTAAACCTACAACATTTCAGTTAGCAGCTCAATATATTAACCCTTTGTTTGCACCACCCAGGTTAGCTGTGGGACAGGGTGAGGCATCAAATCTGTAACAAAGTCACTAGATTTTGCAAAGCAGTTTTGAACACTCAGGTAGACGGTAAACCACAACAACCGTGGCAGGAAAACAGTCCACCACAAATAAAAGCCTAAAAGCTCCATCTGACACTGCAGGGTTCACTTCTTAATAAGAAATTGCTCAGCAGTTCAAAGGTCTTGGTTCAAAGCCCTCACCACACGTTAGAGAAGTGCAAGGGGCCATCTTTCCGGAGTAACCCTGAGGCCACAGGTGATTCCCAACGGGCTTCACAAGGGCATACAACGTTTTAGAGGCTACCCATCATCTTTGTCAGTCCTGACTCTCCTTGGGCCCCTTCCTCCTAAGTACAGTGGTAAGGTGGGAGAAGTAGAAAAGGGAAAGGACCGTGGTGGTCCCTGCTGCAGCCAGAGTACTTTGCTTTCCAAATTTAATTCTGGTTTTCATTATGTCAGAACACAGAGACATTTGTACAAATGCACAAACAAAGCAAGTCATAAATAAGATGACTAAAGGCACCAGCATACTAAGGCACTGGCGCTGCTACAGCTACATCTCCTCCTGGAGCAGTTGCACAAAACTTTAGTCAGCTTCTGTTGACCACAATTAGAAAATAATGCCAGTATAGGTCATGCCTACAAATGATATGTAAGAACATCCAAACAGTTCGGGGATGAAAACAAAGAAATGAACCACATACACACCAAGACACACACACCCAACCCTTTCTCCATCTCCCTCTAAAATGCTATTTTTCTTTTGTCTGGCAATAATTTTTTTAAAAAGAAAATTGAAAAAACAATTTAAACAATTTTAAAAAGTTCTAACAAGGGATGAATTTGAAGGTATCTCAAAATCTATATTTAGCTGTGCAGAGGTCTTGTGAAAACTTGTTTTTATTTTGATTCCTGTGGGTTCACACCCCTGGAGTTTCATTTTGAGTTTTAGGGTTAAATGAGTTTCAAAATGAAACTCGCTCAATTGTCAAAATTTCCCCCACGATCTAATTTTTAAACACGGAGACTCTCTTATTCCATACGATTTTGACTATTAGTCTTTCCCCAGAATTCCTCTCCTCTCCCTCTAGGACCTGGGCTATCTTTCTCTTCCCATTCCCTTTTTAATTCCTCTTCTCCTTTTCTCAATGCCTAGGGAAAATATGAGCAGGAGCTAAGGAACCACCCTTGGTTTAGGTGTCAGAAGAGTTGAGCTTACACTCTTCCTCCTGGGGGATCAAAGCAAATTTGATAAGATCTTGCCTCCATTTCCCCATGGGAGAAATGGGGTGCGATATGACTTTCTCTTTTTTGGACAAACAGGTACTCTGATGAGTGAAGAGAGGAATGAATTATTAAAACCAATCTGTAATGAGACAATAAAGTGAACGAGCTAAGCAACAGTCTGAACTTTCTCTGTTATCACATTTTATTGGGATTATTATATCTCATTGAATTTTTTTAACTGTTAAACATTATGCTAAACATGATTTGGAATGTTTGGAATAATGCATAACTGGCAAAGTGCTCAGCTATTAGCCTAAAGGTTTGGTGGTTAGAACCCACTCAGAGGCACCTGGGAAGACAGTCCTGAGGACCTGCTTTTGAAAGTTCACAACCTTGAAAACGCTGTAAGTTCTACTCTGCACACGTGCGGTTGCCGTGAGTCGTCACTGTCACTGAGTCACTGACACTAACAACAACAATAAACATTTTGCAAACTGTTTTTTAACTTTAGGTCTATATTTAGGTTGTATTCATTTCCTAGGATCACTGTAACAAATTACCATAAACTTGGTGGCTTAAAACAACATGATTTTTATAATTTTACTGTCTGAAGTCCAAATTTTAGCTCAAATTAAGGGGTCAGCAGGGATGCATTCCCTCTGGAGCCCCCAAGGGAGAAACCATTTCCTTGCTTTTTCCAGATTCTGAAGTGCCTGCACTCCTTGGCTTGTGGCTGTATCACTCTGACCTCTCTGCTCCTGCCACCCTCTCATGAGAATCTTTGTGATTCCATTGAGCCTACCTGGATAATCCAGGATAATATCCCCATGTCAAGATCCTGAATTGAATTATATCTGCCAAGTCCATTTTGCCATGTTAGGTAACATGTTCACAAGTTCCAGGGATTAAGACCTGGACCTCTTTGGTGACCATTATTTAGTCTACCGTAAACTGTAAAAATAGAGACGCAACCTACCTTGCTCACTGTTGATCCCTAGTACTTAGCATATACCAGTTCATAGTAAACTAAAACAAAACAAACTCATTGCCTTCGAGTCAGATCCGACTCATAGCGACCCCTCCTTGGGTTTCTGAGGCAGTATCACTATGGAAATAGATTGCCCAACCTTCCTTCTGAGAAGTGGCTGGTGGGTTTGAACCGCCAGCCTTCTGGTTAGCAGTCAAATGCCTTAGGAACTATGCTACCAGAGCTCCCAGAGTTTATAGTCAGCAACTGATTAATATTTGTGGAATGAATGGAAGAAATAGATCATGTCTGCTCTTGGATTATGTTAAATTCATCAGATGTTTATCGAGCACCCGGTAGCATAGTGGCTAAGGCACTTGACTGCTAACCAGAAGGCTGGCGGTTCAAACCCATCAGCCACTCCTTGGAAGGAAGATGGGGCAATCTACTTCCGTAGTGATACTGCCTCGGAAACCCAAGGAGGGGTCGCTATGAGTCGGGTCCGACTCGATGGCACATAACAACAACAGTGCAACTCTGATAGGAATATACCACAAATGGGCTGGCTTTAACAAACAGGAGTTTATTCTCTTACATTTTTGGAGGCTAGAGGCCCGAGTTCAAAGTGCCAACTCTAGGGGCTGGGTGAAAGCCCCTTGACCTTGGGCCTCAGCTCTGCCTCCTGCTCCTGGCCCACTGAAGCTGGAGGCTTTTCTTCAATCAGGCAGCTGCTGGCTGCTGAGGCTGACAAGCCCAAGGTTGACAAGTAAAAAGGCGCAGTCTCGATATTACCAAACTACATGGCAGGCCATTGATTCAAGTCCATTAAGAGTCCCAAGGTCGGCAGAAAACATGGCAGGCTGCTGAATAACAACTCAGCTACATGCAGGGTTCAAGTATGCCAAAAGCTCCAGACCATTCCTAAAGCTTCTCCTTATACACTGGGAGCAGGCCACATCCCTAAGGCAGCTACTCAGCTGCTCATAATAGATTCTACCACGGAGTTGATTACGAGTATCATTATGGGGAATACTACATCCAGCTGTCCAGCCACTCAAAACCAGGCCTAGCCAAGTTGACACATAACCTAACTACCACACTTCTCCCCATCCACTGTGCAAGTCAGGGAAAGCTCAGGTAGTTTCAAAGGATGTCGGGGCAGCAGCTCAGAAATACAGAGCAGATTAAATGGTCTCCTGAGCTACCCTGGGAACCTAACCACTGCAGCCCATGGGTTTTATGTGTGTGTTTCAGATTTCAGCGGGTACCAATACACATGTGCCCTTTCAAAACACAACCTGTTAGCAAGCTGTATACCAGTGTCCAGAAACTGAATTTACCTGACTTCAATTCACGGTGACTCCAGTGAGTTACCAGACTCCATCTGGTTTCACGCCCTTTTACACAAGGTCTTCTGGGTTTCAGAATGGCTGTCCAGGCTCAGGCCTTACAAGAAGCCAACCACCAGCCTCCTATCAATCCCAGCCTTAGAACTCTCTGCATTTTTCCCTATCTCCCCTTACTTTTCCGTCTCTTTGTTTTAGCAGTCAGAAAATAAGTCCACTTTGGTGGAGAGTAGCTGTCTTAGAGAGGAGGTCAATGGAAAGCTGAGGCGAGAGTGTTACAGAGACTGTGGCCATCACAGAGGACAGATGGGGCCACCTTAGCTACTGGCCAGCAGGCCATCTCTACGTGCAGGTTGCTCAAAAGGTACATCCCCTTTCAAGGACACCAAGGTCTTGAGAAATATACAATTCTCCATTTTTTAAAGGGTGGCAGCTCCTCACAGAGTTTCAAGGGATGCCTCTATTGTTCAAAAGGTATGAGTTAAATTGTGAACACATTTGGTTCAACTTTAGTCTTGAAGGTTTTTCCTCCACAACTTCTCATGTCCTATTAGTCAACAACACTCTGGAGCATGAACATTTATGTGTTGCTGCCCTTTTGGTTACTGGAAAAATTCAGAGTGTTAATCCCACACACCTGCTTTCAATTCTCCCCACATGAGTTTTGAGCACAAGGTTTGTTCACTCTAAATATTTCTATACAATTTTCAAAACCTGAATTTTTCCATCCCTGCTTGTCAGCACCTAACTGAGAATGTACACACACAGAAAAACACACTCTCAAGACACACACACAAAAGTATGGGTGTCCACACACATTCCATTTGTACTCACAAAGGGAGGAGTCAGCAAATGCGAACTAAGAAGCCCACTAGATGGCAGTATATCAAACACTCCTAAAGTGCTCCAAAAACCACCAAACTCACTGCCATCTCACAGAGACCCCTCCTTGGGTTTCTGAGGCAGTATTTCTATGGAAGTAGATTGCCCAATCTTCCTTCTGAGGAGTGGCTGGTGGGTTTGAACCGCCAGCCTTCTGGTTAGCAGTCATATGCCTTAGGCACTACACTACCAGAGCTCCTGCTCTAGCAACTGGGAAAAACAATAACAACAACTCTGTAGCTGGCTACAAACTGGAAAGTTAAGACTGGGATATTATGCTGTCTGAGGATCTGGTTCTGCAGAATGTCCTTCTGGGATCCAGAGGGGGCCTGCTTACTTATGGGATGGAGTTTCTCGGCATTCACAGAGAGTCCAGCTAATCTTCCATATTTAATTCAGTAGAAGGTACCATAGCAGGTACCTCCCCAGTGAAACTCCTCAGTCTCTGGTGAGGTCAGAGAGCACAGAAAAAACCCCAAGCAACCAAATACACTGAAACTGATACCACGACAATGGAGTTGTGGGATGACTAACTCTAGGACTGGTTAGGAAACCCCTCGCCTGTCACTGTCTCGGGTACTCTTTGCTGAGTCCCTGGAAGGCTGTGCTTGTACTGCCACCTAGTGGTCAAAGAGAGCAAGGCTCGGCCTGGGAAAGATTGGAACCTTGTCAGACCAAGACACAGTCCCAAGAAAACTTAAAAAGTGAACATTTTATTCACACCTTTGCATCCTAATTTCCTAATTTAATAATGGCCCCAACTCTTTCAAAAGTTTGTGAGAGTCAAGGCAGGTATAACAGTGTAAAGGCTCATTTGAGTCACTAAACTCACTATATATAACTTTGGGGAAGTGGTTTAAAATTTGGTTTTCCCTTAGCAAAGTGGAAGTTAACAAAATCGAGTTTACCTACTCACCACGTGGTTGCGAGATTCGACTGTGAAGCCACTTGGGAAAGTGAGTGGTGTTCTCCGCTTTCTAACATCCTGCTCCCTGTAACCTGGGTTCTACCTCCCCAGACCAACCAGCCAGCCAACCTCCTCTCTTCCGGGAAGTGGAGGACTCCTCTCCCTTGGGAGTAATAAAAATCTGAAAAACAAAAACATAAACACACACACACACACACACACACAAAAAAAAAAAAAAAAAAAAAAAAACGGGAAAGATATAGCCCAGAATGGGCATGTGGGGAAAGTCGAGCACTCCTGCCTCTCCCAGCTGGGGGAGGTAAGAGCCTCGGCCATTTAGTAGGACACAACTCTCCAAGGTTTGTTTCCAGAGACAGGACTTACTGAGCTTACACCTAGTCATGGCTCCCTGAGCAGAGGTCAGTCCGCAGTCCTGGCCCTGGGTCCTGGGCATTCCTGGTGACACAAAGCAGCTGGTGCGTTTGAACCTCAAACCTTCATAGTTAGCAACCAAATGCCTTACCAATTATGCCACCGGAGTTTCTTACCTCTTGAGGTCAGAGGTCTGAAAATTTGTTTGTGACCCCTATCAGTTAGATCTAGCGTGGTGCCTAAGGCACTTGACTGCTAACCAGAAGGCTGGCGGTTCAAACCCACCAGCCACTTCTCGGAAGGAAAGTTGGGCAATGTACTTCTGTAGTGATACCACCTCGTCGCTATGAGTCGGTCTGACTCCGTGGCATATAAAAACAACAACAATCAGATCATTTTGAACACACACTTCACTATGTGTATTTATTTGTTAAGTATGCAGGTATACTACTTTATGAATGGATTATGTATATTATAAAACTTATAAAACTTAACGTTTTAGAAGGATGAGAAATTAACATATAGATAGATGACGTTTTCTTCCTGTACACCATTGGGCCCAAATCCCTAGAGTTGGATGCGCCCCCTTTTGGAGACTAATGGTCTGGATTGGCACCTGGACCCTGTACCTGGCTGTAAGAGCTGTAGCTTGGGCACGAGTGTATCTTGGGAGCTGGGATTTGATAAGAGACGTTGGACATATAAAACTGACCTTCTCCTCAAATTCCTTCCTACCTAACGTGATTCTCCTCCCCCACCTCATTCTGGAATTGCCTTCTTCCGGGATCTCTCAGACTGGGCATAGCTTTGCGTGGTGGAGAGCACTGGGCAGAGGCCTCTAGCTTTCTTGCCTTTTATTATGAGACCTTCTGATTCCCTAAAAGGACCCCTGTCGTAATTTGCTGAAGGAAAGTTGAACCATTCTCCAGCACCTACTTGGTGCTAGATACAAGCATTACAGATTTACTATTTCATTTAAACACTCTGTAGCATTTAATCTTCAAAACAATCCTGAGATAGGCCAGCTCCCCACTGCATAAGGCAGCTGAGACTAAGAGAGGTTAAGTAATGCCCTCAAAATCACACACATAGCTGATTAGAAGCAGAGCCTGTATATTCTAAAGCTCCAAAGGGATTTTGCAAGTTCACCATCAGAATCGTCAGCTTCTGAGAATATTAACATAAAATCAGTTAATGTTTATGGAGTGCTTATTCTGAACAGTGTGAAAGGCATCACGGTTGTACATGTTCCTCACAAAACCACCATGAAGTGATATTATCATTAACCGTTTCATAGAGAACTAAAGCTTCAGTTAAGAAATATGCCCAGGGTTGCCAGTTTTAGATAGTTGTGAAAATGCTACATCCAACTCCACAAGTGGAAATCATAACGTTTTACCACCTTCTCTAAATCAACACAGTCCAATGTGCTGATTGAACCTGTGGATGCAGCATTCAAGGTGCTCTGAAAGGGTTCTCCCTTACCTGAATGTTGCATCTACTGGAAAGGCTTTACATTCAACAGAATTAGTTTATTGCCAGAGTCAGGAGTCTCAGCTCAGAGTCTCTGTGAATCTCTGAACCTCTGTTTCCTCACTGTAAAATGGAGGGGCTAGACAAAACTCTTGCCTTATCAAGTTAGAGGTAAAGATTCCTTTACCTCTAATGTCTGCGGTTCCTATAATATAGAAAATAGACATTTTGGTGTCAGCGAGAGAAAAGTCTGAGACCAAGGATGTCTCCATTCTTTGGCACGCAGTCAGTTCTGTCCCTTTCCTGGAAGACATGCCACCCTCTTCTCCAACTTCTCAGCACATGCTGTGTGTTATTGTTGTTACTTTTAACTATCACCTAAAAATCGATCCTTCTTTTAATTCCTGGATTTCAAAGGAATCGTCTTAGCTTCTGAAGAGTTCTTGTTTTCAGAATGTTGAACTGTTCATTTGAATCAGTTGCCCTGAGAATATCAAATAAAACCTGCCTGGGTTTGTTCCCTGAGGGCGTTTCCCCTTGATGCAGCAACCCTGGAGTCAGATTTCTACTCCAGAATGCGCATAGTCCCTCAGATGCAAAATTTGGGAGTTTATACTGAAATACTAGATTCAAAATCTTCCCTGAGTTACTAAGCTGTAGATATAATCGTTTTGTTGTTGGTAGCTGCCAGTGAATCACCCTTGACTCATCGCAACCCCATGTACCGTGGAGAAAAACGCTCCCTGGTCCTTGGTCATCCCCATCCATGGTCAGTTGTGAGTCTGACCATTGTGATTCATGGAGTTCTCACTGGATAATTTTTGGAAGTAGATCACCGGGCCTTTCTTCCTAGTTCGTCTTAGTCTGAAAACATCTCTGAATCCTGCTCAGCAAGCCCCACTCAAGCCTCCATTAACGGATGGTGGCTGTGTGTCGGGTACATTGACTGGGAATAAAACCTGGATTTCCCTCATGGGAGGGGCAATTTCTACTGCTGATCCACCAATGCCTAAATATAATCTTAGCTGATTTTTAAACTTATCAAGTGTTGTATATGCTCGGGAGGGAATGATTACAAATAAAAATCTAAGCCTGTTTATAAACTGCCCATCATAGTTTGCTGCCTGTAACCTGTATCAGGGCAGTGAATTCTTACTCATCTGCTAGATCATACTCTCCAGAAGGTGAGGGCCACGTTTCATATATCTTGTTTTTCTACAGTGTTACGAATGTTTGTTGAATTGAATGGATTTTCAGTGAAAAGGAACTCACCAGTTCATTTAATGCATTTATTGCTGGACAGGTCTAATAAAAAGTTACTCCCTAGTAGAGCTAAGACATTCTTCCATGTAGCTTGTACCTCACAGATAAGTAGTTAGAGGATTGCACAAGTGTTCACCAAGAGGAAGCAGGAAGAGACAGTAAGAGTACTGGGAGCCTCTGCAACGCACTATGAACGTGGAGACCAGGGATGAGTTTTTGTTTTGTTTTCAGTAGCTATAGGGCCATTGTTCTGGTTACCTAGTTCCGCTCTGACAGGAATATACCACCAGTGGGATAGCCTTAACAGGAGTTTTTTCTTATTTGGAGAAAATAAGTTATTTGGAGAAAAAGTTTGGAGGCTTTAAGTCCTAATTCAAAGTGCCAGGCTGTAGGGGCTGGGTGAAGGCCCCTCAACCTTGGGCTTCAGCTCTACCACCTGCTCCTGGCCCACTGGAGCTAGAGGCTTTTCTTCACTCAGACAGCTGGTGGTTGCTGAGATAGACAAGCCCAAGGTTGACAAGTAAAACGGCACAGTCCCAATGTTACCAAACCACAGGGTAGGCCATTCATTCAAGTCCATTGAAAGTCACAAGGTCGGCAGAGCATGGCAGGCTGCTGAACAATGACATAGCTACATGCAGGATTCAAGCGTGCCATAAGCTGGAGACCATTCCCAAAGCTGCTTCTTATATACAGGAAGAAGACCACATCCCTAAAGCAGCTACTCAGCTGCTTGTGGTAGATCCCACCATGGAGTTGATTGCCACTCTCATCATGGGGAATAATTACCACCAGCCGCCCAGCCACTCAACCAGGCCCAGCCAAGCTGACACACAACTATCACAACCTTAGAAGGAGTATAGGATAAGAAGTCAACAGACTGTGGTCTAACCTCCAGCACTCTTTGATCCTGGGCACCTCACTTAATATCAGTATTCTCATCTGTGAAATGGGACCACAATAAAGACTCTTTGCCAAGATTGTTGAGGGAGGGTAAATATGTGAGACAATTATTTGCAAAAGAGAGACTTCTGTACAGATGTTATCATTTTATCATTGTCTCCTCATTTGGCCTCCTCTTCCATAGTAATTATGGTACTGAATTCTGGGTGACCACCATTGCCTTAGGTTTACCAGATATATGTATTTTCCCTCCAAGATCTATTATGTTTAAACAATTGATAGATCTCCCTAATATGCTTATTTGAAGATGATGTAGTCACAGCCTCTTTGGTTTTGTGAGCCAGCAAAGAATAGCTTAATGGTTCAATTAGCTCCTTGAGGAGATACACAGTGCTTGAGATATGCCAAATAAGCAGCATGCAACCTCTGTGGGGAGAAAAGAAGTCAGACGACTTCTTGTGAAGACACAGCTTCCTGCAGAGCCAGATGTAGCTCGCATTTTTCTCTTGCTTTCTCCCAATAGCAGTGCTCAGGGGGGATAAACTTTACTTAACCTAATTAATTTTAATCACAGCTTTCAAATCTCATACTGTGAAAAGAATTACAAATTGGAATACATTAATAGAAGCCATAGTTTATGCTGCAAGCTAATCATGAAATGTGCATTTACATTTTCTGCATGAGTTTGCAATTACCATTAAAATAAAATTCTGTTATGTATTTTTAAATTACCAAAATGTGAAGAGCAGATTGAGCCAGGCCCATTTTTGTGCTAAATGATTGGAAGAGTATCTAAATTTCCAAGAATTAGATTGCTTCTTCCATTAGAGTTACAGTCAGGAATGATTTCCAGTCTTCTGGTCCCAGGCGATTTCCATTTTAAAATAATAATCTTTTAAACTGATTGTGCAAACATCTCACCTGCTTTAGCAAGTAGTCCTTTGAATTTAGTACAGAACAGAAATTATATATATGTAATTATACATATATCTACAAATATAAAGTATAATTATATATGCACATGTGTATGTATATATATATGCACATACATATACATATGCATACATACATCTATTTTACTTTTAGCTTGCATGTAGACTTTTATTTTATGCAGTATATAAGTAAATGCCACCTGGTTCCTCAAAAGATCTGAGGCAGTTTAGAGGAAACAGAGCATAATAACAATAATAATAAAAGAATTGGTTGCCAAATTAGAATAGAATGACACGACATCTGCCATGTAAAGATCATGACTTGTAAGTGTGCAGGACTTGACAGTTTTTTCATCTCCTGATACATATATCATCTGACTTGGTCTTCACAGTAATGGTCCTGAGAGGTGGGCAGTGCAGGTGTGATTGTCTCCATTTCACAAGGGAGGAAACTGAGAGCGTGTCAGTGAGCAGCAAAGTGGGTCTTCCACTCTGCTCTGAGACTCTTTCTATAGGAAGGACCCTGACATCTATAAACACAGTATGTGAACCAAGCAACAGTGATAAGTGGGCATAAGCAGTGATTGTGTACAGATAACATCTTGATGTCTGGATGTCAGTGATGTAAAATATTATGAGTGAATGATGGGTCCTTCATCATACCTTACAAAGCTTAGACTGGTTTGTTAGGCCAATTGGGTGCACTCATTCAGACTGATTTCCCAGGAAGATTTAATGTCTAGTGATCCTTGAGAAGGTTCCTAGCATATTGCTGATTGGGTCTCTCATAATAAACATACAGAAATGCAGCCAACAAAAACAGTAATAGCAGCTACCAATGATTGACTGCATACTCTGTTGTAGACACTTTGTCACATGATGGTTCTTCCCACTTAGCTCTCTGTCTTCTCTGATCTTCTGGAAATGGTAAATATCCATTTCTGTCAAACTCTCTCATCCAAGATGGCTTCAAGATTTCCACCAACTAGTGATTACCTCTGCACATGCCAAAACCCTGAGGGCCCTGTGGACCACGGGCTGGAGTACAGGGAGGAAGACCCCTGTCAGGACCAGCAGGTCCTGGCCAGTTTGTTAAAGGTTGGTCCAGTTCCCTATTCCCAAGTCATCTTCAGATGATGCCATCTTCTCAGGACTGCTTCCTTCTAATGTAGTGCTTCCTTCCCTTGTGACTGGTCTCACTTGCTTTTGGGTTCAAATATCGAAAGAACTTGTGCTAAGGGCACCAGGCACAGAGCCTTATCCATCTTTATAAGGGACAGCAGATAGCCTGGGATGTCTGTGACACCTGGGCTTTCAGATCACACAGACCTAGATGTGAACTGTGGCTTCACTGTGTGCCGGCTGGGAGGCTGTATGATTTACTAAACTGGTCTGAGCTTCAAGTTCTTCATCAGTTAGCAGGAATTTAAAGTGGGACTTTCAAGGACTCTGTGTGAAGATTAAATGTGATGTTGATGTAAAGCATGAATACATTAGTATTCAGTACCCTGACTCCAAAACTGTGTCTGTGCCCTTCCTTGTCCAAGCTCCTGCTTCCCTTTTCTTATGTCCCTTAGTATCTTAACTCCTGTCACAGTAGATATGTGGGCCCATTTTCTGAGCAAACACCAGGCACATCCCATAATTTTCATGTCCTTCCTCCTTGCTTCCACCCTCCAGTTCTAGCTCCTTAAAGCCAGCAGCCCTTGTGTCTTAGTCAAATTTCTGCTGGCCTGGGCTCCTGGTGGATGGGGTTTTTGCCTCAGGCACAGGTGGATCTGGACACAGCCCTCCCAGTCTCTGTCCTGTGGAGTACTGAGTTGAGGGAGGTGACTCCCCTCCAGTCTATCTCAGTTAGCTTGCAGGAGGTGGCAAGGGGGTTAGGTCCTGGCTACTCTAAGTGTGGTCTGTGTATCAGCAGCATTGGCAGCACACTGGAGTTTGTTAGATATTTAGAATCTCAGGCACTAAATCTGAAGCTGCCTTTTAATGAGCTCTCCAGTGATTCAAAGGAGCTCTGATGACATAGTGAGTAAGGCATTTATTTGGCTGCTAACCAGAAGAATAGTGGTTCAACCCCACACTTGCTCTGCAGGAAGAAGATGAGGCAATCTATTCCCATAAAGATTTGCAGCTTGAAACCTAATGGAAGTCACTATGAGTTGGGATTGATTTGATGGCAGTAAGTTTGTTTGTTTTGCAGTGATTCAGATGCACATCGAAACTTGAGAAGCACTGGATTGGACCTCTGGAGGGCACCAGAAACCAGTTGTTGGCGAATCGATTTGATTCCTGGTGACCCCACGTGTGTCAGAGTAGAACTATGCTCTACGGGGTTTTCAATGGCTGATTTTATAGAAGTGGATTGTTCTAGTTACCTAGTGCTGCTCTGACAAGAATATAAACCATAAATGGGATGGCCTTAACAAACAGGAGTTTATTCTTACAATTTGCAGGCTTTAAGTCCAAGTTCAAAGTGCCAGGCTCTAGGGGCTGGGTGAAAGCCCCTTAACCTTGGGGTCCAGCTCTGCCTCCTGCTCCCGACCCACTGGGGCTAGAGACTTTTCTTCACTCAGACAGCTGCTGGCTGCTGAGGCTGAGAACCCCAAGGTTGACAAGTAAAAGGGCACAGTCCCGATGTTACCAAACCACATGGCAGGCCATTAACTTAAGTCCATTGTATGTCCCAAGGTCAGCAGAGCTTAGCAGGCTACTGAGCAACAACACAGCTACATGCAGGGTCCAAGCATGCCATAGGCTAGAGACCATTCCCAAAGGCTTCTCCTTATGTACAGGAAGCAGACCACATCCCAAAGGCAGCTACTCAGCTGCGTGTGGTAGATCCCACCATGGAGTTGATTGCCAGTCTCATCATGGGGAATAACTACTACCAGCTGCCCAGCCACTCAACCAGGCCCAACCAAGCTGACACACAAACATAACCACCACATGGATCATCAGGCTTTCTTCGGAAGCACCTCTGGATAGACTCAAACTTCCAACCTTTCAGTTGGCAGGGCTGAGTATGCTAACCCAGAGGGCATGGAGCTCCCAAATCACGTCCACAGAGAACTTGGGCTTTTCCCTCCAGGAGTCAGCTTTGGTGTCTACAGGGTCTCCAACAGGTGTATGTGTGTGTGTTGAAAACATGCATATTAAAGCCAAATTTATTTGTGAAGGGATCTTTTCTTTCTAGGGTTTCCAAAATAAACCTTTGAACTTCTTTCCCTAAAACCCACATATAATAATAGGACATTATCAGTTTGCTACCTGTTAGCTTGCTGGTCCCCCATGCCCTTCAGTAACGTCTCCAAACAACACCTACTCATTAGGGGAACACAATTACATAAACATACACACACACATACAAGCCATGCATTTCCTATCCCTGGGCTTGGCCTTATATTGTCTTTTCTGCCTGGGATGTCTTCTCCCTTGGCTAAATTTTAGTCATCCTTGAAGTTTCATTTAAAGTGTCAGCTCTGACAGAGCCTCCCTTTACTCCCACAAGGCTCTCTATATAACCAAAATGTTTTTACGAAGTTGCCAGAGTTCATTTCTGCTCACGGTGACCCCATGTGTAATGTGATGGTCTCTCTCCCTCATTACCACACTGTACTGTAATGACACATTTATGTCTTGATCACCTCCTTGAAACACTGAACACAACAAGGGCAAGAACGGAGCCATGCTTATTGATCTTTGTGTCTTTGTACCCAGCACCATGGCAGGCACGGTGGAGAAGCCTTGAAAGTGCTTATTGCATAAATGAAGTAGAAAAAAGCTTAGCTTGTTACAATGGCTTTTTTTGTTTTGTCCTTTAAAGTTTAATCAGAATGAAATAAAATTACTGCAGACTCAAAGTATTTGGGGAAATTCCTTTAAAAATTTGCAGCCCAAGGGGTGGGGAAAAACAGATCAAAGGAAAATAAGATGGTAGTTTTTTTAAAAAAAAAAAAATCGCTAGCAGCATCTTAATTAGAGAATATTCTTCTCGTTGAAATTAGGAACTCCCAGGGAAACAGTTGATATGTTAGGGTATCCCTCTTCACATTTTTCACCAGTTATTACAGGGCACGCTGAGCAGCCTTTGTGAAGAAAAGCTCCCAGGATGCGGTTGGAGAAAAACACCCAGCACTTACACAGCACTCCCCACTTTCAACAATTAAGCCTCTCACCCCTCCTTGTCTGTGGGTGCCGGAAGCTGGCAGTACTTGTTAGATTTAATGGCTGAAGTAGGAGGCTGGAGGATGACTTGCTTGATTCCACACAATTGGAATATTACACACAGAATTCAGAGTTTGGCTCTTCCTTAGAATTTAATCCCTGTTGACAAACATCATACATCAAACCCAGACTCTCCATAAGGAGGCCGTTTGGCTTCGACTTTGGAGTGTCACACAGATCTGTACAATTTTTGAATCTAAGTTTAGGGTTGATCCTAGAATTGCCAGCTTTTAATTTTGCTAATTGGAAATGCTAAGAAAACTTATTAGCAGCATTATATAGTAAAAGAAAATAAACTGGGCCACAAAAACATAAGGAATTATCCCAGAAAAAAAATTCAGTTCTTTACAAATGCACGGAATACATTTAGCTTTAGGAAAAACCATGTGGCTGTTATTTTTCCCATTTCACAGTAGACTGATGAAAACCAGCAATAGTTTGGAGAAGTGTTTGGGAACCACTAGATTTAATGCTCTTCAATATATGTCAAAGAAAATTGCATGAGACAATGTTGCAACAGATGACTTTATTCAAAAGGATTATTGTAAAAAAGTGGGGAGGGGAGAGGAGACTATTGCACCAGGAGTGGAAGACCAGAGCTAAGTATGATCTCAACGCCACTGAAGCAGACAGATGGTTTTCAAAGACTGGAGCGGGCCAGGGGAGCAATGCTGAAGTTAGGAGAAGGTTAAGCAACGGGGTGTGTTGATCGATCACACTGTTAAGGCCAGAGAGAATATGTCCCATCTGGATTTTGCAAGGGTCAAAGAGACAGGTACCTGAGGGACCTAAAGTCAGAAAGAAGCCTGCCTGAAGATAAAGTCAAGCTGAGGGGAACATTAAGTCCATCTTGGCCAATCATTTTCCAGAATACAAAATGGTGGGAGGATTTCTTTAAATATCTCTGTTTTCCATGATTACAGGGTTTGGGTAAAATTCAACATTGTCATATGTTAGATCCATGCTCTTTCCTGAAACCCCCAAACCAAGCTTTTAT
The DNA here is from genome assembly GCF_000298275.1 of Orycteropus afer afer. Taxonomy (NCBI): domain Eukaryota; kingdom Metazoa; phylum Chordata; class Mammalia; order Tubulidentata; family Orycteropodidae; genus Orycteropus; species Orycteropus afer. The sequence goes on along the minus strand of NW_006921598.1, from coordinate 7,026,933 downwards.
AGCAGAATAGATAACATTTATCACCCAGCCCAGTTACCTATTTGTATAGGCACATCTCGCTTGTGACCTCAGTTTTCCAGAATCCATGTGTTATTTCTCTACTTTATGTTCATTAGAGATAGAAGATGGAGGACTAAGAAAGCCTTGACATGCTATTCTTAGTTTTAGGTCATTAGCTGCTGTTGAGTTAGCCTCTGACTCATGCAACGGCATGCATGACAGAAAGAAACACTGTCCAGATCTGCGCCATCCCAATGACCAGCTGTAGCTTGGACTGTTGTAATCCATAGAGTTTTCATTGGCAGATTTTAAAAAGTAGATTGTCAGACCTTTCTTCCTAGTCCATCTTAGCCTGGAAGCTCTGCTGGACCCTGTTCCACATAATAGCAACATGAAAGTCTCCACTGAAAGTCCGGTAGTGCCTCCTTATGCAGGACATGGGCTGGGATTTGAACCTTGCTCTCCTGTATGACAAGTGAGAATTCTACCAATGAATTACCACTGCCCTCTGTGAGTTTTAGGTAGGATTAGGCTAAGCAGAAGTTTTTAGCTGAGGACTTTACCTTGCATGTGCCCACTCTTATTTTTGCTTTGTCCACATAAGAAAAATAAATAACTTACATTGCCATGTGAATGTAGGAATTTACATGCTGAGTGGTTATAACAACAAACACAAAGCTCTATGCATACTGTAAGGAAATTATGGAGAAAAAAGGCAAAACATAATTACTGTGATAGGGTTATGGAGGGCAATAGTGGATAGATTTTTCTTTTATATTTTCTATGCCTTGTTACTTTACTTTTAGTACTTTTGGAATTTAAAGCAATTTTGCAATTATAAAGAAGGGGAAAATAGAGGAATTACATCTTTATCTTCTGATCTGTAGGAATGTCAATGAAATACACTAAGTGATAAAAGCAACTTGCAACCAATGTGTTGTGGCAGATTGTGTTTTCCAAATATGGCGGTAACATTATCTTCCCTCCCACGCATTCTTCTTATAATGTAATTCTAACACTCCCCCCATTGAGCTCCTCCCCTTGACTCTGGACAGATCTTCATTAACTGCCTCAACCAATTGAGCACTGAGAAAAGTGATGAGATGTGACTTCCGAAGCTGTTGTTATGTGACAGTTACAGCTCACTGCAACTCCACGTGACAGAGAACTGCCCCATATGGTTTCCTCAGCTGTAATCTTATGGAAGCAGATCACCCGGTTTTTCTCCCATTCAGTCACTGGGTGGGTTTTAACTGCCTACCTTTGGTCAGCAGTTGAGTGCTTAGACCAGGGTTTTAGATTATAAAAATGCCATACACGTCTGCCCTGCTTTCTTGGGAACATGCCCTTCGAGTTCAGCTGATAAACTCTGAGGAAATTCAGAGTAGCAGCAGCCCATGTGGGGAGCTCATGTGAAGATGTGCTGGTCGATGGCCCGGGTGAGAGTCCTGCAGTCAGCCAGCACCAACTGGCAGAAATGTGAGTGAAGAAGCCTTCAGATCATTCTAGCTCCCAGCTACTGAGTCATCTCTAGCCTTTTAGTCTTCCCAGAGGAGGCCTCAGATGTCACAGAGCAGAGATAAGCTGTCCCTTCTGTGCCTGGGTCATACTCCTGATCCACAGAATCCCTAACTCTAGAAACGTAATTCAATGGCTGCCTAATAGCATTAAGTTTCGGAGTTTGTACATAGGAATATGTGTATAATTCTCTTTTAGTAAAAGCAAGCAAGCAAAAAACAAACTCTAAACTCAACACCCCTGTACATAGTTTTTAAAATGTATATATGAAGAAAGTACAGGCAGAGAAAAGCAGTCAATTGAGTGTTACTTTAGGGGGTGTTTATTGAGGAAGGAGCCCTGGTGGTGCAATGGGTGGGCACTCAGCAGCTAACCAAAACGTTGGGGATCAGAACCTACCCAGTGGCTCTGCAAGAGAAAGACCCGGCCATCTGCTCCCATGAAGACTGTAGCTTAGAGAACCCTAAGGGCAGTGCTACTCTGCCATATAGTGTTGCTATGAGTCAGAACTGAACAGATGATAAAATAGGGGCAAATTTAGGGGCCCTAATTTATGGTTTAAATAGACTATTAAGCATAACCTAAAACATACAAACAGCAGAAGAGAAACTAGGTAACTGGGACCTTCTAAAAATTAAATTCTTATGTACATCAAAAAACTTCTCCAAAAGAGTAAAAAGAGAACCTACACGATTGAGAAAAATATCTGACAACGACACACCTGACAAGGGTTTTAGCTCTAAAAGCTATAGAAAATTTCAACAACTGAAAATCAAAAAGACAAACAAGCCAACTCAAAAATGGGGAAAGGGTATGAAAAGACACTTCACCAAAGAAGATAACACAAGAAAAAATCCTCGAGATCATTAGCCAGAAGAGAGATGCAAATCAGAATGAGATATCATCTCACTCTAGCAATAATAGCAAAGTTCAACAGGACAGAAAAAACACATGCTGGCGAAGGTGTAGAGAGATTGGAACTCTCATACACTGCCGATGGGAACTGTAAAATGGTGCAACCATTGTGGAAAATGGTGTGGCACTTCCTTAAAAAGTTGGACATAGAAATACTATTTGATCCAGTGGGAGCTCTGGTAGCATAGTGGCTAAGGCACTTGACTGCTAACCAGAAGGCTGGCGGTTCAAACCCACCAGCCACTCCTCAGAAGGACGATGGGGCAATGTACTTCCGTAGTGATACTGCCTTGGAAACCCAAGGAGGGGTCACTATGAGTCAGGTCTGACTCGATGGCACATCACAACAACAACAACATTTGATCCAGTAATCCCATCAACTAGGAATATGTCCTAAAGAGGTGAGACCTGAGACATGAATAGATATATGCATACCCATGTTCACTGCAGCACTATTTACAAATAGTAAATAGATGGAAACAACCTAAAAGCCCATCAGCAGATGAGTGGATAACCAAACTATGGTATATATGCACAATGGAATACTATGCAACACTGAAGAATAATGAAGAATCAGCTCATCAGCTTATAACGTGGATGATCCTGGAGACATTATGCTGAGTGAAGTAAGTCAATCTCAGAAGGACAAATCTTGTATGAGCCCATTACTGTAAAAAAGTCAAGGAAAATTTACACAGGAAATTTTCTTTGTTGGTTACCAGCGATGTGGGGTGGGTAGCTAAGGGAGGGAAAATAGATGGATAATTAAGAGACAGGTTTGATATGAGTGAAGGGATTTAAAAAATAAAGAAAGATTAGCTAGGTTATGGGCATATTGGGGTTCATTGTACCAGTCTTCGTTTCTGTTTGAATATTTTATAATAACAACAATAATAAAAAAATTTGATTAGATGGCACACAACAACATTGGGGATGGAAGACCAGGAAAAGTGATTTGCCTTTTGACGTCCTTGTACTGGAGGTTCTCACTTGTCACTAGCGTGTATTAACAATTGAATAAAGAAAAAAAAATTATCAATGTCATTTTACTTAATTATCTCAAAATATCTAACTTGTGGTTTTTCATAGTACAACCAAGAAAATGAAGTGGTGTTGGGCTCAACCTCCAAGCAGATCTCATTCGTAAAAAAAAATTTAATAAGAAAACTTCCCTTCATTGTTCTAGTCCAAGATCCGTGGTCTGCCTTCCCCGTGTCGCCCCACCCCCGCTTTCTAGAAAGAGATCTGACTAGGAGAGGAGTCTGTCTCTCTTTAAAGAGACTATTTGTTTCCATGGTAACTTGCCTTCTTCATCTTCATAACTGTAAACTGGGAAATTTTATTAAAGGGTTATTCAGGCAGTTGCTTTTGAAATGGTGACTGATATTAGCTGTTTGCTTTATTCACCTTTGCTGCTCAATAATCTTTTAAATTTGGTGATTCTAACAACTGAAGTGAAATGAAATAATCTGAAACCGATTATAATCTGTCGCTGTGGGCCTGCTGTGTGCTCTTGACAGGACGTTGTCAGGTACAGTCACCAGGCTGTCATGCTGGAGCCCAAGGGTGAAAGATTCGTGCGACCTGAGACCCCTTGCACTGGTTCCCAGCGTCTGAGCCTGCGGTGCGATCCTAGGGCACTGTAGCTGACCCAGCATGCCAGCAGACGGCTTGGAGACGGCGCATGCGTTCTGCAGGGGAAGAAATAGAAACTGGCTGTTATCAAAAATGACTTTGATTGTTAATAGATTTCAAGTCTTCTTGATAAGATTGTAATTTGGGTATGGTGGAGTTGATTACACCCTTACTGTGAAAGCAACAGTAGCTCAAATAAAGTAACCAAATGACCTGAGGCTAATGATTTCAAATTTTCTAATAGCATCTATTTATAGAGTTGCATTTATTGGCTATTGGAATAGGTTTGAGGGTATTTTTGAGCAGTGTGGCTGATATGCATGGGATCTATTGTTGTTGTTGTTGTTGTTGTTATGTGCCCTCGAGTCTATAGCAAGTGTTTAATCTCTTCAGACCTTCAAACAAGTAACATTTTAGTCACAGTTTGTAAACAATGAAAATATCTTTAAGGTACCTTTTCTACTCAGGAAATTCAACTATTTTATTCCTCTTGAAAATAACTTCCCCTGATTATATTTTAAAATAAGAATATTTTATTAGTTTTTCTTTTTTAAAAAACAGCTTAATCACATTAGTAACTCATCACCAATTTTTGGGATTTTTACATATATATTAACATTTAAAAATATTATTTAGAAATTTCTAGTTGGCAAATAGTTACTGAAATCGCTAAAGAAAAGTACATTAAAATACAATTTTATGAGAGTCTCAGACTTTAAGCTCTATATTATTAAAAAAAATATTAAGTGCTCAGCTGCTAACCAAAAGGCTGGTGGCTGGAACCAACCCAGTGTCTTCACAGGAGAAAGATCTGGCAATAGCTTCTTTAAAGATGACAGTCAAGAAAACCCAATGGGGATCCCATCAACATTCTTTAGGGATATGGAAAAAATGATCACTAACTTTATATGGAAAGGAAAGAGACCTCGGATAAGCAAAGCACTACTGAAG
>NW_006921598.1:6938508-7020170 GCF_000298275.1 Orycteropus afer afer | reverse complement strand
AAAAAAAAAAAAAAAAAAAAAACCCAATGGGGCAGTTTTACTCTGTCACACGGGGTCAACATGAGTCAGAATTGATTTAACAGCACCCACAACAGAGGGAGACAGGCAAAAGAGAGGGGTGATGGAGACAAAGCTGGTTTGCGGCAACCAATGGTCGCCTTGTCTCCTCCTTTTCCGCTTCGCTGGAGCAGTAACCTAGATGCCACTTCTTCTCCCTTGAAAAATGCACTTCCTGTCAGAAGTACACTAAATGACTTTGATGCCTTTAGGATGTTGTCCTCAGTGTTGATTTTCACATATACATACATAGCTCATCCTTTTGACACTGACTAACCAATCATGATTCCTCAGGGCCACAGGTTGGAGCATGTGTGACCAGTACCAGAAGCTGTGGGGCAGATACTGCCTGAGAGAACACCCCTCACATTCCCTGTCTTGAAAGATTGCTAGGGCTTCACAGTCCAAGGAAATATCCATTTCAGGCCATTGAGTTATTCATTTATGCCTTCTCCCTACCTTCACCCCAATATAGGTTCTTGAACAGAAAAGTGCTAAAGATATAATGAAAAAAAAAGAAAGATGTAACTACTGGATCGCCAGAAATTCCTCATATGGTAATAAGATGGATCCCTGAATGCTAAAAAGACCCCCCTCCTCACCCCTCAGCCTAAAGTGGTACATAAAACAGTTGAGTGAGAGGGCCATTTTAGGGTCCTCTGACCTGGAGGAGCTCCTTTTTATGGGATGCCAAGACTGCAAAACTGGGGTGCACCTTGGTATGAAACAAAGGAGCTATTAGGCAGCTAGTGCAAAATACACTTTCAGATATAAAAGAAGTAAGACCCACTTGTGCTTTTTCTGAAGAGGCTATATATATACATAGATATACACACACACAGACATGTATGTACATATATTTCAGTGCAATGAGAAAAACATGAAACCCAGAACAAGGGATCCAGCCCAAGAAAGAGGTGAAGAGAAGTCACAGAATGTCAGCTCAGCCCTGGCCTAGAGATCATACTAGCTGGAGGACAAACAGCTCTGTGCTGGGTGCCGCCTCTGTGGCAGGGGTGGGGTTGGGGGTGGCTAAATGAATCTCTGTAACTGTTTGAGGATAAGAAAAATAATATTGATAGGAATGAATGAAAAATCAGCTGGAGCATTTATTTTAAAACGTGATAAATCTATAGGCTAATGAAAAAAGAGAAAACAAAGTTTTCCAAAAAGCAACACAATTATAGTAACATATTACTTGACAGTTCTCTCAACAGTGAACACTGGTTATATAGTAATACCATAATGCTAACATACTAAGGGTTGATTTTAATCCACAAGTGTGATCTATATTAATTGGGATGAAAGAGTAGGTGAAATGGGAGAGGTGTGTAAATAAGTTAAATCATCTGCTCCTGCAACAAACCAGTGCCATCCAGTTCTGACTCATAGCGACCTCCATTGGGTTTCCAAGGCTGTAAGTCTTTATGGATGTAGATTGCCTCATTTTTCTCTCTCAGAGCAGCTGGTTAGTTTGGAATTGCCAATCTTCTGATTAACAGCCAAATACCTTAATAGGAAATACTATAATAGGATGTCAAAATTTGGTATGCAATATTGGTAAACCAAGAAATATGTGCACATTGTTAGCTGTCGTCGAAATTGACCCAGATTCATGGTGACCTTACGTACAACAAAATGAAATGTTGATTATAAACCTCATAATCACCAGCACATTCAAGTCAACTGTTGGTGGCTATTTTGCCAATCCATTTCACTGAGGGTCCTTCATGCCCTAGTCGGCCCTGTACTCCCTCTAGCAATTGTTCTCTCCTAATGTTTCCAAAATTAAGTATTGCATAGGGTTTTCATTGGCTAATTTTAAGTAGCTCACCAGACCTTACTTCCTACTCTTGTTGGAAGCCTGCCCACAATGGGTGACCCTGCTGTATTTGAAATACTGGTGGCATAGCTTCCAGTATCACAGAAACAGGTAAGTCACCACAGAATGACCAATTGATATACAGGTGGTGGAGTGTAAACATGTAACCTGTAAATATAGGGTGAACAGCAGAAGAAATAGATTCAAAGTGGAGGTTGGGCAGCAGCTGCTCATTTTGTAGACTTTGAATACTATTTGACTAAAAATCCATGTGCATGTTTTAGTTTAAACAATCATTAAAATGCATTTAGAAAATAAAGCAAATCGTTGACTTGCATGCTGAGATGCATTCTGCTTGTCTGCTCTAAGGTTCCCGCCCTCCTCCCTCCCCCAACCTGTAGTGTAGCCATACATCCACAGACCTGCTGTAAAACCATGACCTTTAATGACCTGACCCAGCAGGCAGAAGGGAGGAGGGTGTCAGCATTTCAGGCTTGTTCTGCTCTCTTGTTAAACAAGAGTCAAGTTCTGAGGAGTTTTAATTAAGCTCAAATTGGGAATGAAGGAGGGGGAGGAAAGGGGAGAAAACATGAAAACTCCATTCCTTGTTACAGCATGCCTTGTCACACATTATTGCTTACAGAGCAATGATCAGCCCTACTCGGCTGCCACTGGGGAAATTACCATACATAAATACGAAATTCGGGTTTACTAAAGGTCCTTGAATGCTCAAAGTGATTAGTGTTCAACTTAATCTTCAGGGATTAGTATTGATGTCAAGTTAATAACTGAAAGGATATTCTGTAAATAACTCATTTAGTCATAGTGCACATTTATGGTTTTACAAAAATAATCACTACAATTGATGATGATGAGAGTATTAAGTTCAATTTCCACTTGTGTTTGGAGGCAGCTGTTTCTCTAAGCATCCCTCAGGTTTAATACAGGAAGATTTACAATGGGTCACACGCAGTTATCTGGGACTGCTACCTGCCATTTTATGTGAGAGGGACTCTTCCACTGTGCTGACCTAGCAAATGCATCCCTTGAAAGGATGGATGTCCAGCACTCTCCCCACAGTCCTAGAGATCTTTCCTTGAGCGCTTCACTTCCAAATTTGTTCTCAGGATATTTACTGAGTCCCAAATTAAAGTTACATTTTCTACAGGACTGGGAAAGAATTTAACACTGTGGTAATTTATGGGAGGACTTAAAATCTCTTCTGAGAGAAGAAATCAACAAATCCACATTTATTTCTTTTTTAAAAAATATGTACTTTTATATATTTTTCTCCTATCATCAAGAGTACAGTAAAACCTGAGAAAGTCAAAATCTGTGTAAGTTGGAAATCTGTCAAGGAAAATGGAAATATTTTCCACTAAAGGGAGAAAAAAGTGGTAAGGCTGCATGCACCCAGTCAAAGGTGAAAACTTACAAGACCTGGAAAAACAAGGCAGTCCTGTGGAGTTCCAGCTCTTAGGTCTCACCGTAGATGTTATCAAAAACCAAACTCACTGTCATCAAGTTGATTTGACTCATAGTGACCCCTCCTTGGGTTTCAGAGGCGGTATCAGTACAGAAGTAGATTGCCCAATCTTCCTCCTGCGGAGCCAGCCTTCTGGTTAGCAGTCAAATGCCTTAAGCACTATGTTACCAGAGCTCCCACAGATGTACTGGAGGAAATGAACTAGCACTAGCAGAGCATGAGGAAGGTTCACAGCACTGAGAGATTACAGGCATTTAGAACTGGATCTAAACCATCCCTTTGAATTTGCAGATGAAGAACCTGAAGCTAGGCTTCATGACTCTCTTAAGACCGAACAGCGAGGCAGTGTCCAGCCAGGACCAGAACAAGGTCCCTTCCAGTCAGTTCCAATCCTCCAAAGTGAAGCAAAAGCTCAGTTGATGATTGAGGCTCCCTCCCTACATCCTGGTATAGTCCTCAGAATCAGACCTCCTCATGGTGTAGAGACACTTTGTCTTTGCAGCCAAGTGTTTAAGCCAAACCTCCTGAGGGGGAAAATATCAACACGTCAGCAAGTTGTGTCTAAAATACTTGTATCTTAAAAGGCTTTCTTTACCATTTTTGTTCCAAATTCTTTCTTTCTTTTTTTTTTTTGCTGAGGTTAGGAAGGTTCGAACCCACCTAGAGGCACCTGAGGAGACAGGCCTGGCGACCTGCTATCAATGCTCGCAGCCTTGAAAACCCTACTGAGCTACTCCACTGTACACACAGGGGCCTTCAGCTGGAATCCACTGGATGGTAACCACAAGAAACGGGGTAGCTCATTATCCATTAAAACGTACATGTCCATCTCACAAGACTGTCTGATTCAAGTGATTTTAAAAACACACATTAATACATTTCTTTAATTTTCCTTGGTAAGTAAGCACCATTTTTTTTTTTTTTTAAAATCAGGAAAAGAGGAAAGGAAATAAAGGAAAAAATCTTAGTAATGGGGAAAAGGTCAGACTATTCATTGACAAAGGTGCTCTGGTGGCATAGAGGGCAAGGCATTTGGTCAGTGGTTCAAACCCACTAACTGCTCCAGGGGAGGATGAGATAATCTACTTCCGTAGATTTACAGCCTTGGCAACCTAACGAGGGTTGCGATGGGTTGAAATCGACTTGATGGCAGTGGGTTTATTCATTGACAGGGCATTGGGATTTCTTACCATTTGTAATCTAATAGGTAGGCAAGTCATCTAATAGATGCCATGGTTAAATGCACACTTCTACTTTCTCATACATCAACAGGGAGCTCTGGTGGTGGAGTGCCTGAGGCATTTGATTGCTAACCAGAAGGCTCGCGGTTCACACCCACCAACCACTCCTTGGAAGGAAGACTGGGCAATCTACTTTCATAGTGATACCGCCTTGGAAACCCAAAGAGGGGCTGCTATGAGTCTCAATCAACTTGATGACAGTGAGTTTTTTTTTTTAAAATACATCAACAGTCAAAATTTTCATTCTCCAGTAACGCCTTGTGTAGAAGTACTTATTTCCAAGTATGAGACTCTTGAAATAATAAAAAACTAAGGGAATATCCTATGAAACCCTTTGTAAACAATCTAGGACGAGGTTTTGTCCTAAGTGAAGCAGCAAACGATCATTTTGAGAATATTTTCTTTTAAAATAATATTTTATTCTGTTTCTGGTGACAGTTAACAAAGTGGTTCAGGTTCCCATTCAACAATTTCTATACAAGTTGTTCTGTAACATTGGCTACACTCTTCACTGTATGTGAACACTCTCATTATGCCTATTTTAGTTCACTGAAAATACCTCTTTGTAAGTCACTTAAGTCCTTGTTAGCATCTGAATACTTCTAAGTAACCCACCAGCCACTCCTCAGAAGGAAGATGGGGCAATCCACTTCCATAGTGATACTGCCTCGGAAACCCAAGGAGGGGTCGCTATGAGTCAGGTCCGACTCGACGGCACATAACAAGTAACACCTGGCTTTTTGTTAAGTGTGAAAATTAAGATCCCCCCCTCCCCTCCGCCTGCCAAATAATCAAAGCACCATCTTTTTTTTTAGCTGAGATCAATTTTGCTATGTATGCTAACTTTGACTGAATCTGTTGTGTATCAATGGACAGTTTGCTTAGTACATGCTTTAATACGTTGCACTGTGGACAATTCATTCCTGCATTCTTGGAGGGGAGGCTGTTTAGCTCCTACAGGAACCTCCAAGGTACAGTGATAGCAACAATGTTAAAACATTTCAGGCAGCAAAACTGGGGCAAGTACTAACTTAAAAGAAGAAAAATAAAGGCTGAGTTCCTGCATTTTTTGACTTAATGATCTGTGCAAAGAGTGCATGATTTCTGTTCTGTTTCAGATCCACAGTTTTAACTGTGATTGTTGGCATGGAAAAGTGGATTCGTCTTTAAGTATGAAAATAAACTAAATTAGCTCATTAAGGTATCATCCTGCACTTTTTTGATTGGCCTTCTGTCATGTCCCCAAGTGGTAGGCAAGTGTCATCTGAAAGCACAGCCTCACGGGAGTGCTGCAGGAAAACATCTGCTTCATCTACTTAAATGAATAAGCAAAGTTAAAGGCTGCTTCGTTGCTTCTGAAGATATGTAAACACAAAGATTACCCACAGCTCCTTTGGTTTCCTTTATATTTTTGGGTCCTGTCATTCTCTATCAGTATTTCCAAAGGTAGGGCTCTCAGAATGTGTATTATTATTACTTTTTTTTAAAGGACTTTAAAATCCATCAAAGTTCTCATTTATCCCACTGAGCTTGTGCTTCATCCCCAACAAGTTTATGGGGGTACCTCAGGAATGAATGCCCTCCTTTCAGGTCAACCCCTACAGCGGTGGGAGGGAAAAGTTCCTCCCTTGTGGGAGGCATGCAAGGGCTCCAATTGCTGTGCCCAGGACAAAGGGCACTGGGTTCCCAGCCCATTCAGCTGTCAAGCAGGGTGCACTGTTTCAGGGAAACATAGCTAGAGTGGTGGCCAGGGCTTTCTTTTTTTACTGCACAGAAAACAATAAAAAGGGAAGTTTTAAAAGGGAAAAATCACTACTATGCCAACATTTGAAAACATCAACCACTTTTGTTTTTCTATTTTCTTCTGTAGTCTTTGTTGTGATTGTTCCCTTCAGTGGTAATATTTCATTTCCATTAATGACCAAGTAGACTTTTGTGAATGTGTTTAGGAACCTAGCTCTCCCTGGCTTTAGGACGTCTAGAAGTAAACACAATTTCAAGTTCTACACCAATTAAAAATGAGCTTTTTGTAGGGCCCAAGGCTTAAAAAACCTAGGTTTGAAACTGAATCCATCATTTACTTGATTTAACACTTCTGAATTTTCGTTTCTATCTGAAGCAAAGTTGTTAGCTGCTGTCAAGTCCTCTGCGACTCAGGGGACTCTTAGTCTGGAAGCTCACTGAAATCTGTTCGGCATCATGGCAACACACAGGTCTCCACTGATAGGCAGGTGGTGGCTTCACATGAGGTGGATTGGTCAGGAATCAAACCTGGGTCTCTCTCATGAAGGTGAGAATTCTACCACTGAACTACCACTACTCCAGAGCAAAGGTAAGTAGCATTTCAGAAATGCCTTGAAATACAGTATACACTAATAAATGTACTTTTTGTCTTTTTCAATTATATCCTTTATAAGATTACCTATAAATTTATTAAAGGTATTTAAATTTTTCCCATTAAGTTAAATTTTGTTTTCTCTTAATATTTGAGACATTATAATGGATTGCTTCCACCAAAGTTCCCCCAACGCCATGTCCCTTATTAAATTTTAAATGATCTCGTTTCATTTCCAACTAAGGTGTTTCAACTTAAAATACATTTTGAAATTTTATTTTTCCAAGCTGCAGCAATTGTAAAGGCAGGAAAATGTTACGTTAGTCAGATTTAAACATGAACAAAAATACAAGTTGCTCTGTGCCCTGTGGTTGAGAGGCCAGCTTTTCATTAAACTCTTATTTTCATTATGCAGAATGGGGGCAGGGGAAGTGGTGAAGGCATCCCAAGGAGTATGGCAATGGCTGTTTGTTGTCCCCTCTGTCATACTGATGTCATATTGTACCTGCACTTGTAACTGACCTCCCAATTCTTAGGCACATGGCTGCCCATTATAAAGACTTTTATTTCCCAGCTTTCCTGCAGCTAAGGCTGGCCATGTGACTAAGGTCCAGTCAATGGATCTGAGTATAAGTGATGTGCACTTTCTGGACTATACGTCAATATGAAGAAACAGGTGTTGTCCTTGTCTTTTCTCTCTTCCTTTTGACTTTTTATATGAGAAACAATTGCTATCTTTGTTTTAAGCCATTATTTTGGGCAGCAGCCAAACTTACATCCTAATGAACATAATGAATGTATATACTACTGAGATAGCGTACACTGTCCTAAGTGTGAAGACTTAGGCCTTTTCTGAAAAGGATGAAAAATAAAAGTACAACAGGAAGAAATGTTTAGCTTAGGCCAAGGAAATCTATAGTACTCCCTCAAAGCCTCCTGTACATAAACTTGGAACCATGAATGGAAAGATAGGATCATGTAGTCAGACATGAGCTTTACTAAGATTTTTTAAAGACTGCTGTCCAGTAATATATTAATGGCTCTGATATACAAAAATAGATCTGTTTTATGTGCACATAAATTTATCAATTTCAGATACAGCTTAGATTCCAATCTTCAAAGAAACACGCTAAAAGATCCTCATGGTACATGTAAATTGAGCAAGAGTCGTACCAATTTTTGCAAGGAAGATGCTCATCACATTTTAGATGGATATTTAGTCAAGACCCTTTATAGGAAACTGACTGAAAAGCCAAAGGGTTCTAGAGAGTGTGAGAAGGGAATATCACCACTACTTTTCAACCAACAAAGAAATTCACTCATCTTCAGGTGTCTCCAGTCTCTAATCTGAATTTAGTGAATGGATCAATATTAATAGAGTTGTTCATGTATTAACTAACTAAAGAACAGGTATCCACAAACAAAAACAACTAGTAAGTCTGAAAGGTAACTGTATTTTGTAAATTACTTTTTCCTTTTCAGAAGATATTTACCATTTACTTGGCAGTTTTCTGGTGTTTTCAAAGCTATTATTGTGCTGCCAAATGGTGTCTGTATCACTAACCATAAACCACACAACAAAGAATGCACTTCAATACCTGGAAATTTAAAAGCATTGTGAAACTCAGACGTTAAATAACACCATTCATTTTGGAAGACCCAAATTATACAGGCATACCTGGTAGCGTAGTGCCTAAGGCACTTGACTGCTAACCAGAAGGCTGGTGGTTCAAACCACCAGCCACTCCTCAGAAGGAAGATGGGGCAATCTACTCCCATAGTGATATTGCCTTGGAAACCCAAGGAGGGGTCGCGCTATGAGTCGGGTCCGACTCAACGCACATAACAAACAACAACAAACCTTGTTTTATTGTGCTTTGCAGATACTGTGCTTTTTTAATAAATTGAAGGTTTGTGCCAACCGTGTGTCAAGTAAGTCTATTGTCACCATTTTTTCAGCAGCATGCATTCACTTCTTATCTCTGTGTCACATTTGGGAAATTCTCACTTTTCATAATGCTATTGTACACTTAATAGACTCTAGTATAGTGTAAGCATAACTTTTATATGCACTGGGAAACCAAAAAATTCAAATGACTTGCTTTATGGCAGTATTCACTTTATTGCAGTGGTCTGGAACAGAACCTGCAATATCTCAGGTATGCCTGTACAAAGAAGCCACTGATACTGAAGGCTGCCTGAAATAACTGACATAAAGGGCAGATCATTTGAACAGAAGCTGAGTTTTAGTGGGGCCACATGGTAGGGGATGTTGCATAAGAGACTGGAAACATTAGTTACTGATGGAAAAGGAGCACAGGTCCTGGAAGTAAGCAGGACTTGAGCTACCAAAGCAATCTTACCTATGTCCAGTAGCACAACTCTACCAGGCAGCACGACAGACAGTACTTGTATCAGATACTGTGTCAAATACCCTTTGTTCTTTTTTGTTTTAAAGGGAGTATTGTTCTCTATTATTTAAAAATATTGTTTTGTATATTTTCTGTGGTGCATTAATCAACCTAGTCTTTCTTAAGATTCTGAACAAGTAGAAAGCAGTTGTTTTTCACTCTGAAAAAGAATGAAAGGCATGTTTTACCCCTTGTAAGTTAAACTGATCAACCATATTAGCTGAAAACTACCAATGACCTACCAACATGCTACTTGCCATGCTATTTTGGGCAAATCCATTACATTTCTATCATGTAAAGCAATACAGGTAAAATACACTTACTTTAACATGGATTTAACTTTAAAACAAAGCTTAACTTTTTATTGATCAAATACAAGGGATTTTGTGGAAAAAGGTATTAAAATTTTATAAAAACAAAGCTGATCTTAAATGTTTTAGGTGACATTTCATAGTGAAGCAGACCATACTGAACATTTCTACCCCCTCACTGCCATTGAGTTGATTCCAACTTACAGCAACCCTATAGCACAGAGAAGAACTGCCCCATAAGGTTTCCAAGGCCGTAAATCTTTACGGAAGCAGACTGCCTTGCCTTTCTCCTATGGAGCGGCTGGTGGGTTTGAACCACTGACCTTCTGGTTAGCATGTGAGTGCTTTAGCTACTATACCACCAAAGCTCCTAAACAAGTCTACAGTCTCCTAAAAATCTGTTTTTTTACAGTGATAAGCTTTTAAATACTACCAAAAATGGCTTAAAAATTCCTTTCAAAGGAATTAAAATGTTATTCAAGTGTGAGGGGGAAAGCTTTAAAAAGTCTCACAAGAGTGTAGACTGAGTAATTTTATTTACGTAAAATTCTAAAAAATGCAAACTAATCTATACTTCTGGAAAGCAGATCTGTGTGTGCCTGGGGTCTGGGGTGAAGGGAGAGATGAACTGCAAAGAGGCAGAGGGAATTTTTGGGGATAATGGAAATGTTCAGTATCTTGACTGTGGACATTGTTTCACAAGTGTATATACATATGTCAAAACTCAACGAATTGTACACTTATAAATGGATGCATTTTATTCTATGTAAATTATATCCCAATTAAAAACCAGTGTGTTTGTGTGTACACACACACACACACACACACATACATACATATGTATAGAACAGAATATTATTCAGCTATAAAAAGGAATGAAGCGTTGATGCGTGCTACAACATGGACGAACGCTGAAAATATTATGCTGAGTGAGAAAAGTAAGACACAAAAGGTCAGTTATTGTATAATTCCACATATTTGAAATATTCAGAACAGGTAAATCCATAGAGACAGAAGGCAGATTAGTGGTTGCTAGAGGCTAGGGGGACAGGAGATGTAAAGAAACTGCTTAAGGGGTACGGGGTTCCCTTTTGAGGTGTTGAAAAATGTGAACTAGACAGAGGTAGCGGTTGCATAACACCGTGAATATAGTAAATGCCACTGAACTGTTGACTTTAAAATGGTTAATTTTAGGTTATGTGAATTTCACTTTAAAAAAAAAAATAAAAAAAAAAATACAAAGAATAAAACAAAAATGCAAACAAAACAAAATTCCCAAAGAAACCAAAACCCCACCAAGCAAAACCAAAGTTAAACCTCAATTTCCTGTAGAATGGGGAGTAAATCTTCTTTCCAGACCAAGCCTCACAATACCATTATTGTATTTTCATTTTTGACACACATCTTTCAGCTGTGTGTATGTGTGGGGGGCAGGGCAGAAGAATGAATACACTCCTCCCCCTCAAATAAAGGACTGAGAAAGCTGACACACCTCAGAACTTGGTAAGCATTTTAAAATGCAACATGGAAAAGTTGTTTAGAGCATAAACTTGGGTTTAAAAGACATACACATGTGGGTTTTAAGCCTGGCTTTGTTGCCATCTATGGAGTGGTCACAAAGCCCCTGTGCCTACTAATTAAAAGGTACTTCATATTCCCCCCCTTCCTCTGTTTGCCATTCAAGGTAAAACTTTTCCTTCTCATCTTCACTTCATATGCTGACAGTAGCCACAGAGCCCTCACACATGGGATTCTGCCTAAAACAGATGAGGAGAGAAGAGCCGACTGAGGCACATGTCTGTTAACCTGTTTTCCCTGTTGTAAAATGGGAATACCGTCTACCTATTGTGGGACTGAAATGGACATGTGACTTCGCATTAGCTGCAGACGCATGGCTGATGTCAATGCCAAATAAATATTTGTTTTAAAAAAAAATTAGTGAGTAAGTGGATGGAATTACTTGAAGATAAAAAAAAAAACTGCCATTGAGTTGACTGGACTCATAAGGACTGCTCCCCTTGGGTTTCTGAGGCAGTATCTCTATGGAAGTAGATTGCCCAGTCTTCCTTCCGAGGAGTGGCTGGCGGGTTTGAACTGCCAGACTTCCAATTAGCAGTCAAATGCTTTAGGCACTATACCACCAGGTAGAGTTGATAAAAAATGTGTGCAAATGTGTAGGCTGCAGGAGTGGTAAGTTGGTAATGGAATAAAAAAATACTTAATGTAACTTAGAAATGCTGTAAGCATTTGATGGTAGAGAATTATCAGTTTTCTAATGAGAAGAGAAAATCACTTAGCAATGGGTGCCATGCTGTAATTCATACTAGTCAGGATTTACAGAAATTACGAAGAACACCCATTTAACCAAAAAATTTGAATTGGAGGAGAGAGTATGTTACCTGGCCAATCAAAGCCTCTCAAAAAAGCATGATAATGCTGAGTATTGTAAGAATACATTTTGTTTTTTATTAGATTCTGTGTAAAGTATACACACTGCCGAAGCAGAACGCCTCACAGATTCTTTGTTGAAATAAATCATTTACCATTTTTCTGTACAAAGTTTGAAATCTGAATTTTATTAAAAACAAAAATAAACCTACAAAGCTTCCTTCAAGTACACATGTGACTATGAGTTAAGAATTTCTGCGTTACATTATCTTACATAAAATGTTCTGAATGACATAAGAAGAACTTACTACCATTTGAAGCAAAGAGAAGGGCTGACTGCTGAAAACCACATACATGTACAGAAAGAAACGAAGTGCAGGTGAGGATGGAAGGTCATCTCTGGCTATAAGCAGGAAGAGCTGAAACCAGGAACACAAAGGGAACTGGGAGAAAAAGACATTCAATTCTCTACAATACTTCAGCAAAACAGTCAAACATTTGTAAACAACTTTTAAACAAACGTGTTCAATACAGTGTTGCTATATGGTAAATATTCGTAACTTGTTTTTATTTGACTCAAAAATGCGATTTGTACTGCTCCCCCCAGATTAGGTAAAGCTTTGCTTTCTTTCCATGGAGGTTAAGAATAAAATGTATTAGGGTTTGTTTAGGGTTGTTAGTGATTATAAGCTGGGGCCTTTTCCAGCCACTGGGTTTACTTGTTTGCTATGTCCATCCAGAAAGAGATTCAGAACACACTGTACAACTAAAATTTATTGAAAATGTGGCTTCTTGTTGCCATGTCTCTTTGAAGGTTGGAAAGGTGGGGACATTGGTAAAACTGGCTCTGGATTTTAACTACCCCTAGTGTCTTTTGCCTAAGGTATTGACTGCTAACCAGAAGGCTGGCAATTCAAACCCACTAGCCACTCCTTGCAAGGAAGGTTGGGCAATCTACTTCCGTAGTGATATTGCCTCAGAAACCCAAGGCAGGGGTCGTTATGAGTTGGATACATCTCGATGGCCAGTGGGTAGTATTTTTATCTCAGGGTTTAAAAAGTATGAGATTGGCATTAAAAACAGACTAAGGTTTAATTGCACTTAATGTCCAGGACAACTGCAGGACTGAAAATCCCAAGAACTTACTGTAAACAAGCAAACAACTGTTCAACAGCCTTTTTGCATTTGGTACCATTACATAAAATAATGATTTTCTTCCATTTACCTCTTCAGATATTTTTATGAAGCAATAATAATGTACGTGTAATAACAACATAAGAATCAATTTTCCCTTTAAATGTATTACAACATAGCAAAAACACATTAATGACTACAAAGAAAATCTAAAATCTATAATGCTAAATCCTAATGGGAAAACCAAGCCTTAGCCATCTGTGTCTGGACAGCTCATCCTCTGAGACGGGAGAAAAGCCTCTAAACGCTGACTCGGTCCCTTCTGGTGGAGTGACACCTGCACATGCAAGCAGCAATGCTTTGGGGGAGTGATGATTTCCCTTGGTCTACAGTTATCTTCTACAAATTTTATTTTACTATTAATATGTTGAGCCCAGTATCAGTTTTAGCTAGGTAATCAAATTATGTGGGAATGATAACCTCTGTTTATTATTTAAATGAAGTGATAGAAGACATTTATTTCCGAGAAATACTCTAATACAGGCAGTCCCTGGGTTACCAATGTCTAACTTCCATACAACCCATAGTTATCAGCCAACCCTGCTAAAGCCTATTGTATTAAAATCTGAGGTACACACAGTGGTTTGTAATAACAAATAGGTGCTACTTTGCAATGAGCATCCAAACATTATTATTGTTGCTGTACTATTACATTAAAGATGTTTTAGTGTATCTGGAAGTGTTTAATATTTTTTATGCATAGAAAGTACATTATATAATATATACTTAAAGAAACATTTGACTAACTGATATTAGATATAAACCATACCTAACTGTTCCAACAAATTCTACTTAAAGACAGACTTAGCAATAGAACACGATTTGTAATCTGGGGTCTTCCTGTAATCGACTGTGAAGAAGCTAAAAATGACACAGTTTAGTACAAACTATCCTTTACCTTTATTGCTTGTATACACAAGGAGTACATTATAAAACTCGGTGGGAGGGGGTAAAATAATGAAAGAAAATGTTACCTGCTTTAGCATTTATAAGAACAGTTTTGGTAACTTCTTAGACCAACTTGCTTATCTGAAATAGAGCAAAACTACAACATAATCACAATTCTAACAATCACAGCAATTATGCTTTCATTTTTTCTCTTCATAAACCATTAATGCTATAAAAATGAGGTCAATGACATTCTTATTTAAAAGACACCTTTGCAATGGTATCAAAATGCGACTGATTTCAATGTCAACTGAAAAAATAGAACTTCTATAGTCTATTTCAATGAAGTTTTATTATTACTTTAAAGGTATTTTCAAGTTGGTAGCAAAGTTATTGTTAACAATATAAATGTTCTCTTTAAAGTGTTGGAAGGCAGCAGGCACTCTTGGAGGGCTTGCAAGGAAAATCCAGATTTCTAAAACAAGAAGGGTACCTGATGAACTATATTTACTTCTTCAATGTCCTTACTAGCTTTTCCTCATTTTCCAGGTTTATTCCTCATTGGCATCGTGAAGAGAATCAAAGCCCAAGCCTTTTTGCTGGATCAAGTATTTCTATTTTCCATTATTTCTCTTTAGTTTTTCAAACACACAGTAAAACAATCCAATAATCACTGCAGGAAGGAATGATTATTTAATCTGGAGCACGTTCATTTACCTTTTAATTTAAGAGATTAATATTAGAGTCATAAAGGCTTTACAATTTCAACACACATCCACAGTCACAGAATTAAAAATCTTTAGCCCTTAAAAAAGAGAGTTCCCATTCTGTTCAAAGTATGATAATCCAATTTTAGTCTAATGAAACCAGGTAAAATTGCTTTCATTAAATACAGCAGCCACCACTTACCTTTAAATATTTTACAGATGAAACTAAATTCAGTACTGATCCAATGATGCTGGCATCAAGACCCTCACTTTGAACTATCCTTAAAGGTCCTATATTTCTGTGATGTACCACTGATTACTCTAGAATTACAATACCCTGTCTTTAACTTGGTATATATACATATATTTGGAAAAAAAATTATTAATGTTTTGAGATGAGATACGAGAACAAACTCATTCTTGAGGTTCCACCTCTAATATGGAAAGAAAAAAAAAAAAGACAACGTTTGCACATAGCAGCTAGTTTGACACTCCTGTTGTTAGCCTAGCTTCACACAATGAGCATGCATATACAGCCACAGTTCACTGCATGTGTTTTGACGTTAAGAACTGCTGCTTATTCAAGTCACAGATGCCCCCATGTTACGCAATGAGACAGCCGAGTTGCCATGTCCACCATGAGAAAAGGAAAATAAGTGATGAAACAAATGCAGCAAACAGAGGCAGTTGGCATTCAGAACACGCCAAAAAGCTAACACTCATGAACTGTCATTATAAGGGCTCTTCTCTCCTTAAAAAACAAAACAAAACAAAAAAGTCTTTCTTTGCATATTTTAAAATTTAAAGGTCCCAGAGAATCATGAAGTGCCTTGTCGTTTTTGCTGCTGGCTTCTTATGACTTCTAGTTGTTTTTTGCATTGCTGGTAGTAGGTAGAAAGGCTTTTGTTTTCGTCTAAAAGCTTTTTATGTTCCTGTACCAGACGAGATGTATTTTGCTGGTCCTTTTCATCCTGGTCCAGTTCTGCGACTAGCTCTTGCCTAAAAAACAAGTATCACATAATAAAATATTACACAAGATGGAAAAATTCATAACTTATTAGCTGATGATGGAAGCTCAACTAGTTAGAAGTTTTATTCGGGATCTATCATACATCTTAGGAGCTCTGGGAGCATAGTGCCTAAGGCATTTGACTGCTAACCACAAAGCTGGCAGTTCAAACCCACCAGCCCCTGCCTGGAAGAAGATTGGGCGATCTACTTCCATAGAGATACCACCTTGGAAATGCAAGGAGGGGTTGCTATGAGTTGGGATTGACTTGACGGCAGTAAGTTTGGTTTTTCTGGTTTATCATACATCTTGGGTACACTACTCACATTCAATTATGGAGTGAAATGGAGACTATTATCCACACTCCAGTGTAACCACACAAATATAACCCTTTTAATTAGTGACTATATTTGGACAATTAATGAAATAGACTAAATGGTACAATAAAATTTCAGAAATTTTTCTTTGGTATCTCTTTCCATGCTAGCTAGGGGGAAAAGGATGGGCAAAGCTCTGGTCAGCTATAGGAAAATAACATTTGAAGTTTCTCATTCACATTCTACTTTTATACTCACTCTGAAGTCACAATCCTCTAACTAAAGTGCAAAGCTGTAGCTAATATAACATTTGCAAACTAATTAAAACAGATGCTATCCCATTTAAGTCTTGTTCCTATTTTTATCAGTGAGACTAATGCAAAGTACCACTTTTAAATCACTCACTTTTGGAAACATTTTTAAAAAAAGACCCAATCAGAATCATTTATAGTTTGCGGAATTTCTTTAACTATTAATCATTTTTATTTGGGGAATATTAGCTCTTAAAGTGAGCATACTGGATATAACTGAAAAATGAATGAAAAATCCTCAAATAACTTCTTAATAACACTTGTTATTTAAAATTGATTAAAACTATCATCATTTTCACATCCCTCCCTGTACCTCACCATTTGTTTTCTGCAATGTAGGATTCCTGATTAAATGATTAAAGCATGAAAAAACAGTATAGGTTAAGAATGTGAAATAAGAAATACAAAGTTTTTTTTAAACATAAAGTGCTAGTATTTCCTATCTAGCCTTATTTTTAAGTTACAAAGCTGAATTCATTTATCTTGTTCTATCAGTAAACTGTTAAAACTATTTTCTTTAAATTTCTTTTTTCGAAGTATAAAAAGAAAACTTTTTACCAATTACTTCAGAAAATAATCGTTTTCATTTATTTAAAGTGAACAGAGGGATCCTATTACTATACATATTTATAGTTATCGTGTTTTTCTCTTTTAACACTTCATTTCAGTTACCACCACGAATTAGCTTCATATATATAAAATTTTATGAGGGCTGTGTTTAAGAAAACAGATTTTAAAAAAAAAAAACCAACTGTGAATAAAGGAGCGTGGAAACTGAGCTGTATTTCTTAAAAAAAAAAGGGGAGGGGGCAGGGAGCTGGTTTCTAAAACTCTCAGAAAAAGTACTTATGAGTATAAAATTCTCCAGGAAAACACTCAGAGGTATGAAACAAAGCCCTCTAATAAAGTAATTCTACTCTTTCAAACACACACCTGGAAAGACCATGCTTACAAAAATGTTTCTAAAAAAAAGCACAATTGAAGATTAATAAGTCAAATGATTGCACCTATGTCCAAGGAAATAATAAATCTACACAATAAATTGAAACAGCTTTTAACTTTAAGATTCTGAGAACATAAAACATACGGTTATATATGACTAATTTATTTGCCTTAGAACTAAAATAAAGTCAAAAGAGTTGAGTCCATAAAAAATAGCCAAAGGATGTTTAAAAGAAACATAAACATATATAAACATACATAAAAACCAAAGATTATTATTAGTAGTTACCAGGTGTAGGAGGGAGTGGGGAAAGGGGAAGCTTTTGTTTGCGGGGCACTGAATTTATGATAATGGTGGTGGAGTATTTTGGAGAAGAATAGCAATAATGGTGACACAACATGAAAAATGTCATAAAACAACAACATGAACATACAAAAAAAATCTCCAGGTTGGTAATATACTTAACGACTGATTCTATAAATTGTAAAGTTTTCATATCTTCAAACAAAGTTATATTACACTTTAGCATATTTCAAGTGCTAAATATTTAGTGTTTTTATTTTTATTCACAAAAAATAACTTACTTTCTCTGTAATAACAATGCAATTTCTGTTTGAACTTTCATATACTCTTGTGCCATTTTACAATGTTGTTCAAACACTGCCATAGATTCTTTGGAGTTTGGGCACGGTGCTAGAGGCTGAAAATAAATCAGGAATGTTAAACCATCATTAAATCAAATCTCCATATCTAGCTAAAAGTTAAGGCAGACTGTAATATATTTTTTATATCACTAAAGCAGTGATCTTTTAAAAATAAGTATTATACCATGTCCTAAAAAATCGCAGTATCCTCTAGTCAGAGTTAACTCAGAGCTTAAATTTACACTTGCTGTTTTAACACCTCTGTTGTTACCAAGAATCATGACTAGAGGGCTCTTAGCCTCCGGTATTGTATTTCAGGTTGCCAAATTGTTTGTATTACACCAAAAGGTGTTTACGGATCTCATACTAAAGAGGAGGCGCTGAAGTGTATCACTTATGTTTTCAGTCATTATGAACATGTATGTATCACAAAATATATTAAACAGGAAAGAGCTTATATGAGCTTTATATTTTAATGCACTAAAAAAGTAAAAATGTTATGCTTAGCAGTCATGAACAAAGATACGGCAGGGTACTTTAAGATCATTATTAGGATAAGAGCATACTATTTTGCCAATTTTAAATGGGATTAACCTCACTGAAAGAAGCATTTATTTTAACAAGTTTAACAAGACCAACTGAAAGCATAAATGAATATACAAGGACAGATGGGAACTCAATTGTCAGTTTTAAAGACAAACTCTCTAAGGAAAAAGTAAACATTTGGTGAAGAACTACTCCTTCCTTTACCTGTAGTTGGTGATCCAGTGTAAGATAAGCCATTGGTATGGAGTTATCTGACCCATTAGTATCTGGAATTGAAGCATGTGTTATATTAATTTTCTGCCATAAATAATTATAAACCAAAAGCAAGAGTGGATACATGAAATTTTAGTATAATTTTCCTGAAATAAGTAACATGTAGAATATAAATTGTTACTGGTAATAAAAAAGTCTATTTTGAATTCTGAAGACAAACAGAACACAGTCAATAACCAGATAATTAGAATGTAATCATACCCACCATTTGAGTTGACTACAAACTGAATAGAATCCAACATATTAAAACAGGGAAAGGGAGAAAGCAAGAGACACATTCTCTTCCAAGTAAATCACTTTCAATTTATACCGATTCTAATGCTACCAGCCCCTTCATTCTCCCCACCCCAAAGAGAATCACTGTAGAAAATCAGAGACGTTATCGACTACAGTATATTACACACATGAACAGTACAGAAACAAGTAAGGGCTTGTTCAGAACTGTGGTCCAATGTGGCTAATTAAAATAAGGGTCAATTTTATCAAACAATTTGATCTGACAGCTTTGTTTGTATTTCAGAAGAAGACAGACTGAGAACAACCTGCATTAGTAGCATGGGAAGGACTTTTCCTAACAGCAATACTTACGTGGAACAACTTCAGAAGTAAACAGAATAACTAACTGTGGAGTAATATAAACCAAAATGAAACCTGCTATCGTCAAGTTGCTGTGACTCATGGTGATCCCACATGTTAGTAGGGTTTTCCTAGCTGTAATCTTTATGGAAGTAGTTCACCAAGCCTTTCTTCGGAGGCACTGCTGGGTGCATTAAAACTGCCAACCTTTATCTGAGTGCAGCCAAGTGCAAAACATTTGTGCCACCCAGGGACCTTATGTAGATGTTGTTGTTGTTAGGTGCCATCAAGTCGGACCCGACTCACAGTGACCCTTCCTTGGGTTTCTGAGGCAGTATCACTACGGAAGTAGATTGCCCCATCTTTCTTCCGAGGAGTGGCTGGTGGGTTTAAACCGCCAGCCTTCTGGTTAGCAGTCAAGTGCCTTAGGCACTATGACATCAGAGCTCCCCATCTATTTCAGAAGTAATTGCTTTCCCACTGTTAGTAAAGAATAGATGATTGAGTTGCCCAGCTTTTTCTGACAAGCAACTTCTATGGAGTAGTGTGGGTAAAAGGCAACGTGAGCAGAGGGACTACATTCAATACAATAAAAAACTAAGATTGTTTAGTAACATTCTTGTTTATTGTTGACTGATATTTTAGTTTTATTTGTTTATAAGACAAAGGAGAATGGGTTTGCAAATATTCTAAAACCAAGCTAAATCAGATCAAATGAGATAATGCGTTAAAAAACACTGTGCAGAGCTGACCTATATTATGTACTCAATACATGGTTGTGGTAATATCATTAATACTAAATGGAGAATTAGGAAGAAGGAAGTGCAATTTTAAACAGTCAAGTTTATATTTCAGATTGAAAAAATAATGTTTATTAATTACTAGAGTGAAACAATAATAAAGTATTGCCTAGTAGAGCCTTAAGGGACTTACTTAAAATCATATTTCAACACAATTGTTTTTTTCTTAAATGACTAACCAAGAAATATATACTTAATTTGTTATCTCTCTGACCATCTATCTCTCCACTCCCAACAGTAGTTTCAAACTATGCTCCCACTGAACATTTTTCCATAAAACTAACATTGATTAAAAATGACTTCCCTCTCACTTCATAGGAAAAATTAAAGGACTTGGAAGATTTTCCTCAGCTCAATGTTTTAACTCCTGTGCACTTGAATCTTTTGATACTTATAATAATGAGCGCTGGTGGTGTAGTTCCTAAGGCATGTGACTGCTAACCAGAAGGCTGGCAGTTCAACTCCACCAGCCGCTGCTTGGAAGGAAGATTAGGCAAAGTACTTCTGTAGAGATAATGCCTCAGAAACCCAAGGAGGGGTCGCTATGAGTCAATTTGACTTGATGGCAGTGAGTTCCTTTTTTTTTTTGTATTATAACAGTACCCTCTATCTGGTATGTATTTTAGCAGAAAGTAGAATGTATCAATGTTTCACAGTATTTTGAAAGTGGGGGAAAAAAACCTCAAGGATCCTGCTATTCAGACAATGAAAGCCCTACCATGATGCAGAACTTAAGGTCCTTTATTGAATTTCATCTTGTCTCTAAAACCAAGAAGCAGAATTTCACTTTACTACTTATACCTATAGCTTTCCAGATTGAAATTTAGTTTTCAAAAGTCTGAAATAGCAATAATTGGTCCTAAGACAGCAAGATTATCCCATGAAAGTTTTTTTTTTTTTAAATGTTTCAATTGTTGATAAAATTTAACCTTTTCTTCTGACTGTCAAGATACACATTTGTTGTTGTTGTTATGTGCCATCGAGTCGGCCCCGACTCATAGCGACCCCTCCTTGGGTTTCCGAGGCAGTATCACTACGGAAGTAGGATTGCCCAACCTTCCTTCTGAGGAGTGGCTGGTGGGTTTGAGCCGCCAGCCTTCTGGTTAGCAGTCAAGTGCCTTAGGCACTATGCTACCAGAGCTCCTTAATACACATTAGTTAGGTTAAATTAGGAGAAATATCTTTTCTGGTACATTTTACGATTTCCAATTTTACAATCTCCAACTCTTGAAGAATATGCTCCCTTCATGTGGAATGTCTCCTTCTCCCTTCTGCTTTATGATTAAACTTCCATCAACATTTTACGAAAAAAAGCAGGGACTATACTAGGACTTACTTTATTCTAATCATTAAGACACTCAGCTTATACCGCAAATTTATTATTTTATTATATAACATGAGTTTATTTTTAATGTGTGAGGTATTACCACCTGAATCAGACTGCAAGCAAGGGGCTATGTCTTATACTTCTACCTTTGCAAAGTACTAAGCACAGGTATGCATGCTATTGCTTG
Source organism: Orycteropus afer afer (assembly GCF_000298275.1). NCBI lineage: Eukaryota > Metazoa > Chordata > Mammalia > Tubulidentata > Orycteropodidae > Orycteropus > Orycteropus afer. The sequence continues at coordinate 6,998,397 of NW_006921598.1, read as the reverse complement.
TTCTCATTATATTATACATTGAAACTAAAGAACACTTATTATTTGCTACGACTGCTGCTGTTGTTAGGTGTCGTCGAGTTGGTTTCAACTCATAGCTGTCCTATGTACAAATGAAGGAAACACTGACTGGGCCTGTACCAGACTCACAATTATTGCTATGTTCGAGCCCATTGTTGCAGCCACTGTGTCTATCCATCTCATTGAGTGTCTTCCTCTTTTTTGCTCACCTTTTACTTTACCAAACATGATATCCTTCTCCAAGGAATGGTCCCTCCTGATACCTTGACCAAAGCATGAGAGATAAATCTTGTCAGCCTCACTTCTAAGGAGTATTCTGACTATATTTCTTCCAAGACCGATTTGTTCATTCTTCTGGCAGTCCATGGTACATTCAATATTCTTTGCCAACATAATTCAAATGCATCAATTCTTCTTTGGTCTTCCTTATTCGTTGTCCAGTTTCACATGCATATGACATGACAGACAATACCATGGCTTGGGTCAAGTACACTTTAGTCTTCAAAGTGACATTTTTGCTTTTTAACACTTTCAAGAGGTCTTTTGCAGCAAATCTGCCCAGTGCAATATGTAGTTTGATTCATTGACTGCTGCTTCCATGGGCGCTGATTGTGGATCAAAGAAAAATGAAATCTTTGGCAATTTCAATCTTTTCTCTGCTTACCAAGATGTTGCATACTGGCCCAGTTGTGAGGATTTTTGTTTTCTTTAGGTGAAGTCCATATTGAAGGCTGTAGTCTATGATCTTCATTAGTAAGGGCTTCAAGTCCTCTTCGCTTTCAGCAAGCAAGGTGGTCATCTGCATATCACAGCTTGTTGAGTTTTCCTCCAATCCTGATGCTGCATTCTTTTCACATAGTCCATCTTCTTAGACTGTTTGCTGAGCATACACATTGAATAAGTATGGTGAAAGGACACACCTCTGAGACATACTTTTCCTGATTTGGAACCATTCAGTATCCCCTTGTTCTGTCTGAACGACTGACTGTGTACAGGTTCCCCATGAGCATAAATTGTTTTGGACTTCCCATTGTCCACAATATTACTCATAATTTGTTATGAGCTACACAGCCCAATGCTTTTGCACAGTCCATAAAACACAGGTAGACATCTTTCTGATATTCTCTGCTTTTAGCCAAGCTCCATCTTGTATCAGCAATGATCTGTCTCATTCCACGTCTCCTTCTGAATCTGGCTTGAATTTCTGGCACGTCCCTTTTAATGTACTGCTGCAACTGTTTTTGAATTATTATACTGTTCAATAATTTCCACATTCTTTTGGATCACCTTTCTTTGGAATAAATACAAATATGGATGTCTTCTAGTCAGCTGGGCAGGTAGCTGCTTCCAAATTTCTTGGCACAGACAAATGAAGTTCTTCTAGCACCACATTCTTTTGTTGAAATATCTCAAACGTTATTCCATCAATTCCTGGAGTTCTGTTTTTCACCAATGCCTTCAGAGTAGCTTTGACTTCTTCCCTTAATACCATAGCTTCCTGATCGTATGCTGTATTCTGAAATAGGTGAATGTTTACCAATTCTATCTCGTACAGTGGCTTGCAATCCTTCCATCTTCTTATGATGCCTCTTGTGTCATTTAGTATTTTGCCCATAGAATCCTTCAATACTGCAACTTGCGGCTTGAATTTTTTCTTCAATCCTTTCAGCTTGAGAAATGCTGAGCATGTTCTTCCCTTTTGATTTTCTAATAACTCTAGGTCTGTGTACATTTCATTATAATACTTTGTCTTCTTGAGCCACTCTTTGAAATCTCCTTTTTAGCTCTTCCATTCATTTGAGGCATTCTCCATTCAATAGCAAGTTTCAGAGTCTGACATTCATTTGATTTTTTCTTTCTTTTCTTTTTACTGACCTTTTGCTTTCTTCATGTATGATGCTCTTGATGTCATCCCACGACTCATCTAGTTTTCAGTCACTGCTATTTAATACATCAAATCTATTCTTTAAATGGTCTCTAAATTCAGGTGTAATACACTCATCTTCTGGCTCTTGTGGACTTATTTTAATTTTCTTCAGCTTGAACTTAAACTTGCATATGAACAATTGCTAGTCTGTTCCAGTCAGCCCCTGGCCTTGTTGTGACTGATGATACTGAGATTCTCCATCATCTCTTCCCACAGATGTAGCTGATTTGATTTCGTTGTATTCCATCTGGTGAGATTCACATGTATAATCACTGTTTATGTTGCTGAAAAAAGGTATTTGCAATGAAAAGTTATTTCTCTTACAAAATTCTATCATGTGATCTCCAGCATCATTTCTGTCACCAATGCCATGTTTTCAACTACTGATGCTGCTTCTGTTTCCAACTTTTGCATTCTAATCACCAATTATCAATGTATCTTGACTGCATGTTTGATCAATTTCACACTGGAGAAGTTGGTAAAAATTTTCAAGTTCTTCATCTTTGGCTTTAGTGGTTGGTGCATGAACTTGAGTAATATTAACTGAACATCCTTGTATGCATGTGGATGTTATCCTATCACTGATAACACTGTATTTCAGGATAGATTTTGAAATGTTCTTTCTGACAATGAATGACACTGTTCCTCTTCAATTTGTCATTCCCAGCAGAGTAGACCATAGCATATATTATTAGTATATTGTTATGTTCCTTATTTTTCTCTGCAAACACACAGAAATCTCTTTTTCAAATTAAAAAAAAATTGTAAGGAAGTAGGTGTCTCTCTCTCTCTCTCTATGTGTATATATACCCCCCCCAAAAAAACAAAACAAACCAACTCACTGCCACTGAGTTGATTCTGACTCAGCAGCCCCCACTGGGTTTCTAAGGTAGTAAATCTTTATACACACACACACACACACTCTTTTTTCCTGGGTCAGTGGGCCTTAAAAAAAAATCCATTACCTATTTCTTCCCCATAACTTATTCTATTGCTTGATTATCAATATTTTCCTTAGAGATAGTACAAAGTTGAACTTAATTACAAATGTTAACCAAATTCTCAATTATTAAAATTGTATTAAAAATTATTTAAAAATCATAACCATACATTTATGATATATTTAAAAACAGACACAATTTAGTTGATGGTACTGCAACTGGGGCCTAGGTCAGATTTCTACTGACTGGAATTTTAGGTACTAGAAAGGAAGAAAAATTAGACAGGAGTTGGAAGGGTAGGAGAACATGTGAAGTGAAGATACAGCAGTTGAGAGAGAGGTACTTTACTGAATTATGACTTTATCTTCAAGAGTTCCTAATCTTCCACCTGGTTATTAGCATGCTGATTAGTCTAGAGTGAGGTTAGGAAGCTCCACCAAGCTGAGAGACCAAACCCACTGCTATCTTGTTGACTCTGACTCACAGTTATCCTACAAGATAGGGTAGAACTGCTGTATAGGTTTCTAAGATTGTAAATCTCTACCGAAGCAGACTGCCATATCTTTCTTCCATGGAGTAGCTGGTGGTTTTGAACGTTTTGGTTGGCAGCTGACTGCTTAACCACTGCACTGCTAGTTCTGGGAAAATGCTGTTACTGTTGGAGAGTATATTACTCACTGGAGGTTTTAGGAACTAAACATAGCTGCTATCACCTGAATGCTAATGATAAAGTACAGCCAGAGCATTTCAACATCTACCCCTGAAGAGAAGCAAGTCTACGATGAATTCTGCATGTGTGCTGGAAGTCAATGTCCTAGACAATCCTAGGTAGGGCTATGCTAGGGGTGAAACTTAGCAGTTTTTGTCACCACTAAATTTAAACTTACTAAAAATAGAAAGTACACCCCTGGCTCAACATACTTCTATTATACATGATGCAGAGAAAAGACAAGCAGTTAATTTTTTAAAGTTAAACTATAAACTTGACTAGCCATGCCAAATACACACACACACACACACACACAAGCAGTATTTTAGTGTGATTTTTTTTTAAAAAAAAGTTGACTTTTGAATTTCAATTTAATAGAAACTATTAACATAGCTAATCTTAACTAAAATCCCAAATGGTTTAATTTTCCAGGTCTTAGATATTCTTCTCTCATCTGACTTAAAAACACAAAAGATTAGTTTCTATAGAAGCATAATGCTGAATATTTATTAAGGTATTGTTTTAATGTTAGAGAAAAGTTAGCACATCATTTCCTGTTGGTCTATAATGACTCTATCCCATTACTATCTTTGGACAGGTAGATTTTAATACTCATGTTGTGATAAGTTATTATTCATGTTGGGGAGTTTTAATAACTTTTGACAGGCTTAATATCACATATTAAATATTTTAGTATCACACAAAAATAAAATGTGCAGAAGATAATTAAAAAATAGTTGCAGCAGTGCATTCACAGGGAAATGTCAAAAATTCAAGCTGGATTCAGAAGAGGATATGGAACGAGGGATATCATTGCTGATGGCAGACGGATCCTGGCTGAAAGCAGAGAATACCTGATGTTTACTTGTGTTTTACTGACTATGCAAAGGCACTGTGTGAATCATAACAAATTACGGGTAATACTGTAAAGAATGAGAATGTTAGAATATGTAATTGTGCTCATGTGGAACCTGCACATAGACCAAGAAGTTGTTCATACAGAACAAGGGAATACTGCATGGTTTAAAATAAGGAAAATTGTGTGTCAAGGTTGTATCCTTTCACCCTACTTATTCAATCTGTATGTTGAGCAAGTAATCTGAAAAGATGGACTATATGAAGAAGAACAGGGCATCAGAATTGGAGGAAGACTCATTAATAACCTATGATATGTAGATGCTACAACCCTGCAGATGATACAGCCTTGTTTGCTAAAAGCCAAGAAGACTTGAAGCACTTACTGATGAAGATCAAACACTACAGCCTTCAGTATGGATTACATCTCAACATATAGAAAACAAAAATCTTTACAACTGCACCAATAAGCAACATCATGATAAACAGAAAAGACTGAAGTTGTCAAAGATTTCATTTTACTGGAATCCAATCAACACAAAAGGAAGCAGCAGTCAAGAAATCAAACATTGTACTGCATTGGTCATCTGCTGCAAAAGAGTTTATAAGTGTTAAAAAGCAAAGACGTTACTTTGAGGGCTAGGGTATGTCTGACCCAAGTCATGGTTATTTTTAATCACCTCATATGCATGTGAAAGCTGGACAATGAATAAAAAAGACTTAAGAAGACTTGATGCATTTGAATCACAGTGTTGGTGAAGAATACTGAATACCATGGACTGCTAGAAAAATATACAAATTTGTCTTGGAAGAAGTACACCCAGAATGCTCCTTAGAAGCAAGGGTGGTGAGACTTTGTGTCCTGTACTTTGAACATGTCATTATGAGGGACCACAGAAGGACATCATGCTTGGTAAAGTAAAAGGTCAGTGAAAAAGAAGAATACCTTCAATGAGATGGACTGACTCAGCGACTTTGCCAATGGGTTCAAACATAGTAACAACTGTGAGGATGGTACAGGACCAGGCAGTGTTTTGCTGTGTTGTGGACAGGGGCACTATGAGTAAGAACGGATTCGATGGCACCTAACCACACGTCTTCTTATGGTCTATTTTACGGAATATTTACGTCATTGAAATGAAGCCCCTGTATTAGTTAGAAATTATTCTAAGGACTCAATGGTCAGCAATTTTTGTTCTCCTTAAGGTACATGACTAACTTTTCTTTAAAATAAACAGATGATGATGATGTGATAATTTTCACTATTTTGCTAATTTCAGCATTTTACAGATAATCACTTTTTACTACTATCATTCAGTAGGATAGATCATAGTAGAAAGATCACAAACTAAATTGTCAGAATACAATGTTTCCTAACTGGAAAACACCTACAACAAACTATTCAAAAATACGTGCTTAGTATCTGGAAAAATATGAAGTATCTTACTTCAAAAAGCAAGGCAGTCTCTGTCTCAGTATTCCAAAAGGTATTTTAAAATGTACTACTAAATATTTGATCATATTAATATGAAAATCTAAATTACTATATAATTCCTGCCTCTGTAAAGATTAATGACATCACTAAATAAATATAAATATGATTAATTCAGCCACCTCCTAATTAGAATGATGAAATAAACTGGTCACCTGTGGAATCATCAGGGGTCCATGGATGACTTCGAGCTGGCTTTTCTGAGGTTGGTCCTGAGGTAGTGATCATTCTGACGCTAGGACTGGATGACCTACTGCTCACCTGTAGGGACAGGTGACAGAAGAAAAAATGTGATTACTTATTTAAAAAATGACAAGAGTAAATTTTTATTAAAAGGAAAAAGACAGTATATAACCAAATACATCATAGGATTTGATTCCCTGATTTGGAGGTTTAGGACCATGGTTTTATGGGACATCTCACTTAACTGGCCTAATAATGTGTTTAGTGCCTTTGTTCTACCTCCCTCCTAGCTGCATTAGTGCCTGGATTCTTAAAGCTTATAAGCAGCCATCCTAGGCACAACAATTCTCTATTCACCTGGAACAACAGAAGGAGGAGGAGAATCAGGAATAGCAAGAGGACATGAAATGTGTGGCCAATTGTCTCCACAAATAACTGCCTCCTTTATCATGAGACCAGAAGAACTGGATAGTACCTGGCCATCATAACCAAACATTTTGATCAAAGATTCCATAGAAGAATTGTGAGCAAAGTGGGTGGGGGCATGGAATACAGAACACAATTTCAAATTCTGAATGAAACTGGATGTAGTCAACGTCACTGAATTCTATGTGTGGAAACTACTGAATTGGTGTATGTTTTGCTGTGAATATTCTCAACAACAAAATAAATAAAATTTAGAAAAAAAAAAGGAGATTTCCATTTCTAGTAACAGAGGTCCAGAAACACTCCTGCAAAAAGAAAAAGTAACAACAACAACAACAAAAAACCTCTAAAAATATTAGATTTATATATATGTATACATATACATGTAAGGAACTCTGGTGGCTCAGTGCCTAAGGCATTTGACTCATAATCAGAAGGTTAGAGGTTCAAACTCACCAGGCACAGAAGAAGAGGGGGCAATCTATTTCCGTAAAGATTTACCACCTTGGAAACTCAATGGGGGTTCGCCATGAGTTAGAATGTGTGTTTTTTTTTAAAAATATATACATACACACATTAAAAAAAAAATACAAATTTTTTTTAAAAATTCCATGCACTCACAAGTAATAGCTCCTGAAAATTGATGAGTTTGTAAGAAAATAAGAAAATACTCTGAGACCAGAATCACAGTAGGATCAAGAGTATAAAGGTTGCTTAAGGTACAACTCCTAGCGGTTTAAATTAATCACTAATGGTCTAGAGCTTTTGTTTTGACTGCCCGTTGCACACAGAGAAACAGGATACAAAGGACTTAATGTTTGTAGGCTGGGGAATAAGACTGGAGAAGCCCCCTGCTTAAAGTTAAAACACAGGAAAGGCCTCATCCTTAGGGAAAGAGTGAACTAGGAAAAAAATCTACCCCACAGAAGCAGACAGCAAGTAAATTTGTCTGTGCTGGTTTTAACTCTCAGGGGAGATCAGGGGAATGTCTGCACTGTGAATCCATTAAAAAACTCCCAGAACTCATGGAAGATACAACAAATTCTACACATAACAAATCCCACGTATGGAAAATGACAGAAAACTCATATTCAAAATATATTATAGTCAAATTCTAGAAAACAAAAACAAATAAAAGATAGTAAAAGCAGCCCGAGAGGAAAGGTTACACACAAAAGAATACCAGTTGGTGAAAGGTGAAAGATCAGTCATTTGAAGAGAAACCAGTATGCATTCAAAAAAAAGACATTTCTAGTCTTAATTATTCTAGAAAAGATAAAAAGAAACATTCCCCAACTCAGGCAGTAATAAAATCTAGCCAATAAACAAGGACTGTATGAGAAAGGAAAGTTACTAGTCAACCTCACTTACGAAAATAGATGCAAAAATCCTAAAAAGTATATTAGCAAGCACAATTTGAAAATGTAAAAAGGAGTAACAAATCAGTTACGAAGTTCAGTTTACCCTAAGAATTACAAGGGTTGCTTAACATTTCCATCAATGTGTTCACTAAAATAATAGACCTCAACAGATACATAACAAATTTGACAAAATTTAACACCTACTTATGAAAATAATGCATCCACAAAACTTAATTCCACATAAGACATGATTATTGTGGTTTGTGTGTCAACTTGGCTGGGCCTGGTTGAGTGGCTGGGCAGCTGGTCAAGTAGTTATTTCCCATAATGACACTGGCAATCAACTCCATGGTGGCACCTACCACAAGCAGCTGAGTAGCTGCTTTAGGGATGTGGTCTGCTTCCCGTATAGAAACAACAGCTTATGGTTTCTAGCTTATGGCATGCCTGAACCCTGCATGTAGCCGTGTTGTTGTTCAGCAGCCTGCCACGCTCTGCTGACCTAGGGACTTTCAATGGACTTAAATTTATGGCCTGCCGCATGATTTGGTAACATTGGGACTGTGCCTTTTTACTTAACAACCTTGGGTTTGTCAAGTCTCAGCAGCCAGCAGCTGTCTGAATGAAGAAAGCTTCTAGCTCCAGTGGCCTGGGAGCAGGAAGCAGAGTTGAACACCAAGGTTGAGGGGCTTTCACCCAGCCTCTAGAGCCTGGCACTTTGGACTTGGACTTAAAGCCTCCAAATTGTGAGAGAACATGCTCTTGTTTGTTAAGGCCATCACACTGGTGGTATATTCTTGTCAGAGCAGCACTAGGTAACCAGAACATGAGAGAATTTCTTAACGAGATGGAGAGTATTTATGAAAAGTCTGGGAACATGACATATGGACTGGAGAGAGGATGATACAGGTCACATGTAGGAACACACAGATTGTGTGATGCAGTGAATTACTGAATACAGCTCTTTAAGCCATAGTCCTACATTCTGTGATGTATTATAAATCCTAATCTCTATGACTCTGGTTATGGTCCCACTTTTAGGTGAGTTGCCCATTATGTTAATGAGATAGGATTAGAGTGGGATGTATCGAGTCCCACCTTACTAGAGGATGTGACTCAAGTCACCACCCTTAGTTTCCTTGAGGGTATTACATGAATGCTCTGGCAAAGTCCCTTCTCTTGCTCTGTACTCTGCATCTGGTTCATTATCATCTCACCCTGGTCCTTGGGGCTTGAGGAAGCAGGCAGCTGTCTGATCTGCCAATCTGGGTTCATCAGCCCCTGCAACCCCGTGAGTGAGAAGCATCCTCCAGACCAATGTCTGATCCATGGATTTGGGATTTGCCAGCCTCCATAAGTGTGTGAACCATTTCCATGGCAGTTCATGAGATCTGTGAGACACTACAGTGAAATACAGTACCCAAAGACAGGAGGGAAAGTACCAAGGAGGAGGTGATGTTAGAGATGATGAAGTGGTACAAGAATCTGGAAAAGATGGACATTTCAGACATCTTTAACCTCTTCCTCATCGGAACCAGCCTTGTATTGAGCCTTGTATCAGTTCTTCTCAAACAAACTTTTCAAGCAGATTGGTAATGGCCTACTTCTTAAGCTGGGTGACCGGTTCATTTTATTATCAGGTTTCATAACACATATTACATAAGCTAAAATGGGTTTCATAAGAATTTCTTTTTTAAAAGCATCTTTCTTCTTAAAGTGTTACTAAATACCAAACAGGATACTAAAAAGAGAGTATGGATATAAATAAAGTAAAATATAATAAAATACAAATTCATAAAGCATCTATGTCCAGTAAATGTCACTATGTAAACATGGAAACACTCAATTCAAGACCACATCAATTAAAATGTGATACAACACAGAACAGATGAGAAATCAACACAATGTGATGAGAAACCAGCACAAGTGAGTTCTAAACACGTTTTAGGTCATTTCTCAGTTTCCCTGTCTGGAGAGGGGATGTTGTTGTATATTATTGTGTCATTTCCAACTCATAGTGAACCTATCTGACAAAACAGACCTGCCCCATAGGGTTTTCTAGGCTGGAATCTTTATGGGAGCAAACTGCCAGGTCTTTCTCCTGTGGAGCCTTCTGGGTGAGGATGAACCCGACCTCTCAGTTGGTAGCTGAACGTTTAACCATCATGTGACTAGAGATGACATCATGTGGGTTAAGGGTGTGACAACTTCTAAGGTCTCATCCAACACTAAAGTTCCATGATTGCATGTGTTGAAAACCTATAATAGACTAAAGAGATTAAGGGGTGTGACCTTATTACTACTAGTAAGATAATAAAGTGGAAGCTTTTATAACAATTTCAGATATAAAATAAAATATTTTTAAAGAAAAACTGATAAAATACTATTTTCATCTTTAGTACCTATTGAAATTGTTCCAGAAAACCAAAAAACTTTTCTGTATTATAAACAATTTTAAACATTCTACCAGAATGTTTTTACTAAAACCCTAGTTTCATTCATCCTTCTCTTAAAAGGTGCCCTGTTTCTCATTCTGTTTTCTTACTTCACTAATTTCTCCCCATTGTGTAAGGCCCACCTCAGGTTCCCTTAGGAATTATGTAGCCATTCTTGCAACTTTTCTGATTCTTTATATATAAAACTAAACCCTGTATTTGAGAACAGGGAATGCCTAACTGTGTAGAACACAAAATGTTCATTTACCAGATCAATTCTCAAATTCTCACTATAGAATTTAAAGTTTCCCTCCATTAGCAGGTATACCTAACCTCTCCAGATTGTCTCTACTCTGACAATTCCTATGTCCTTGTTTCCTTGACTTTAATCCTGTTCCCAGATTCACTCAAAGATACTATGTGGTACAAAGAGCAGATATGAAACTGAGTAATATGAAACTGTTTTCATAAGTAAAAAACCAGCCAAATATTAGCCATTTCACATGGCTCTAAAACTTTAAGAGTTGGGTTCAAATCGCAGTTCTGCCACTTACAGCTGTGTGAACTTGAACAAGTAACTCTGCCTCACTGAGCTCTTAGGTCCCTTACCTATAAACTGTGGATGAAAACGAGTAGTAATAGTGAAAACTCAGGCCTTGGAGATAAAACAGACCAAGGTTTGAGTCTCTGGTCTCTCATTTTCAGCAGTGTGCCTTTACTTAAACTATTTAACATCTAAGCCTCAACAATAAAATAAGGACAGCATTATCTACCTCATCAGGTTGTAAAGATCAAATGAAACAATGCACATGAAGTATATGACACAATAAGAAAGCTCACTGAATGGCAGATAAGACTGCTGTAGTGCCTGGCAATAACTTTCCTAGTTCAAATTTTCATTCTTTTATAATATGTGTTCACTGGCTAAACACTATCACAAAGGTTTTTTTTTTTTTTTTTTTCCTTCTTTGAGTTTCAGCTGCATTTATAGTCAGTTCCTACATAAACCTGAACTACTTTATGTAACTCTTAAAGTCTGTGATTCCTCAACTGTGTTATATCTGAGGCAGAGTTCATGTGTACTTCTACACTGCATTTCCACAGGATCTAGGAAACTGCTGAATATACATCAGCCATATAATGAATATTAACTGAGTAAAACGACAGCACAGGCTGGTGGCACTCAGATATAATGCTGATGCTTGAGCTTTTTACCTTTGGTATATAAAAATAAGACTATACATGGAGGAGAAGCAGTTATGAAATATAATACTCTTAGTTTAAGGACACTGTAATCTTTGGTAAAGCGATTATTGTTAAATTATTTCTGAATCTTTTAAATCTTCTTTGAGGAATAGCAAGTCTTGATTTAAGAAGAGTAAACCAATTTGACCATAATTTTAATTTCTCTTGTCAATCAAGAGCAATTTTTCTTCAAAGTGCTGGCAGAAGAAATTCAAACAAGTGTTTTCAGGTTTCAGAATCAGACTAATGTAATGCTAATATTCTTATTTTAATACTTGAAAACGAGAAAAAAAATAAGCGTTTGTGAAATATGAGAATAAATATCAGTTACAAGAAATTAAACAAGATTAAGTACAACTAAGAATTAGGTTTATAAAATAAGAATGTTGTTGTTGTTGTTATGTGCCGTCGAGTCAGCCCTGACTCATAGCGACCCCTCCTTGGGTTTCCGAGGCAGTATCACTACGGAAGTAGGATTGCCCAACCTTCCTTCCGAGGAGTGGCTGGTGGGTTTGAACCGCCAGCCGTCTGGTTAGCAGGCAAATGAGTTTTATATATCTTTAGAAAAAAGGCCACAGAATGAATAAGTGTATCTGAACCTACCATAAACTATAATAATCATTAAACTTAAATATTTCCCAAGAGACTTCTCTGCTACATATTTATTTTTCTTCCTTTCTTCTAAGAAACGCTTTGACAGCATTTTATGTGCATAGTCACTTGTTTTACTTGTTATTTCCCACAGCTATGAAACTTAGAAATAAGACTAGTATTTTCAGTTCCAGTTTCAAAACTGCTCTTTTTTAAAGCCACAAGAAATGCAATCATGAGTTACATTTAAATCTGTAAATTAACAAAATGGGCCTTTTTGTTTCAAGGGACATGTATCTCAAGGAATGACATACTATAGAACATATTTGTATTAAAAAAAGAAACATATAGAAATAAGCTATAACTTTCAAATTTTTTGACTATCTGAAAATACAAGGTATAAGTAAGAGGAACTAGAAGCAATATTTACCAAATATTTTTGGCTTGTCTGAAAAATCAAAATAGTTTTGGCTTAAATTTATGTTACTGCTTGCCACTATGGAAGAAATATTATTTTATAGGAGCAATTAAAAAAAAAAATCACATAAAATTCTGATGGCTATAATGCTCTTAAACAATGAAATACCATTTAGGTTGCTCCTTCCTTCAAGACATTTACAGTTACTTTATTCTATTCCCATGTAAACTTCTGTATAATAGATACAAATAAACTTATCATGAACTGGATATCAAAGTGTTACAGACTAGAAAAACACCATGCAGCAATTTAAGGCAGCAAAAGAATACTAAGCCAAATTTAAACCACAGGGGCAAACTGTCATCAGTAGACATAAAACAGAATTGGACTTTGACCAGAGCTTTATCCCTACATGTAAAAAAAGGAATTAGATAAAATAAAAAATAAATAAAAATATGGTTTTGCTTTTTATGTCTCACCTAAAAGACTGGAAAACTATTTTCATAAGTCAGGAATTTATGGCTAGTGCCACCGTTTAGACTGACATTTAAAAGCTATTTAAAACCCTCAGAAATCCTGTTCATTGCTAAAATTATATAAGCACAAAACACAGACTAAATGCTGATTTACTGTGATATTCTTGCTGAAATAGTATTTTAAGATAATTTTTTCTTTAAAGAGAATAAATCAGTGATGTGGATTTACATGAGTACTTCTTCCATTATGGTAGTAACACAAAATTAAGTCTATACATGACAGGTCTATCTAAAGCATTCTTTCTAATCCAAAGGAATGGGCTAGAGTTAATACTTATTTGACTAGTTCTTTGCATGGAAATGTTAAGAGTTTTATTCTTCTTGTGTTCTTTAAATTCTCTAGCAGAAAGGGATACTGTGAACCAAGAATTATTTAAACCAATTACATAAGCTTCTGATTTAGAACTTCAACAGAACTTTATCCAAAAGGAGGTGAAGACTCTGGGTAGACAAAAGTAGTAGTCGGAAAAACTAGATCCATTAAATAGTATCAATTGCATCTAGGCTGAAAGCAGAGAATACCAAAAAAGATGTTTACCTCTGTTTTACTGATTATGCAAAAACAATCGATTATGTGGATCATAACAAATTAGGTAACATTGCAAAGAATGGGAATTCCAGGACCCTTAATTGTGCTCATGTGAAACTTGCACATAGAACAAGAGGATACTGCATGGATTAAAAATCAGTTATGATGTGTGTTGGGGTTTTATCCTTTCACCATATTTAATCAATCTGTATGCTGAGCAAATAATCAGAGAAACTGGACTATACGAAGAAGAACGTGGCATCAGACTGCAGGAAGACTCATTAACCGCCTATGACATGAAGATGACACAATCTTGTTTGCTGAAAGCCAAGTGGACTTGAAGCACTTACTGATGAAGTTCAAAGAGTATAGCGACTATACCTTTAATTAACATGGGTAACTCCTCAAAATAAAACAAAAATTCTCACAACTAGACCAATAAACAACATCATGATAAATGGAGAAAAGATTGAAGTTGTCAAGGATTTCATTTTATTTGGACTTATAATCAACAACTATAGAAACCCACCAGCCACTCCTTGGAAGGAAGGTTGGGCATTCCTACTTCCGTAGTGATACTGCCTTGGAAACCCAAGGAGGGGTTGCTATGAGTCGGGGCTGACTCGATGGCAAATAACAACAACAACAACATAGAAACCCAAACCCAAACCAAACCAAACTCACTGCCATTGAGTCAGATCTGACTCATAGTGAGCTCTCCTTGGGTTTCTGAGGTGGTATCACTAAATTCTAAATCAGAAGCTTATGTAATTGGGAAGTAGATTGCCCAACCTTCCTTCTGAGGAATGGCTAGTGGGTTTGAACCACCAGCCTTCTGGTTAACAGTCAAATGCCTTAGGTACTACGCCAACAGAGTTCCCCCATGGAAGCGGCAGTCAAGAAATCAAACAACATACAGCACTGAGCAAATCTGCTGCAAAAGATTTTTTGCTAATGTTGAAAAGCAAAGGTGTCACTTTGAGGGCCAATGTGCACCTGACCCAAGCCATGGTATTTTCAATCACCTCATAAGCATGCAAAAGCTAGACAATGAATAAAGAAGACCAAAGAAGAATGGGTGCATGTGAATTACGGTGTTGGTGAAGGATACTGAATATACCAAAACAAACAAATCTCTCTTGGATGAAGTACATCCAGAATGCTCCTTAGAAGAGATGGTGAGACTGTCAGGAGTCTCTATCAGGAGGGACCAGTCCCTTGAGAAGGACATCACACTTGGTAAAGCAGAGGGTCAGCGAAAAAGAGGAAGACCTCCAATGAGATGGGCTGACACAGTGGCTAAATAGTGGGCTCAACATGGATGGTTTTGAGGATGGCGCAGGACCAGGCAGCGTTTTGTTCTGTTGTACATAAAGTGACTATGAGTCAGAACTGACTCGAAGGCACCTAACAACAACCAGCAAGTAATACACTATTTGTGAGAACCAAAGAACTGTTAAGAGCTCTGGGAGGCACATTATGGGGAGGCTGGCATATAGCATGTAGTAAGGAGCTACTGTGTGTCTGGTACTTTCATGCATGGTAAGAACCCATTCGCAGATGAGATTTCTCATGCTCAGGGAAATTAAGGAGCTTGTCCAAAGTCACACATTTGACTAGTAAAAGTAGATCCCCAAGTCCATACAGAAACGCAGCATGTCCAATTCTCTAAATAATCATAACTATATCGTCTTGTAGTTCTGATTTCCACCAAATGTAGCATCTGCCATGCTGGATACGAGTCCACAAGGAGTAGTCAGGTATACCTGAGAATGTACGATTTTAGTGCAACAGAGAAAGGCTCATTCGGCTGGATACAAAATAAATCTGTGCAATCATTTGTGGAAATTTGTTATCAAAGTAGGTTAGTTAAGCCTTATTCAATGATGTGATAAAGCTAAAATTCATTACTGACAGGTATTAAATAATTAAATTTAAATCAAATGCAGACTATCAGATGCCAAAACATCTAAAATTTCAGAGATATAGGATCATTTTAGCATGCATTATATCTAGTTTTATATGCAACACAGAATGAGAGAGTGTATTGTGAATGGAGTCCCTGGGTAGTGGAAATACTTAGGGAACTTTACTACCAGCTGAAAAGCTGGTGGTTCAAACCCACCCAGAGGTGCCTCAGAAGACAAGACTGGTAATCTGCTTCCAAAGGATTATAGCCTTGAAAGCCCTATGGAGCAGTTCTACTCTGCACACATGGGGTCTTCATGAGTTGGAATCAACTTTGTGGCAACTAACAACAACAGTAACAAGAGTTTGAATGCTCTGAAATCAGGGCTGGATTCAAAACCTGATTTTAACAATTACTAGCAGTGTAAGGGAAGTAGGAGACTTGGGCAAGTTTCTCTAACCATCAGTTTTTTTATCTGCACAACGAATAAAATCAGAAGTACCAACTTTTTAGGGTTAAGATATAAATAATGTAAATCAAGGGGCGGCCCAGCACAGAGTTGGCACATAATAAATGGCAGTTGTCATTACTGTCATTCTCTTGCTGATCTGGGATTAAGTCTTATCTTCCCGCAAAAGCTCCTTGAGGACTGGGGTTTATTGGTATTGTCAAGGCCCTCCAGCTAAGGACCACCAGGAGCACACCTGTGGGGAACAAGTTGGGTTTATTACTCAGTGCAGCATGGTAGAATGTGCACCAAAGAGGTGTGTGTCTCAGTAAGAGGGTTTGGGGAAGAACCTATTAAAGGATTTGGGCTTTGGTTGAGTGATTTTTGAGGCAGGTACAAGGAAGCAGGGGTTTGCTTTAGTTTGGCTGTTATCAGAAAGCAGGGGCAATTTTGTAAGGAGGGCAGACTAGAGTGAAGATAAAGCTGTAAATGGGAAAGCAGCAACAATCACTCATATTAGCTGGGGCAGGGTGATGTCTGGTATTTTGCGGTGGCACAGTATGTGTTTTTGTGTCTGCTTAGCAATATGAAGTGGTCTTGTTTTATATTATTATATTACTGTGGTCTCACTGTACCCTCCTTGTCAGATGCTGGTGTTCTTTGAGATTGCTTAGGTTCAATAAGAGAGTAACACAGCCTAGCTGTGAGTGCCCGGCCAGCGTATAAAAGTGAAACCTGGATGCCAGGGGTTACTTTTTCTTTCTCAGTACTTTTTCAAAACCTCCAGAAGGCCAGGTCTATTATGATAGCTTTTTTTTTTTTTTTTTAAGAATACCCAACTTATTAAAAAGCCATGTTTAAATGAGAGTTGTATGTTGTAAGGATACAATCTTTTACACATGTACTTACATCACTACTTGCTTTGTTCAAAATTCCTCTCAATATAAGTGGCAATACAGAAACAACCAACTGAAACCACTTTACAGATGGAAAGTCTAAACGATTTTATTACAATAATGTCTTGAGTCAAGAGTCAATGTGGAAATTCTCGTCAGGTCACTTTCCTCTATGAGATGTAATATTAAACTTCACTAGTAAGTTACTTATCTTCCTTCAATGACTGTACTGGGTGGGCCAAATTCTTTGGCTAAGAAAGAGCTCAGCATGTATCTAATCACTCCTAAGCCAGACTTCAAAAAGAACTGTACCTTCAGATTTCAAAAATTCATATTGTGAATACTGTTCTTCTTCAAATAGTAAATGTTACGCTCATGAATAATTAAAAGGATTCAATGATTATTTATCATGACATTTTCAGGGAAAAATGTTTCCACAGTACATTAAGACTACTGTATCCCATTTTCATCCCAAACTAAACATTAGGCATTTTAATGTTATAAATACTTAAGTAATTTTGAAAGAGTGGATTAATTTTAAAAATTGGCTACATAATAGTAACATATCATCTGTTTCAGAACAGGTTTTACCACCACCCCCAATTTATGAAAATTCATTCAAACAGACTGTCCTCTAACCATATTCTGCCCGGTCACTGTGTTTAACTACCAGAAGGTATTGCACAATTAAAAGTGTAACAACCAAATGCCAAGTAGTACAGAACTCTGAGGAAATAGGTATAGCTTGGTGTGGGAATATGGAAGTGGGGAGATCACTACTAAATTACAGTAACACCTTTATTCTAGATTATAGAGAAAAGCACTTGCACCAGCAAATATTTTGGAAGTGTCTTAGGGCAAGCTTCTCATTCCTATTCAAAGGGAGAACACTTGGCTAATGGTTCTCATAACTGGAATATCAATGGCAATAGTAAACAGAATTTAAAAGGCTGAGCTCATCAAGTGTCTAAGGAATCAAAGCAAATGCCTAATGTCAAACTATCTGTTACTGAATGGGCCGAATAAACTTTCAAGTATTTGAGGGGGAGAAAAATGGAAAACTTCAGTCAAAAGCCCTAGGATCTCACAAAAGCAGACACTAAAAAAAAATAAAAAATAAAACCTGCTAATAGGTGAAATTGAGGCTTAGAGTCACTAACCATATAAATATAAAACATACATATGTTACAAAACATCAATACGTGTATGTGTGTGTGTGTGTGTGTGCATTACAGGTTGTGAAATGAAAATACTTCTAGATATAAATGAAGATGGAGGATATTTATCACTTAATTTCAAGTGGTTTTTGTTAGTTAAGTGAGTTACGCTTATGACTATAAAGGGCTTCCAAATTTTTATTAATGACAACAAAGAATTCTAAAATTTAAAGTATGCTATAAAATTGAAATAAAAAAACACCTTTCTAGGATGAAAACTACTAATATATGTTACCATAAATTAAATCACTGTTTGTAATATATAAAGTTAAATCTTATATTACTATCATGATGAGTATTTCTATTACTTCAGATGCATGCTACACTCATAAAACTTATTTCAGCACGATGGAAAACAAAGCAGCAACAACAAAACCCCTCATAATTGGTACTTACTCATTTTACACAATACAATATAAACTAAATATATCATGTTAATTAATCTGAATAAAAGAGAAAAAGCAATGACTAATCTAGATTTATAAACCTGGTTGTTTAAAATTACTGAATTCTGTACCAGTCAACAATGATTTAAATTATTATAGCACCATCTGGATCATCTAAAAAGAAGTGATGAAGAGATAATGGGCACTAAGAAGAGCATCCAGAAATACAGAGAATGAAAACCTAACAACTGGGATAGAGCTTTTCTAGAGTTCATCCATTGTTTAAGTAAACACTGTCTTAAGGATATTTCACAAAAAATGTAATTCTGATGGCTATACCAAATTAAGAGTTCTCCAGGTATAAAACGCCCGATGTAACCTCAGGAGAGAGGCATTTTGTTGGGGAATATATACTAGTTAAAAGGAGACAGCACTAATGATTGATTTTATAAGATAATAAGAGTGGTAAATTATAAAACTGAAAACTTCCTTATTAAAATATATATAAACTCAGATAATGTACATAAAACACTGTTAAGGAATTTACTTCCTATGAAGTGTGATCAGCCTAACTTCCTAATATACTCTTCCAGATATAATTGCTGGTATTTAAATTCAAATGCAAACGAACTTCTCTATCCCAGGTTTAGGTCAGTTAATTCAACTCATAAAACTAATTCTGCAGAAATATAGTTAATTCTTGCTTTCTACCTATTACTAGCCCTCAAAGACAAACAATTCAAATGTTAAGTCTTACCTGACCAGGTTCTGTTCCAGTAACAGTCAAGTCTTGGATGGATCTACGTCTTGGCTGCCCGTTGCCTTTTAAAAAAATAAAACAATAAAAAAAGTAAAATACTGAAGTCTATCCAGAAAGATGAGTATAACTGCTACAGTAGCAAATTTGAATTTGTTGTCCTTGGATCTACACAAAATGTTTGTGACAAAAAGATTAAGTTTGTTGTTTAAAAAAAAAAGAGAGAGAGAGAGAGACAGAGTGAGAAAGATGTAAGATAAGGAAGAGGGACAGCTGCAGTATTTTAACTCAAAAGCTGCTTGCTGGCTTACAACAAAGTTATGTCCTAATACAATAATCACTCCTACCACATGAATAGCTGCTGAACTGTCTTCCACCATCTTCTGTCATGTGTTAAACAGATGAATGTCTGGGGGCTGGGGTTGATGACGGCATCTATTTCAAGGGCCTTACGTTATAGTTTCTACAGCAAGACAGCAGGTTTTAAGACATTATTGACTTACTAGCAGTAACTTGTTCATTTCAGGGCCTAAAAGGTGTTTATGCTTAAATTTATTATACTCAGTCACAACTCATTTAATACCATTAGTCTTTGTCAGAATCTAGTAATTTTTTATTTGTGAACAACGACTCTAAATTTTCTACTAGAGATGAATTGACTCTCATTCCTTTCTCAGTCTATAGCTTGTTGGAATGGCCTATGGTGATAACCTGTTTTAGGAACGTCTATGCTAATAATAATTGAATATAAAAATCAGTTTATGAAAGAATTCTACAAATTTAAGTCTGCAATAAAATGAAATGAATTAAGCAATAGCTTCATTTAACACTTTAATTTGGCATAGGGCTGTTTCTACAGTATCTTCTAAGATGAGAGATCAGCTATCTAAAAGGAAACACCAAGATACTATGAATAACAGCTGCCACAATGCTGGAAATTCCTTTGACTTTGAAAGCTGTATTATGTAATTTCTCAATTAGTAGAATACACTTACAATATGCACTCTCATAGCTGTAACACTATCAGTACAAATAATTCATCTTCAGAATTTTTTATTTCCATAACCTTACATCTAATATCTTATGCTAAACCAATCTGCGCTATAATTCAGCATTTTAAGTCATATGACCCATTATTACTTTACACATAAACTAGAAGGACATTACAACACAGTAAGAATACTTACAGTAAGAATGTGTGTTGTTGTTGCCAATATTTGTAGTGAATACAGAAATCAAATTTATAACCACCCATGAAAGTATAAGACATCATTACTCATTTCTATTTTAGGCTATGTTTTAGAATTTTTAACATAATCTTAATTCAAATGTACTTCAAATTTCATTTTATTCCAAAGAGTACCCACTTTCTATTACAAATAAACATGACAATAAGTTGTATATTTATTGAATGGAGCACACAAATGATATTTTTCTTAATACCTTTAACTAGCTGTTTCCTGAGGTCAAAAAGGATCCCACCACCATGACTAATAGGCAATTTTAGGCACATTTCTTTCAACATGTTCTAAAATTAGCTTAGATGAGACAGGCTTATAAAAGTGTCTGGAATTCTCTTTTCAGTTTAGCAACATTTGTGAATCTGAGGAACCTCCCAGCACCCGTTCTATAAACCATAACACATCACCATTGCAATAACAACAAAAATAAACTCAAACAAAGGTAAGGGGTAGAGGAAGGGGGAGTAAAAACTTTTAAGGAAGTAGGGTAAATAAAGAAGAGCTGACAGTTAACAAATGTGATAAAATGAGAAATCTTCAAGCTACAGCATGAGTAAAAGCAAGCATTAGGCAATGCATTTTAATTAGCATAACCATAGCAGAAACCATCTGGCAAACAGTTCAGACAAAGCAAAAAAGGATGGCAATTAACAAATACTTGTTGCTCCAATATTAAGCTTTAATTCATAATTCAGAAATATGAATATTAAAAAATCAATTTCCTATCATTGTAAATGAAAATTATTGGGTGGGTTCCCTGTAAATTTAGATTCATTCTGGATTTTTTTAGGAGTAGAATACTAATTCAGAAACTTCTTTTACATTTTTGCATGTTTTTTTTTTGCAATGCACATATCCACATTACACATGGTAGGAAGGAAAAGGAAGTAAGGGGCAGGATGATGTAAACAGTTATCTGATGAAGGAATCTGAAGTCTGAAAATGATGTTTTGAGTATTTTATTCTCCAATGAATTTGGGAACTTTCATGATTTACCACAGAGAACAAATGACAATTTTAAAAATGATGTTATTAGAGGTTAGAGCAGGAGCTCTGGTGGCCTAGTGCCTAAAGCACTTGACTGCTAACCAGAAGGCTGGTGGTTCAAACCCACCAACCACTTCTCAGAAGGAAGATGGGGCAATCTACTCCCATAGTGATACTGCCTCGGAAACCCAAGGAGGGGTCGCTATGAGTCAGGTCCGACTTGAGGGCACATAACAACAACAACAGACATTAGAGTAACAAAGGGAATCACTACATCTTCAGCCCATTTCTCTCCCCGCAGCAAAAAATTAAAAGGGGGGGTGGTCAGAATAGCAGATTAAAGGTTAATTCAGTTCCGTTTACAGTAATTTCATAAAGAGAAAATCCACCTTTTAAAAAAAGGTGCTATTTCAAACAGAACTGCTTTCCTGAGCCAATTTCCAAAAGTCATCACAGTATTCCTCTAGAGGCCAAGATCCCAGTCACTCACTTTCTGGCTTCTTTTTGGTTTAAATAAGCTCATAGATTTCCTTACCTTAGTTGTCATTTCTTCATTTTTCAATCTTCCTAAAGACTGTCCTCTCCATGTGCAAAATCAATGCTACATTTTCCCAAAGAAACGTCTTACCCAAAATATTGGAAATTTTGAGATTCAGGAGTTTTGAATATTAAAATATTTGTTGGACACTGTTCTCTTTGCAGGTAAAATGTATAATTTAAAAGAAATCTCTACAGTATTATACTAAGCAGTATTATATTACAATTTCATCATAAACTAAAGATGTTATTTTAAAATGTCTTCTCATTTAGGGGAGCTCTGGTGGCATAGTGCCTAAGGTACCTGACTGCTAACCAGAAAGCTGGTGGTTCAAATCCACCTGTCACTCTTTAGAAGGAAGACTGGGCAATCTACTTCTGTAGAGATACCACCTCAGAAACCCAAGGAGGGGTCGCTATGAATCGGGACCAACTCCATGGCAGTGAGTTTTGTTTTGTTTTTTTCTCATTTAGGCATTAGACAACATATTGCACTAGGTAAATCTGTTGTGAAAGATCTCTTTCAAGTGCTGAAGAGCAAAGATGTCTCCTTGAAGACTTGTTATTATGTGCAGTCGAGCCAGACCCAAATTATAGCAACCTCTCCTTGGGTTTCCAAAGGCAGTATCACCATGAAAGTAGATTGCCCAACCTTTCTTCTGAGCAATAGCTGGTGGGTCTGAACCACCAGCCTTCTGGTAAGCAGTCAAGTGCCTTAGGCACTATGCTACCAGAGCTACTCCCTGAAGACTAAGCTGTGCCTAACCCAAGCCATGGTATTTTCAATCGCCTCATATCCATGTGAAAGTTAGACAATGAATAAGGAAGACCAAAGAAGAGATGATGTTTTTGAGTTTTGGTGTTGGCGAACAATTCTGAAAGTACCATGGGACTGCCAAAAGAACTAACAAATCTGTCCTGGAAGAAGTGCAGCTGGAATGCTCCCTGGAAGTGAGAATGGCCAGATGTTGTCCCACCTACTTTGGTTATGTTGTCAGAAAGGACCATTCCCTGGAAAAAGATACCATGCTTGGTAAAGTGGAAGGTCAATGAAAAAGGGGTAAGGCCCTCAATATGATGGATTAACACAGTGGCTGCTCAAGGATCGTGAGGTTGGCAAAGGTTCGGGCAGTGTTTCGTTCTGTTGTACATAGGGTCACTATGAGTCAGAGATGACTCGATGGCACCTAACAAAATCTCATGGAGGCTGCCACAAATTGCATTTTTCTTTACTAATTTCAACAAATTTTGCCTCTTTCCTTACAAAGGCCATTTGGGTGGAGTTTTCTTTTATCCTATTAAAGGAAAGCAATGTTACTGGTGAGTTTTTGTTTCTAATAAATACATCAACTTTATTACGTCAGATTTCAATTTTTTACATTGAAAGCTTAATTCTATTTCCCTGTCTCTTCATATTGGAGCCGATGTCACTATTTTGGCAGAAAAGTTACAGTAATATTTATGTCCCTCCAGTTAAAAGAATGTTTCTAAACATTAGTATCTGATGGTTCTTGAACTACATGCACTATTAGAAAGGTCATATTCTCATCCTGGAAGAAAAAGCAAAATAGTGCCCAAACCAAACTCACTGCCATCAAGTCAGTTCCAACACAGAGCAACCCCTTTGGGTTTCCGAGGCAGTAAATCTTTATGGAACTAGATTGCCCAGTCGTCCTACAATGAAGTGACTGGTGAGTCTGAACTGCAAAACCTTCTAGTCAACAGTCAAATGCCTTAGGCTCTATGCCACCAGAGTTCCTTATAATAGTGCCCAGGTGCCCCTAAACAGTATTAACAGTATCTCTACCAACAGCTGTCCAGCATTCTGCAAAGGCCTCAGTCCTGCTTTTGAAAAAACATACCTATCTGCAATATTTAAAGATTATTTGAAATGAAGGAGGCTAACACATCAATTTCAAAAATCTAACAACTCATTTATTTTTCTGCTAAATATGTTTCCATATTCCACTAGATACTTTTATACTCTTAGTAAACAACCAATATAACGAAAGAGATAAATGACCTTAATGGAAAGTGAATATTTATTAAATTTTTCTAAGTTGAAAGATCTAAAGACAGCTGGAAATCATATGAACAGCTACAGTTTTTGAGTTTTAAGAATGATTTTACAAACAATAAATATCAAATAAACCCAGGTTCCTCAGCAAACTGGGCAAAAATATTTTATATATTTAAATAATACTGATTAAAAAATATTTGTATATTAAATTTTCTTTATTATATCCCTGAGAACAGTATGACAGACAGGAAATCCTCTTCTTTGGTCTAGACATTCTATCACAGTATTAATTTAAGGCTTAGAAATAATAAATGTTATACTAAAATGCTACTTGTTCAAAGTTTTTAAATAGAGACACTTTAAAGCAGCACTTACCTACAGAATGGGTAAGAGAATTTTCAAGTGCTTAAAATGAAATCAAGCAATAAAATCTAGGCTGAACTAACTAATTCAGAATGATTGTTTATGATATTATAATAGCATTAATAAAAACCCAAATATTTTATAAGACTCTTTGATTTAATTTTCTTGACATATTTATAACACAGTACAATTACAGCATCAGCATCTGGAAAGATTCACTTTTGCAAATCACATTTTGGAAACTCATTCAATATAGCAATCAATCTGATATAAACGATGTACAATAAATTTTATATTGGGGGGAGGAAGTGCTGAAAATTAATGCTTCAACTAAACCTTTCATAGGCAATATGTATGTATATGTATATGGCAGTACTTTTTCCCAGTGGATTTCAAAATGTACTGTAATCACAGTTGATTTCCTTAAGTGCTATAACTACTCACACAAGCACTCCAGAGAAGGTCTGCTTGATCTGCCTTCATTATCGATGTTAGAACCAGGAACGAAATTCACTTTCTTAACTACTCAGTCTCTGCCTAGATGGCTTTAACTAGAAAAAGTTGCTACTCCTTTTTTGTAACTTCTAGGTATTTTGCCTGTTCATCTTTGAATTTTGGACTTTTAAAAGAAATACAAAAATCTGGGTAATCTTCTATAGTGCTAGATCAGTTGTTATTATCAGAATGTGCTCTATAGTTTCACAGTCACTACTCCTATGCTATTTGCATATCTGAAATGAAGGCAGGGGAAAAAAACCACAGATCCTTGGTAGTAATGAAAACAAAATGTGGGGAAAGTCAAGAAAATCTATCACATAAACAAAAGATCTGTGTTCTTACTGTCGAAAGCCAGAAAAACCTGAAGCAATTAAACAATTTTCCGTTTTAACAGTAAATAATAAATATGAAAGGTTAACACCCTGTTTTTAAAGTATAATAAATTAAAATGTAGTAGGACAAAGGAGTATGCTCTTGAAACTTCAAATTTTAAAGAAAAATAAGATATCTATTCCTTTTTCTCAAAGTCCATTCCAACTTATCAGCTTACAGTAATTTTCAATAAGCAAATGTTTTAGATAACTGTAGGCCAAAATGACCTAAATCCTAAGCAAGAAGTATTTTCATTTATTTTGTTTAGGCAGCATACAGCTAGCTTCTTGGCAGGATCTTCTCCACAAATGAAAAGTTAGCAAAATGTCATATTATACTGGTGATTTGTTCTTAACTGTGCATCTTGTCTGGCGATAAGGAGCCAGACTGATCCACAGCCCACTCTTTTATGGGAGGTGGGAAGTAAAAGGAAAATGGGTTATTCATACCAGAGTTTGTCAATATTACTTTCGAGACAGGAATAATCTAGAAAAGGTATAAAAAATCATATAGTCTGATCCATAGGAAGTCCTTAGGTATTAATGATCAATTTTTTATATGACTTGAAAGATACTAAATTGATAAATACTGCTGTTAAACACAGGTTGCTTCTTCATTTGGTTGATAGGGCAGGATGCAATAGTGTTGAACAGCAAGCAAAAACCAAGATCAGATTAGCGTCTTTCCATTTGTTTACTCATGACTAGGTAAGGCATTTTAGCCACTGTAAAGAAAAGAAAATCTTTAGAGTAATAGTGTATGTTTAACTTTAAAACTTTAAAGTTATTTAAAAAATGCAATCGTTTTAGAAAAAGATCTATTTGTATACTGCCAATAACTACACATAAAAATTTTGAGATGCATAAAAGAATGATCTTCCATCATGATGAAAAGATAAACTGTGATACATACATACAAAGGAATACTACACAACATAAAGAATAATGATAAATCCATGAAACATCTCATGACATGGATGAAGCTGAGTGAAATTATGCTGAGTGAAATAAATCAAACACAAATGGACAAATATTGTGGAAACCGGAATTATAAAAAGTCAAGAAGACATTTACATTCAGAAAGAAACATTCTTTGATGGTTATCAGGAAGTGGAGGAGGAGGGAAGGAGAAGCAGTAACTAGATAGTAGACAAGAGTTAATTCTAGCGAAGGGAAAGGGAATACACAATATGGGGAACGTCAGCAACAACGTGATCAAGGCAAAAGAAGACACTGAGAGGTGCTCAAGAATCAAGGATAACTATGGTAAATACTGTAACATATACAGTCCTGCAACAGCAATAATTATCTAGTTAACAATAATATCTGAGTAGATACACAGGTAAATTATGTACACTAAATAGGTGAAGGAGATCGTACAGGACATACACATACAGGGATGGTGGTAGATATTTGTACATACATATTTGCAAATGCTGCACATATACTCATAGGTATAATAGAGCATATGGGGCACAGTTATAGAAACTACTTAGAGATGGGGACTGAACCACTAGAAATGAAGGCTAAGAACCACAGCCTTGGGGACATCTAGGTCAACTGGCAAAACATAGTTCATAAAGATAATTTTCTATATCCTAGTCTGATAAGCAGTGTCTGAGGTCTTAAAAGCTTGCAAGTGGCTCTCTAAGAAGCAAATATTAGTCTCTTCTCACCTGGAGCATAGGAAAAAAAAAGAAGAATGAAAACTCAAGGAAGCAATTAG
Source organism: Orycteropus afer afer (assembly GCF_000298275.1). Classification (NCBI taxonomy): domain Eukaryota; kingdom Metazoa; phylum Chordata; class Mammalia; order Tubulidentata; family Orycteropodidae; genus Orycteropus; species Orycteropus afer. The sequence goes on along the minus strand of NW_006921598.1, from coordinate 6,971,375 downwards.
TCTAAAAGAAGAATGCCCAAACGAACCACAGCATCCTTTGAGTCCAGAATAACTAGATGGTGCCTAGCTACCACTACAGACCACTGTGACCAGCACAACAGAAGGTCCTCGTTAGAATGGGTTGAAAAAAAAAATGTAGAACAAAATTCAAAGCCAAAATAAAGAAGGACCAGACAGACTTACTGTCCAAAAGGGGCTAGAAGAATTCCTAAGACTACTGCCCTGAGAAAGCCTTCTAACTTGAAACTGAAGACAGACACTCCTGAAGGCCACTTTCCAGGCAAATAACAGATGAGACTATAAAACAAACATCTGTGAAGAATGTGCTCCTGAGAACAATCAACTACATGAGACCAAAGAGGCAACACTTACGCAAAACCAAAGATGAGAGGCCAGGGAGGGACAGGGAAAAGAGACAAATGGAATTGGGGAACTCAGGGAGAAAACAGGGGGACTGTGGAAACAGTACAGGAATTGTAACCAATGTCATGAGATAACTGTATGAACCTGATTGGGAAAACTAATTTGCTACATAAACTTTCACCTAAAGCACAATAAAATGTAAAAAAGGAAAAACAATCTTATTAAAAGAAGCAGTTCATTCCAAGAAGTACACTAGATTCAATATATTTCATTTGGCCAAAGGAAACTACTTAATCCATAACAGATAAAAAATACAGCTATATATTAAAAAAAAAAAAAAAAAGAAAAAGAAAAAAGCTTACAACTGTGTTCCAACAATGCTAATACCAGTCTGGATATATTAAAGTATCTGGTAATACACAGAACTTCTGGGAATACACTTTGATCAAAAAAAATACTGGAAGGTATTAAGCAATTTGGGGATTTAAACATCCTCCTCCTTTACAATTAAAATGACCAAGTAGTACATTTGAAATAGTCCCAAAGAGAAGGTTACATTTTTATATTTATTTAAAAAATATGACCTGTTAACATACCATCGAGTTATCTCCGACTCATAGTGACCTTATGTACAACAGAACGAAATACTGCCCGGTCTTGTGCCAGCTTCGTGATCCCTACTGTACCTGAGCCGATCGCGGCAGCTACTGTGTCAATCCATCTTGTTGAGGGCCTGCCCGTCGTTCACTGACCTTCTACTTTATCAAGCATGACATCCTTCTCCAGAGAATGGTCCCTTCTGACATGATCAAAGTAGATCAGACGAAGTCTGGCCATTCTCGCTTCCAAGGAGCATTCCGGCTGCACTTCTTCCAGGACAGATTTGTTAGCTTCCTTAGCAGTCCACGGTACTTTCAGCATTCTTTGCTAACAATTCAAAAGCACCAACTCTTCTTTGGTCTTCCTTATTCATTGTCCAGCTCTCACATGCACAGAGCTAATGAAAATACCATGGCATGGGTTAGGCACATCTTAAGTTTTCAAGGAGATACTTTTGCTCTTCAGCACCTGAAGGAGGTCTTCTGCAACAGATTTGCCCAATGCGATATTTCTTTTGATGTCCTGACTGCAGCTTCTACTGGTGTTGATTGTAGAACCAAGTAACAGAAAGTCTCTGACAATTTTAATGTGTTGTCCATTCATCGTGACACTGCTTATTGGCCCAGTTGTAAGGGTTTTTGTTTTCTTTATACCGAGGTGTAATCCATACTGTGGACTGTAGTCTTTAGTCTTCATCATTAATTGCTCCAAGTCATCTTCACTTTCAGCAAAGTTATGTCGTCTGCATATCTCAAGTTGTTAATGAGCCTTCCTCCAATCCTGACGTCATGTTTTTTCTTCATATAGTCCAGCTTCTCAGATTATTTGCTCAGAATACAGATTGAGTAAGTATGGTGAAAAGGATAAAACCCTAACACACTCCCTTCCTGATTTTAATCCATGCAGTGTCCCCTTGTTCTGTTCAAATGACAGCCTCCTGGTCTATGTACAAATTCCTCATGATTATAGTTAAGGGTTCTGGAATTCCCATTCTTCTCAGTGTTATCCACAATTTGTTATGACCCACATAATTGAATGCCTTTGCACAGTCAATAAAACACAAGTAAACATCTTTCTGGTGTTCTCTGCTTTCAGCCAAGATCCATCTGACATCAGGTTTATACATATATATATCCCTCGCTTTACGTCCCCTTCTGAATCCAGCTTGCATTTCTGGAAGTTGTCTGTCAATATACTGCTGCAACCATTTTTGAATTATCTTCAGTAAGATTTTACTTGTGTGTGATACCAGTGATATTGTTTGATAACTGCACTGCCACATTCTGTGGGATCACCTTTCTTTGAAATGGGTACAAATATGGATCTCTTCCAGTCAGCTGGCCAGGTAGCTGTCTTCCAAATCTCTTGGCACAGCTGAGTGAGCACCTCCAGCACAGCATCCGTTTGTTGAAACATCTCAAAGGGTGTTCCGTCAATACCTGGAGTCTTGTTTTTCGCCAATTCCTTTAGTGCAGCTTTGACTTCTTCCTTCAGTATCACTGGCTTTTGATCATATGCCACCTCCTGAAATGGATGATCATCTACCAATTCTTTTTGGTATAGTGACTCTGTGTATTCCATCCATCTTCTTTTGATGTTTCCTGCATCATTCAACATACTGCCCATGGAATGTTTCAATATTGCAATTGTATGCTTAAATTTTTTCCTCAGTTCTTTCATCTTGAGAAATGCCAAGCATACTCTTCCCTTTTGGTTTTCTAACTCCAGGTCTTTGCACATTTCATTATAATAATTTACTTTGTCTTTTTGAGCTGCTCTTTGAAATCTTCTGTTCAACTCTTTTATCCTGTCCATTCTTCCATTTGCTTTAGCTACTCTTCATTAAAGGCCAAGTTTCAGAGTCTCTTTTGGCATTCGTGTTAGTCTTTTCTCCTTTTCCTGTCTTTTTAATGACCTTTTGCTTTGTTCATGGATGATGATCTTGATGTCATCTCACAACTGCTCTGGTTTTCAGTCACTGGTGTTCAATCCATCAAATCTATTCTTTAGATGGTCTCTAAATTCAGGAAGGATATAATGAAGGTCATATCTTGGCTCTTGTAGACTTCTTTTAATTGTCTTCAGCTTCAACTTGAACTTGCATATGAGCAGATGATGGTCTATTCTACAATCAGCTCCTAGCCTTGTTTTGGCTGAATATATTAAGCTTTTCCATTCTCTGTTTCCACAGATGTAGTTAATCTGATTCCCGTGTACTCTATCTGGTGAAATCCACAAGTACAGCTGCCGTTTGTGTTGTTGAAAAAAGGTATTTGCAATAAATAAGTTGTTGCTCTTGCAAAATTCTATCACCAAGGCCACATTTTCCAACTACCAGTGATTTGCTCTTCTTTGTTTTTAACTTTTGCATTCCAATCACTAGTAATAATCAACACATCTTGATTGCCTGTTTGGTCTATTTCAGACTGAAGAAGTTGGTAAAAATCTTCAATTTCCTCATCTTTGGCTTTGGTGGTTAGTGCGTAAATTTGAATAGTAGTAGTATTAACTGGTCTTCCTCATAGGTTTATGGATATTATCCTATCACTGATAGCACTGTACCTTAGGATAGATCTGGATACATTCTTTGTGGTGGCGAATGCCACACCATTCTTCTTCAATCTGTCATTCCTGGCATATGATTGTCTGATTCAAAATGGCCAAAGCCAGTACATTTCAGCTCACTAATGCCTAGGATATCAATCTTTATCCATTCCATTTCCTTTTTGACAGCTTCCAATTATCCTAGATTCATACTTCGTACATTCTATGTTCCGATTATTAATGGATGTTTGCAGCTGTTTCTTCTCATCTTGAGATGTGCCACATGAGCAAATGGGGGGTCCAGAAAGCTTTACTCTATCCCCATCATTAAGGTCAGCTCTACTCTGAGGAGGCAGCTGTTCCCCAGTGGTATTTTGAGTGCATTCTGACCTGAGGGGTTCATCTTCTGACACTAGCAGACAATGTTTCACTGCTATTCGTAAGGTTTTCACTGGCCAATTCTTTGAGAAGTGGATGGCCTCTTCCTTCTAAGTTTGTCTTAGTCTAGAAGTTCTGCTGAAACCTGTCCACCCTGGGTGACCCTGCTGGCATCTGAAACACCAGTGGCATAGCCTCTAGCCTCATGGCAACATGTAAGCCACCACAGTACAACAAACTGACAGATAAGTTTATTTCTCTTAGCTGTTCCAAACTGTTCTGCTCGTTTCCTGACCTAGGGATGAAATAATGCTTGGCTTTTATGTCCAACAGTTTTGATTGAAGTGCTAGCACTCTTTAATTAAAGAAAGTAAAATTGATTAGGTTAATGTTTGGATAGCTGGGAAATAAAACAAAAACACCCAATGAGAGTATTTAATAAAATGTATTACTAAATAATAGTTTCATTTGTCCAGCATGTTACTTTGGCAATTAGCTGAACTGCAGTTTCCTGACTCCACAAGGACCCAATGTCATAAAAGAGGGTTTTCCCAAGTGTAGAGTTCTCCTTATGTGAATACTAAAGAGGAACAAGGCAGAATTACCCTGACTTCAACGACTCACACAAAGGAGTGGAAAGTGGATGACATTTGTAGGCAGAAGATCTAGGTTGCAAAACTGGCTGTGTGACTCTGGACCAAGCACTCAATGTCATCAGTTCTTCATCTGCAAAATGGCTACAATTTCATCTGATAACCTAGTGAAAAGGCTGTCATGAAGTTCAATTAAGAAGATATACTTTAAACTACTTTGTAGGCAACACAGAGTATCTAATAAAGGTTTCTCAGCCTTGGCACTACTGACATTTTGGGCTGGATCATTTTTGGCGTAGGGGGATTGCCTTTTGCATTGCAGTATGTTTGTAGCATCTCTGTTCTGTGCACTAGATGCCAAATAGCACCTGACAGTTATGACAACCAAAAATGTTTCCAGACATTGTCAAATGTCCCTGGGGGACAAATTCACCCCTGGTCCATGCTGTAATTCTTTTCCCACTTCTCTCTCCCCTATAATCTGGAAAAGTACCTACTACATTTTCTACTGTAAAAACACTACTTTGGGTTTATAATGTATGTATTTGTTTTTAATGCTTTCCCATAAGACCTGGATTAAAATTACACTGCTATTTGCCTAAATTTTCCTGATTTCCTCAAATACTTAAGGTAATCACAGCTCAGCAGTATGTAAACTTCAATGATGCCACTTCTTTAGCCAGAGTATTACTCCCTTGTACCTAGCAACTTTTCAGCACAGTGGTAAAATGATCTCAGGTACTTTTATTTTTATTTTTCAAAGCAGTCCATGACTCATTACTATGTAAAAGATAGGTTAACTCTTTGAAAAGCAATAGTAACAATGTCAGGAAATAAGAAAAACTGCTTTGATAATCACCCTAAAAATTAATTACTCTAATACAAAATAGCTTTATAAAGACTAAATAAATAAATAAATAAATAAATAAATAAAAAAAATACAACAACCCACATAGAACTATGTAATTTATATTTTTGTATCCTAGCCAATGGAGATGTTCAATAATGGTTTGTTCATTTATTTACTAGCCACATATTTATTAAACACTATGTATGAGGCACTGAGCCAGATACTGCTGATACAATCAATAATAAACAATAAAGACCTGGTATCTATCCTCTCAGAATTTTCAGTTTAGGAGAGGAGAAAAGCATTAGTTACTGAACTACAATACAACACTATGTTAAAAGCCCAATAATAGGCGAAGTATGTACTGCTGGAGAAGTCATCCAATCCATGAATGTGTGTGGGAAAAATCATGTATTTCCTTACCAAATTTGAGGTGGAAGTAAACCGAAAACAGAGGGATAAATAATTGATACCTATTGCCCTCAAGTTGATTCTGACTCATAGCAACCCTACAGGACAGAGTAGACCTGCCCCATAGGATGTCCATGGCTGTAAATCTTTAAGGAAGCAGACTGCCACATCTTTCTCCCACAGACCATCTGGTGTGTTCAAAACAATCACTATACCACCAAAAAACAAAACAAAACAAAAACCTCACTGCCACTGAGTCAATTCTGATGCACAGTGATCCCCTTTTGGTTTCCAAGGCAGTAAATCTCTACAGAAGTAGATTGTCCAGTCTTTTTTCCATGGAGTGGCTGGTGGGTTTGAATTGCCAACCTTCTGGTTAGCAGTCAAATGCCTTAGGCACTATGCCACCAGAGTTCCTTACTATGCCACCAGAAATCCTTAAATAAACGATAGTGATAATACACATTAACAAATATCAACAGTCATGTACATCATCTAAATTTCTATCAAATATGATTTAGATTCATCTAGGAAATGTTCACCATTAGAAATAAAAGCAGTTTATCTACTTAAGACACTGAAGTACGTACCATATGTGAGTTAGGTATAAAAACACTTAACAACCTCAATATACAAAAAGTTTCTCTTGATAATAAGTAAGAATCAGAACTGACCATTTATTTTATATGATTCTTTGGCAAGATACCCTGCAAAATAGCAAATCTCACACAGTATCACTTTGTTTTTGGTTTTTAGGCTAAGGAAATTTAAGGAAGCAGACTACCTAATTTTTGTACCCTCAGAGTGGCTGGTGTAGGTGAAGGCAATTTAGAAACTCTCTTCTCTCAATTTTGTGTTTCACTTGCAACCCACAGAAAGATACTGGGATAGAAAGCTTATTGAGAACAGAAAAGTAGTCATGGAGGAAGGAAAGGAGCCAAAGACAACTAAAAAATGTAATCTTCTCCTCTTTCTGCTGGGTACAAAAAAGGTCTAGGTTCAGCTCATCTGCTCACTGAAAAGATGAGAGGAAGTTGGCAGAATATTGGGCTAGCATCCTTCCTTCAGTGAAATGGTTTACTTTCTTTTCTATTTAATCTGCATCACTGGAGATCTACAGCAGTTTTTCAAGGCCACTTCAGTGTAAATGAGTATTTAAAATTTTAATTCATCTCCTCAATTATTGCATGCAAGGCATCTATTTTCATGTCCTATAAAAATTGGAGCAAGAAGCATTTTTAAAGTACCAGGGATTATTATTCCAGTTTCACAGCTATTAGACCAGCTCAGGTGGTCTATGATACCTGGTATGACGATCTCAGGGACATCCAGAATGTTGCCAAATGAAGCGGTTTTACGGTGGCCCCGTTTAGGCTTGGAATAGGCTGCAAAAACACATATATACAGTATACATGCAAACAACCACAAATAGGAACACAGAAAATGACTAACTACAAAAACAGAATAATCTCCAAATAGTTATGTTAATAACATGTCATGCAGAATGGCATGCAGAACTATCTAACTTTTCATTCATGCTTAGAAATGGCATGATTAAAAAAGGAAACAACTACCAATACAAGACATCTGAGATGCTAGTTTCAATTAGCAAAACAAAACAAAATAAAACAAAAAGGACAGAGACAAACAAAGCTGCAGGATAATGAGAAAGCTAAACTTCAAATGTGTTCACTGAAACACTCTACCTAAGTGAAACCAATGATAAGCAATGAGGGACTGGATGAAGGAGGGAAGGAAAAGAGGTGTTAAAAAGAAATGAGCTGACATTTCTGTTTTAATTATACAAATGTAGGGATTAAATATATATATATATATACACACACATACACATACACACACATATTTATATATATATGTTTTTTAAAACTAGATGTTTCGTGAAATGTGTTATAAAGTAAAATTCAGTGATTAAATGATAATTATTGAGTCAAAGAAGACTTGCTTATCCTTTCCTAATTATAAATACCTATTTCTTAAGTAAACTGAGTATCTCCTAGAGTGTTCAGAGTTTAGGGGATGTTCTTTCTTCACATGGTTAGTGCTAAAAGTCTGGAGAGTACGAACTTTTCAAAGTAAGACAATTTGCTAAAAAAATCTGGACTGTGTAAAAGTCCAAGAATATACAATAGCATTTGTTCTACACTTAGGCAGAAAAACAGTCATTTTAGTGATGTGTGTAATTTTAATAAGGTGGTGTCACCTTAATCAAGTGAAATACCACATTGTAAAGAAAAATAAACCAGTGCCTGACTAGAAAAATTACACTAGCAAAGACATAAAATTATTACTATAATACCACTAGGTGTTTTAGGACAGCAATCAGAATCTGTTAGGTCTATCTTGAATGACATTCCTGAAATAAAAAAGGTTTCCCAAAGTGTAAGGGTATGGCCGTATGTGCATCATCCATCTGGTATTACAGAGATGACTCTGCTGCACAGAAACACCTGTGACTTCTGGAGAAGGATGGCTAGCTAGTGGCTGGCTACCTAAACTCAACTTTGTAGGTTCTAAAGATCCATTTGTGAGGCAATTCCCTGCCAATCTCTGTTTTTCCCCTCCTTTCTTAGCAATAGAACCTTGAGTTTCTTTAGACAAGAGAGCAACGATCCACTCTATCCTTGAAGCTATGCATAGACAAGTGACGATATTACATTGTCCACTGACAGCTAGGTGGGAATTCTTAGGTAGGACCTTCTAGGAAAACTACTTGAAAGATTTTGGGTAGGTGCTCTTTTGCCCTTCTCCTCCTCTCCTTGTTGCTGCCTAGACTATTGATGTGATGACTGGAACTATAGTAGCTATCCTGGACCACAATGTAACTTTGAGAATGGAAGCTACATAGTAGGGACAGTGGCAGAGGGAATACCTGGAGCCCAGTTCCCTGATGACCATGGAACTTACTTCCAGAGTTGTTAATGTGTGAAAAATACACTAAATGTATTAAAGGCACTGTTATTTGGAATATTCTGTTATATCTAACTGATTCTTACACTACCTGATAAATTCAATAAACATGATTAGTTGACAATAAGTACATACAGCACAATGGTCCATGATACCACTCAGAAAAAGTATTACAATGAGAGTCAAGTGTAATTTCTTAAAAACAGTATTTTTAATAAGAGTTTTTTTTTTTTTTTTAATTAAAAATAAACTTGTAAATAACCAAGCCCAGACCACCTTTTTTTCCTGAAAAGAGAGCCACAAAAATGAGAACATTCTATTTAGGGAAAAAAAAAAGACCTAAAAAAACCCACTTGATTAGCTAAGCTTTAAAAATATGTGTATATATATATACATATGTACACGCAAATACTTATGGACATATACATGTATACACATATGTCATTAAATATGTGTATATATATGTATGTACACGCAAATACTTATGGACATATACATGTATACACATATGTCATTAAAAGACTAGAGATAATACATAACAGTGTTAAGTGTTTATCTTTGGGTGGGATAATTATGGGAAGTTTTTATTTGTTTACAATTCCACATATTCTACAACAAAAATGTATTTACTCTTATAATCAGTTTCCCTTCACCATTGGGAGAACAAAAACAATACTAAAAACTTAAATTAAACCAGTATTACTAAAATGAAGCCTGGTTAGAAAAAGAGGTTAACAGTTCACTCAGGTAACAAAACATGTAGTTGCTTTTGTGCTATTTCTTTCATGATTAATCATTTTAAGAACTGACAAAATGGAACATAACTATTTTTCAAGATCCAATAAAATTACTATGAACTTTTCTTTTAGGTTAAAAGAACTAACCTCCACCACCTTTACTCTTTGTGCCACTGCAAGGAACAAGGAGTAGACAGTAAGGCCAAGCTAAATCATATGTGGATGTGGAATATACTGCTAGCTTCAAAACAGATATTTACTATCATTTGAGTTCAGCACAAAATTTGAGTAGAATCACTCAAAATCTTCCAAAGGCAAGCAACCTTCTGTTTTTGACAAAATTTTAATTTTTCACTCAAGACTTTTCAGCACACATTTGAGTTAAAAGAACTACATTCAACAAAATCTGATTAGGAAGGCATATTTTATGATCTAAATAATTTTTACAAATCATACTTTCCTTATTTAGAATTTGGGATAACTATTGCTAGAAGTTTTAACCAAAAACCAAACTCACTGCCATCGAGTTGGATCCGACTCATGGTGACCCCTCCTTGGGTTTCCGAGGCAGTATCACTATGGAAGTAGACTGCCCAATCTTCCTTCTGAGGAGTGGCTGGTGGGTTTGAACCGTCAGTCTTCTGGTTAGCAGTCAAATGCCTTAGGCACTATGCCACCAGAGCTCCTAGCAGCTTTAAAGTGTATTGTAAACCTACTTCCTGCTTTAAGAAATATGAGACACAAAAAATCCTGGTATCCTCATTACAAAAACAACAGAAACTACCACGACCAAATGAATTACATACATTTTTCACTGCCACTGAGCCCTTTAGTTCATTTTTACCTGTGGTTGCAGCTATCCTTGCTTCTATTTCAGACATGTCAGCACTCATCCTCTTGCCCTCCGAGGTTGGGGGCAAGCTCTCCACACTGCTCCCACGGGAAGCACCCAAGCTTAAACGTCCAGATTCACTCTGTCAAAATTACAGGCCCATCTGAATTAATAGAGGTCCTTAGCTTTAGGAATCCTGGTCAGCCTAAAAGGAGGAAGATGGCAACTGGGATTCTTATGCCACCTGTTCTGCTCTGAAAAGGAAAGTTTGTAGGGAGAGGGGAGCTCCAGGGTAAGGGAGAGTGAGGTGGAGATACTGCCATTATGAAAGGGCAACAACTAGAATTGGGAGTTAAATGCTCCAATTATTAGTTAACTTAATACCTTCGACAAGAGTAAGAAATAACTTCTTAGAATATTTTTAAACCAATGATGGCTAAATAAATAAATCTAAACAATATGAAATGACAGATTTGACACAACTTCTTTAGCTGGGTAGTTGTGCAGCCAAAAAAAATATCCATTTTACATTTTAACCAGCAAGCATTAAAGTGGGAATGATCATACGAAGGGAATAATGAAAGATGGTGAATAATTAATTTCAGTTAGTACAATGTTTTGACTACTGGTAAGGTTACCACACACGTTTATTTCTAAAAGAACATTACAAACCTGTTGCTTTGCCTGATTTTTCAATAATTTTGACTCTAAGCGTTTAATAGTATCATTTGTAGCAGGAACTTGCTCCATGTTAGTGTCACTTTTATTACTGGTATTTGTAGAAGTGATGTCCATGAATGAGCCTACGAAAGTAAAAATATTTATGACTACAGGTAGGGAATAACACAAAATGCTTCACTTACTGATATACAATACAAATTCCTTTCTAAGTATAGCAAGGTATGAACAGAAATAAGATTTTTCAAGATAGATAAGAAATTAATCATAGTATAACAAAACATTTACAAAAGCTAATGAGATACTTGAACAAACCTTTTTTAAATGAAACTTAAAGATGGCATAAATAGAGAGCCAAAATGCCAAATCAGTCCTCAGAGTCAAATAAATATGATGCTTTCAAGGATGATGGGAGGGGTATTGGAAGAGGAATAGGGTATTCATACATTCAACAGATATTTATTAAGTGTGCACACTCTATGTCAGTTGTGATAAAGTTGTGAATCAAACAGACAAAAGTCTCTGACCTCACAGAGCTAACATTCTAGTTAAGATGACACACAATAAATAAGCAGAATACACAGTATATTACATAATCATAAAGTGTTTAAAAGGCGGGGAGGATGGTAGATGGATTGTTGTAATTTCACCTGGGGTAGCCAAGAAGGGCTCACTGAGAAGGTGAAATTTCCTTCTCTGAAGTAAATGAGGCCCACATCATATGGATCTCTGGGAGAAGACCAATGCTGGCAGAGGGAACAACATGTGCAAAGTGCTAAAGCAAGAGTCTGTCTAGCAAGTTCCAGGCATCATGAAAAAACTTGGTCTGAATGGGGTGGGTGGTGTGTAGGCTGTGGTAAACAACAGTCGATGACTTGAACAGTGGAGATGGTGAGAAGAGTTTGGATTGTGGACAGATTTAGAAAGTAGACATCAATAGGATTTGTTGAGAGATCAGATGTAAGATGTCAGAAAAACGGGAGTAAAGAATATCTTGAAGGTTTTTAGCCTGAGCAAGGAGAAGAACTGAGTGCCCACTGATAGAGAGGAGTGACTCTCAAGCAAGTATTGGGAGCTCAGTTTGAAAAATGTTAAGTTTGAGATATTTATTAGATATCATGTAGGCAGTTAGATACATGAATGTGGACTTGATGTCTGGGATTGGGAAAAATATCTTCAGCAAATATATGGTATATGAAATCATGATATTGGATGAGATCACCAAGAACATAAATGTAGGTAGATAAGTGAAGACATCAAAGAACTGAGTCCTGGGCACAGGACATTTAGAGGTAGGAGAAATGAGACATAACTAGGAAAAGTAACTGTAACAAGTAGCCAAGATGTAAGATGAAATCTAAGTTAGCATGGTTTCCTGGAAATCAAGTGAAGAAAGTGCTATAAAAAGGAGAGAGTAATGAATTGCATCAAATGTATCAATCATCAAACAAGGTAAGAAGTGATAACCATCCACCAAATTTAGTAATGTGGCTATCACTGCTAACGCTGACAAAAATAATTCTAGATTATTTATTTATTAATTAGCAGTGTGAGAAAAGCCTGAATGAACAGGGCTCAAGAAAGAATGGGAAAAGAGAAGCTAGAGAACGTAAATACAGATTATATATGCTATGGGACTGACTCAATAGAAAGGCTAATGCTGGACAGAGTGAGAATTGCTGGGAAAAGCAGATGGGATGCAATGCATAAGTAGGAGGATTGGCCTTTGGCTAGGAGCTTGGATGGTTCAGGCACAATACCAGAACAGAACATAGAAGAGGTGGGCACAGATGCAAAGAGATGGGGCATCTATAGCAGCTCTTGGAGGCCCACTTCTGATTGGAATTTTCTTATTTTATGTTTTAGCCTTTCTCCTCAAATTTGAAAGCAAGCTCAAGGTCAGCTTAGAGGGACAAAAAGAGATGAGTTATTTGAAGTTTGAGGAGAAAGGCTAAAGCATAAAATAAGTCATCTAGGAGAAGAGAGAGTGAATGAACTAAGATGTAGTAAAATTTCCAGGAGCATGAAATCAATTGGGGCTAATGAGCATGTGTGGTTCCAGCCCCACTGAACGGCACTGGTGCAGGCTTGGAGTAAGCTGAGTGCCGGATTTAATTAGGCTTGTGGTTTTTCAGCTAAGTCAGAGAGAGGCTACAAAGCAAGGATTGTGTGTAAAGGAATTTTACTGATTGACTGTGGAATTAAGTGGAGCGAAGGAGGAAGGAAAGATGACTGAAGATCACTGAAAAGCAAAAAGCATGAAAGGACTGAAGGTCACAGTATGGAAACAAAGAGAGGGTTTGGAGGTAGAGGTAGAAGCAAGTGATGGAATTTTTTTAATTCTTTATTTTTTTAAGTTTTTATTTTTCTCTTTTAAGAGCTTGTTTTACATTTAACGTAATGCGTACATTTAGTTTCATTCCCCACTCGTTATGTCCAACCCTAACCCAGTCTCCTCCCCTCCCTAACCTGCAACCCTCCCCATGTCCCTCATAATTATGCACCCCTATTTGTCCTGCAGCATTGGGAAAGTCAACTGCGAAGGAACTGTATCAAGTGCTGAGGAGCAAGGATATCTCCTTGAGGACTAAGGTGTGCCTGACACAAGCCATGATATTTCCAATCGCCTCGTATGCATGTGAGAGCTGGACAATGAATAAGGAAGACCAAAGAAGAGTTGATGCTTTTGAGTTGTGGTGCTGGCGAAGAATGCTGAAAGTACCATGGACTGCTAAAAGAACTAACAGATTTGTCCTGGAGGAAGTGCAGCCAGAATGCTCCTTGGAGGCAAGAACGGCCAGACTTCGTCTCACCTATTTTGGTCATGTTGTAAGAAGGAACATTCCCTGGAGAAGGATGTCATGCTTGGTAGGGTGGAGGGTCAACAAAAGAGGGGGAGGCCTTCAACGAGATGGATTGACATGGTGGCTGCAATGATGGGCTCAAGTATAGCAGGGATTGTGGGGCTGGCACGGGATCGGGCAGTGTTTCATTCTGCTGTGCATGGGGTCGCTATGAGTCGGAAACGACTCGACGGCACTTACCAACAACAACAACAATTTGTCCTGCATTTCCTCAGTTTGAATGTTGGTCCTCTGGTGGGTGTCCCATGGTCTACTGCTCTAAGGGATATATTACCATTGAGTGTGTGCGTGCAGCATCCTGGGTTGAGTGGTCTGCGTGTACACCCTGTTAACTATTGGGCTGAGGACCCACTCTCGGGGGTGAGTTTTATTCCAGGCACCGAATGTATTTCACGGCCATAGTACTGGGAATCTCACCAGATTTCATCTGACCAGTAATTCTGGTCATCATTGAGTTTTTGGATTGTGTTCCACGTGTTCCCTCCCACTCTATCCAGGATTTCCAGATTTGATCCTTTCCTGAGTGGTTGGCATTGGTAGCTAGGCACCATCCAGTTCTTCTGGTCTCGAGGGCCATCATGTCCTAGGGCTGATTGCTTCCAAATGCCCCCCTCCTTTTTTTGCATTCTTCTTCACTTCCGACGCTAGGAGACCATTAGCTGCATCCTAGATGGCTGCGTGAAAGCTTTTAAGACCCCACTCGCTACTCACCAATGTAGAATGTGGAGCAACACTTTTATGTATTTTGTTGTGCCAACTGAGTCTGGTGTCCCCCAGTACTATGGTCCTGAGGTAGATCTACTGGATCTCTCACCCATAGTGTTGGGATGTCTGTGAGGGATTACTGTGTCTGTCTTCTATTGTTTCTGTAAGGACTGCAGGTATTTTGTATCACTGGTGTCTGTGTAAGATTAGCCTCAGCTTAATCTAGCCTTGGTCCAGAGTAGACCTCTGTTTGCTGACCCCCATATGATCATCTCAGCCATTTATGTGTTTATCTGTATAGCCTAGTGTTTGGTGTTAATGGCAATGTGGTATTGTGGACACATTGGTTATTATTAGCATCTGTCGTCTATCTCTTATGTGCACAGTTCGGTGTCCTCTCATTTCCCAATGTTATTATGGTGGTCATATATTCTTTCCATATATCCCTCCCCCTACTCACATCAGCATGTAGATCCCAACTAGCCCGAAATTAATCCCATCTCTTCCCTCCCCATCCCGGTAACCTACTAGTGAGTTCTCTTTCCCAAGCAAACCCTTCTCTGTCGTTTTACAGTAATGGGCTCATACAGTACTTGTCCTTCTGTGATTGACTTATTGCAAGTGATGGAATTTTGGAGAAATTCACAGAATTCAAAGCAAGTCAAAAGATTTTCAGTAAAATTAGAATTTGAGAATAACTAGCTAAACAGTAAACCAGCCTCAAAATAAAATTCTTCTTGAAGGAGTGGTGGGGAAATAGACTAGTAAAAATATATGCCAGTAAAAATGAATAAATGTGTTTAACTATACTTATTTACAATAATTTCTAATACTATTTGATTTAGCTGTATATACTAAAAACTGTTTTTCAGATTAAAAATGGAGTTCACAGCAATATAATATCCTATTTCTTTATACACAACTATGCAAGAATTCCAAGACTTGGAAGTAAGTAATAACTGTAATCTGGGTAACTTCATGAAGAATGATGCACCTGGAAAGTCAAACCGCACTGAAACATATCAAATGAAGAAATTAAAATGCAAATGGGGACACTAGTCACTACTTCTTGATTATAATTTCATGGAAATTGAGACTACTCTGGCCCCCCTTCTCCTCAAAATGGAAAAAAAAAAAAGGTTACTCCTCTTTCACTCCATCCATTTACCTGTACTGGTGGCAGAGTTGCTCTGTCCTTCATCTGAATACTGACAAGGATACTGTAAAGGCTCATCTGCTCCTGGAAAGTACTATATATAAAAAAGTAAATCACAATTAAAATTTTCTTTAATATAAATCAAATCCTATTAAAATTAACTTGAAGAGTAAATCTGAATTATTTTCTTGTCATGAAATTTGCTTATAGCAAAGATGTTTATTTTCCCTAAGGCATATACTAAATTTGCAGGAACCCTAAGTTTTTTTATTTTACAAAGATGATGATAATGTTGCCTCTTTTTAATTTTAAGTGCTCCACCCCTTTTTTTTATGTACCTACCTAAGCATCTAGTTTACATGGAACCTAGATGATCTTGAAGAAAACAGCAAATACTTTCTAGAGGAACATATCAAACAGAATAGTATCACTCCTTATAATTAGATGAAATACATTTATATCGTCATTGCAATGACATAAGCTTTCAGGCTGTTGCAGTGATAGCTACAGCCTGACAACTGAGACTGCTGCACCACAGGTAATTGTTAGAACTAATTTTTAAAATGTGACAATAGACTGATTATGGATGTCCCTCTATAACTTGAAGATATATCAGAAATATTTGCTAGACAAAAAAAATTAGGCATTTAAGGGATAGAAAAAGGTATTCTCAAATTACCTAAGTCTGTATAAACACAAATACAGTTTGAATAATTTCCCCCAAAGTTAAAACATCCCAAAGGTATAACTTATCTGTCTACAGAGACTAACCTGTTTTCTTACACATGTATCTTTAGGGCCTAGGGTTTTATATATAGCTAGTACACATATATTACTTAAGCTATTTTCAATAGACAAACCAAACTAAATCTCTGACCACTTGAGAAATCACAGTGACAGCATATCTTAAGATCCAAGAGCTAAATCCTGATTAGTCTGTATTTGAAGAGAATTCTTCTTTTGAACAAACTGTTCTGAAATTCAGGCACTGTCATATGTGTGTGAACTTTTAAAGTTAAGGTACTACATGACAGATTTTCTTAGTGTACCAAAACTCTAGAGGCCTAAAATATTTAAAATAATTCTCAAATTATTAAACAATGATAATGATTTTAAAAAGGTTTTATCTAAACTCAAAAAATCAATAAATCCTAGAATAAAATTTAACCTGTTAATGGCAAATGAAAATATGCAATGAAAAATACACAAGTCAGTTCTCAGTATTTGCAGTACTTATCGCCTATAAAGCGAATACTGAACACTGAATTAGCAAATACCCCCTGCTCCTAGGGGCAATACTGGAAGGAAGGTTGGGCAATCTACTTCCGTAGTGATACTGCCTCGGCAACCCAAGGAGGGGTCGCTATGAGTCGGGTCCGACTCGACAGCACATAACAATATGTAACCTTATTTTATGTGTGTTTCTGTTTAAACACAACTTGTTTAGTATATATCATTGATTTATTAACATTGAATGCATACCTGAATGATGCTTATCTAACACAATATTTCCTCCACAAGGCATATTACAGCCTTCTTGTACATAGGAACACTAGACAGCACTTCAGCACTACACTTGGGGGTCATTTTAAACAACAAACTCACCAAAAAAAAAGGACAAAAATGCCAAAAATTTGGCATTAAATAAACTACAAAAAGGATATTTGTTTACAGCATGAGATCTGAGACAAGACAGAGCATCACCTTGTTCCACCTCTTGGAATGTGTGCATCGGGTGACTCAAATTTTTTTGCCTCTGAGTATATATGTGAATGACTGTGAAAGCACCATGAGTATTAATTTTGGGTTTACAATTAAGTTTTGGCAAATAGGTGAATTCACAAATATGGAATCCACATAAAAAAAAGGACTAACTCTATTTCCACAAAGTGAAAAATCACTTAAATATGTCTAAGAATGTAATCTCTCTACCACTCTGCATAAATGATTGAATGCTTGATGAAAATCTGTACCAAATTTAAAATTTACTTAAACTAGTATTATATTAGAAGCATAAGATATGTAAATCTTGTAAAGGCTTTAGATATCATCTAATTCAGCTTCTCTCACTTACAGACGAGGCAACAGGCTGAGAAACAAAAACACTGGTTTACAGTGTTTGGTGGAGTAAAAAACAAGTGCAGAAACCTAGCCTAGACATCTTTCCATCACAAAGAACTATTTTATTGTTTTTCAAAATAACAATTCCACATCTGATTATGAGTAATGCATGCCCATCTAACTAGGAAAATATAGAAAAGTATAATGCAAAAAAAAAAAAAAAAAGCCATAATGTTCCCTTTATTTTCAAACTTCATTAAAATTCAGTAAATATTAAATTCTCCTAAACCCAAAGCCCCTCAAAAGAAGGATTATACCCGCATCAAGTGAGTCATTATTTTCACAATTTCTTCCATAGAAGGACGTTGAGAAGGATCCTTAGACCAACAACGAGTCATCAGGCTCTCAATGGGCTTAGGTAAATTTTTGATCAGTGGTGGTCTAGTACCTACAATTGAAAAATTAGAGGACAAGAATGTATTTACCCAAAGAATGACTTAAATTTTCTGTATGTACTTCTAAAACAGAATTTATTTTACAGATATCGTAATTAAAGATCTACATTCTGGAGAAATAAAAGTACTTTTTAAAAAATCTCCTCTACGTTAACATTTATTCTATCTATATATACTTTCACACAGGGGACGCTATACCTTTTCAAAAGTTAAAATTTTTATAATGTGTGTAAAGGTAAAGGAGCTCTGGTGGTTTAGTGCCTATGGCACTTGACTGCTAACCAGAAGGTTGGTGGTTCAAACCCACCATCTTCTCCTCGGAAGGAAGATTGGGCAATCTACTTCTGTAAAGACTGGGCAATCTACTTCTGTAAAGATTTAGCACCTTGGAAACCCAACGGGTGTCTCTATGACCCGGAATCAACTCAATGGCACTGAGTTTGGTTTTTTCAGTTTCTTGTAAGTAAAGGTAGGGAGCTCTGGTGGCATAGTGCCTAAGGCGTTTGCTCACCAGAAGGCTGCTGGTTCAAGTCCACCAGCCACTCCCCAGAAGGAAGACTGGGCAATCTACTTCCGTATACTGCCTCGGAAACCCAAGGAGGGGTTGCTCTGAGTCAAATCGACTCGACGGCAGTGAGTTTGGTTTTATACTAAAGGTAAGACTGAGATTTAACCATGGGCATAATCAGTCCTAGCGACTGGTACATCATCCAATCTGCAGCCTAGACAACTATGAGACAGAAGAACTAGATGGTGCCCAGCTACCTATGTCAACCATTTGGAAGGGGATTTATGTAGGAGATCCTGGATAGAGAGGGAGAACAATGTAGACAAAACTCAAAAGCATTTGGAGAAAACAAAAAGGGGGGCAGGGACCAGTTTTGCTGGTCTGATAGAGCCTGGTGGAACCACTGAGACTAAGGCCCCTAGCTGCCCTTCAGGTCTGGAATTGAACCCACACCTGTGGCTTCCAGCCAAGCAAAATATAGGCATATTAGTTGAACATTTACCTGAGGTAGATACACTCCTTGGAGAGAACAATTAAGGGAGAAAGAAGGGCTGCTTATGCATAGGGAGACAGTTCAGGGGCAGGAGTGCATGAAGGGATGGACACAGGGAAGAGGTAATTATTGGGAGAAAGTGGGAGGGGAGCTGTTGCATTGTGGTAAATTGTGGTCAATGTTATGAGACAAAGTGTATGTGAACTGCTGTATGGAAAGTGAATTTGCTCTGTAAATTTTTACCCAAATCACAATAAAAAATAAATTAATTAAAACACACACACACACACACACACACACACACACACTGATTAAGATTTAACAATATTGCACTTGTTATAAACATTCTTTTAACAAATAATAATGGCTCATTATATATTTACTAGGAAAAATAAATGATGGTTTGAGGAAAACCTTATCTGAACTATGCCTTCAGATTCATGGCAAAAATTTCAAATGCATCTGAAAAACTCATCTATCTGAAAACTTGTCAACTATGGTGTTATACTGACTGACCACCAAATGATCTTTTTGGGGAAGGGAGATATTTTGGCTGCTAAGAGTCAGTCATTTCACAAACTGAAAACTAACAACTCTTGTGAAATTACCAAGACTGTAACATTTTTTAGTAAACTCCTACTCATGATCTCAAATATAATGAGAGCTTTGCCATTTACTCAACAAGTTCTTTTATTCTTTACTTCCATGGCTATGGTGGTTATGATGTGTATCAACTTGGCTGGGCCTGGTTGAGTGGCTGTGCAGCTGGTGGTAGTTAGTCCCTATGATGAGACTGGCAATCAACTCCATGGTGGAATCTACCACAAGCAGCTGAGTAGCTGCCTTTGGGATGTGGTCTGCTTCCTGTATATAAGGAGAAACCTTTGGAATGGTTTCTAGCTTATGGCATACCTGAACCCCGCATATAGCCATATCGTTGTTCAGCAGCCTGCCATGCTCTGCTGACCCTGGAACTTACAATGGACTTAAATTAATGGCCTGCCAGTGGTTTGGCAACATTGGGACTGTGCCTTTTTACTTGTCAACCTTGGGCTTGTCAGCCTCAGGAGCCAGCAGCTGTCTGAGGGAAGAAAGGCCTCTAGCTCCAGTGGGCTGGGAGCAGGAGGCAGAGCTGGACCTCAAGGTTGAAGGGCTTTCACCCAGCCCCTAGAGCCTGGCACTTTGAATTTGGACTTAAAGCCTCCAAAGTGTAAGAATAAACTCCTGTTTGTTAAGGCCATCCCATTTGTGATATATATTCTTGTTAGAGTGGCACTAGGAACCAGAACACTGGTATTCAATTATTTACTGACAAGAGAGAGAAAAAGAAAACAACCTGTCTTGGTCAATGCTCAAGGCTTCTCCACAGTGACATTAAAGGTAGTATAAAATACTGCTAAAAATACTGCTAAGATTCCTCAGATGATAGTACTATTTAATAAGTCTATGAATGATACAAGTAGTTAGGCAAACATGTGTGTAGTGGTTAAATTTGTGTGTCAACTTGGCTGGGCCTGGTTAAGTGACTAAGCAGCTGGATGTAGTATTCCCCATGATGAGACTGGCAATCAACTCCATAGTGGAATCTACTGTGAGGAGTGGAGAGCTGCCTTAGGGATGTGGTCTGCTTCCTTGTATACAAGAAGGAACAGTCTCTAGCTTATGGCACACTTGGACTCTGCATGTAGCTGAATTCAGCAGCCTGCCATGCTCTGCTAACCTTGGGACTTACAAGGGACTTGAATCAATGGCCTGCCATGTGGTTTGGTAACATTGGGACTGTGCCATTTTATTTGTTGACTTTAGGTCTGTCAGTCTCAGTAGCTGCCTGAGTGAAGAGATGCTTCTAGCTTCAGCGGGCCAGGAGAAAGAAGCAGAGCTGAAGCTCAAGGCTGAGGGACTTTCACACAGCCCCTAGAGCCTGGCACTTTGAACTTGGACGTCTAGCCTCCCAAACTGTAAGAGAACAAACTCCTGTTTGTTCAAGCCTTCCCATCTGTGGTATATTCTTGTCAGAGTGGCACTAGGTAACCAGAACAATTTGTTTTTATTATTTGTGGAATGTTGTTGTTGTTATGTGCCATCGAGTTGGCATAGTATATAAAAATGCCATTATTCAGAATAATTATAATCAAGTGACAGAAATTAAGTAACAGAAAAAGTTAGGAAGGTTAAGTAATTTTCTTTTATGAAGAAAATTTATTTTCCAAAAGCATATGTGAAATATTTTGATTAATGAAGAGGATGGATAAATTCCAGGATCATGTGTGATTAGAAATATTATTACTAGATTTATAAAAGAACAGGAAGGATTCAAGACCACTGAGTCCGTAAATCAATTTAACTTGAAAAATCCACCTATTCCTCATTTACTGACATGGTTTTTCCAAAGGCCAGGCTGTTATGCGAAAATCAGTGTTATTTGAAAATGGAGGAAGACAACATCCCTACATAATTGCTAATTACATCATTACATAACTGCCAAACCACTGAGAATCATGGTCTAGCCAAGCTTAACCGTCACAGGTAGTATTTCTCTTGTCTTGCACTCAGTGGTTGTTACCACCAGACACACACTGTTAATATGCAAGATAGCTGGACAGTAGATTTTTTTACTATTGTCACAAATGTGAAATGTCAGACAATGAGAGAGTAAGTGAGGAGCAGGTGTACAGGCACTGGTGCCAGAAAGATCTGAATTTGAATCCCAGCTCTAAAATTTACCAACTGTGTGATCTCAAGTAAGTTACTGAACCTCTCTAGAACTGTTTGCAAATCTGCAAAATGAAGTAATCATTAAGGATGAGTGAGAAGGTAAAAATGAAGGATATGCAAAGCACACTGTTTTATGCCTTTATGAACATGACAACTTTTACTACTATTTTTTGTTTTCTCTATGCATGCTAAATCTCAGCATAAAAAGGCTATAGTGCCCAAATTATCTTAGCTACTGTGAGACCACAGATTTTCATTTTTTCCACATAGTCCAGTCTGCTGCTTTGTCTCTCAGAGATGGCCAGCCTAAGAAGTTGGCTCTGGCTTGTCTATTGATGAACTTTCTCTAATCAGCAGTCAGCATCATTTCCTTAGCCCCAAGCACTGACTTAGTGCAAAAGAGGCCAGGACCATGCCTAGCCTTGCCATACCCAGCATGACTTTGCTTATGTGGGTGGGATGCAGGAGGGGATGGGCTAACAGGAAATACTCTAGTAACAAAAAATTGTTCATTTTAATGTAGAGATGAACTGTCCTCATTGGGTAAAGGGAACAGGAGTAGTTTTTCAAACATAAAAATATAAAACACATTAAAGAAATTTTCTATCTACGAACCATTGTGAACAGCCCACATGATACGGAATGCAGGGCCACCAATTTCATCAAAAGGTTTCCGACGTGTTATTACTTCCCAAAGGATAATACCCCAGCTGAAAACGTCACATTTTTCACTGTAATTGCTACCTAGGAAAAAGGGAAAAAAAAAAAAAAAAGGAAGTATAATTTTAAGACTTTTTTCCCATATAACTTACAGAAACAACTGCTTTTATACATTTTTAAAATGGACATTTCTACAGAAAAACAAGAAGCTTCTAGTTAAAAAAATGCCTCTTTCTGAAGTACCTGAAGTCTTTTAAACAAATATATATTTGTTAATGCATTAAGTAGCAACAATGCACCAAAAAAAAAAAAAAAAAAAATCACTTTAGAAAGTTATTTTCTATCTTTTCAAGAGGCAAAGGGCTTGCCTTATTTAACCTAGAATGATATTTTCTGTGGGGCAAAGCATAAAACAACTGTACTTTCCTTTCTGTAATTTTTTTAATCTTAAACTTTCTTCATCCATTTTTCTTGATGGATAGTATTATTCTGTATCACTGAAGAAGAAATTTCTAATTTAGTATTATGATTTTTTCCTCCTCAATATCCAGTGAGGTAAAATTTTTAATTTGGAAATTTAAAAAAATAGGTCATAAACCATGAAAATCATAGATAACTTTATAGTAAACATATCAATGCAGCAAAATTTGTAGGTGTATTAAGTTGATGGGTGAACTGCTACAAGAAATACTATAAAAATAAAAGCCAAAAAAACCACTAAAAGAATGATAGCTAGTTTGGATTATGTTTTCAACATGAAGAAGACAAAAATCCTCACAAATGAACCAATAAGCAGTATCACAATAAATGGAGAATAGAGTAAAGTTGTCAAAGATTTCATTTTACTTGATCCATAAACATCATCCATGGAATCAACAGTCAAGAAACCCAAAGACTTATTGCATTGGACAAATATGCTCCAAAAGACGTCTTTAAAGGGTTTAAGAGCAAAGATGCCCTTTGGAAGACTAAGGTGTGCCTGACCCAAGGCATGACTTTTCAGTAGCCTCATATGCAATGAGAGTGAGACAATGAGTAAGGAAGACTGCAAAAGAACTGTTGCATTTGAATTATGGTGTTAGTGAAGAATACTGAATGTACCATGGATGGCTAGAAGAACAATACTTCTTGGAAAAAGTAGCCAGAATGGTTTTCAGAAGTGAGATTGACCAACTTCACCTTTCATACTTTGGTCATGCTATCAAAAGGGACCAGTCCCTAGAGAAGTTATCATGCTAGGTAAAAGGTCAGCAAAATGGGAAAGACCTTCAGCAAGATGGAATGACACAGTGGCTGTGACGATGGGCTCAATTATGGCAACAATTCCAAGGATGGCGTAGGGCCTGGCAGTGTTTCAGTCTGTTGTACATAATAAGGTCACTTTGAGTCAAAACTGACTCAACAACTCCTAAAAACACACATTCTGTAGGGCACTGTAATGTAGCAGCAAACTGAGGTTAAAATATAATTTGGAATACAGGTGACACAAGGTGCCCTCGTGACACAGTGGTTAAAGTACTAGGCTGTTAGCCAACAGGTTGGTGGTTCAAACCTACGAGCTGCTCCTCAGGGGAAAGATGTGGCAGTCTGCTTCCATAAAAATTTACAGCCTTAGAAACCCAACGGACATTTCTACTCTGTCCTGTAGGATTGCTATGAAATGGAACAGACTTGATGGCAGTGGGTTTGGTTTTGGTTTATAGGTACCATCAGCGGAAATCTTTCAGAAATGAAGAAATAATTTGAGCTTTGTTTTATTCCTCCATATCTCACTCAAGTGGCCCATAAATTTCATACCAGATTTCGGTATAAATACAACAAACTAAACATCCAAAACATCTAAACATAAAAACATCTAAATAAGTAACAGGCCAAAATACTTATTCTGTATATTTACTTGAAAACAAGAGGTAGTACTGAGTTTTGTACAAATTAACACTAGTTTGTCCAACTTTCTATTAGAATTTTAGGGAAAAATGGCTGTAGGCAAATGACTAGCTGTATAGCAAACTTCTCTTTACTGGGGTGGCTAAAAGTAAACAAAAAACTTTAAATTCATCAAAAATAAAGGAAGTCGTAACTAGGATCTGATTAAGGAACTCTGGTGGTATAGTGGTTAAGGCATTTAGCTGCTAAACAAAAGGTCAGTGGTTAAAAACCCATTCACTGCTCCATGGAAGAAAAGTGATGCAGTCTGTTTCCATAAAGACTTTGTTGTTGTTGTTATGTGCCATCGAGTCAACCCTGACTCATAGCGACCCCTCCTTGGGTTGCCAAGGCAGTATCACTACGGAAGTAGATTGCCCAGTCTTCCTTCCGAGGAGTGGCTGGTGGTGCCTTAGGCACTATGCTTCCAGAGCTCCTCCATAAAAACTTATAGCCTTGGAAACCCACTGGGGGTCATTATGAGTCAGAACTGACTTGATGGCAGTGAGTTTGGTTTGGTTTAGAAGCTGATTACTGAAAACAAGTGAATCATATTACTTGACAAATTACACATTATCAGTACAACTTCTTTCATTTAAAAGATAACTTGATGCTTTTATATAGAAATCTAGAATGAAATTTATGGATCAGTCTTTAAAAACTTGAGTAAAATATGGAGGTGTCAAAGAAAGTAAATATAAGCTTGTCCTAGATTTGTAGTGCTTAATATCACATTTCTGCCAATTATTTGCATTTTTTCCTTAAGGCATGCTAAGTTAACCTTTAGTTCTGTCAATTTTTAATCTCTAGGAAACAATACAAAAGTACATCATGCTTGAAATTGTGTAGAAGAAGCAAGACAATGTAAATCTTGCTTTAAGATTTAAAATCTAAGGGTGATCTTTCTTAATACTGCTTTAAGACTTCAGTATATACTTTATATAATCCCTGGGTGGTGCAAACTGTTAAATGCTGGACTACTGGCTGAGATGGTGGCAGTCTGAACCCACCCGGATGGGCCTCAGAGGACGGCCTGGCCATCTGCTTCCAAAAGGTCACTCACAGTTTTGGAAACCTGATGCAGTAGGTGTCCTCTGCATACACAGGGTCATCACGAGTCACATTTACTCCATAACTAGCAGTAACAACAAATATACCTTATAGTTATGTACCATGTAGATATAAGACCACAAAATGGGGCAAAATTATAAACATAATGGATTCCCACTGAATGAGGTAATTATCAATCACATCACGCTCTTGCCATTTACCTTCAAAAACTTCAGGGGCCATCCATGCGGCACTCCCCTTGTTATTGGTCATATGTGTCTGAATGTCACAGGCTGTACCAAAATCACAGATTTTTAAAACTGTCCCCCCTGCAACCAGCAACAAGCTGTTAAAAAAAACAAAGGTTATAAGATGAATATTTAATTCAATGATAAAAAAGAAACATGTAAGGAAACAGAAGAGGTTAAGCAAAATATTTCATTAACTTCTGTGAAACGTAAGTTGATCACTACAACAGCCTAATCAGTTCAGGGGATAACAGCAAAAAGTAACTGACCTGAGCCTATCTCTTGCAGAAGCACAGCTAGACTCACATTTGGACGTTTCCATCTCTACCTCCATAAACTTTCCTGACCATATTTCTCTATGGGCCAAATAAAGTACAATGAGTTTAAAGAAATTCAAGATTATGGTCAACATTATGGTGACTTGAAAAGGGAATGGATGGATATCAAGTATCAAATACTTTCATAAACCAGGCCCCTGCACTTAATCTACCCACTCCAATGTTTTTCAACTTGAAGGCTGAAACCTAATAATGATTATAAAAACAATTCAGTAGGCCAAGGCAGCTTTAATAATAAAATAAGTAGAAAAGAATGGAATATATTAAAATGCACCACAACTACTAAGAGTTAAATATTGTCTTGTGAAATTTGTTTCAGTTTTGTATGTGTAAATATGCACCCATGTGCTGGACTGCGAGGTACTGATTACTGGGAATATGGTCAAAAAGTTTGCAAATCTGCTTCGGTCTCTCATTAATCATATGGTGAACAAAACTGAGAGCCTTTAGTGGAGCCTAATGCAGCAAGTAATACAAATAGTTAATATACTTGCCTACAAACTGAAAATCCACCCAGAGGTGATTTGGAAAAAAGGCTTGGTGATTTACTTCTGAAAAATTCAGCCACTACAAGTCCTACGGAATACAGTTTTATTCTGACACACATGGGGTTGCCATGAGTTGCAAGACTGATCAGCTGTTCACTGACCCCATTTCCTCTCCTTTCCGGGCACACTACTAGATTACATTTCCCAGCCTCCTATGAAATTAGATGTGGTTGTGTCACTGTCGGGGCCAATGGAATGTGGGTAGAAGTGATGTACTTCACTTCCATGATTGGTCCACAAATAACTCCGATGTGTAATACATTTTTTCCTTTCCCCATCTGCCAGCTGACTGCAAAGGATTCTGATCTAAAAGATGGAAAGGTCCTAGGATCCTTAATCACCATGTAAAAATCTGCCTATCAATCAGAAACATCCATTTTTGACTTCTTGATTGGAAAATAAACTTGTAGTGTATTAAGCTATTGAGATTTCAGTATTTATCTATCAATTGCAGTGCCATTCTAACTAATATAAAAAGTCAGTAACAAAATGGATGCTATAAGAAAAATCTGTTATATTTGGTATTAGCTTAGCAGCAAGGAAACTGAAACTGAAATTGAAGGCTGGAGATGGAGAAGCCACACAATAATGTGGCAAGACACTTGGTAAAACTTGTCTCCTGTGTTAATTTGTGATTCTAAATGAATGGGAACACTTACTGCTTTCAGACTCTGAATAGTAGAAAATAAGAACTAACAAAGGCCCTTTAAGACTCAGTTATGAGGCAAAGAACAGATTAAATACTTCACGCCCAAATTTAATGGTCTCAAGATACCTCCAATAGGTTGAGAAAAGGGCACTGGGGTGGGGAATAAAATCAGGCTCAAAAAATTGCCTAATAAAGAATTCTAGTTGTAGCCACAAGCACATGGGACTAGAACCAGAGAAATCCAAAGTCTTCTTTAAACAAACTACATTGTCAAAAAAAAAAAAATAAATAAAATAAATAAATCACAAGCCTAGAATAAAAAGTCTTTGAATTTTACAACAACCCTCAGGACCCCAAACCTGCATAAGCAGGGAGCAGACTGTGAAGGCCATAGTTTCTAAGGAGGGCATATACCACATCATCTATGTCAGAGATGGCTATGGAGAAAAATGGGTAAGGAAAAGCCTGCAAAAGGGAGAAGGAGTCATGAAGAACAATGGGTAAGGAACTACTTCCCAAACAGAGAGTCAGAGTTTAACCAAGAAACTTTGCACACTATCAGGGCAGAAGGACCAAACACAAGATGTCATCCCTACAGAGTAATGATTGCAGTACATTTCCATTCTTCCCTTTTCTAAGTAAGTAATTAGTTGTCCTCTCTTCTGCCACTGTATGTATGGTGGGAAGAGTGTGGTGGGGAAGAAAAATAACTTGCCTTTCTTCATGTGCTGCCAGGGTTACATGTCTTGTGGACTGTTGGAGAGTACTGCACATTATCCCAAGACCCTGCACTGTGAGCTGGAGATTGTGACTATAAGAGCCTTTGGGCTATCTCCCTGGCAAAGGGTGATGATTCTACATGTGGTAAAAGATCTCTGGTGGCCAGAAAGGCAGACGGTGGATGGCTGGCCAGCCACTGATAAATCCTTTCCTTCTTTCTCTTGAACATACAAGACCAGATTTCCCAACCTCTCTTGCAGTTAGCGGAAAGTGGTAAAAGTGATGTATGTTACTTCTAGCTCTGGTCCAAAACCTCCCATCTACCACTCTCCATTCTCTTTTTTCATGATCTGACTGACTAAAGAGGTCCTCAAAGCTTGCAGGATGGCAGAACCACAGATGGAGGGAGGCTAATTAGATCCCTGAATGACCATATGAAATGTCATCTGCCAATAAGAATACCTCTTTTGGATTTCATATAAGTAAGAAAAAAAATTTCTATTATGTTAAAACGCTTACTGGTTATAGTTGTTATAGCTACTTGTCAAACCAACTACTACATCCAGCCAGCTATTGATTAAGACTCCTTGAAAACTGGTATTCATAGTCTTAGTTTTTTCATATCCCAATGTCACTTGTTAATTCTGTAAGAACTGAAATGTTGAAAGTGTAAAAAAAATATGTAATTTTTATTAGTTTATTATTAAAAAGATGAAATTAATTAGTTTTATTACATAAATTATAGATTCAAAATACAAATCACTCTCTATATATCATTATCTAAAAGGTTTATAGGCATGTGGGTTATTTTGTAAATGGGTAAAATGATTCTTTGTATTTAAATCCTACCAACCATCTCATCTTACATGCAAGAAGATATTACTGATTTATACAAACCAACAACCCAATGCTGTCAATTCGATTCTGACTCACAGTGAAGACCCTACAGACAGAGGAGAATTATCCCATAGGTTTATAAGGCCATAAATCTTTACAGTATACTGCCAAATCTTTCTCCCATGGAATAGATGGTAGGTTCAAACTGCTGACCTTTGTTAGTAGTCAAGTGCTCTAACCATTGCACCACCAGGACACCTTGTTTATTAATATCCAATGTTTATTTTTATGTATATTTACTGATTTTTTTTTTCCTCCCACCATTCCTTTCTGAATCATGGACTTGCCTTCCCTAATTGTTTTCTTTATTCCCAAAGTACATCTTTCAGAAAGGCCTTTAATGGAGGTCTGTTTATAGTGGATCACTCTCAGATTCTGTTTAAAAATGTCTTTATTTATTTTGAATAGTAACTGAGACATAGCCAACCCAAAGTATGTTTAACCTGCCTGATTCAGGTTTCCTTACTGTGCATGTGGGCAAACTGAAACCTACATGAGAGGAGGTGCTTAAGAGAGAATTGTTAGTTTGCCTAGTTGGAAACAGTTTTTGTTTTCTACTCCACCTTTAAGTTGTACCTTCCAAGAGTCCTGAATTCACGCAGAGGTCTCAGTTCTGCTACTTGACCTTGAACAGAACAAAGAACCTGTCTCCAGTTACAGAGGAGTCATTAGAACATGGGGCTCTGCGTTCTTGGTACTGGCAGAGGCTCACAGGTGAACCCTTGGCGTCCATGTTTGTTTCCAATTCAGCATAGTTCTTTCCATCTTTGCTCTGCCAAGTTCCCTTATTTTCTTGTCAGATCATCTATGCATGTAAAAGGATGTCTGTGTAATACACCACATTTCTGGGTACTTGTTGTGGGATGGTTTTTCAGTTTAAATAGTCTGCCTTACTGCTCAGATTTCCAAAATTATTTTTATCATGGGCCAAAAAAGCAAAGGCCACATTTCTATACAATTTTTTATGAGCATACGTAGGGTGTTAGAATGTGAATGTATAAATACTATGGCTTAAACTTTACTGTGCTTCTCAAACTAGGATATGAAACCTTGCTAGCATATCAGTGTATGTTGTGATGAGTGGCAGAGCACCTAGGAAGCCATGAGTTAAAGCAAGTGCATCTTCCTGGAACATTACTTTTATTCAGTTTTAAGTAGTTTAACATCCTAATAAATACATTTTTAAAATTTTATTGTGGTAAAATATATATAACTGAAAGTTGGACATTTTAACCATTTTTAAGTATGCAATTTCAGTGACATTAACTATAGTCACCATGTTGTGCTACCATCACTATATCCATTCCCCAAACTAACATTTATTTTAAAATAAATAGTATTATTACATGAAGCTATAATATAAAATTCTAATGCAACTTTCCTTGAGAAGGCTTCTTTGAGCTCTGTCCTTCTTCTCAGACCTACTAGGGTTACATAATATAACTTTGCTCTCATGGGTGAGAAAGTTTGAGAAGCACCAAATTAGGGCATTAAAAATAATAGAATCTCAAAATATCAAATGACTTAGTAGTACTATATTTTCTGAAAACAGCTATAAATTGAGTCTGCAAAGCCTAAGATTGCTCATAAAGCCAAAAATAGTTTCTATTTCAAGTACTCATTTTACTTAAGAGGCAATAGGGGAATATTATTTATCCCTTAAAAATAAAGAGATAAATACCTGTACATTGTAATATGAAAAGATATCCATGTAAGCAAAAAAAAAAAAAAAAAAATCAACATTGTAAAAAGTATAATTCATGTATGTTTTAAAAAACATATAGTGATTACCTCTGAGGAGTCTAACTGGGAATTAAGAAAGACTGACTATATTTTTCTATGGTATTTGTTTTTAACCATGAGCATGTATTAAAAAAAAAAAAAATTCATTAAATAACGCAGAATAAACCAATATAGAAGAAAAAAAAAAAAGCCAACAGCAATGTTTGATGATTCATTTTAATTGTAAATTTTATAAAGATTTTGTATGTAATTTTGTACTTAAATTCTAACTAGAAAGATTATTTAGAAAATTAGTTCTCCTTTAGTGCAATGTGCCTAAAATAAGCCAGATAAACTACTATTCACATCTCCATACTGCCAAAAATACTCTCATGGTAATTGAAGTGGAAAGAATGCAACTTTTTGTATGTACACTTCTGCAAATAAAAAAAAAAAATTCTTTTTCAAGCTCTTACTACTCTTTACCAAGGCAATTGTAAAATCCTATTAAGTGGTTTTCTAAAATGTTTCATTTCGGCACTTTCAAGACCACAATAATTTTTCTGAATCATGACTTTTATGCTAGTACTCTTCCATTCATAAGGCTTCAATAGTTCACCAGTCCTTTGGCATGATATTCACTGCTCACAGAAATCTTAAATTATCTTTCCAGCCTTACTTTCACTCAGTTAAGACTAAAAACACATTTTTATTTCTGATGTACATGTGAAAGGATTTCCAAAAGATAAATAAAATGAGGGTACATTTTTTTTTTTCTTAATTTTTTGTGATGTAGGTGCAAATTTACAAAGCAGATTCGTTTTTACATACAACAGTTCATGCACATTTGGTTTCACGGCCCTGATTACAGTCCCCAACCATAAAAAGCTCTCCTCCCATGTTCTCCCTGTACTAACCCTTCCTTGTGCACTTATTATCCATGCATTCCTGTCTGTCCAGTGTCCATCTATGCAATTTTGCCCTTTTGATTTCTCCTGGGTGATGGATCTAGGGGGTACACCTCCTTAGGGTAGGTGGGTGCATCTCCTTGGGGTAACTGTTCTGCTTATAAATCTTTCAACTGTTGGGCTAAGAGTTAATCCATGGAAGTGAGTCCAGTTCCAGACCCAAAGGATAACCCAGGGCCATAGTCTTGGAGGTCCCACCAGCCTCTATACGAGGCTATTCTGGTCATTTCTGTGTTACTGCTTCTTGTTCCACATGTTTCCTCCCACTATATCCAGGATCTTCAATTGTGATCCCTTTCCAAGTGACTGTCATTGACAGCCGGGCACCATCTAGTTTTTCTGATCTCATGGTTGTGAAGGCTGAGGGCCCTGTGGTCCATCATATCCCTGGACTTACCGTTTCCAAACGACTTTGATTTTCTTCACTCTTCTTGGTACAAGTACAACTTAACATTGTATAAAAGAACTCATTAAATTATCATGTGCCTTCTTTGCATGCCATTCTGAAGAACTCTTCCCGACCACAGAATCCATAGGTCTTCCAGAGACAGTAAGATGTAACATGCATGCTTGTAAATATACTTATATGTATGAATTCATATTCATTACAAAGAATTTTCTTTTCCCCAGTATTTTCCAAAAAATCAATTCTAATTCTAAAGGCAATCAACACTAGGTACCCTGAAGAAAATTTGTGACACAACAGTATGAGTTCAATTATAGCAAAACCAAACCAACTGTCATTGAGTTGATTATCAACCATATAGGGCAGAGTACAACTGCACCCATAGGCTTTCCAAGGCTGCAAATCTTTTGAAAGCGAACTGTCTCATCTTTCTCCTGCAGAGCTGCTGGTGGGTTTGAACTGTCAACATTTTGGTTAGCAGCCAAATGTGTTAAACACTGTGCCACCAGAGTTCTTAGTTCAACTACAGAGATGCCCATATAGTTGAGGAGTGAATGACCTAGGCAAGATCTCTTGTAAACATGGTAATGGTATTTACTAGTAACAGAAGAGCTTCTAACTACAAAATGATTTTTGTTGGATATATTTGATTTGTCTAAACTGTATTTTATTTTTTCCTAAATTTTATTTACTTTATTGTTGTTTTTAAGACTATACACAGCAGAGTTCTGGTAACATGGTAGAAAGACTGCACAGACCTTCTTCAACAAAAAAAAGGGGAACCAATTAACACAGATACAGAAGATAATCGGAAACCCCTGAGCTCTCAAGGGAAGGATATAGAAGTGGATTAAACTCCAACTC
>NW_006921598.1:6923581-6929733 GCF_000298275.1 Orycteropus afer afer | reverse complement strand
GGGGGAGGCCTTCAACGAGATGGATTGATACGGTGGCTGCAATGATGAGCTCAAGTATAACAGGGATTGTGGGGCTGGCGCGGGATAGGGCAGTGTTTCGTTCTGCTGTGCATGGGGTCGCTATGAGTCGGAAACGACTCGACGGCACTTAACAACAACAACAACAACAACACTACACAAAACATTGGTCTACCTCCTACTTCGGCGAGTAGTGACTGGGATCTTAAAAGCTTGCAAGCAGCCATCTAGATGCAATGATGGGTCTCTCCTCATCCAGAGTAAAGAAGAATGAAGAAAACTAAAGATTCACGGAATCAATTAGTCCAAGCAAATGGTACACCATGCGATCCTCAGCCTATACGACTATGAGACCAGAAAAGAACTAGATGGCACTTGGCTACCACTGTCAACCACTAAGAGGGAGTTCTGTGTACGAGATCCTGGATAGAGAGGGAGAACAATGTGGAACAAAACTCAAAATCATTTGGGGAAAGAAAAAGGGGGAACCAGGTTTGCTGGTGTGATAGAGCCTGGTGGAACCACTGAGACTGGCCCCTGGCTGCCCTTCAGGTCTGGAATTGAACCCACACTTGTGGCTTCCAGCCAAACAAAAACAGGCATTTGAGTTGAACATTTACCTGAGGTAGATACAGTCCTTGGAGAGAACAATCATTGGAGAAAGAAGGGTTGTGTATGCTCAGGGAGATAGCTCAAGGGGCATGGAGGGATGGACAGAGGGAAGATATATCTATCAGAAGGAAGTGGGAGGGAAGCTATTGCATTGGGGTAAACTGTAGTCAATGTCACGAGACAAAGTGTATGTGAACTGCTGTATGGAAAGTGAATTTGTTTTGTAAACTTTCAATATAAAGAATATACACAGTAAAACATATACCAACTCAACAGTTTGTACATGTACAATTTAGGGACACTGATTACATTTTTTGAGTTATACAACTACTCCTACCCTCCTTTTCTGAATTATTCCTCCCCTATAACACAAGCTCACTGTCCCTAAAGTTCCTATCTAATCTTTTCAACTGTTGTTTTCAATTTGATCCCATATAATAGTTCTTAAGGGAGCATAATGCTCAGGGCTGACCTTTTCTCTACTAACCATAACCTATAGTTCAGTTTTAACATGACTTCAGGGAATATTTTTGGTTAAGGCTTAAAGATTTTCTCAGGGCTATAGTTTCAAGGGTTCATCTACCCTACATGGCTCCAGATAAGTCTGGAGTCCATTAAAATTTGAAATTCTGTTCTGCATTTTCCCTGGTTTGATTAGGATTCTTCTATGGAATCTGATCAAAACATTCAGTAATGGTAGCTGGGCACCATCCAGTTCTAGTCTCACAGCAAAGGAGACAGATGTTCATGGAAGCAATTAGCATATATTCCATCCTCCTTCTATTCCTGACTCTCCTTCTTCCTCTGTTGCTCCAGGCAAATAGAAACCAATTGTGGCTGGATGGCTGCCTGCAAAGATCCAACTCACAGTGACCCCTCTTTGGGCTTCCGAGGCATTATCACTACGGAAGTATACTGCCCAACCTTCCTTCTGAGGAGTGACTGTTGGGTCTGAACTGTCAGCCTTCTGCTTAGCAGTCAGATGCCTTAGGCCCTATGCCACCATGCTCCCAAGGAAGTAGGAGGTAGCACAGAAGTTTAAACACATTAGGCCAATTAACTGTGATGTCCATATGAAACCATGACCCTAAATCTCCAAACCAAAGAATCAAATTCCATGAGGTGTTTGTACAGCTATAGGTTTGATTTTTTTTTTGGTCACTGCTGTAAATACATCTGTCATGCAACTGTAGCCAATTCAGATGTTTTATAGGTGTATAACTTATTGACAGCAATTAACTGAGTGTACAACCTTACCCTTACTCAATGCAATTTTCCCATTACAGTTAAACGCCCCTTTTCCTTGTCTCTCCCACCCCTGGTAGACACTTATAAACTTTGTTTTTTGTACATTTGTCTTTTCTTGTCTTTTTGTGTAAGTGAGATCATACAATATTTGCCCTTTTGTGATTGGCTTATTGTCTTCAAGCATAATGCTGTCAAGTCCATCCATACAGTAGCATATATCAAGACTTCATTTCTCCTGCTGACTGAGTAGTAAATATTACATTGTATGAATGAACTACATTTCCTTTATCCATTCATCTGTTGATAATCATTTAGATCATTTCCACCTTTTGGCTACTGTGAATTGTGCTGCAACAAATATTGGTGTACAAGTCTCTTTTGGAGCCTCTGCTTTCAGGTCTTTTGCGTATATACCTCAGAGTGGAATTGCTGCATCATATGGTAGATTTTTTAGTTTTTTGAAGAACCAGCACACTGTTGTGCACAATGACTGTAACATTTTGCATTCCTACCAGCAATAGGTAAGGGTTCTACTTTCATCACATCTTAGTCAACATTTGTTATTTTATGTTTTATTTTATCTTAGCCATCCTACTAGGAATGAAATGGTATCTCATTGTGGTTTTGATTTCATTTATTTGATGATTAATTAATTCATTAACCATCTTTTCATGTGTTTGGTGGCCATCTGTATGTCTTCTTTGATGAAATGTCTATTCAAGTCCTTTGCCCATTTTATCATTTGTCTTTTTGTTGTTAGTTGTTTCACATACATTTTGGTTATCAGATTTTTGTTAGATTTAAGTTTTCTGAAGATATTCTCCAAGTCAATACTTTGTCTAGTCTTTTGATGAACCAAAGTATTTTCTTTTTTGTAACGTGGTCCTATTTATTATTTTTTGTTATTTGTGCTTTTGATATTATATTAGATAAACCATTTAAGAGCTAAGCTTGACAGCATTACTCATTTGTTTTCTTCTAATGGTTGTAATTCACATATTATGATCCTTAATCCATTCTGAATTTGCTTTTGTATATGGTGTGAGGCATGAGTCCTGTTTTATTTTTCATGTGGAAATCTAATTTTCCCAACATACTTTATGGAAGAGATTCTTCTTTCTCCATCAAATGGATTCAGCACCCTTGTAAAAAAAAAATCAGTTGACAGAGATGTACAGGTTTATTTCTGGACTCTCAATTCTATCTCATTGGTCCATGTGTTTATTTTTTACCAGTACCAGACTGTTTTGATTACTATAGCTATATAGTATCCAAAAAAATAAATAAATAAACTCACTGCCATTGAGTTGGATCCGACTCATAGCAACCCCTCCTTGGGTTTCTGAGGCGGTATCACTATAGAAGCAGACTGCCCTACCTTCCTTCCAAGGAGTGGCTGGTGGGTTTGAACTGCCAGCCTTCTGGTTAGCAGTCAAATGCCTTAGGCAAAGGAAGTTTGAGTCTTCCACTCTGCTCTTCTCCTCCAACACTGCTTTAGCTATTCAAGGCCTCTTACCATTCCATATAAAGTTGAGGACTGCTTCTTCTATTTCTGTAAAGAAAGTTGGTGGCATTTGGGTCAGGATTGTATTGAATCTATAGATCATGTTGGACAGTACTGACATGTTAACAATATTAAGTTTTCTAATTCATGATCATGGAACATCTTTCCATTTATTTAAGTCTTCTTTAATCTCTCTTTCAGCAGTATTTTATGGTTTTCATTGTGTTAGTCATTTGTGTCTCTGGTTAGATTT
This sequence comes from Orycteropus afer afer, assembly GCF_000298275.1. NCBI lineage: Eukaryota > Metazoa > Chordata > Mammalia > Tubulidentata > Orycteropodidae > Orycteropus > Orycteropus afer. Next base: position 6,926,098 of record NW_006921598.1, on the reverse strand, counting down.
ATTCCTCAGTATTTTAGTCTCTTAATGCTATTGTAGAATTGTTTCCTTAATTTATCTTTCAGATTTCTCATTGCTAGTGTATGGAAACTCAGATTTTTTGTTTCTTGACCTTGTAACCTGAAACTTTGCTAAATTCCTTTATTAGCTCTAGAAACTTTCTTGTGAACTCTTTGGAACTTTCTCTATATAGGATCACATCACCCATTAACAGAGACTATTTTACTTCCTCTTTTCCAATCAGGATATATTTTTTTCTTTTTCTTGTCTTATTGCTCTGGCTAGTATTTCTAAATACAATGCTGAATAAAAGTAGTGATAGTGGGCACCCTTGTCTTGTTCTCAATTTCAAGGACAAAACTATCAGTCTTTCTCCACTAAGTTCAATGTTGGCAGTTGGCTTTTCATATATGCCCTGAATCATATTCATGAATTTCCCTTCTATTCCAGTCTTCTTTAGGGTTTTCATCAAGAAAGGATGTTGAATTTTATCAAATGCTTTTTCTGAATCCATAGAGATGATCATGTGGTTCTTTTCCTTTGTTGTACTGACACGGTATATTACACTAACTGATATTCTAAGGTTGAACCATCCCCTGCATTCATGGAATAAAGTTCACTTTGCCATGGTCTGTGACTCTTTTAATATGCTGCTGCATTCTATTTGTTAGTATTTTGTTAAGGATTTTTGCATCTATATTCACAAGAAATATTGGCCTATAGTTTTCTTTTCTTGTATTGTCTTTATCTGGTTTGGATATCAAGGTTATATTTACTTTATAGAATGAATTAAGGAGTATTTCTTCTCTGTCTTTCAAAAGGCTTTAAACAGTATTGGTGTCAATTCTTCTCTACATATTTGGTAGAATACCCCAATGAAGCCTTCTAGTCCAGAACTTCTGTTGTTGTTGGTAGACTTTTGATCACTGATTCAATCTTTTCACTTACTATGTGTCTATTGAGACTTTCTGTTTCCTCTTGAGTCAGTCTGGGTAAGTAGTGTGCTCCTAAGAATTTGTCTGTTTTATCTAAGTTACTCAGTTTGTTGTCAGATCTTTTTTTTTTTTTTTAATTGTGATTTGGGTGAAAGCAAATTCACTTTCCATACAGCAGCTCACATACACTTTATCTCATGACATTGACTATAATTTACCATAATGTAATAGCTCCCCTCCTATTTCCTCCTGATGGTTACCTCTTCCCTGTGTCCCTCCCTCCATGTACCCCTGCCCTCTGAGACGTCTCCCTGTGCATAAACAGCCCTTCTATTCTCCCATGATTGATCTCTCCAAGGAGTGTATCTACCTAATGTAAACGTTCAGCTCATATGCCTGTCTTTTGTTTGGCTGGAAGCCATAGGAGTGGGTTCAATTCCAGACCTGAAGGGCAGCTAGGGACTATAATCTCAGTGGTTCCATCAGACCAGCAAACCTGGTCCTTTTTTTTTTTTTTTTAAATGATTTTGAGTTTTCTCCCATTCTATCAGGATATCCTACACGGAGCTCCCTCAGAGTGGTTGACAGTGGTAGCCAGACACCATCTAGTTCTTCTGGTCTCATAGTTGTACAGGCTGAGGATTGCATGGTGTACCAGTCGCTTGGACTAACTGTTTCCACGCATCTTTGTTTTTTTCATTCTTCTTTGCTCTGGATGAGGAAAGACTCATTCATTGCATCTAGATGGCCGCTTGTCAACTTTTAAGATCCCAGGTGCTAATCACCAAAGAAGGAGGTGGAACCATGTTTTGTGTAGTATGTTATGCCAAGTGAGCTTGATGTCCCCTGTAACCATGGTCCCCAGCTCACAGGTCCAACTACTGGCTCCCTCTGGGTAGCTGGCTGTGCCCAAGAAATGACTACAACCTTGTAGTCCCTTGTCAGCTCTACCATACACCTGCGAATTCTTACGTAACATACAAATACACTTGTAGAACCACTGTCTGTCAACCCTCTACATGGTCTTGGGCACACTCCCCCCCACAAAGACATATCTAATAGTTCAGCCTGTCCATCCACCTATCCACCCGTATATCTGTGTTTGCCTTCACTGACAACACAGTACTGTATGTGCAAAAGGGTTCATCTTTGCTGTCTGTAGGTCCCATACACCTCTCTGTGTCTTCCTCTTCCTCAATGCCACCGTGTTGATGACTCACATTTGGTACACTGCCCTTCTCTTCACCCAAATCAATACTTGTCTCTACCTATCTAACAGTGTTCCCTACACTACTATACTTCTTCATAGACCTAAAATATATAGCTTTATGGGGCATGGCTGCATGCAGAATGGTAGTAGCTGCTTAAATTGTGCAATTCACAGAATACAGACATGTCAGAAAACTGAAGTGACTTCTTTGTGTCAGAAATGTTTCCACATATAATGTTCAATAACTAGTCAGCTGCTCCAAAATCAAAATATCCTAATGTATAAGGAAGAAGTCAAACTATCCCTATTTGCTGATGATATGATCCTATACCTAGAAAACCCAAGAGATTCAATCAAAAAACTACTGGAACTAAT
>NW_006921598.1:6911337-6921396 GCF_000298275.1 Orycteropus afer afer | reverse complement strand
GAATCATTAGTCAGTTGGGCGCTACTTAAGATCTATGATTCTCATGAGTTTGCTTAGATAATGTAACTCCCAGTTAGTATAGCCAAAGGAAGAAGAGGAAATGAATATCCATAACCAGGGGAAAAAGTGATTTTTTTTTTCACTAACCAAGGCACATAGCTAAGACAGCAGCCTCAGGAATCAAGTTAAAAAATACAAAGGTGCCATTAATCTAGAGCTTAAACATTATTTTACCAGGATCTGGGGAATAGAAATCTGTTCACACCTGAGAAAAGAAATAAAGTGCACTATTAAGAATAGCGATTTCAAGAGTTGGAACCTATACAGAGTATAACAAATTACATGTATGAATGACATGGTACACCTAGAAGGGATGCTTTAATGCTTTAAACCAGTATGAAGAAAATGGAATAACTTAAGACTATACCTGTGACTGATTTCCTAAGGGAAACCTCTTACCTGAGGACTGATACAATGTTAGGGAGAAAGAAGTGGGGTACTGACAGTCTTAATCTGTCATGGATAAAGAAGAAAAATAATCAGAGAGAAAGGAGGACAATAAATATCACATATATGTGTCCTTTCATTGAGTGCCTATACAAATACAAAGTTTTAGCTTTTTTAGGTAATTATTCAGTGTCCCAGAATTCTCAATAAGGAGAAATCCAGAATATTTTACATTCCTATCTGGATACCAAAGATGTGTTTTTGCCCACTATAGAAAGACCATGTAGTAACTATCCTGCAAATTATTACAGAATGCCTACTACATATGAACATCAGGCTAACTGTTGGGAAAACGGCAGAAAAAAGACTTGTCCTCATTCATGGAACAAATATTCTAGAGGTAATATTTTATACTTCAGGCACAAAAAGAGATTTGTGGGCTAAAAGAGTCTAGAATTATGCTAATTATGACGAAGATGAGTTAAAATTACATTTGATCAAGCCAAAAAGGTAGAGAAAGAGAAACTTATGTGTAGCAATCAGTGAGCATGAGGGGGTCTGGGGGTGGGAGGATGGTGAGGAAGAGGTCACATTATTAGAACTTACTTTGGTGGTTTCAGGTCTCTGTGAATTAGAGCTTTGGGTTGCATGCTGTGAAGATAAGCCACACCTTGGGAACACTGTAAACACCAACTCATTGCATGGGCAGCAGTGTAATACGGCAATGGCTCAGCACCATGCAGCACTGCAAAAGAAAGGCACAAACTAAAAAGAACTTTATTGCATATAACAAAAGACACTAGGTGAATACAAGCACTATCAGAACACATACTGGGCTTGCTTCTACACATGCTCTTGGCAGTCCTGCTTTTAATTCTTTTCTAGATAAAAAAGACTGAAAGATCTATAATTTTGAGTGGATTAACTGCCAAATAAGTACCTAACACTTAACAGTGCTTCTTTTAAATGTTATTCATACATTAATGTAAAATTAATATACATAACTATATTCTTTCAATTTGATACTGTCTCACACAGTAACATAAAAAATATAAGCAATCTCATAGCACACTACCATAAGAGAAATATTACAGTGGGAAACAAAATTTCTATCAAGATGTTTCAGTTATGCTTTCTGTAACAGCTAAAAACTAGAAATAGGTCAACCAAATAAAACAGTAAAGTATTAGATACTTATTAATAATGATAAAACACATGGACAGTCAATATAAGTTTCGTGCTAGATGAGATGGTACATTTATTTATATAGTTGGTGTTTTTAGGGTGGAAGAGAGCTTTGTTCTATGAAGGTGACAAATTATATGCAGTTTTCTTTCATTGTTAAAATTAAAATGTTCTGTGAAATGAGTGAGTTGGGAGCTCTGGAGGCATAGTGCCTAAGGCATTTGACTGCTAACCAGAAGGAATGTTGAGCAATCTACTTTTGTAGTGGTTCTGCCTTGGAAACTCAAGAAGGGGTTGCTGTGAGTCGGATCTGACTCGATGGCAGTGGTTTTTTTTTTTTCCGGTTTGGTGAAGTGAATGCCCACTACTTTATTTTGGAAATAAAACAAAGTAAAGCAGAGTGAAATGAAAATCTGATTAAAGAGTTTTAAAAGGAGAAGACTCAGAGCTAAAGAGGGCAAAAACAAAAATTGAAAAGCCTGAAAATATTTTAAAATCTATTTGAAAAGCAAATTTTACTCAAATGTTTTAACATTATGAAAAACACAAGCAATTCTAAAAACTGACAGATTTCTAAAGTTCAAATACTAATGTTATAATATCTTATCTTTTCATTTTTAATCTTTAGCATATTTTACAAAATATCTTCTCATGGTACTCTGATGGTAAACTGTGAAGAACATTAAGTTATACAGTTTACATTAAAAGCTTTTTAATGATTTTAACCAACTAGTTATACACAGGTATAGTAGTAACACTTACCATTATATAAAGAGCCACCTTCAGCATATTCCATTACAAGACATACCTAAAGGAAACATATGACAGAAGAATTAACCACTGAACCACAGCATCTTAGTGAACTTGAGAGATAATTAAGTTTAATTTCCTGGTTTTATAGGTGAATTAAGATCCATTACAAAAACATTCATTTAGCCCCTACTGCCTGGGCAACCCAAGGAGGGGTTGCTATGAGTCAGGGCTGTCTTGACGGCACATAACAACAACAACAACAATGTATGAATGGTGGGAGTTCTGGTGGTGTAGTGCCTAAGGCATATGGCTGCTAACCAGAGGTTAGCAGTTCAAACCCACCAGGCACTCCAAGGAAGGAAGACTGGGCAATCTACTTCCATGAAGATTTATTGCCTCAGAAAGCCAAAGGGGTTTGCTATGAGTCAAAATCGACCCAACGGCAGTGAGTTTGGTTTTGGTTTATATGAATGGCACTAAAAACCAAAACCAAACTCACTGCTGTCAAGTCAATTCAACTCATAGCAACCCCTCCTTGGGTTTCCAAAGCGGTATCTCTATGGAAGTAGATTGCCCAATCTTCCTTCTGAGGAGTGGCTATTGGATTTGAACTGCCAGCCTTCTGGTTAGCAGTCAAATGCCTTAGGCACTATGCCACCAGAGCTCCTATGAATAGTACTAGAAGGAAAAAACAAAACAAAACTAAGATCTAAGACCATTTCTTCTAAGAATCCACTACCTACTGTCTAAGAGTGGAAATATACGTAAAAACAAAATCACAAGATCTTTTGAGGACTCTTTCCAGTGCTAATGAGTAGATGCTGTGACAGTTTAACAAAAGCCTCAGAAGATAAGATCACTAGATAAGACAACTTCCCCAATATACTGTGTTGTTAAAAGACTAGAAACAAACTAAACAAATGAATAATGGTGCAACTTGTTTTTTCAGAAATATATCTCAGATAGTGAATCTAGACAGCTTCATAAACTATAGACCTATACACACCTCCCATGTTAGTTCTTAAAGACAGTTGCCAATAAAAAGTGATGAACTTACTGGATTCAAGCAGGCTCCATACAGCTTTACAATATTAGGATGGTTCACACGGGATAACTGACGAAGCTGTAACAAAATTAAGATTTCTCTGAAAAACTGATTATTTTTGAGGTACCGATGTTACAGATTAGAATCTTAGGGTTGTACAAAGCATTTTTTTAATGTTTCAACAATTACTGTTTAATATGTAATAGGTGCAATGGTCACAGGCACTGGGAATACCAAGATGAATGGCAAAGACCTTCGGCCTCTAGGTCTCAGTTTAATTGGGAAGACAGATACTCAAAGTAATAATGCGCAAAATACTATAATAGGAATTCTGAATAAGGTAGGATGAGTACAAATTAGAAGAAAAAAATAACTGAGAGAAAATACCAGGAAATCATCCCAGAGAGAGCACTGTGCTGGGTTATCCCACCCAGAAGAAGCCTTGTCACTGTTATCATCATTTTCAAGGCTATGGTTGAATAGTGTACTATATGTACCAGGCCCTTTCAGGCACTTTACAGACATTATAAAATACAAGTCTGCAAGGTAGGAGTTACCATTTTCATTTTAAAAATGAGGAAACTAAGGTTCAGAGAGAGCTGAGTGAGCTGGCTAAACATCCTACAGCTAGGAAGTGGTATAATTGGGGTCTGAACTTCAGTATGCCTGACTTAAAATCTGCACTCTCTGTGCACACTTCAGCTCTTCCCTCTACCCCACCTCCATCTCCCATCTCTTGAATTAATTCCCTCCTCCTCTTCATTCCCACTGCTATAGCCCCAGTAGTTCTAATGTGAATCACTGCAGTAATTACCACAGTTGTTTCAGTTGGTCTCCCTACCTTTCGTTACTTTTCTCTAATCCAGTTTTCAACTGCAGTCAGTGAGGGGTTTGGTTGTATTCATTTTTCTTAGTCTAGATCTCAAGCTTCTCTTCATGTAATCCCCATGATGGCTTTTCCCCCCCTCATTTGTCTTTTCTTTTCTGCCTTCCTATCTCTTCTTCCTCTCTACCACAGACATTATTACACTGTTGGCATATATTAATTAAGTCCACTAAGTAAAGCAAAAATTGTGAGGCTGGCATAAGACTGGGCAGTGTTTTGCTCTGTTGTACACAGGGTTGCTATGAATCAGAGCCAATTCAATGGCACCTAACAACAATAACAAACCAAAACCAAAACCAAAACTACTGCCATCAAGTTGACTCTAAGTCCTAGTGATCCCACAGGACAGAGTAGAACTACGTCATAGGATTTCTGAGGCTGTAAGTTTTTACAGAAGGAGTCTGCCATGTCTTTTTCTCAAGGAATGGCTGGTGGGATTGAACTACTGACTTCAGTTAGCAGCCAAGCACTTTAACAATGGTTAAAGTCCAATAAGGTGTCTCCATTTCACTGTACACAATTAGAAAGCTGTATCTCTCTTCAAGCTAACACGTGTAGATTTAGGGACCTAAAAGAAAAATTACTACCACTATCACATTTCATCTTATCGTTAAGATTCAGAACTCAGCTTCTGGTTGCAGATTGATTTCAAGCACTTATTCTTGTTCTCTCCCTAAACTCCACTGAAACAGTAAAGGAATGTTTTAAATGCATGAACTCAGAAGGCTGAAGTGAACGTGAAATGAGAAAACAGAAAATTTTTGGAAGCTGGAAAGCAAATGACCAGCAACAATTGACCCAGCAGACTTAAAAGAGCTGAATCCTAAACTGGCAGTGAAAAAAACTGACAAGCAACCAGATTTATCTCAGAAAATCTTCAAACTATGGGGGAGTGGAGGTAACATCAGGAATCCCTGCAAATAAGCCAGGAGAGATTAGGTGAAAGTTAGACTCAGAGACTCCCTCCCTAAATTCAAGCAGCCAATGAATGCCTCTCTATCATTCCAGTGAAGACTAGAGGTTTATTCTTTAGTGAAGGTATAAAACAGTTTCTTGATTGGGTGACACTAAACACAACTAAAGGAGTGGGTACTGAGATGAAAACAGAAGAAATTTCTCCAACACAAATGAGGAGACAAGAACATAAATAAAAGGAGAGAAAATTAAAGTTTATGTATTAAATGTTGGGATCATTTGTCTTTCAAAATACAGATATACATGCCCTCCACGAAAATTATGGGAATTCAACGAGTCCAAAAGACAAGGTTTGAAAATGCAGACAATGAGATTTTTTTAATTAAACATCCCTTCATGCTACCCTCAAGTGAGGGTGCATGTGTACAGACATGCACACAACACACTAATTCTAACTGGTTTTTTAACATCTCTTAAATATGAGTGGAAAGTTAAGGATCACAAAACATTTGATGAAAGCTTCTAATATAAAAGTGAGAATCCAAAACTGACAAAAGAAAAAAAAAAAAACTACCTGATAGACCAAGAATCAAACAAACTCACTGCTATTGAAAAGACTGACTCATAGAACCCCTAGACAGAGTGCAAATGCCCCAGAGGGTATCTAAGGCTGGAAATCTTTACAAAAGCAAGGCTGCCACATGTTTCTTCTGAGAAGTGGCTGGTGGGTTCAAATCACCAACCTTTCAGTTAGCAGCTAAGCATTTTAACCACTGTACCACCAGGGCTCTTTACCTTGGTAGAAAGAGATTATAAATAAGGAGAAAGAAAACAAAATTTGGTATCTTCAAAGAGAGGATAATAGATCCATAAAATAAGAGGGAGTTATAAATAAATGAATAATTAAGATTATACAAGTTTAAAATACAAAACACACTTTTTAAAACTCATAATGACCCCTCCTCGAGTTTCCGAGGTGCTCTCTCTATGGCAGTACATTGCCCAGTCTTCCTTCCAAGGAGTGGCTGGTGGGTTTAAACTGGCTTCCGGTTAGCAATCAAGTGCCTTAGGCACTATGCCACCAGAGCTCCTAAGAAGTGTCTAAGAAAATTTTATTGGAAATAAGGGAGAAAGAAAAAAGACAAAGAGATTGAAAAGAGAGAAAAAAGATAAAAAATTATAGAACCAGTTCAGAAAGTCTAGTTATCTAGCTCCTGAAAAAAATAAATAAATAATAGCAACAAAGAAAAAGAGCAAAATATTAAACAATTAATTCAAGTAAATTTCCTGGAACCAAATGACACAAGTTTCCAGACTGAAAGGGCCCACTGAGTGCTCAGTTCTGTAGATGAAAACTAATCGTTCATGAATCTTTAATGAGCTGGGGACAAAGAAAGGATCTTAAAAGTTTCCAGAGAAACAAAACAGATTTTATACAAAAGATCAAGAACCAGAACAACACTCTACTTTACAATAACAATACTTAAAGATAAAAAATGATGCCTTCCAAATTCTGAGGGAAAATCAGTTCTAGCCTAGAACTGTATACTCAGCCAAACTACTAAGAGAATAAAGATACTTTGAGACATTCAGGATCTCAAAGAAAAAAAAATTCTCTTGTAGCTGTTTTCAAGAAGTTACCTAATAATGTGCTCCACATAAGGAGTTCTGGTGGCCCAGTGCCTAAGGTATTTGGCTGCTAACCAGAAGGTTGGCAGTTTAAACCCACCAACCATTCTGTGGAAGGAAGACTGGGCAATCTACTTCTGTAAAGATTTACTGCCTTGGAAAGCCAACCGGGGTCACTATGAGTCGGAATCCACTTGATGGCAGTAGTTTGGTTTGTTTCAAAATAAGAAAGTAAACCAAGAATGATGAAGATGATAGAAAATGGAGACATAACACAAATGAGAATGAGAGACAACTCCATGATATGGTGAAGGAAGATCCCAAGACAATTGTACAAAAGATCTAAAGAGCTGTCAATCTACACTGGAGTAGGTCTGAAGGTTCCAGGAGAAATCTTTTTCAAGACAATAAAATTAACCTATGTAGTTTGAAATACTGTGAAGAGGATAAACGTGTATACAGGAAGCAAGGCAAATGAAAACAAGACTGATTAACTCCAAGGGAAACAAGAAGTTATATAGGAAAGAAATTATAATCATAGTATATTACATGGTTCAGCTGTGAACAGCATTTCTACAGATACACAAGTAATAAATAATGATCAAACTGAAATTAGAATTTATCCATCGTAATTAGAATTATGCATTTAGATGGAAAAAGGGCTGTGTGTGGTAGGGGCAAGGAGCAAGATAAAAGATAAATTCTCATCTTTTATTTTGGCAAGTCAATAGATAATGTCTAAAATTGAAAATTCAAAAAATAGTAAGATATTAGTTAAGGATATGCTGGTAAATAAGTCCACTAAAAGAGCTCAAAGTAGTTGTCTCTTATTGTTATTAGGTGCTGTTGAGTTGGTTCCAACTCACAGAGACGCTAAGTACAACAGAACAAGACACTGCCCGGTCCTATGCCATCCTCACAATCGTTGCTATGTTTGAGACCATTGTTGTAGCTACTGTGTCAATCCATCTTGTTGAGGGTTTGTCTCTTTTTCACTGACCCTTTTCTTTACCAAGCATACTGTCATTCTCTATCCCTCCTGATAGTAAGTCCAAATTATGTGAGACGTCATCTCACCATCCTCCTTCTAAGGAGCATTCTGGCTGTACTTCATCCAAGACAGATTTGTTTGTTCTTCTGGAAGTCCGAGGTATAATCAATATTCTTTGCCAAAGCCATAATTCAAAGACATCAACTCTTCTGTGGCTTTCCTTATTCACTGTCTAGCTTTGGCATGCATATGAGGTGACTGAAAGTACCATGGCTTGGGTCAGGTACACCTCAGTCCTCAAAGTGAAATCTTTGCTTTATAATACTTTAAAGAGGTCTTTTGCAGCAGGTTTTCCCAATGTCCAATCTAGCTTCACATCAACATCTAAGCCACCACAGATGACAAACTGACAGACAAGTGGTGGAGTTGTCTCTAGGAAGCAGAAAATTTAGTGGGAGCAGGTATAGGTGACTAAAACTTTTAGTAAAAACCCTTGGAAAACATTTTGACCCTTTCAATTGTATGAATGCAAACCTTGATTAAATATAATTTTTTCCAAGCTTTTTTGATCTAACTACTGATTCCTACACATTATCATTTCACGCAACTTTGTGAAACTGCAAAAGTAACATCACATGATTAATGACCTTATCTAAATCATAAACAAAAATGTTGAATAAGGTAAGGCTGAGCCCAGACTCTGGAACATACTACTGGCCATCATCTTTCTTCAAAATGGTATCAAACCATTCACCTTATTTCTTAACTCATTCAACCAATTACACATTCATTTGATCATATCATAAATAAGTTCTTATTTCTCCATGTTATATGTAAAAAAGTCATGATGTATTTTGAAATTATGCTTAAACGAAAATAGGTATAAATTCCAAAGGTTTATAAGGTAAAAAAGGTCAATTATCCATCAGTTAATAAGGCTATACTGTGGCAGAAATACTAATTTAAACATACACAATAATCCAATGTAAAAAATAACAAGTTCATAAAATATGGAATAAATCTGATAATAGAATACTGTAATTACTGAATTTTCCTTCATCATCAAATCAGAGAGAAAAGAGTTGTAAATTTTCATGCTAAATGAGAAAAAACAAATTGAAATTATTTTTCTTAAAAAAGTATCATTTGAATTTACAAAAATATTTGGTTGAAAATTAATGCATAAAATTTCCCTTCTAAATGTTAGATAATAAGAGACAATACCATTTCTTTTCTATTTTAAAATTTAAATTCTAGGCCTGGAAATAAATCTGAATTACATGGATGAGACTCTATAATTCAAGAATGAATTCACTTATGTAGCTGAATCTTTTTTTTTTTTTCAATGTTCAATCAGAATTAAGAGTGTAAATGAGAAAATGTTCCAATGGCATTACCTTTGACTCAACCAAACTGTTGATATTCTAGTACACAGATAAATACAATTGAAAACCAATCTCATTAAAAATATGAAATCTGCAATATAATCATGAGAAGATCTACTGAACATGGCATCTCAACTTACCTCGACAATAAATGCTTTCCTCTCGGATTCACTCTCAATTTGCTTAATAGCAACATCTTTTGCTCTCCATTTAGCTTTGCAGACTACTCCAAAAGCTCCTCTTCCAACAACCTGAGTTAAAAAAAAACAAAAACAAAAACATGAGAACCAGAAACAAATAGATCAGCCCAACATTTAATACTGAGGACAAGCTGAAAGACTTACCAAAGAAAATTTTAGAAATCATCAATATCTGGATTTGTCACAGAGAAAGTACAAATTTTAATAACTGAGATGACAAAACACACACTAGTCTTTATGCTTAAAAGTTTAGGTCTAAATTGAGAACCCAGAAATAGATCATCGACCTATGGTCAGCTGATCTTTGACATAGAGCCGAAATCCATTAAATGACAAAGAGATTGTCTGTTTAACAAATGGTGCTGCAAAACTTTGCAGAAAAACGAAACAAAATCTGTACCTCACACCATACACAAAAACTAACTCCAGATAGATCAAAGACTTGAATGTGAAACTTAACACTATAAAGTTCCTCAAGGAAAAACTAGGGGCAAATTTAGGGGCCCTAAGTTATGTGAGCTCTGGTAGCATAGTGGCTAAGGCACTTGGCTGCTAACCAGAAGGCTGGCGGTTCAAACCCACCAGCCACTCCTCGGAAGGAAGATGGGGCAATCTACTTCCAT
>NW_006921598.1:6908468-6910096 GCF_000298275.1 Orycteropus afer afer | reverse complement strand
CTCCCAACAGAAATATTCCAAGTGGACACCTTCAGCAATCAGGAGCTCCTCATTTGCTCACAGCAAATCCCACCTTGGAGTTTACAGACTTATGGGTAGAAAAGCCACACAAAGTAATTTACTATACCACAATATCCTACAGAAGTGAGACCCAGGACAAGAACACATATATGCACACCCATGTTCATCACAGCACTATTTATAATAGCCAAAAGATGGAAACAACCTAGGTGCCCTTAACAGAAGAATGGATAACCAAATTATGGCACAAACATGCAATGGAATACTATGCAACCCTAAAGAATAACACAGAATCGGCAAAACATGGCATAACGTGAATAAACTTGGAGAATATTATGCTGAGTGAAATAAGTCAATCACAGAAGGACAAATACTGTAAAAAGTCAAGACAATATAGAAGGAAATTTTCTTTGTTGGTTATTAGGGGTGGGGGGGAGGGGAGGGAACACTGTTACACAGGTAGAGATGGGTATTGATCTGGGCAAAGAGAAGGACAAGGTACCAAATGTGAGTGATCAACATGGTGGCATTGAAGAAGAGGAAAACAGAGAGAGGTGCACAGGAGGTACAGACAACAAAGATGAACCCTTCTGCAGATACAGTACTGCATTGTAAGGGAAGGCAAACATTGATCCATGGGTGGATAGATGGGTGGACAGGCTGAACATGCCCATTACCATGTATAGAGTTCACATACAATATTTCTACAACTGTATTAGTATGTTCTGTAAGAATTTCCAGGTATATAGCAGAGATGACAAGGGACAAGGTTGTAGTCACTTTCTGGCCACAGCCAGCTATCCTGAGGGAATGAGTAGTTGTACCTGTGGGCTCGGGAACATGGTTGCAAGGGACAACAAACTCAACTGGCATAACATACTACACAAAAACACTGTTCCACTTCCTACTTTGGTGAGTAGCAACTAGGATCTTAAAAGCTTGCAAATGGTCATCTAGATGCAACGATGGGTCTTTCCTCGTCCAGAGCAAAGAAGAATGAAGAAAACCAAAGATATATGGAAACAGTTCAAGTGACTGGTACACCACGATCCTCAGCTTAAACCACTATGAGACCAGAAGAACTAGATGGTGCCCAGCTACCACTGTCAACCACTCGAAGGAGGATCTATATAGGAGATCCTGGATAGAATGGGAGAGCAATGTGGAATAAAACTCAAAATCATTCTTTTTTAAAAAGGGACCAGGTTTGTTGGTCTGATAGAGCCTGGTTGAATCCCTGAGACTATGGCCCCTAGCTACCCTTTAGGTGTGGAACTTAACCCATTCCTGTGGCTTCCAGCCAAACAAAGGACAGGCACATGAGCTGAACATTTACATTAGGTAGATACACTCCTTGGAGAGATCAATCATGGGAGAATATAAGGACTGTGTATGCACAGGGAGACTGCTTGGGGGGCAGGAGTGTATGGGCGGGAAGGACTTAGAGAAGAGGTAACTATGAAGAGGAAGTGGGAGGGGAGATATTGTGGGAAATTACAGTCAATGTCATGAGACAAAATGTATGTGAGCTTCTGTATGGAAAGTAAATTTGCTCTGTAAACTTTCACCCAAATTCCATTTAAAAAAAAAAGTTTAGGTCAGACACC
>NW_006921598.1:6907087-6908058 GCF_000298275.1 Orycteropus afer afer | reverse complement strand
TATGAGTCAGGGCTGACTCGACGGCACATAACAACAACAACAACAACAAGTCAAAGAAGTCAGACACAAGAAACCACACATACTGTATGAGTCCATTTATATGAAATGTACAGAAAAGGCAAGTAAATCTACAGAGACATAAAGTGTATCAGAGGTTGTCTGGGGCTGAGGGTAGTAAAAATTGTAATAAACCAGTGGAAACCCAGTTGCCATCTAGAAAATATTCGAGAACAGGTTCATGGTGATGGCTATAAAACTTGCTAAATCTGCTAAAAATAACTGAATCATATATTTCAAATGGATGAATTTTATAATATGCAAAATATACCGTAATAAAGTTAAAAAACAAAACTATTGGCCACATATTGTATAACTATCGAAGCTATTGCAATATGGCACATATTGTTGTGTGCCATCGAGTCAATTCCAACTCACAGTGATCCTACGTGGAAGAGAAATGCCTTATGAGGTTTCCTAGGCTGTAATCTTTACAGGAACAGACTGCCAGGTGTTTTCTCCCACAGAGCTGATGGTGGGTTCAAACTACCACCCTTTTGATTAACAGTCAAGCATTCAACCAATGCACCATTAGGGCTCCTTGATGGGTATGTAGAAGCTCATTACACCTCTACTTTTATAAATGTTTGAAATTTTCTGTAACATAAACAGGGCAAAACAAAGCAAAAGCAAATTGCTTTTGACACCTGTTATAATTGTAAGTTACCTTACTTAAGTAAACCATCTATTCAAATCTCTCAAAACACTCCATGTCAAGGTCTTTTCCTTACTAGAACAATTTACCTCCCTGTGTTGTTGTTAAATGCCCTCAAGCTGATGCTCCACTCATAGCAGCCTCATGTTACAGAGTATAACTGCCCCATAAAGTTTCACAGGATGTAATTTTTACAGAAGCAGATCACCAGGTCTTTCTTTTGTGGAGCTACTGTTGTTGTTGTGTGCCGTCGAGTCGG
>NW_006921598.1:6904400-6905739 GCF_000298275.1 Orycteropus afer afer | reverse complement strand
TAATACCTATGTTAGGAGAGCAGTCACAAAGTGGGATGCATGGTCTCTTCTAGCCACAGCTCAAATTCTACTTCAGAAATCACACATAGCACTGTGGACATTTCTCATATTGTCCAGTCCATGCTGTTGTTGTTAGGTGCTATTGAGTTGGCTCTGACTCATAGTGACCATACGTACAACAGAATGAAACACTGCCTAGTCCTGTGCCAGGGCCACAATCCTTGCTATACCTGAGCCCATCACTGCAACCACAATGTCAATCCGTCTCTGTGAAGACCTTTCCCTCTTTCGCTGACCCTCCATTTTACCAAACATGATATCCTTCTCCAGGGAAAGGTCCCTTCTGACAACATGACCAAAGTAGGTGAGACGAAGTCTGGCCATTCTTGCTGCCAAGGAGCATTCTGGCTGCATTTCTTTCAGGACAGATTTGTTACTTCTTCTGGCAGTCCATGGTACTTTCAGTATTATTTGTCAGCACCACAACTGAAAAGGATCAACTCCTCTTCAGTCTTCCTTATTCATTGTTCAGCTCTCACATGCATATGAGGCAACTGAAAATACCACAGCTGTGTTGAGCACAGCTTAGTCTTCAAGGAAACATCTTTGCTCATCAGCACTTGGAAGAGGTCTTTTGCAGCAGTTCTGCCAAGTGTGATACATTATCTGATCTCTTGACTGCTGCTTCCATTAGTGTTGCTTGTAAAACCAAGTAATATGAAATCTTTGACAACTTCAATCTTTTCCCCATTTATTGTGATGCTGTGTAATGGTCCAGTTGTCAGGATTTTCATTTCTTTATGTTGAGGTGTAATTCATATTGCAGACTGCAGTCTTCAATCTTCATCAGTAACTGCTTCAAGTCATCTTCACTTTCAGCAAGCAAAGCTGGGTCATCTGCATATCACAGGTTGTTAATGAGTCCTCCTCCAATCCTGATGCCATGTTCTTCTTCATACAGTCCAGCTTCTCAGATTATGTGCTCAGCATATAGACTGAACAAGTATGGTGAAAGGACACAACCCTGATGCACTCCCTTCTTGACTCTAAACCATGCAGTATTCCCTTGTTCTGTTTGGATGACAAGCTCCTGGTCTATGTACAGGTTCCCCATGAGCACAATCAAGTGTTCTGGAATTCCCATTCTTCTGAATGTTATCCATAATTTGTTATGATCCACACAATTGAATGCTTTTGCAATAGTTAGTAAGACACAAGTAAACATCTGTCTGGTATTCTTTGCTTTCAGTCAAGATCCATCTGACATCAGCAATGATATCCCTCATTCCACATTCTCTTCTGAATCCAGCTTGCATTTCTGGAAGTTCTCTGTCAATAT
>NW_006921598.1:6897614-6903090 GCF_000298275.1 Orycteropus afer afer | reverse complement strand
TCTTTGTAGGTGTATGGGTAATATCCTATCACTGACAGCACTGTATGTACTTCAGGACAGATCTTGAAACATTCTTTGTGAGGCTGAACACCACGCCATTCCTCTTTGTCATTCCCAGCATAGTAGATTATATGATTGTCTGATTCAAAATGGCCAAAACCAGCCCATTTTAGCTCTCTGACGCCTGGGAAATCAATCTTTATCCACTCCAATTCATTTTTTACAACTTCCAATTTTCCGAGATTCATACTTCATACTTCCGGTTATCAATGGATGTTGGCAGCTGTTTTTTTCCCATGCCACATTGGCAAATGGAGGTCCTGAAAGCTTTACTCCATTCACACCATTAAAGTCGACTCTACTCTGAGGAGGCAGTTCTTCACCAGTCGTATTCTGAGAGTCTTCTGACCTGAGGGGCTCATCTTCTGGCACTATATTGGACAATCTTTCAGGGCTATTAATAAAGTTTTCCAGTAATATATCAGACAGTGTTTCACTGTTATTCATAAGGTTTTCACTGGCCAATTCTTTGACAAGTGGATGGCCCTTCCTTCTTCCGAGTCTGTCTTAGTCTGTAAGTTCCACTAAAACCTGTCCACCATTAGTGACCCTGCTTGTATTTGAAATACCGGTGGCACAGCCTCCAGCCTCACAGCAACACGCAAGTCCCCATAGTACAACAAACTGACAGATGAGTGATAGTGTTCAGTCTATAAAACCACCCAAATAGCTAACACTTATTGAACATTTATCATGTGTCAGGTACTGTTCTATGTGCTTTTCATTAACACATGTAATCCTCCTCATTTTAAAGATAAGGAAACTGAGGCACACAGTTGTACCTTGCCCAAGATTGCACACCCAATAAGCAGTAAGAGAAGTCAGGTCTGAAGTAGAGTATGTAATGACCTAAATACTTCTATATTCATTTTCTGACTGTCCTTAACTGAGAAGAAACTGGGCTTGAGTCTAGGCAAAACTGCAAAATAGGCCAAAATTTCTGGTAGCTAATCTTTCCTTTGTTGACTTTCCTTTTTACTATATCTATCTGTGGTAGTTATGTTTCTTTGTCAACTTGACTGGGTCTGGTTGAGTGGCTGGGCAGCTGGTGGTAGTTATTCTCCATGATGAGACTGGCAATCAACTCCATGGGGGATCTACCACAAGCAGCTGAGTAGCTGCCTTTGGGATGTGGTCTGCTTCCTGTATTTAAGGAAAAGCCTTGGGAATTGTCTCTAGCCTATGGCACGCTTGGACCCTGCATGTAGCTGTGTCATTGCTCAGCAGCCTGCTATGCTCTGTCTACCTTAGGACTTATAATGGACTTAAGTTAAGGGTCTGCCATGTGGTTTGGTAATATCAGGACTGTGCCTTTTTATTTGTCAACCTTGTGCTTGGCAGCCTCAGCAGCTAACAGCTGTCCGAATGAAGAAAAGCTCTAGCTTCAGTGGGCCAGGAGCTGGAGGTAGAGCTGAAGCCCAACGCTGAGGGGCTTTGCTGAGTAGGACCCCAAGGTTGAGAGGCTTTCACCCAGCCCCTAGAGTCTGGCACTTTGAACTTGGACTTAAAGCTCCCAAACTGTAAGAGAATAAACTCCTGTTTGTTCAAGCCATCCCATTTGTGGTATATTCTTGTCAGAGCGGCACTAGGTAACCAGAACACTACCCATAAGTGCTCTAGTGGTACAGTGATTAAAGCATTAAGTTGATAAGCAAATGGTTGGTGGTTCAAGCCCACCAGCTGCTTCCCAGGAGAAAGATGAGGCAGTCTGCTTTCAGAAAGACTTACAGCCTTGGAAACCTGATGGGACATTTCTACTTTGTCCTATAGGGCTGATATGAATTGTAATTGACTGGAAGGCAGTGTTTTTTTCCCCCCGCCCCTGTATCCCTTAGTGCCAGAAGTCCTCCTGGTATTTAGGATTCTCCTTTCCTGCATACCTCTCATGACAGAAAAGGAACCAACATCAGTCACTTGTACTTGGGACCGGATTACTTGTCAACCTATATGGCTAGGTGTTGGCCTCAGGATTAAGGAAAGAATTGCACATTTAGGTTTTGGAACCCAAAAGACTTGAGTCTGAATGTACTTATGAGCTCTTAATGCTGGGCAAGTTAACATCTTTAGTTTTCTCAAAATCAGTTTTCTCAAGATCAGTTAAAAAAGAGATGATCACATTTTCCTCAATGACTATCTATAAAGCTTATAGATTAATACTGCACTAGACATTTTCTTCACTGCTACAAAAGAACAATTAAGTGCTTGGAGTTGGCTATGAATCAGCGTAAGGAGCTCTAGTGTTAATTTCTCTCAAAATGGACAAAGGTGAACTGCAAACAGATCCTGAAAGAAAATCCAAGTTTATGGCAACTTCAGGCTAAGATGATATGAAAGGAGATCAGCCTACTTGTTGATATTGCCATTAACTATGAAATAAAGATTATAAAGTAATTTGAATATATTCTTTAACTGTGTATTTACAAATCTATTGAAATACCTGATACTTAGAAGGATTCAGCTTGTTTTACTCCCCTATTCTCAAGTATTTTGATTCCCCATGTAGGGATTGCAAATATTACCTCTTTTTGTGGATGAAGCACTTGTAACAAAAATTATTAGGTACATCAGACTGTCCATGATGCACAAGTGCCACCTAGTGATAAAGTAATGGCTGACACTGAGCTTTCTACTTATCAGAATCATGTGATATTTCACATGCACAGTGAAACAACAAAATCTAAAATAATAAAGGCCAAGATATCCAAAGTTGTACACATATACTGAAATATATGATAGAAATAATAATTGCTATGAATTGAAAGGAGAATAAGATTATTAAAAGGATAGAGCCAATGCTTAAAAAGAATTCAATTTCTGGGTATTGACATACGACTTCCCATTTTCAAATGGCATAAACATAGAGATATTCAAACCAAAACCCAGTACCATCAAGTCTGTTCTACCTCACAGCAACCCTATGGGACAGAGAAGAACTGCCCCATAGGGTTTCTAAGGCTGTAAATTTTTACAGAAGCAGATTGTCATGTCTTTCGCCCATAAAGCAGTTGATGGTTTCAAACTGCTGACTCTCTGGTTAGCAGCCAAACGCTTTAACCACTGCATCACTGGAGCTCCTTATAGAGATATTACTAGGGGCAAAAAGGAAAAAAGAAAATACATGTAAAGAATTGACTCTTGCCTTCACGGGATGAAAGTAAGGTAGATTAAGGATAAACAACTGAAAATTATTTAAGCACTCTCCAGCTGAAGAGAAAAGGTTCATGAGCCCATAATGGTGGCTACAGAGCAGCATCCCAGCCCTTCGCAGCAGGCTTAAGAATTCAAAGATGGAAAGGACTTCTACATGTCATCTGTCCTACAAAGAGGCAGCCTCACAGAATGTGCTTTGCCAACAAGGGACCTACAAAATTGTAAGAATAGTGGCAAGGAAGACAAAAGGAGGTTATAGCTCAGCTGAAGAAGATCTCTTGCCAAAAGAAAAGCAAAGGTAACCAAAAATTAAAGAGAGCTCCGATGGCATAGTGCCTAAGGTATTCTGACTGCTAACCAGAAGGCTGGGAGCTCTGGTAGCATAGTGGCTAAGGCACTTGACTGCTAACCAGAAGGCTGGTGGTTCAAACCCACCAGCCACTCCTTGGAAGGAAGATGGGGCAATCTACTTCTGTAGTGATACTGCCTTGGAAACCCAAAGAGGGGTCGCTATGGGTCGGGTCCGACTCGACGGCACATAACAACAACAACAACCAGAAGGCTGGCGGTTCAAACCCACCAGCCACTCCTTGGAAGGAAGCCTGGGCAATCTACTTCTGTAGAGATACTGCCTCAGAAACCCAAGGAGGGGTCTCTATGAGTCGGAGTTGACTCAACGGCATGAGTTTGTTTTTTTCTTTTATGGGAAGGGGGCTGTAGCAGGACAGGGTGTTGACAGCCCAAATATAGAGGGCTAAATGAAGAGCACAGCTGAGTTTTGAGGATCAACGGGGCCAAGGGGAGGGCATGGTCAGCAAGCAGGGAGAAATGAGTAAGGAAAGATGAAATGGTTAAGGAAGAAGAAATGGGTCTCCTACCTTCAGGGCTGAAAATGATGCATTTGCCAAGAAAATGATGTACTTCATTTGTTTGCTCATTAAACCATGATGCTTACTATATCTAGGATATATCAGGATATATATACTATACATTTATTTTATCAGGATAGCAGAAATATAGGCGTAAATAAGAAGGCCCCCATCTACATGGAATGTACTTTCTAGTGTGTGTGCAGGTAGTAGGAGAAGAGGGGACCATGAATAGATCAACCAAAAGATGAATAAGAGAAATATAAAGGCCCAATAGGATGATATGAAAAGGAGACTGGTGGTAACCTGAGGCTGGGTAGTATGGGAAGGCCATCTGTGGATATAACTGACCTGATATCTGAATGACAGAAGAAACCAACCAAATATCAGAAAGGAACAACTAATGTAAAATTCTTCAGGGAAAGCAAAAAACCCTTATTTCTTTATTAAAACAGAGCCCCATTTGTGGGCTAGGTACCGTTCTAGGCAGTGAAGATGTATCAGTGACTAACAGAGACCACAATCTTTGCTCTGACTATATTCTCACAGAAAGAGACATATAAATAAGCAAGATATGTAAGAAAAATATATAAAGATAGGCATACTACAAAGGAGCATAGTTGTGTGTGTCTTTCTGTGTGTGTTATATGCACTTTCCTACTCCACACAAAATTTTAGACAGGGTAGTAAGGAAGGCCTCGTTAAGAAAGGTGATAGTTCAATTGATGATCCAGAGAAATGCATGGAGAGAGTGGTGCAGCTGGTGCAGTGGAAGAAGGGAGGAATGATGTAAGATAAGGCTGGAGAGACAGAGGCCAGGTCCTCAGGGGTATGTACCATGAAAAGGAGTACGGACTACAGTCAGAGTGCAATGGGAAACAATTTTTAAGGAAGTTGTAAGGCAAGTTTTAGGTTTTAAGGAAGGAAAGCTGTGATGTGATTTATACTAAAAATAAAAATCATTTTAGCACTTATGATAAGAACAGATTGTAGGGGGCTAGAGTATACAAATATGAAGATCAGTTAGGAGGTAACAGCTGTGAGGCCAAGGCTGATGGTTGTTGTTGTCACCAAGTCAACTTCAACTCATGGTGACCCCATATCTGGCAGATGAATTAATAAAGAGGTAGGTGAATTAGGACACAGTCACAGAAGACAAGAAAGTCTTTCAAGAAGAGAGCATATCACCAAATTATATACCTGAAAAACATGGAGTTGACATACTGCTATATGTTGTTGTTGTTGTTATGTGCCATTGAGTCAGACCCAACTCATAGTGACCCCTCCTTAGGTTTCCAAGGCAGTATCACTACAGAAGCAGATTGCCCCATCTTCCTTCTGAGGAGTGGCTGGTGGGTTTGAACTGCCGGCCTCTGGTAAGCAGTCAAGTGCCTTAG
>NW_006921598.1:6866260-6896215 GCF_000298275.1 Orycteropus afer afer | reverse complement strand
CTATGAGTCAGGTCTGACTAGACAGCACATAACAACAACAACAGATTACCCATAATACTAACACAATGTAGATGTCATGTAAACAGCACTTTAGTGTCTTTTTAGCTTTGAGGATTGCTTTGACCGCTTAACTGCTTTTTAGGAACCATTTCTTACCCTCTATTCCTGAATATTTTTGATCTGTAGTTGGTTAAATCTGCGGATATGCAATGTGTGGATATGGAGGGTCAACAGTGTAAGTTTTTTTTTTTTTTTCACCCACATCTTAGAGAGGAGAAAACCAAGGCCCCTAAAATTAAAGTTATCTAAGATCATGTAACTAGTAAATCAGAGTCAGTTTCAGTTATGGCCACCAGTGCTAACAGAAGCCCCACCAAGCCTGTTCTAATGCATAGACAGAAACACACAGCACTTGGTCTAGTGCTTTTTAAATAAGAAGCATTAGCGACTATTACTCAGAAGTAGTAAGCATAACAAAATTACAAACTATTTTTTCAAAAGATTGTTTCAAATCAGACTTTTATCTGCTTAAAAGAGATTTTTTAAAATGACCTAGTATCTTTTAAAAATAAGAGTGAAATTTCAGTCAGCAAAAGGTTTATTACGTTAGCTTCCAAAGATGGCCACCATCATTGCTTCTTTGACTGTCTGAACATGCCATTCCCTCATTAAGAAGTGGAGTTTACTTCACTTTCCCCTGAACTGGGCTACCCCATGACTGCCTGGATCAACAGAATGCAGTGGAAACACTGTTTTGCAACTTCCCAAAACAGGTCTTAAGAGGCTGAGCAGTTTCCTACTCCTTCCTCTTAGAATCAGCCACCACACTATTAAGCTCAACCAACATGAGGGGGAGGGGGGAAACATACAGAGGACAACTGAACGCTTGGTCAAGAGCCCCAGTGAGCTTCAATAGTCAGCCAACACCACCTTGCCCAACATGAGTGAGCAATCTTAAATGTTCCAGCCCAATTGAGCTGCCCCAGATGATTGATGCCATGTAGAACAAAAGAATCTTCTAGTTTAATCCAGAATCATTTCAAAACAGAGGAGGAAAGATGGATGATTTAGTTTAAACATGTTGGGATATTTGGCTGACTATCTGCGGAAAACAAAAACAAGTACTTTATCTTACACAGAAAAAAATTCAGGTGAATTATAATCAAGGAATCCTGATGATGCGTTGGTTAAGTGCTTGGCTGTTAACTGAAAGGCTGGTGGCTTGAGTCCACCAGCAATTCCAAGGGAGGAAAGACCTGACAATCTGCTCCCATAAAGATAATCCACTGCCATCGGGTCGATTCCCATTGATGGTTGACTCAAAGCGACCCCCACAGGGTTTCTGAGGTGGCAAGTCTTTATGGAAGCAGATTGCCCAGGCTTACTTCCACGGAGTGGCTGGTGGGTTTGCACCACCAACCTTTTGGTTAGCAGTCAGATGCTTTAGGGTCTGTGCTACCAGAGCTCCTTCCTGTAAAGATTACAGCTGTAAAGGAAACTCTATGAGGCAGTTCCACTCTTGACAAATGAGAACTGACTCAACAGCACACAACTGTTATAATCACGAGTTGGAAAGGATGTTCTAAGCTTAGCACAAAAGACAGGTTAAAGGGAAAAAGTTCAGATTATATTAAGATATATAAAGGTTCAAATTAACTATAAAACAATGTAAAATTTTTCTATGAAGCTATTTCAAAATTGAAATTTAAATGACAAAAAGTGGAAAAATATTTGCAACTTATAAAGTTACTATATAAAGTTTAAATAAATCACTAAAAAAGAAAAAAAAAAAAAGCCAAGCCCCAAAAGCAGTAAACAAGACTAACAATAAAAGAAATACAAATAGCCAGTAAGTGTAGAAAAGACATTATCCCCTATATTCACAGAAATGGCAATTAAAATAATAGTCAGTCTTTCAATGAGATGAAATTTCAAATTTTAGTGTAATCTGGCAGTATGGATCAAGATAAGTCTTAAATATGCATTCATTCTGACCCAGTAATTCTACTTCCAGGAATTTATTCTAAGCATCAATCAGATAGGCATGAAAAGACTGCTCATATAAGTTTATAGTAACAGAAAATCAGGAACAACTGAATGCCATTAACAAAGAATTAAGAAACAATTTCATCTCAGCCTCCCTCAATGCCCTTCTTCCTTGGTTCAAACCTTAGACACTGATGCTTTTTACAGTTCTATCCTTGGTACTCTTCTTCCTTCATGTGTTCTCATTTGTCATCTTATGGCTTCAAAATCTTTCTCCCACCCATATTTTTCTCCCCAGCTCAAGACATATTTAAAACTGTATTTTTCCCCTGGAGGGTCTACAGGCACCTCAAGTCCAACATGTCAATTGCTGACCCTATCACTTGTCCCTTACTTTCAGAATACTGCACTTTACTTGGTTAAGTAGATTTACAAATAATACTATCACATTTTAATTAAACCAGTCCTCACAGTAGGGAAGGAATTGTAGACTGAAAGCAAAAGTAATAACGCAAGGACAAGTTAACAAGAAAATGGCAGGCCTGTTCCTTCTGGTCTCCAAATGAACTCTTTGTCAACAGCCACGCTATAAAAACCAGCTCTTCAGATCTAACATGTTGACTTAAACAATTCTAGATTATCAAGAAAGATAATTTGAAATATGGCTTTACATTTACTGCCATTAGCAACAAACCTTGCTTGAAGTATTTACTGTACCTTGAGCCATGATCAAATGGTAATTTGAAGCTTTAACTTAAGTTTTGCTAATTGTTATTTTGTTCCCTATCATTTAAAAATGTGTATAAGCTATTACACAAACACACACACATACACACCAAACAAACCCAAAACTATTATTAGTATACAAAACAAAGCTGAGATAGACAATCAAAAAAAAAAAAAAAACCACACAGTGGAGGCCACAGCCCTACAGGACTCATTGGTTACAAAGTACACTACAAAGTAGCTCTTAGGCTGGAAGACTCAGTTCTCTGCTGATGGGGAAAATTACTACCAGCAGATGGTTTACTGGCACATGAATCATTTTTAATTTTATATGTACTTTTAAGAAAATGTGTCCAATATAAATAACTAGGTAACAAATTATTCTTTGCATTAGTCAAGAATATAAAATGCTGAGGATGATCAGATAGGGAGTAACTAGCATATCTTGACTATGAAGGCCAAGCCTAAAGATGTAGGGAACTGAGTACATTATCAGATAAAGAATAAGCCAACATCACAGGCTACACAGAAAGTAACGCAAACAAATGCCAACACACTGCTGTGGAGTCAGATCCAACTCATACCAACTCCTCCTTGGGTTCCGAGGCAGTATCACCACGGAAGTAGATTGCCCAACCTTCCTTCCGAGGAGTGGAGAAGGTTGGGCAATCTACTACCCAATATTTTTCTTGACACGTGGTAGATCAACAGGAACTGAGGTAAACAATGAAAAAACTAATATTCAAACTATAAAACACTAAAAAAAAAAAAAAAAAAGAGGCACTTTGTACTTAAAACCGTATTTTTAATTCAAGTTCACAAACCAAATATGCTTTTTCAATACATATCTAAATAATTAATGTAGTTTCATTGACACATTATCATTTAACAATTATTTTAAAAAACTGTTTAAATATCAATTTTCACTAAGAGTATAAAAAAAGGTACGCATCTAACTTATAAGTATCACCCTCCATCAAACACAACCAGCCAAAATGGTGAATCCAGAAATAAATATTTCACATATTCTGCACTACTCCTCATCTGTAAAAATAGAAGAACAGAGGAACGTGAAGGAGGTTTTGCTTTTTAAAGAGAAAAAGATCAATTTAAGAAATACTTGCTTCCTAATTTGTAAGTATTTTCAGCTTAGTTTCCTAATCTGAACACACACAAGCACGCACACACACACACACACACATCATTATCATTATTTTACCCTAAATGGTGCAGACTTCTTGGTTTTAGGGATTTAACTTAAGTCTCTAGTACAGTAAAAAAAGATTTAAATATAACTTCTTAATAAAAGATATACCAAAAATCATGAGAAATGGTGTGTAGAATATTTTCCATATGATTTGCATTTAATAGCAGAGAAACTAAAATCAAAAATTTTTTTCTGGCCTTTTTTAAAATTTTATTTTAATAAAAATTTGTTTAAAAATTTCCTCAGCATGGAGGACCACCTCATTTTTTCATCCAAGTCAGATTTAAAAAACAAACAAAAAAAAACTAAACTAAATGCAAGATAATGTGTGTCCTCGTATTCTTAATTTGTTATTAAGTAATTCTTCTTAATTATCCCAATTCATGTTATTTTTAGTTCAGTGACTATAGCTGTCAGTTTGGTTTGGCCTTGTTCTATGGACTAAGTGCATGGACTCTGGCTGGGCTGCCATTACTCCAGCTCAAAATTCAGAACATGATAGAACAAGCATAGATCTTACATTTATTAGTTAGGACTTTGGGCCTCCAACTATTTCAGAACTTCAATATCTATTAATAAACCGTGGCAGAGTGGAACTGCCATCTGCTGAGAAGACAGACTTGATAACACAAAAGTAAAGCTTTGATTATTTGAACTTTCTTTTGAATTTTTCATGCAGTCTCCTAACGTCTGTCATAGACATGTGACTAATAGACTTTCTATAAAATAATATGCTCATGTCATCTTTTAAGTTATCTATGTCTAATATGAAAGTCATCTCTGGCTGTTTCTTTACTATAATAAACATTCCAGATTTTTTACTGAAACCAATGGTCACTAAGTCTCACATGGAAGAGGAGTTTATTGCTAATTTTGCATATCCACAATTACATACTTACAAATCTATGGACTCAAGTTTATTCAGTCTACCAAAAATTAGGTTTTTTCTATTTTAAGTTGACATACATTTATAAACTAAATCTACAAAATATCTACCACTGCCAACTTCTGCATATCTAATACAGCTTAAGGACATATATAAATGCGGCCATAATTAAATGTCTCTAATACTGTAGTCTTGCTCATATGCTATATTTGAGGTCAACACTGTGGTGTTCCCTTTTAAAAAACAACCATACCAAATAGGATCTTTATAGCACTCTAGAAAAGGTCCATCAATACACCGCTGATTCATAGCATCTGGCTCTCACAGCATTTTTTACCTCTTCTAAACAAAAATATTTGCAATGCGTAATAGTGTGTAATAGAGTCAACACTGAAATGAGAATCAGATCTTGTTTCCACTGTAAATGCTGTCTTAACCAAATTATGTGGCTTATCTCAACCCTTCTGGTAATCTAAGAGAACCAGATGGACATTAAATTCTCATGATTATGCTATGGGAACTTAATTTACCCATTCAACAAATATTTATAGTTTTTAGCCTTAGGTACAGCTGGAATAAAGCACCTTACATTTTGCTAGAGAAGTACATAAGGCATGTTTAGTTACTGGTAAGTACTACAAAGGATAAAGTGACAAAGATCTAGGATGCTTAGGGAACATTTCTCTAAGGAGGTAACATCTGAGGTGGGACTTCAATGGTGCAAACGAGCCAAGCATGTGAAGTTCTGGAAGAAAAGCATTTTCGGTAGAAGAACAATACAGAAAGACTAAATCGATCTTGGTGCTTTTCCAAACCTACGATGCTCACTTTATTCAAACATAGTTTAAAACTCTTCCCCACCCAAATAGGGCCTTCTCTGATTAACCTTACTTTCAAATTATGACTGAAGTACTCAATTTACAGTACTCATAATTTTAAATTTGTGGGACTATACATGTAATTATTAACTGTTTTGTGTTTGTTCAACTGTCACAAATAGTCAAATATTTTAAAAGAGAGAATCCTAGGATTCTTCTGTTTTTCTACAGTACCTTAGCAGTACCGTGCATAGAGGAGAAAGTTCATTCAATGCTCAGTACCAAATACCATCAAGAAAACCAGTCTTTTTGTTTCCTCATTCCCATAATAAAGTTTGGTTACAAAGTACTTCAGAAAGAACTAAAGCAATGTTGTAAATTCAGTGGAAAGAGCAAATGACTGAGAAGTAAGAAATCTTAAACACAGTACCCAGTTGTACCATTTAGTTAGCTGTGACTTCTCGCAAATTCAGTTCCAAGACGTGACCATGTGACCATATCTGTAAAATGGGGATGTCATTTGCCTTGTCTACCAAGGATTAGTTCATCAACTACATTCCACGGAAGATTATGATAACTGTCCTCAAAGAACTTCCAAACTTCCTGTGGAAACAGTACAAATACTGGAAAAAAAATGGTAAGTGTTTTTATTTTAAAACTGCAAGAGAACGTAAGTGATCTTGTTTAATTTTTACATGAGAAATCAGAGACCCAGGAAAATGAGGTGATCTGCTCACTGTTACAGAAATAAGTGTCAGACTCAGTAGAGCACTTAAATTTTCTAAATACCAAGTCCAGTATACTTTTCCTGATACCACACTGCCTTTACCATCTCTTACAACTTAGTCCACAACGTACATCCCTCACAATTTAGTCTAACACTCTCTACACCCAAATCCAGAATTTTAAAAACTAAATCATTAAAAAAAAAAAAAAAAAAGTACCTAAGTAGATTTTTGAGGCTGAGAGCCTACATAACTTGATGACAGAATTGAGTTTAGGAAATGTTAAACTGCCATTACTGGGTCACAATACTAGGTAGGTAAGGATTAAAATTCAGCCCATGCCTTACAAGTATACATTTACTAAATGACTGCATTCTAACCATGTGCCTATGGTTGGAATATTTTTATGTAGTTTCTAGTTCTGTTCATATAATGCTGATTCATTTACATTGTTGAGATACATAGAATATGATTTCCATTTACAAGACAAAAACCATTTTGGTTTTGATGATCTTTTTCTGTTATAATGATTTTAATCTAAAAATGGAATCTAAGTTGGGAAATAGTTATTGAGTGCCTGTGGTATACTCTGGATTATATAACACTGTTTTAATGTGGGCAAACGAAGAAAATGATGGAAATTATGCAAAAGCCTCAACATCTGAACGGTCCTAATTCAATTTTTAACACAAAAATAAACTAGGTATTAAAACCAAAACTAAACTAAAAGACTGCCTAATATAAGAACTTCTCATCAAAAAGGAAAACTCTACTCCCTAGGAACATCCTAAATACAGGAAAGGAAGGTTGAAACATTACCTACCCTGACGGAAGAATTTCGGAAACATAAACATCTAATCAGAAGTGAAATGGTTTTGGGCATTTTGGACAGCAAAATGAAAAATGTCATAGTAACTTCCATTCTTTCAAAAAACAAGAATGGAAACAGCTTTAAAAAGTAATATGCTAAAACTATGGTTGCTGTAGGCATCAAATGAAAGTAAGTCTGTGAAAGAATTTGGTAGACCATAAAGCACAAGTTATTATTATATAACAATTCGTAGTCTACAAGCATAGTAGTTTACCGCAGACAGAGTAGACGTAAATGCTTATTTAAAAACTCCAATTCTTGTATACTGACTCACTGAATTTTTATTCTTAAAAAAGAATGTTAGCCATAAAAGCTGGATCAACTATGCACTTCTGAAAAAGGAATTTATCATAGCTTCAATAGAAAAAAAACTACACACTGAGACACACACACACACAATTCCCCTGTTTTCAAAACACAGATCTTCTTTTAGCCATGTGACCTTAAAGCAGGTCACTGTTCTCCTCTGGAACTCACTTTCCTAATAATATGTGTCAGGGATTGTGTTGGGTGGTTTGCATACACTGCCTAATAGGATGTCATATAGATAAAATGAAATAGAAATTATTATCTTTATTTTATAGCTTAAAAAACTGAAGCTCAAAGGAGTTGGTTAGGAAACTTGTCCCTAAAGCTCACAGCTAATATGGTGTATCTGGTATACTGAACTTCCCTCTCAATTCCAAAGATCCTGCTTTTCCAACTATGCTACCCTGTAAAAAAAAAAAAAGTTGTTCTCAATGATCTCTAAGGTTGTTCTAAGTGACAAAAATGTATGATTTTGTAATACATTATTCTTCAGAAACACAAATAGGGAAAAAAATATATTTAGTCAGTGGACATTAATTATCTCACTAGTTTTAGCCTGCTGATTGATACCTGAAAGTAATTTCAGATTTTCACAGTATACATCTCTCTGGAGATTTTATAACATATCCACAGGACATACAGAGTTCTTTATGGTACATGCAATACAAAGTGATTAATACAATTTTTAAATAATAAATAAATGGTACCTATTTGATAAACTCTATTTTCAACCCAAGTTTTTTAAAAAAACTTTTAAAAGTTGTAAAGTGTCATTTATATACATACATACATACTGATTTTACTTTCCTAAATTCCACAGTGCTTACTATACTAATTGTCCTCTGTGAATGTGAAAAGAAGCAACGTACTAAAAACACAGAAAAAGATCTTGCGCTAAACTATCTTAAATTATTGCAGAATACAGAATGGATCCAGGTTTTCTAACGGGAGTTAGAATTATTGTCTGATGACATATTCTAAATGGCTCTGAAATCATGAGTTATCTCTTCAGAACTAGAAACATCTTTTTATCATAACAGACCAGCATACATTTCTAATGGTGAATTCATGTAAATTAGCCCAGCTAAAAGCAAATAAAATAATACGAGTACAGCTCTACGGAATGTGGCGAAACGGAACCATTTGGAACCTATATTACACTGGATCTATTATTTTAACGAGCAATTATTGAGTGCCTATTACATGCCTGGCACTGAGCTATATGTCAAACATAACACATTTCTTGACCTTTAAAAACACAACATGTAGAAAAATGAAATTCCAAAACTGCCACGGTCTTTGCTGAATTTACTACTTACAGAAATGAGAACTGGTGGACCACACGTTCTTACCAGCTCATCCTCTTATTTGAAGTGACCCAAAGGCAGACACCGGAGTATCAAATCCAAAATCTAAAGTGTCGAAATGAGGAAAAGAGAGAGCTACCCCAGAGCAGCAGAGCGCAGAGTCCCCCCACACCCAGTCTCCGAGGGGCTGTGGGGACTCCCGAATCGACCCTGCCAGGGATGCGTCTTCAGAGCTGAGATGTGTCAGGGGCGGGGGCGGACCGGGGCCGGCACTCTGTGCCCGGCCTCGCTCACCTCTTCTACTTCGATCTCCTTGTAGTCGATCTCTTCAAAATTGAGGACCTGGGAGGGGGCTTCGATCATCTCACCGGCCGAAGACGAGGAGGAGGAGGAGGCGGCAGAGGCTGTAGACATGATCCCTCTCGGTGCCCGGGGGGCCCGGGGAGGCTGCCACCCGGACACTCCGGGGGAGACCCGCGCCCACCCGCCTCCGGATCGACCTTCAGCCTGAAGCCGCACAGCACGGCCACCCAGCACCCCGTGGCCGGCGCTGGGGCAGCCGCCACAGCCGTGTCCCGGCTCCGGCTCCGCTGCGTTTTCCGCCGCCGGGCCCCGCCCACCCCACTTCCGATTCCGGTCTAAAATCGGAAACGGGGAGGGCCGCGGGCTCGAGGGAGGGGACGGGAGAATTCTGTGACTGGGGAAGAGAAAGGAAGGACAGGCTGGGGGTAGGGTGGAGCGGGGTGGTGAGAGGCTATCTTGAACGTGTAAAACAAATTTCGCGAGATCTTTGTTAAAGGGACCCAGGAGCCGGATGATACCGCGAGAGCTGACGCGCTGACATAATTTAAATGCGCGAACGGAAGCGATGCAAACTTCTGGCCAACGAGTGCGGTTGCTCCTTTATGAACCAGCGGGAAAGATAAAAACTACGATTTCAACTTTTTGTGAACTATGTCATGATCACACTCCATTTTTTGTTAGCGGTCTGCAGACTGGCGAAGTAGCGTTGGGGTGTATTTTTGCACTGATGCTCACTTTTCAGTTTTAGCCCGAAGCTAAACTGAGCTGTGTCTTTAAGAAGACTTGCAAAATATGTTTACCTCAATGTGAAGGAAGCAGTTGGTATTATTACTATAAACTAGTCCCTGACGCTATGGTAGGATCTAAAGAAGTTAATAATGCAGAGCTGGTCAGTGCGTTCAACTTAGTACTATGGAAATTGAGTGCTCACGAAGAGAAGTTAATATTTTGGTGTAACAAAATTAATACAGATTAGCTACATAAGGAAGGAGCTCTGGTGACATAGTGCCTAAGGCACTTAACTACTAACCAGAAGGCTGGCGGTTCAAACCCACCATCCACTCCTCGGAAGGGAGGTTGAGCAATCTACTTCGGTAGTGATACCGCCTGGGAAACCCAAGGAGGGGTCGCTGTGAGTCAGATCGATGGCACATAACAACAACAAAGATTTACCGCCTGGGGAACGCAAAGGGGGCTATGAATCGGAATGGATGCGATGGCAGTGAGTTTGTTTGTTTGTCTGTTTGTTTGTCTTTTGGTTTAGCTAGATAAGGTAGATATTTATAATTTGACTCAATTTGTGGTATTCACCTTACGCTATAGAGTATATTAATAGCATGTATCCAGTGCAGAGTACTATGCTAGATATTTTATAATGTAATTGTTACAATGGCCATGACAAGTTAATTATTTTTGTCATATTCACGACATAAGAAAATAGATTAAAACAATTTCTGATCCAGATCCTATACCATTCTGTCTCCAAGGTATGGTATTGCCTAGGTTTTGGTAAAACCCGTTGTCAGTGACACACTAAACCAAACACCAAACTCACTGCTGTGGAGTCGGATCCGACTCATAGCGACCCTTCCTTGGATTTCCGAGGCAGTATCCCTACGGAAGGAGCCCTGGTAGCATAGTGCCTAAGGCACTTGACTGCTAACCAGAAGGCTGGCGGTTCAAACCCACCAAACACTCCTGGGAAGGAAGGTTGGGCAATCTACTTCTGTAGTGATACTGCCTCGGAAACCCAAAGAGGGGTCGCTATGAGTCAGGTCCCACTCGATGCAACAAGAATCACTACGGAAGTAGATTGCCCAACCTTCCTTCCCAGGAGTGGCTGGTGGGTTTGAACTGCCAGCCTTCTGGTTAGCAGTCAAATGCTTCAGGCACTACACTACCAGAGCGCCACAATAGGACATTAGAACTTCCCCCATAGGGTTTCCAAAGCTGTAATCTTTATGGAAGCAAACTGCCACATCTTTCTCCCGCAGAGCCCAGAGCCAGTGGTTTTGATGGAACTCTATTAATGTCAAATTCTAGCCTGAGAAACAGAAAGATACAGTCTAAATAAGATCAGTGAAGAGACTGGTGACCTGGATGGCACTAGGAGGAGAACCATCAAAGAGTGTCAACCAAATAAATGCTGTATGTAAATAAGTAAGTTAAATGCATTTGTGATTGTAAATAGGTCATGGGATTTAGCAGCAGGAGATCATTATGAACTAGAAAGCATTCTGTTGTTTCTAATTTGTATTTCTGGTAATACAAAACCAAAGCAAACCCACTACCATTGAGTTGATTCCAACTCATAGCGGCCCCCACTGGATTTCCAAGGTGGTAAATCTTTATGGAAGTAGATTGCACCATCTTCCTTCTGCAGAGTGGCTGGTGGATTTCCACCAGCCTTCTGGTGAGCAGTCACGTGCCTTAGTCACTGTGCCATCAGAGCTCCTTTCTCTAGTAATACTCAATGACATTTTGGTGATGCATAAAAAAAATTAAAGAAGGATTTCTTCTCACTGTATACATTCTCACCCAGGGTCTTGGTTTCCTATACCATTTTCATGATGATGACTCCCATTCTGTAGCTCAGATTTTTTTTCTGAATTCTGGACTTATTGGCCATCTCTATTTTCATGTAATAAAAGCATGTTAATTCAAGATGGCAAAGCGAACTCAAAATCCATGCACTACTACAGATGTGTTCTTCCCTATGCATTTCCTATCTCAGTGAAGAATCCAATCACCCACTCAGTTGCCCAAGTGAGAAATCAGGACATTATTTTTACATATAAAATGATGCTCAGTATATTAATAATCAAATAGAAACAGATTAAATCAATGGTATACTCATTTTTTTTTGTCTGGAAAAAATGAAAAATGATGTTAAAGAAGGCAAGAGTAAGAGGAATTGGGTACATCCTTCACTTTTGTTGAGAAGAGGGCTCCTTTAGGAACCAGCGGGAAAGATAAAAACTATGGTTTCATGTTTGTTTTGTGAACTATGTCATGGTCCCACTGCATCTTTTATTAGTTTGGTATGAGACCTGAGAATATGTGTATGTTTTAAGTTTCCTCAATAAGATTCTAAGATAACTTTTAAAAGGTACAGATCTGTTTGACTCAAAAATAGAATTTTGGTTAATTTTATATTGCCTGGATGAACAGCATGGAAACTCTGGCTTGGATCTCAGTTTACATTAGAGATCTTTACCATAGGAGATCTATTTTCTCCTTGAGAGACTATGCTATCTTTCACCACTGTGTTTAGCATCTTAACTCTTATTCAGTGCCAATAAAGAAAAAAAGGAACCGATAGGGAAATAAGCTTTTTAAAAATATGTACCCTTTTCTGGACCAGGTTTACTGGTCTGATAGAGCCTGGTGGAACCCCTGAGACTATGGCCCCTAGCTGCCCTTCAGGTCTGGAATTGAACCCACTCCTGTACCTTCCAGCCAAACAAAAGACAGGCATATGAGCTGAACATTTACATGAGATAGATACACTCCTTGGAGAGATCAATCATGGGAGAACAGAAGGGCTGTGTATGCACAGGCAGACAGCTGGGGGGGAGGGGCAGAAGTGCATGGAGGGAGGGAAGGACACAGGGAAGAGGTGGCTATGGGGAGGCAGTGGAAGGAGAGCTGTTGCACTGTGGGAGATTACAGTCAAGGTCATGAGACAAAGTGTATGTGAACTGCTGTGTAGAAGATGAATTTGCTCTGTAAACTTTCACCTAAATCACAATAGAACTTAAAACAGAAAAATGTGCCCTTTTCAAAAAGGATATGTAAATGGTCTCAGATAAAAACACTTCTAGACCTTAGCAAAGAAACAAGAAAATCACTGTTAGCTATCACTTGGGTTTTAAAGAAAACCAGGTCTTTGATTTGGATAGTGCCTTCTTTAAAAGAAAATTCACATAGCACCTTTCCCTAGCTTCTGATAATCAACCATAGCATTTGTTTATATGATAGGAAGCATAACCTACGTTGGACCAATCATTGTACCTGACACACATGCCTTCAGTGTTTGGTCCAAGAATGGGCATATGATCTAACCCAGATCAATAGTTGTTTCCCAGAATTTTTGTAATGGAGCTGTTAGTGAAGCCTTCTCTTTCTTAGATTCATGGTTTGGGATGTAATCTTGGCATTAGTTGCCTATGGCCATATTCCTCACTGAGTAAAGACAACCTGGTTGTTTTGGAGACAATGAAGTTTATACTCAACAAGAAGTAGAGATAAAATACTGAAAATTCTGGATGTGTTCATAGCTCTTGATCCAATTATCTCCAAGGTTCAATCCACCACTCCCATTCTGGGATTTGGTTATGTTAGTAAGTACCTATGCAGCCCCTCCATTTTTTATTTATTTATTTTTTTCATTTCAACTGGTTCAAGTTATATTTTTGTCACTTGGCAACCAAAGAATCCTAAGTAATAAAATTTGAATCTAGAGAAATGAGGGGAGGGGAGCTGAACCCATATCATTAACCTACATTTTGAATCTGCATTTCCCTTTAACCTACTCACCTCTCATAAGTTAAGGGTGGTAGTTGGACATCACAATTTCATGTCTTAACTTTAGTCACCTGTAACGTTGTTTTCCACAAATTCTCAGAGTTGCATATCAAGCTATTTATATTGTCTCCTTGAAGTCCTTCTCTCCCAGTTTGAATACCCTCCATCACGATCCTAATGCCAGAGCCCTAATAACTACTCTTTAATCTCTGGATGGTGCAAACAATTAATGCACTCAACTACTAACAAATAAGGTTCGTAGTTTGAATCCATCAGAGGTCCTTTGGAAGAAAGACCTGGCAATCTGCTTCCAAATAATCAGCCATTGAAAACTTTATGGAGCATAGCTCTTCCCTGACACTCATGGGGTTGCCATGAATTTTAATTGATTCAGGGGCAACTGATAACTAATCTTGAACCCTGTCTTCAATTTTATCCACTGTTTGGCTGCTAACCGGAAGGTCAGTGGTTCAAAGCCACCAGCTGCTCCGTGGAAGAAAGATGGAACAATCTACTTCTGTAAAGATTTACAGCCTTGGAAACCTAATGGGGGTCGCTGTGAGTTGGAATCAACTCAATGGCAATGAGTTTGGTTTGGTTTTGGTTTATACTCTCCAGGACATGAGGAGATAAAGTTTTCAAATTCCATTTCCAACCATCTTCTTTGCATGTTCTGATGGATTCTCATCTTACTTTGTTCATTTGAAATGGGAATATCTGGTACAAGTTTTCATGGAGCCTTAGCAGAAACAGTGATTTAAGTAGCTTCATTTTAATAGCTGCTGCATTGACATGTATGTCAGAAAAAGAGTTCCATATTTTATTGCTTAATATGACTTTCGTTACAAGTAACTGAAAACCCAACACAAAATGGCTTAAGCAAAAAAGGGGATTTATTGGTTTACCTGAGTGGAAAGTCAAAAGCCAAGTCAGGTTTCCAGTTTCATTTGATTCATATGCTTAATTATAGCATCAATAATTGAGTTTCTATTATACTTTCTGCCTTTTGTGGCATTTGGCATTGTTCTAGAACGGTGTTTCTCAACCCTTTTTTTCATTATTGTTCCTCTGTGAAGCCTTTTTTAGACATTTTTTCAAAATCACTCATATAAAATTTTAATACCACTGGTATATTATACCTGTTTATGTACTATATATGTATACATAAAAGAGGAAGATTGCTCTCTCCTCAAGAAACAATTTTCGCTCCCTTAGAGGTAATATCATCACCCCATTGAGAAGGCATGGTTTAGAAGTTCCGTTTCTTGCATGACATATTGTACTCTATAGTACAGTAAGACAGAGCACTGCTTTTGATAGCAATCTCAGAAGAGCAGGAAACTTACTTTTTCAAAAAGTCTTGGAAACTATAAGAGAGATGATGAGGGAGAGGTATGAAAATGCAAATACCTTGTTTAGCTTAGATCCAGGCCTCAAAGAAGCTCTGGTGGCATAGTGCCTAAGGCATTTGACTGCTAACCAGAAGGCTGGCAGTTCAAACCCACCAGCCTTGGAAGGAAGGTTGAGCAATCTACTTCCGTAGAGATACCACCTCGGAAACCCAAGGAGGGGTCTCTATGAGTTGGATCTAACTCCATGGCAGTGCATTGTTGTTTGTGTTGAGAAGAAAGAGATGCTAACCTAATGAAAAGCCTGAATACTCTTAGGAGGGGTTAAGTAGGGAATAGTTATCAAGTGTGCAACCAACAGATGTTCCCTGTGGTGGTGGTTGTTAGTTGCCACTGAGTTGGCTCTGACTTTCTGCGACCCTATGTGCAACAGAACACAATACTGACCAGTACTGCACCATCTTCACAGTTGTTGCTATGTTAGACCCCTTTGTTGGCAGCCACTATGGCAGTCCATCTCACTGAAGTTCTTCTTTTTTGCTGACTGTCTACGTTACTAAGCATGACATCTTCTCTAGGGACTAGTCACTCCTGATAACATGTCCACAGTATGTGAGACAAAGTCTTGATGTCTTCGCTTCTAAGGAGCATTATGACTGTACTTCTTTCAAGACAGATTTGTTCATCTGGCAGTGTGTGGTGTATTCAATATTCTTCACCAACACCACAATTTAAAGGCATCAATTCTTCTTCGGTCTTCCTTATTTATTGTCCAGTTTCACATGCCTATGAGGCAGTTGAAAACACCATGGCTTGC
The DNA here is from genome assembly GCF_000298275.1 of Orycteropus afer afer. NCBI lineage: Eukaryota > Metazoa > Chordata > Mammalia > Tubulidentata > Orycteropodidae > Orycteropus > Orycteropus afer. The sequence goes on along the minus strand of NW_006921598.1, from coordinate 6,880,384 downwards.
ATCAGGCATACCTTAGTCCCCCAAGTGATATCTTTACTTTTTAACACTTTTTAGAGGTCTTTTGTAGTAGATTTTCCCAAGCATCATCTGATTTCTTGACTACTCTTTCTATGGGTGTTGATTGTAGATCCAAGTAAAATGAAATCCTTGACAACTTCAATATTTATCATGATGTTGCTTATTGGCCCAGATGTGAGGATTCCTGTTTTCTTTATGTTGAAGTGAAATTCATAATGAAGGCTATAGTCTTTGATCTTCATCAGTAAGTGCTTCAAGCCCCTTTCACTTTCAGCAGGCAAGGTTGTGTCATCTGCATATTGCAGATTGTTAATGAGTGTTCCTTCAAACTTGATGCCAAATTCTTCTTCATATAGTCCAGCTTCTCAGGTTACTTGCTTGGCATACAGATTGAGTAAGTATGGTAAAATGATACAACCTGGCATTGTTTCTATCACTAAAGCCATATTTTCTGACTACTGATCCTTCTTTCTTGTTTCCACATTTTGCATTGCAGTCACCAATAATTATTGCTATTCATATATTTATTCAGGTTGAACTCCATTCCTAGAAAGTACAGTTTTTACTGTCCCTCCAAGAGCCTGACTAATCAAATGTTGGAAGCTCATAAATATCAAATGACGTATTGCAAATCTGCTGCAAAAGACCTCTTTAGAGTGTTAAAAAAGAAAGATGTCACTTTATGACTAAGGTGGCCCTGATCCAAGCCATGGTCTTTTGATTCACCTCATATTATGTGAAACTGAACAATGCATAAGGAAGATCAGAGGACCAGTTGATGCATTTGAATTGTGATGTTAGTGAAGAATATTGAATGTACTCTGGATTGCCAGAAGGATGAACAAATAAATCTTGGGGAAAGTACAGCCAAAATATTTCTTAAAAGTGAAAATGGTGAGACTTAATCTTGCTTACTTTGGACACATCATCAGGAAAGATCAATTACTAGAAAAGGACATTATGTTTAGTAAAGTAGAGTGTCAGCAAAGATGAAGGAAACTGTACATGAGATAGATTGACTCGCTGGCTGCAACAATGTGCTTAAGCATATCAACAACAGCAACATAGTTTTCTGTTGTATTACATCCATCTATAAAGCTTGTGAAGGATAAATAACCCATTAGCATTCACTGACTCTGCCAGATAGCTGATCTCCAACACATGCATTTCTTTGTCATCTCTGTTTATTTCATATTTTCTACTCTCTATATATCCATCCTAGGAGCTCTGGTAGCATAGTGGCTAAGGCATTTGACTGCTAACCAGAAGGCTGGTGGTTCAAACTCACCAGCCACTCCTCGGAAGGAAGATGGGGCAATCTACTTCCATAGTGATACTGCCTCGGAAACCCAAGGAGGGGTCGCTATGAGACGAGTCCGACTCGACGGCACATAACAACAACAACAACATATATCCATCCGAGCTCTTTGAAATCCCAGATTTGTTCCAGTGTAGCCAGCCCATTGAGCTGCTGGTGGGGTTTGTCTTCCAGAGGCCCACATGTGACTGGCAAAGTTGGGCATGTGAAGGCACAGTAAGGACTTCTGGCAGGTGCAGCTCCAAGGTATTCTTTGACATCAGATATATCTGGCACTTCTGTTTGCAACTATTTTTTTTTTTTACCCCCCAAAAAACCAGCTACATTTGATGTAATGCCTGTTTTTTTTTTTTTTTTTTTTTGGTGGATTCAATCTCCATCATTGAGTTTGAAATACTTTATATGAAAAAGTTGAACTAGTCTCAAAATCCATTCATATTGTTACAAGAAATTTCAACATTACATTTTCCAATTGAAGAATGATTGTTAATTCTTTACATTTAATTTCAACTGTTGTAAATTTTTGAATTCTTGTAAAAATATTTAAACAGTTTTTCACTTGTGTGAAAATTTCTCTTTCATGCTATCAGTAATTTGAAGTGATCATCCTTGAAGAGTCTTGACCAGGAATTGATTGTAGCCATTTCAAGTACAAAATCTTATTTAAAATCTTAATTTAAAAGTTATATTCATGAAGGAAAGCTTATAAAGATTCTTATTAAAATATTTGAAAATATATTTTAAGTTTTATACAAATTCAGTGTTAAACATTGTTTTGAATACTTTTTTTGTAAAATTTTTTAAAATTATGTAGTGTGTAGCCAAAACAGTCTTGGGGGACAAAAATGAGTTGCAGAGCTACCACATTATACTGTTGAAGTGTCTCATTACCAACAACAACAACAACAACAACAAAAATCAGAAGACATACAGTGCAATGGGGGAAGGATGGCCCATTTGAAGGAACTTTATAAAGTAACAGAAACCATAGCTTTAAAAGATCAGAAATGGGACCTACTAGATACATATTTTTTAAAAACTGTTTTTAATGTACTCAAAGGGATAAAGGAAAATATGGACAAAGAAATAAAAGAAATCGAGAAAACCATGCATGAACACAATGGGAATATTGACTAAGAGATAAAAATTATAAAAAGAAAACAAACTCTGGACTGTAAAATATAGTTTCACTGCCGTGGAGTCAGATCCGAATCCTGGCGACCCCTCTTTGGGTTTTGAGAAAGTATCACTATGGAAGTAGATTGCCAAATCTTCCTTCTGAGGAGTGGCTGTGGGTTTGAACCACTAGCCTTCTGGTTAGCAGTCATATTCCTTGGGCACTAAATTAAAATTTCTTTAGAGGGATTCAATAGAAATTTTGAGGTGGCAGAGAAAAAGAATCAGTAAATTTGAAGGTAGAAAAATGGAAATGATCCAGTCTGAGGAACAGAAAGAAACATGAATGAAACATAAGAGACCTGTAGGACAACATTAAGGGGACAAATATGCATGCATTGTGGGAGTCTCAGAAGGAAAGAGAATAATGTCAGAAAGAATATTTTAAGAAATAATGGCTGAAAATTTCCAATTATGATGATATACATGAATTTGTACGTACAAGAATCTCAAAAAACTCTTAGTAGGATGAATCCAAGGAGATACATGCTAAGACACTTAACAATCAAAGTTTCAAACTGAATAAAGAGCATCTAGAAAGCAGCAACAGAAAAGTGAACCATTACATACAAGGGAGTCAGAATAAGAGTATGTTGATTTCTCCTCAGAAACCATTGAGGTAAGAAGGCAATAGGATGTTAAAGTACTGGAAGGGAAGAAAAAACAAGCAAATAAAACTGTCATCAAAGAATTCTGTACCCCAAAAACTATCCTTCCAACATGGGGGGGGGGTTTAACTTAAGACATTCCCAGATAAACAGAAATGGAGGGACTTCCTTATGACCAGATCTACCCTAAAGGAAATTCTAAAGGGAGCCTTCCTGTTGAAAGATGAGGACACTAGATAGTAACTTGAAGCTGTATCAAGAAGTAAAGACCTTTGATAAAGATAATTTGAAAGACAAAAATAAGATCCAGTTTTGCTTTGCTGTATTTTTAGTTTATTACTATATTCATTATGTCCTACATGATGAAAAGACAAAAGTATAAATAATAATTATAAATATATGGTTCTAGGCACATATGGGGAGCTCTGGTAGCATAGTGCCTAAGGCACTTGACTGCTAACCAGAAGACTGGCGGTTCAAACCCACCAGCCACTCCTCGGAAGGAAGTTGGGCAATCCTACTTCCGTAGTGATACTGCCTCGGAAACTCAAGGAGGGGTCGCTATTAGTCGGGGCCGACTTGACGGCATATAACAACAACAACAACAACAGGCACATATGGGAGTTCTGGTGGTGTAGTGCCTAAGGCATTTGACTGCTTACCAGAAGGCTGGCGGTTCAAACCCACCAGCCACTCCTCGGAAGGAAGATGGGGCAATCTACTTCCGTAGTTGATACTGCCTCTGAAACCCAAGGAGGCATTGCTATGAGTTGGATCTGACTTGACGGCAGTGAGTTTGGTTTTTTTTTTTGTTGTTGTTGTTGTTTAGGCACATATGGGTGTAATTTGCTGCACCACTAACATGTAATTTGTTACACCACCAACAAAAGATGTAATTTGTTGTACCACTAGCATGCAGGGGCAGGTAGAAGTGACATAGAAGCAGAGTTTTTTTTATGTTACTGAAGTTAAGTTGGTGTGGTGCAGTGAATTACTTGGTATAACTCTCCTTTGTTGTTGTTGTTATGTGCCGTGGAGTCGGACCCGACTCATAGCGACCCCTCCTTGGGTTTCCGAGGGGTCACTATGAGTTGGGTCCAACTCCACAGCATATAACAACAACAACAGAGGCAGAAGGGTGTTCTCACTGCCATCAAGAGAAAAGAGAGAGAGGTGGAGTGAAGCTTGTTCTTGGACCAAGATCCCTGTGCTGGGAGGCAGAAAGGAGATGGCCAGCAGAGATGGCTGGCAGAGACATGGTAGCAGTGGAACCAAGAGGCATGGGACAGAGCAGCAGGTTTTCCAACCCACAGAACAAGAAAGCTGAGTGCCTTTGGCCAGGAGGCTTGTTGGTGGAATGGGGTGCAACCAGGTGCACCTCTCAGCAGAGCTAAAAAAGCTTTGGAACACTTGCCCAAACAGCAGAGGTCAGGCCTAGAGGCCAAGGGCCAGATGGGACAAGCCTGAAGGAGTAGCAGAAGGGAGACTGTCCTGATCAAAGAATTGTTTCCTGAGAGTGTTCCTGAAATCATGAGTATTCTCCTGTGAGTTCTATGTGGCCATTGCAATGAGTTCTTGAACCCAGCATAGTAGTGAGTGCTGTGGGAGGGACGTTTGGTGTCAGAATTGGTAAAAAGGCTGGAGGGTGGTGGCATGTTGAGCCTCATAGGAATAAGCCTTAGGTTGCTGATGGTGACTCTGTCTCTCCCTTGTGAAGTTAGAGGAGGTCAGAAATGCCACCCATGTGTTCTTTTTTATAGTTGGTCAATTTAAGCTAGGTTGTTATAAATTTAGCATAGCAAATATAATCCCTATGGTAATGACAAACAAAATTTCTAAAAAAGACATACACAAAAAGGAAACAAGGAAGGAATTAAAATGATTCACCCCCAAAATATCAAATAAACACACAAAAATGGGTAATATTTGAGGAAATAAGAAAGGTATAAACACAGAGAACAAATAGCAACACTAAAATTTATAGAAAACTTCAACACCTCAGTAACAAAAAGACAAACTGAATTATTATTTTAAAATTTATTGAGGCTTGTTTTGTGACCTAATATATGGTCTATCCTGGAGAATGATGTATAAGCACAAGAGAAGAGAGTTTATACTGCTACAGTTGGGTGAAATGTTCTATAAATGTCTTTTATGTCTAGTTGGTTTATAATGTCATTTGAGTCTTCTGTATCCTTGTTGATTTTCTGTCTAGATGTTCTATCCATTATTGAAAACAACAAGAACAAAAAAAAAACTCACTGCCATCAAGTTGGATCCCACTCATAGTGACCCCTCCTTGGGTTTCTGAGGTGGTATCACTACGGAAGAAGTTTGCCCAACTTTCCTTCTGAGAAGTGTCTGGTGGGTTTGAACCACCAGCTTTCTGGTTAGCAGTCAAATGCTTTAATTTATGCACCAAACAACAAAGCCAAAGATGAGAAAATTGAAGATTTTTATCAACTTCTGCAGTCTGAAATTGACCAAACATGCAATCAAGATGTGTTCATTATTACTGCTGATTGGAATGGGAAACTTGGAAAGAAAGAAGAATCACTGGTAGTTGGAAAATACTGCCTTGGTGATAGAAATGATGTTGGAGATCATATGATAGAATTTTACAAGACCAATGACTTATTCATTGCAAATCCTTTTTCCAACAACATAAAGAGTGGCTCCGCACATGGACCTAATCAGATGGGATACACAGGGATCAGATCAACATCTGTGGCAAGAGGCAATGAAGAAGCACGGTATCTTCAGCCAAAACAAGCCAGAAGCTGATTGTGGAACAAACCATCAATTGCTCATATGCAAGTTCAAATTGAAGCTGAAGACAATTAAAACAAGTCCACGGGAGCCAAAATATGAACTTGCTTATATCCCACTTGAATTTAGAGGCCATCTAAAGAATAGATTTGACTCATTGAACACCAATGACTGCAAACCAGACAAATTGTGGGATAACATCAAGATCATCATATATGAAGAAAGCAAAATGTCATTAAAAAGACAGGAAAGGAAGAAAAGACCAAAATGGATGTTAGAAGAGACTCTGAAACTTGCTCTTGAAAGGAGAGTAGCTAAAGTAAATGGAAAAAATGACAAGATAAAAGAGCTGAATAGAAGATTTCAAAGGGCAGCTCAAGAAGATAAAGTCAGTTATTATAATGAAATGTGCAAAGACCTGGAGTTAGAAAACCAAGAGGGAAGAACATGCTCAGCATTTCTCAAGCTGAAAGAATTGAGGAAAAAATTCAAGCCTTGAGTTGCAATACTGGAAGATTCTATGGGCAAAATATTGATTGATTCAGGAAACATTACAAGAAAATGGAAGGAATACACAGAGTCATTGTACAAAAAAGAATTGGTCAATGTTCATCTATTTCAGGAGGTGGCGTATGATTAAGAACCAAAGGTTTTGAAGGAAGAAGTCAAAGCTCCACTGAAGGAATTGGAAAAAAACAAGGTTCCAGGAATTGATGGAATACCCATTGAGATGTTTCAACAAATAGATACCATGTTGGAGGCACTTACATGTCTGTGCCAAGAAATTTGGAAGACCAGCTACATAGCCAACTGACTGGAAGAGATCCATATTTGTACCCATTCCAAAGAAAGGTGGTCCAACAGAATGTGGAAAGTATTGAATAATGTTATTAATATCACACGCAAGTAAAATCTTGCTGAGGATAATTAAAAAATGGTTGTGGCAGTATATTGACAGAGAACTTCCAGAAACGCAAGCTGGATTCAAAAGAGGACATGGAATGAGGGGTATCATTACTGATGTCAGATAGATCTTAGCTGAAAGCAAAGAATACCACAAAGCTGTTTACTTGTGTTTTATTGACTGTGCAAAAGCATTCAATTGTGTGGATCATAACAAATTATTGAGAAGAATGGGAATTCTGGAACACTTAAATGTGCTCATGAGGAACCTGTGCATAGATTGGGAGATAGTTGTTCAAACAGAGCAAGGGAACACTGCATGGTTTAAAATCAGGAAGGGAGTGTGTCAGGGTTGCATCCTTTCACCATACTGTTCAACCTGTATGCTGATCAACTAACCTAAGAAGCTGGACTATATAAAGAAGATTGTAGCATCAGGATTGGAGGAAGACTCATTAACAACTGTGATATGCATATGACACAACTTTGCTTGCTGAAAGTGAAGAGGACTTGAAGCACTTACCAATGAAGATTAAAGACTACAGTCTGCAGTAAGGATTACACCTCAACATAAAGAAAATGAAAAATCTCACAACTGGACCAATAATCAACATCACAATAAATGAAGAAAGGATTGAAGTTGTCAAAAATTGCACATTACTTGCATCCACAATCAACGCAATCAAAGCAGCAGTCAAGAAATCAGACGATGTGTTACACTGGGCAGATCTGCTACAAAAGACTTATTTCAAGTGCTGAAGACAAAGCTGTCTCTTTGTAGACTAAGGTGTGCCTAACCCAAGCCATGGTATTTTCAATAGCCTCATATGCTTCTGAAAGCTGAACAATGAATAAGGAATACTGAAGGAGAGGTGAAGCTTCTGAGTTGTGGTCTTGGTGAAGAATACTGAAAGTACCATGGACTGCCAGAAGAACTAACAAATCTGTCCTGGAAGAAGTGCAGCCTGAATGCTCCTTGGCAGTGAGAATGGCCAGACTTTGTCTCACCTACTTTGGTTATGTTGTCAGAAGGGACCATTCCCTGGAGAATGATATGTTGGTAAAGGGGAGGGTCAGTAAATAAGGGGGAAGGCCCTCAAGGAGATGGATTGACACAGTGGGTGCAATGATAGGCTCATGACCAAAATAGGTGAGACTTGATGGTACCTAACAACAACATGGGATGAGGCAATGTCTGTACTCAGGAAAATTTATAGTTGTAAACTTCCATATCAAAAAAAGAAGAAAGAATCCAAGCAATAAACTAACTTTATACCTGAAGAAACAAGAAAAAGAAGAGTAAATGAAGCCCAAAGCAACCAGAAGAACAGAAATAATAGTGGTTAGAGCACAGATAAATGAAATAGAAAATACAAAAACAAGAGATAGAATCATGAAATCCAAAAGTTGGTTGTTTGGAAAGACCAACAAAATTGTCAAAACCCTGGATACACTGAGAAAGAAAAAAAGAGAGAAGACATTACTAAACTTAGAAATAAAAGTGGTAACATTTCTTCTGACTTTATAGAAACGAAAAGAATTATAGGAGAATATTATGAACAATTATATGCCAACACACCTAGTATCAAAACAACCAAACTCACTGCTGTCAAGTCGTTTCCAACTCATAGCGACCCCCTTCTCAGGTTTCCCAAGTGGTATCTGTATGGAAGTAGAGTGCCTAGTCTTCTTTCCGAGGAGTGGCTGGTAGGTTTGAACTGCCAGCCTTCTGGTTAGCAGTCAAATGCCTTAGGAACTATGCCACCAGAGCTCCCAACAAACCTGATAACCTAGATGAAATGGGTAAATTTCTAGAAACATACAAAGTAACTGAATTAAGTAAAGAAAAAATAGAAAGTATATAGAAGGGAAAACTCTCTCATTCTATAAGGCCAGCACAGTGGCATCACTAAGGTTGCGTGGGGGTTGCAAACTGCCCTGGGTGACACTGTCAGAGGGAATGACACCAAAATGACTGTCAATACAATTTTTGTGCAGTGTTTCAGCAGAAATTTATTATTTTTTTAATAAAAATATCCCTGTAGATATTTATAACAACAAACATTTTTCATCAGCCCGGCTTACATATATCAATATAATTACAAGGGTAAAACTCTATGCTAATTTATTTTTTAAATCTTTTAAGAGCTCTTGTCAGAGTTACCATTATTACCCAGTTACAAATGATGCTTAGAATCACATGGTTTCATCTACATATGCTATAAGCACATGCTGTTGTTTTCATTGCTGCCAGTGTTTTTCAAATCACTGATTTTGTCAAATTTTCTGGTGTTTTAGCCACAATAGTGTTAGTAGTTAGTATTTGTGAATGTATATCAGTAACTTTTTTGAGAAAAAAGTAGTAATTAAAGGAAAATAGAAAAATAATGAAGGCTTCCACTCAGTTACTAACACTGTCATAACTAATAATGTAGTAATCAATGTAGAAAGCTTTTACAAAACAATTTTGTTGTTAATATTCATATAATCAATGAAATACTATATTTAAGCAATTTATAACTATATTTATCACATATTAATCTATGATTAAAATTGGCAATAAACATTACTAAGAAATCTATATGGTCTAGTACAGAGGAGGTCCATGGGAGGAAAAACACTGTGAGTTACTGCGCTAGGTGACCCTAACCCTAGTGATGCCACTGGACCAACATTATGTTGAAAGCCAGACAAAAACATCTCAAGAAAACTACATACCAATATCCCTTATGAACATGGATGTAAAAATCCTCAACAAAGTACTAGAAAACTGCCTCCAGCAGCACATTAAAAGATTATACACTACAACCAAGTGGGATTTATCCCAGAAATGCAAGGGTGGTTCAATATAAGAAAATCAATCAATGTAATACAGGACATTTCTAGAAAGCAGGAGAAACCAACATGATTTTCTCAGTTGATGTGGGAAAGGCATTTTGTAAAATCTAACAGCTTTTCATAATAAAAATACTCAGCAAACTAGGAATAGGAAGGAAATTCCTCAACATGATAAAGATCATTTATGAAAAACCCACAGTAAATATCATATTCAATGGTAAGAGACTGAAAGCTTTTCCCCTAAGATCAGGCACAAGACAAGGATGCTCACTTTCCACAATGTACTGTAAGTCCTAGCCACAGCAATCAGGCAAGAAAAAGAAAGAAAAGGAATGTCAATTGGAAAAGATGAAGAAAAATAGTATCTCTTTTCACAGATAGCATTATCCTATATATAGAAACCCACAAAGAATCCGCAAGAAAACTGCTAAAGATAATCATTTTAGCAAAGTGGCAGGGTACAAGATCAACACACCAAAATTAGTCATGTTTTTATATACCAACAATGAAAGGGAAATTAAGAAACCAATTCTATTTCCAATAGAATAAAAAAGAATAAAGTATCTAGGAATAAATTTAACTGGGAGGTGGAGGACTTACACAGTGAAAACCGTACAAAATTGCTAAAATAAAGAAGACGTTAATAAATGGACATATGTTTATGGAAGACTTAATACTGTTAAGATGTCAATAATACAAAAAGTAACCTATAGATTCAAAGCAATCCTCATCAAGATTTCAACAGCCTTTTGCATAGAATTGAAAAAGTCAGTCCTCAAATTAATATGGAATTGCAAGGGACCTTGATAGCTAACACATTCCTGAAGAAAGAACAAAATAGGAGGACTCACAGTTCCTGAATTCAAAACATATTACAAAGCTACAGTAATCAAAACAGTGTGGTAGTAGTATAAACTGGTATACAGACCAATGGAATAAATTTGAGAAACCAGAAAAAAATGCATATATTTATATATGGCCAGTTGAGTTTCTGTAAGAACACCAAATTCATTCAATGGAGAAAGAATTGTCTTATCAATAAATAGTGCTGGGACAACTGGATTCCCACATGCAAAGAATGAAGTTGGACCCATGCTTCACACCATATGTGGAAAATAAAATAAAAACTGATCAATGACCTAAATAAATGAGCAAAAATTATAAACCTCTTAGAAGAACACATCGAAGTAAAGCTTCAGGACCTTTTAGGCAATAGAGTCTTAAACACGACACCAAAAATATGAGAAACAAAAGGAAAAATAGATACATTAGACTTCATCAAAATTAAAAACTATTCATACATCAAGGAACATTTTAAGAAATTGAAAAGACAACTTACAATGTTAGACAAAATACTTGAACCTAATATACCATTTAAGGGTTTAAAGAACTTTTAAAACTCGACAACAAAAGGACTAAGAACCCAATTAAAAAATGGGCAAAGGACTTTGATAGACAATTCTCCCAAAAAATTACACATATGGCCAGTAAGCATATAAAAAGATGATTTTTATATGATGACCACATCAATGGTCATTAGGAAAATGCAGATCAAAACAATAGGAGATGATGATTATTATTTAAAAACTGGAAAATAACAAGTGTCGGCAAGGACATGGCAAAATCAGAACACTTGTACATTGTTGATGGGAGTATAAAATGGGACAGCTGCTGAGAAAAATAGTTTGGTGTTTCCTCAAAAATGATAAACATAGAATTACTGCATGACTCAGCAATTCCACTACTAGGTATATACCCAAAAGAATTGAAAACAATGACTCTAACAAACACATGCACATCAATATTCATCGCAGCATTATGTCCAATGGCTGAAAGGTAGAAACAACCCAAGTACCCATCCACAACTGATTGGATAAACAAAATGTTGTATATACATTTGAGTATTGTTCAGCTGTAAAGATAAATGAAGTTATGATGTATGCCACCACATGAATGAACCTTGCAAACATTATGCTAGATGAAATATGCTAGACACAAAGAGATAAATATTGTATGACCTCACTTACATGAAATATCTAGAATAGACAAATCCATCAGGATAGAAGGTTAGTAGTTACCAGGGGCTGGGGGAGGAGGAGAATGGGAGTTAAAAAAAAAAAAAAAGGTGATAATATCCTAATTGCAGTTAGAATATCTGTGTTTTATCTTTAAAAAATAAGTTTGGAAACTATAATGATTAAAGTTCTTATCCTGGTTCTACCACATACCTTAAGTAAATTACTTAAACTTCCAAATTTAGTTTATCTACCTAATACTTATTTGTGCTGTACTCAGGGGTTCTCAATGGCTGATTTTTCAGAAGAGAATTGCCAGAGAGGTCCTTCTGGGTGAACTCCAGCTGCTAAACTTTTGGCTAGCAGCTAAGCTTGTTATCCAGGAACTCCCAGATAATCACTAGCTTTTCTTTCCTAAGAGATGATAATGAAGAAAACATTTATTCACCACAGACACAAAAAAATTCTGTTGTTTCAGAAATGCTTAATTGCTGAGTCATATAAACTTGAAAGGAGAAGAGATGTTGGCTTGGATAGATTTGTGGAGGGGGAAAAATGTGCAGTTTTTTTTTTTTTTTTTTTTTAATGTTGTCCTGCTCTTAGCCTGGGCAAGAGAGGTCTCTTCTCTGAGCTGCACACTTTAAAATAACCTTTTCTGGTTCTCTTATAACATGCCCCTCTTCATGAGAAGATTGTGCTCCAAGTACTCAGGATCATGAAATACTTACCTAAACATTCCCAAACTACCTAACCCAGCTTCTTTTCTGGGTCTGTCCAGAGGACTAGTCAAGGGATAGCTCTTTGTGGAGAGCTTGGATGGGCGTGTTAGGGTGTCTACATGTTGGTATGTAAGGCCCCTTGCAATGCATGATTGAGTCTGGGGTAGGAGGAGAGAGTAACAAGTCAAGGGCTGGAGGCTAGATTTCCTCATATCACCACACTGTATTGAAGACATATTGTCACAGTAGGAGACTGTGGTAGTTGAGGGTGTGTGTCAACTTGGCTGGGCCTGGATGAATGGCTGGGCAGCTGGTGGTAGTTATTCCCCATGATGAGACTGGCAATCAACTCCATGGTGGGATCTACCACAAGCAGCTGAGTAGCTACTAGGGATGTGATCTGCTTCCTATGTATAAGAAGAAGCTTTGGGATTACTCTCTAGCCTTTTGGCATGCTTGAACCCTGCATGTAGTCAAGTCGTTGTTCAACAGCCTGCCATTTCCTGCCGATCTTGGGCTTTCATCTGGACTTGAATTGGGGGCTGCCATGTTGTTTGGTAACATTGGTCTATGTCTCTTTACTTGTCAACCTTGGGCTTGTCAGCCTCAGCAGCCAGCAGCTGTCTGAGTGAAGAAAAGCCTCCAGCTTCAGTGGGCTGGGAGCAGGAGGCAAAGCTGAAGCCCAAGGTTGAGGGTCTTTCATCCATCCCCTGGAGCCTGGTACTTTGAACTCAGACTTAAAGCCTCCAAGATTGTAAGAGAATAAACTCTTGGTTTGTTCAAGCCATACCATTTGTGGTATATTTCTGTCAGAGTGGTACTAGGTAACCAAAACAAATGTAAACCAAAAAAACCGAACTGCTGTTGAGTCGGTTCTGACTCATAGCGACTCCTCCTTGGGTTTTCAAGGCAGTATCCCTATGGAAGTAGATTGTCCAATCTTCCTTCCCAGGAGTGGCTGGTGGGTTTGAACTGACAGCCTTCTGGTTAGCAGTCAAATGCCTTAGGCACTAGGCCACCAGAGATCCTCCTAAGAGAGATGTAGTATATCTTAATTTATAACTCATAAATATTTAAACATATTGTATGTGAGCTTCCATTGGTACTCTTGCCCTGGGCCCCACAAATGTTAGAAGAAGGCTTATTTTTATAGATGTTATATTTATGTTCCTATATAAACCCAAAACCAAACCCACTGTCATGGAGTCAATTCTGAATCGTAGTGACCCCTATAGGGTTTCTAAGGCTGTAAATCTTTATGGAAGCTGACTGCCTGGTCTTCCATGGAGTTTCTGGTAGGTTCAAAGAGCTGATCTTTTGCTTAGCATCCCAGTGCCTTAACCACAGTGCAACCAGAGCTCCCGTTCCTATATGCTAAGGTTTATTGGTAAAGGGATTTGGGATTTCCCATTTCCCAAATTTCCCATTAATGACTCCATCTTATTACTTAGGTCTCAGCTCCCTTAATGCCTCCTCAGAATTAGTGATATTGTTCTCTTTCTATCCCATTATCCAGCTTTATTTTATTTATAGACCTTTACCTTTCTGATATCATCTTATTTCATTCTTTGCTTGTTTGTTTCCTTTGCTCCTATTCCACTTCCCACCCTACCCATTGGATGTAAGCTTTTCTGGGGATGGGATTTTTTTTTTTTTTTTTAATTTTAAATTGTGCTTTGGGTGCAGATTTACAGAGCAGAATTTGTTTTACATTTAATAGTTCATAAACATTTGGTTTCACTCCTTTATTACCATTCCCA
>NW_006921598.1:6851527-6866160 GCF_000298275.1 Orycteropus afer afer | reverse complement strand
GTACCCTTGTTAATTATGCACTCCTGTCTGTCCAGCTTTCCCTCCATGTGAATGCTGCCCCTCTGGTGCCCCATGGCCGATTGCTGCAAGGGGTGTATCTCCTTATAGTGGGTGGGTGCATCACCCTGGGTTGAGTGTTCTGCATGTATGTCTTACTACTGTTGGGCTGAGACCCAGTCCTTGGGAGTGAGTCTTATCCCAGGGCCATAGTCCTGGGGGTCCCCTGGACTCTATCCTACCAGTAATTCTGGTCATTATTGTGTTTTTTAATTTTGTTCCATATTTTTCCTCCCCCTCAATCCAGGATCTCCAGTTTTGATCCCTTTCTGGGGATAGGATCTTAACTAATTCATTCATCATTGTCTCTTCAGTATTTAGAGTAATGTCTGAAATGTAGTAGATACTTAATTATTTTTTAAATCATAAATGAACGTATACATTTCTACATAAATGCTGTGTAATTTATTTCAGGTAAAAAGAATGGGCTAACCAAATATTTCTTATTTAGATCTTTGGGAGAAGATTTAATAAACAGCTAAATTGATACATAATTAGCATACCAATTATTTGTAATGGAGATTTCTTAATATTTGAGGGTTTTGAAAGTGCTTTGTTCCCCTGGACAATTCAATTCTCTTTCTAATCTTAAAATAAATAATTTTGAGATACTTATTCTTCCTAGGGTAAACCTTGCTTCTTCTTCTTGACTTTTAATAAGGTTTTTGTGACACTAAATAATGGTTTTCAAAAAATAACTGATATTGTAACTAAAATATATGTAAATCAGACGGAACAACAGATTTTTATTTACAGAACTTCTGTGGCAAGCTTAAACATTATGGTATATCTCAGCATCAGGTTTTAAAAGCAGAAACTTAATCAGATAAGAACATGTTTCAAAAATAAAAATAACCTTCATAGAAATGGGGCCCTTCATTACAAAAGAGCATTCATTAAATGTTTTATTTCACAGACTAATATGTCAAATCAGTGTTCTTAGATGATCTTTCTCAGAAGAAATTCCAGAAGCAATTTGGCTTCATTTACGGGAATAAATAAGGGTGTTTCATTCTACACAGCCTCAGGGAATCACAAATTAAAACTTTCCACTAAAATAGATGCCATCTACTATTCATTATTTCAACAAACAAACCACTCCACTCAGCTGAAGTTGCAATCAGGGTAAGGGATAAGTAGTACTTGAAACCTGCAATGCTGAGAGGGCCTACTTTGCATTCTTATTCGTTAGCCCATTTCACATCTTCCTCTGAGTTCACCAGCACCCCACAGAGCTACACTAAGTGGTGCAAAGCTCCATTAAGTAAATAGAGGCTCCATATTTAGAAGCCATCTCTGGGAATTCAAAGTGCCCTGAGAAGGAAATTGGTACTATCAAGATTAAGGTATTAATGAAAAGTTCTGTTAAATTTCTGTTGGGATGCTAATTAATCTTGTAAAAATTGTTAATCAACTCAATTATGTAACACACTTAAACTTTAACACATGGTACAGGAAAAAGTAACAGGGTCTTTTAATTATGCCCAAAGGCATTCAGAAAGTTAAGGAAAATACAGATAGTCCCCAGGTTAAGAAGGAGATCTGTTCCTAAGTGTGTCTTTAAATTGAATTTGTAGGTAAGTGGGAACAGGTGCATATGGTTCTAAGGCGTACATTTTTCACGGGTGTTACTGTTTGTTTTATAGTCCCATCTGTGGCTGAAATGTGGAGTCCAGGAGTTTCTTCACTTTCAAATTAGAAGGTGAGTCTCAGGACAATAATCTCAGGGGTGCCTTTCACAGCAGTAAGTTGGGTCTTTCTTTTTGGCTTTGAATTTTGTTCTACATTTTTAACCCATTCTATCTGGGACCTTCTAATGTAGTCTTGATCACAGCAGCTTTACTTTAGTGCAAAAATAGGCTCCAAGCCTTTTCCATGATTTAAAAGCTGCATGTGCAGCAAGTGATGGTGTTTGTGATGAAGAATTTGTTGTAAGTAGGGGTTGGTTCACTCATTTCAAAGTGAGGATAAATTTACATAGCATTAAATGGCAAGTACAAGTTGTCCTAAATTGGATGTTCATAACCCTGGGGACAACCTGCAGTCTAAATGGAATATCATCCCCAAACGGTGATTTAATTTCATCTTCAATATTCACTTTTTCTATTATATTTGGTAAATTTGAAAAATCAATACTGAGTGGTCAGATATTTGAAGTTAAGAAGAAATTCAGGAAGTGAAATTAGTATCACTCTTCCTTAATGTAATCTTCTACCTGAAGGTCAGAAGACTATCTCTGAGTGGATTAGCTTGAATTGTTAAATGAAGAAATAATCTTTATAAACTTTTAATATTTGGAGGCTAACCATGCTAACTGTAAGTACTGAGTTATATAAGCTATGTCATATTTATATCAATATTAAAATAGTTTGTCATGTTAATAGGAACTTGAATCATATCAATTTTGTCTAATATTCAAATATCTGACCACTATTTGAATATATGGTATGTAAAAGTATATTGTTGTTGTTATGTGCCGTGGAGTCGGACCCGACTCATAGTGACCCCTCCTTGGGTTTCCGAGGCAGTATCACTATGGAAGTAGATTGCCCCATCTTCCTTCCAAGGAGTGGCTGGTGGGTTTGAACCGCCAGCCTTCTGGTTAGCAGTCAAATGCCTTAGGCACTGCGCCACCAGGGTTCTCGTAAAAGTATATAGTACCAAACAAAACCAAACCCAGTGTCCTCTAGTACATTCTAACTCATAGCACCCCTATAGGACAGAATAGAACTGCCCCATAGGATTTCCAAAACTGTAAACCTTTACAGAAGCAGACTGCCTCATCTTTTTCCTGTGAAATGGTGGGTTGGAACCACTGATCTTTTGGTTAGCAGCCAAATGACTTAATCACTGCACCATCAGAACTCCTGGTATATACTATGCTATATAGTATGTTGTTGTTGTTATGTGCCGTCGAGTCAGCCCTGACTCATAGCGACCCCTCCTTGGGTTTCCGAGGCAGTGTCACTACGGAAGTAGGATTGCCCAACCTTCCTTCCGAGGAGTGGCTGTATAGTATAGTACCTAGAAAATGCTTGGTGTTTGAAAGTGTTAATATGAATAAAAAACTATATAGAGGAAAGGAAGTAGATTTTGTGAAACAAAAGCAAAAGTGAGCTATAGCCTATAGATCAGGCAGAGAGTATTATCCCTGGAGATTCTGATCCAATCGGTCTCTAACGTGACTGGGACAGCCTTAACTTCTATTTCACAGTCCAGCTGGAGTTGAAAATCATCAAATTTACATTTAGGCAGCTGGATTTGTTCTGATAAATAATTTTAGTAATTCATTTTAAAGAACTAAAAATTATTGCTTAGATTTGAATCTTCAGTTCATTTTCCTATTGCTTAAAACAAGAAATTTGGTGTTAATGATTTTGTTCTGATTTATAATATATTCTTTTGACTAAGCTAAAGTTAGACTGTTTCCAGTAGGGTCCCATGGGACTGTTTTATATCTTTATAGGGCCACCCTGATCTTAATGTAATCTTTGATTTTCTAAGTTCAGCAACTCAATTTTATCAGTTCAGCCAAAGGATGACTAGGCTTTGGCAATTGATTTCTGCTTGCCAAAACCACAAGTGACCACATGAACTAAAAAGGCAATACTATATACCAGTCTTTCTGAATGAGTGGGTAGAGGATGGGAGATGACTTATGCAGGAGACATTTGTAGTGGATGAACAAAAGGAGGCTTAAAAGAAGTGGTATTTGAAAGATACTGATACAACTGTGATGAACTCATTTAATATCCTTGTTGTGGTTATGTGCTGTCGAGTCTGGACCCAACTCATAGTGGACCCCTCCTTGGGTTTCCAAGGCAGTATCACTATGGATAGTAGATTGCCCAACCTTCCTTCCAAGGAGTGGCTGGTGGGTTTGAACCGCCAGCCTTCTGGTTAGCAGTCAAATGCCTTAGGCACTATGCTACCAGAGCTTCTAGAGACTGTCTTATCAACTTGGTCTGAGCATTGTTAGAAAAGATAGCACCTGGCTTTGTAACCTTAAGAAGACAATTAATTTCAATGAGCCCTTGGGTGTCCTTAAGGAACTCTGAAATCACAGTCATTAAAGTGCTCAAGTGCTAACTGAAAGCTCAGCAATTTGAACCCCCCAGTCACTTGCTCTGGGGGAGAAAAATGTGGCAACCTACTTCCATAAAGATTGTTGTTGTTACATGCAGTGGAGTCAGACTCATAGTGACCCCTCCTTGGGTTTCCAAGGCAGTGTCACTACTGAGATAAATTGCCCAACCTGCCTTCTGAGGAGTGGCTGGTGGGTTTGAACTACCAGCCTTCTGGTTAGCAGCCAAGTGCCTTAGGCACTAAGCTACCAGAGCTCCTCCATAAAGATTACAGTCTTGGAAACACCATGGGGAAGTTCTACTTTGCCCTATAGGTTAACTGTGAGTTGGAATCGACTTGACAGCAATGGGTAGGAAATCCAAAAAAGATCCTGGGGTTGTAGAAATGGGTTTGTGCTCAACTGCTAACCTACAGATTGGTGTTTTGAACCCAACTAGTGGTACTGCAGAAGCAAAGACTTGGCAATCTGCTTCTGTAAAGATTATAACCAAGAAACTCTGTGGAGCAGTTCCACTTTGTAGCATACAGGGTAGCCATGAGTCAGAATTGACTTGATGGCAACTAGATAACAACAACATGAGATTCCCTGGGTGGTGCAAACAATTAACATGCTTAGCTGCTAAACCAAATGTTGGAGGTTCAAGTCCACCCAGTGCCTTGGACAAAGGCCTGGCTATCTACTCTTGAACAATCAGCTGCTGAATACCTCATGGAGCCCAGTTCTACTGTGACACTCATAAGGTTGCCATGAGTCAGAAGCAATTAGATGGCAACTGGTAAACTGGTGGTGGTGAGGCGCTGTCGAGTTGGCTTTGACTCATAGTGACCCTCTGTACAACAGAATGAAACATTGCCCAGTCCTGGGCCAGCCTCACAATCCTTGCTGTGCTTGAGCTCATCATTGCAGCCACTGTATCAATCCATCTCATTAAAGGTCTTCTCCTTTTTTGCTGACCTTCTGCTTTATCAAGCATGATCTCCTTCTTCAAGAAATGGTCCCTTTTAACACAACAACATGATAAATACATGAGAGATGAAATCTGGCCTTTCTTGCTTCCAAGGAGCATTCCAGCTGCACTTCTTCTAGGACAGATTTGTTTATTCTTCTGGCAGTCCGTGGTATTCTCAGTATTCTTCACCAGCATCACAATTTAAAGACATCAACTCTTCGGTCTTTTTTATTCATTGTCCAGCTTTCACATGCATATGTTGTTGTTGTTGTTTGCTGTCGAGTCGCCCCCGACTCATAGCGACCCCTCCTTGGGTTTCCAAGGCAGTATCACTACGGAAGTAGGATTGCCCAACCTTCCTTCCGAGGAGTGGCTGGTGGGTTTGAACTGCCAGCCTTCTGGTTAGCAGTCAAGTGCTTTAGCCACTATGCTACCAGAGCTCCCCACATGCATATGAGGCACTTGAAAATACCATAGCTTGGGTTAAGTGTACCTTAGTCTTCAAAGTGACATCTTTTCTCCTCAACACTTTAAAGAGGCCTTTTGTAGCAAATTTTCCCAGTGCAATAACGATATCCGACTTTTTGACTGCTTCCATGGGTGTTGATTGTGGATCCAAGGAATATGAAATCTTTGGCAACTTCAGTCATTTTTCCCTTTATTATGATGTCGCTTATTGGTTCAGTTGCATGGATTTTTGTTTTCTCTATGTTAACATGTAACCCATGCTGAAGATTGGAAATCTTTGATCTTAGTAACTGCTTCAAATCCTTTTAGCTTTCAACAAGCAAGGTTGTGTCATCTGCATATTGCAGGTTGTTAATGAGTCTTCCTCCAATGCTGATGGTGTGCTCTTCTTCATATAGTCCATCCTCTGGATTATTTGCTCAGCATACAGATTGAAGAAGTATGGTGAAAAGATACATCTTTAATGCACACCCTCCTGATTTTAAACCGTGCAGTATCCCCTTGTTCTGTTCAAATGACAGCCTCTTGGTCTATGTACAGATTCCTCATGAGCACAATTAAGTGTTCTGGAATTCCCATCCTTTGCAATCTTATCCATAATTTATGACCCATACATTCAAATGCCTTTGCATAGTCAATAAAGCACAGGTAAACATCTTTTCCATAGATCTATTCTTCATACATTCCATGTTCTGCTTATTAATGAATGTTTGCAGCTATTTCTTCCCATTTAGAGTCATGCCCCATGAGCAAATGAAGGTCCTGAAAGCTTTACTCCATCCACATCAATAAAGTGACTCTACTTTGAAGAGGCAGCTCTTTCCCAGTAGTATTTTGAATGCTTTCCAACCTGGGGAGCTCACCTTTCAAGACTATAACCATGCTATTAATAAGGTTTTCAGTGGCCAATTTTTTCAGAAGTGGATGGTCCTGTCCTTCCCAGTAAACTGGTAGAGGCTGTGTGGTAGTTAAGGTTATGTGTCAACTTGGCTGGACCTGGTTTTGAGTGGCTGGGCAGCTGATTGTAGTTAGTCCCCATCATGAAACCGACAATCAACTCCATGATGGAATCTGCCAAGAGCAGCTGAGTAGCTGCTTTAGGGATGCGGTCTGCTTCCAGTATATAAGGAGAAGCTTTGGGAATGGTCAGTGGCTTTTGGCACGCTTGAGTCCTGCACATGGCCGAGTCATTCAGCAGCCTGCTATGTTTGCCATTCTTGGGACTGTTAATGGACTTGAATTAGTAGCCTGCCGTGTTGTTTGATAAATATTGGGACTGTGCCTTTGTATTTGTCGACCTTGGGTTTGCCAGCCTCAGCAGCCAGCAGCCGTCTAAGAGAAGCCTTCAGTATCAATATGCAGGGAACAAGAGGCAGAGCTGAAGTCCAAGATCGAGGGGCTTTCACCCAACCCCCTAGAACGTGGCATTTTGAGCTCAGACCTCTAGCCTCCTAAATTGTAAGAGAATTGCTCTTTGTTCAAATGATCCACTTGTGGTAATTTCTGTTAGAGTGGCAGTAGGTAACCAAAACAGGCTTTTTATAAAGTCACCAAAGCCTACTTGCCTGAAGGCTTAGAGCTAGACTTCCAGTTTTATGCTTTTATTGAGCTATCCAGTGATCAAATTGCTTTCAGGCATATTATGCACCTTTAAGGCATTAATTGTAACCTTCTTTGTTTGATGAATATGGACTGTTCTGGTTCCCTAGTACCGCTCTGATAAGAGTATACCACAAATGGATGGTCTTAACAAACAAGAGTTTATTGTCTTAGGGTTTGGAGGGTTTAAGTCCAAGTTCAAAGTGCCAGGCTCCAGGAGCTGGGTGAAAGCCCCTCAACCTTGGGGTCCAGCTCTGCTTTCTGCTTCTGGCCCACTGGAGCTAGAGGTGTTTCTTCACTCAAACAGTTGCTGGCTGCTGAGGCTGAGAAACCCAAGGTTGACAAGTAAAAGGCACAATCCCGATGTTACCAAGCCACACAGCAAGCCATTAATTCAAATTCATTGTAAGTCCCAAGGTCGACAGAGCATGGCAGGCTGCTGAATAACAACACAGCTACATGCAGGGTCCAAACGTGCTATATGCTAGAGACCATTCCCCAAGGCTTCTCCTTAACTATAGGAAGCAGACCACATTCCTTAAGGCAGCTACTCAGCTGCTCACAGTAGATTCCACCATGGAGTTGATTACCAGTCTCATCATGGGGAATACTACATCCAGCTGCCCAGCCACTCAACCAGGCCCAGCCAAGTTGACACACAAACTGAACTACCACATGGACCTTCCCTTGAAAAAATATGAGGGCTTTACTATTTGCTTATTTGATGAGATACTTTTATTTTAGGGTTGTATCCCCATGGTTTTCATAATTGCATTCTCTTAATTTTCTTACCTGATCATTTACTACTGAATTAAGGCCACCTATGCTTAAAACTTGAGTTGAGGGGTAGTGAGTTGAATTGGGTTTAGGAAGAAGAAATTGAAGTTAAAATTTAAGCAGAGTAAAACATTTTAAAGAGTACAAGGTCAATTAGTTCTTAGGAATTAATCCTTAGGGGTGTTTAGGAATGTGGTCAGTACTGTAATGAGGGCATCAAATGTAATGTTGTTATACTGCATGGGTAATTAAGTAGAAATAGTTAATTTTGGGAGGCTGAAAAATAGTAAATATCATTCAGTTGATGTTAGGGTTTTAAATCTCTAAATTTCCTTAAGTTTTCTGGTAAATACTTCTGGTTTGCTTGATAAGTTGCAATTGCTTGTGTTTAATATATCATTATCCTGATGCAAACTGGATGAAATTCATAGCCTAAGGGGAAATTTCATTCTGAAGTCATATTAAGCAATTCTTGATCAATCTAAATGAGAGTAAATTCTATTCCTCCTCATATATCCAGACAATTCAGAAGTTTATTAATCAATATAAACTATTTTCATTAAAAAAAACAATAACATATTCTAATTGACATATGGTGTTTATTAAATTGACAAAAATGGAGTCCTTTTTTGTTTTAATTTCACACAATATTGCTTACCTTAACTCTGTTTTCAGAATTGATTTCTACTTTTTTCTAAAGGACTCATTATCAACTTTAATAAGCTTCAGATTGATCCCTTTTGGTAAACAAAGAATACATTATTTCCTAGGTCTCCAGCTTAATTTATAAAAAATAGATATTATATGAATTGATAATTTACCTCTAATTGGAACATATTAAACTGGCATACAAATGATTTCTGAAAGCAATAAAATTTAGCAGTAGGACTGATACCATTTTACCATTTCACACACACCAGCTTGCCTTTCAGGGATCAGTAACTAATCTTTGTTGAGGGTTTACTTTTGGGCTGTCAGAAGCTGTGTGCATGGGCAGGCTGGAAGTTTGTGAGAATTAATGTCTTCCCAGGCATGGTCCTTACCCAGTGATCTATGGTGGAAGGGTTTAAATATTCTCACATTAATTTCTTTTGCTGAAAATAATTCTAGAGCTTTTCCTGTGGTACCCACTGTGGTAACTGGCTTAGCAATGCATCCCATATTGGCTGCTTTTCCTTCTATATTATCCACCCTATTCTCTTGTCAAGGTGACTTTGTCCCAAATAAATCATGTGCACTCAATTCTCATCTCAGACTTTGGTTTTAGTGGAAACTCAGGTAAGAACTTGGCATTCTATAAACAATCTAGGAAGAATCTTGGTTGTGGCATGTAAATCTACAAAATATAGAAGTGGTAGAGGCCTGGGAAAAAAAAAAAAATTCCGATACATGACTGGCAGAATCTTAGTGGGTATGTTCAATTGCAGATTCAAATTAGATGTAAATGCTGTATTGAATTGATTGGTTACACTTTAAGATCAAGAAATGATCCTCCAAATTGTTCATTTTCAATAATGGAAATAATGGGGTGAAGTGATTACCTTTCTATAACTAAACAGAATTGATCGAGCATCTACTATGTATCAGGTTCCATGCTAGGCTTTGGAGATAGAGCAATGAATAAGCTAATGATTGCTGTCCTCTTGGAAGTTTAATGTTATTTTGGTGTTATTTTAGTGTTTCCAGCTGTATTTAGCATAATGTATGTCATTCTTGCAAATTTTAATAGTTGTTAGTAGGTTACTGTTTAATTCAAAGTTTTTCCTTCCTTTCCCTAGTATTTTCATGGCAAGATTCAGAGTTATAAAACATTTCCATTGATATGCTCATCTGTATTGATTGCAGCATACTGATTTCGCTTATCTGATACATCTACTTAGTTTTATTATTATTTTTGTTTTTGCTCTTTGTTTTGTCATTTTGTTTTCAAAAATCACTTTTTATTGTAGAATTTTGTTTGTCTTGAGGCCTATTATATCACTCTTATCTGATTGAAATTAACTCTTCTCAAAATTCTCATATTGGTTCAACCATATTAACACTTAAAATTTTTTCTGCTTTTAATTTAGTATAAAAATACTGAAAACTGAAGATATATTTTGATTAAGTAAATAAGTCATCCAAAGCACAAATAATTCTTAGTACTATGTATTACAGTATATGTAAGTTTCAAATAAAAGTCATATTGTAGCAATTTTCAGCTTAATTAAAAAATATTAAATTAATATCACCTTAGAAATTATTATAAAATTCATAAATTCTTCCTGTCACTTGTCAGGGGAGATATATATATATAGAGAGAGATAGATATATATAGATATACATATACTTAATATACTAATTAATAGATATAGTTTCATCATGGCCACTGTATTCTTGTGTGTACATGCTCTTGTGTGCTGGAATCTGAGGAAACATAGCAGAGAGTTTATATACATAGAGCACATTATTTGAAATGGGTGGCTATAGAATATGGGCACTTCATTGGAAAAAAGCATTTGTTCATTACCATATTTTTAGTCAGATAACACACATGCTATCTGGTTTTTACAAACTGCAACCCCTTTGCGTGTTAGTTTCCTATGTGTGCTGTGTGGTATTATATGCATGTGACAGCATTATTTAGATTGGGACATTATATGTGAAAAAATAAGGTAATCATTCTCTGCCTTTAGTATTTTTTTGCGTATAAAAATATTGCTTAACATTCTGGGTAATTTTTTGTTTGTCTAACATTCACTTCTTCTGATGGTGGTGTCTTGGTTTTCCTTTGGAGAATGACATTTGTCAGTACTTGGGCTTCAGGTGAGATCAGCTGCTCCTCTTCAGTGGTAAGAACATCAGCTACTTGTGGCCATTGAGGGTAGTGCATCCCTTTGGCCACTGAGATCAATTCAGGGATAGATTTTGGCAAGAACCATGCCAAAAAGGAGGAGTTCTGGTAGCGTAGTGCCTAAGGCACTTGACTGCTAACCAGAAGGCTGGCAGTTCAAACCCACCAGCCACTCCTCGGAAGGAAGATGGGGCAATCTACTTCCGTAGTGATACTGCCTCAGAAACCCAAGGGGGTTGCTATGAGTTGGGTCAGACTCCATGGCACATAACAACAGCAACAACAACATGGCAAAGAGGTTCTCTTTCTGCTAGGATTGCTATGCTGCTAATCTATAAGCCTTGAGCTGATAGTAGCCATCTATATGACCACTTGGGAAGAGCTTGCTTGAGAATAAAGCCTAGAAAGGGAAATGGAGCATGGATGAAGAAAGACAGAATCATCATGACAATGCCTGCATATTTGGATTGAGTAGTGCTAGGAGTGCCATCCCAGAACTCTCACTTGCTTGAACCGTTAAGTTATAACTGTTCCAATAATATCTCCTCCACCCCTTGTGGTAGTTATGTTTGTGTGTCAACTTGGCTGGGCCCGGTTGAGTGGCTGGGCAGCTGGTGGTAGTTATTCCCCATGATGAAACTGGCAATCAGCTCCATGGTGGGATCTACCACAAGCAGCTGAGTAGCTGCCTTTGGGATGTGGTCTGCTTCCTGTAAATAAGGAGAAGCCTTGAGAATGGTCTCTAGCTTATGGCATGCTTTGGCCCTGTATGTAGCCGTGTTGTTCAGCAGCCTGCCATGCTCTGCCGACCTTGGGACTTACAATGACCTTAAATTAATGATCTGCCATGTGGTTTGATATCATCAGGACTGTGCCATTTTATTTGTCAATCTTGAGCTTCTCAGCCTCAGCAGCCAGCAGCTGTCTGAGTGAAGAAAAGCTTCTAGCTTCAGTGGGCTGGGAGCTAGAGGCAGAGCTGAAGCCCAAGGTTGAGGGGTTTTCACCCAGCCTCTAGAGCCTGGCATTTTGAACTTGGACTTAAAGTCTTCAAATTGTAAGAATGAACTCCTTTTTGTTTAAGTCATCCCATTTGTGGTATATTCTTGTCAGAGCGGCACTAGGTAACCAGAACACCCTTTCATAATTTGCACATTTTTTTCTTACTTATAACTGAAGATTTCCTAATATTTACTATACAGACTGTATGAAACCATCATTCTTTCTCCTCCTCAAGACTTTCCTAATCAACATACCAAATAAATAGCCTTAAGAACTTTTCTTTTGGCTATTGGAATGTGTGCCAGAGATTAAGCTTTTCTTCACTGTGAAGCAATAAAAAATGCCTATGGTGTTAATCCATAGTTTGATGCTTAAAGGATACTAGAGCCACTGAAATTCTGAGTATGACCTAAATCTATAACCACAAAGAAGATCCATTATCCTTAGAGGTCCAGTACTTATCCAGCAAATGTTTACTGAGTCCCTGCTATTTTAGGCTTTGGGAACAGAGCAGTGAACAATACAAATAAAAATCCCTGGCCTCTTGGAGCTGATGTTCTTGTATTATTCCAGAAGGCTTGGTACCAAGAACTAGAAACATATTTTGGTCGAGTGGAACTCAGGAAGACTTCTTTCCTCTGCCTAAAACCTTTCAATGTTTTCTTATTGTACTAAATAAAATATAAAGACTCTAAAATGGTTTACCAGGCTTCATTACCTGGCATTTGCTCACTTGTCTAAAGTCTTACCCTAGGACTCACTTCCCCTTGCTTACACTGCTCTAGTCACACCAGCTTTCCTCTAAAATTAATCTGTCTCAGAACCTTTCATGTCTTCTCCCCTATTTCTTAACTACCTATCCCCTGGCACTTCACATGGTCATAGCTTAAATGTAAATTCTTTAGAGAGATCTTCTCTACCCACCCAATCTAAAGTGGGTCCTCTTAATATTCTCTCAAAGACCTTGCCTTTTTTTTTTCTTTCATAGTACTTATAATAAATTGGTAGGTCTGTCTATCTATCTATCATTGATCTATCTGTGTTTTACAGTGTTTATTTACTATCTCTCATCACCATCACTGTAAACTCCATGATGTCAGAGACTATATCTGTTTTGTTTTGTTTTGTATCACTGTCTGGCATGGTGCCTAGCACATTGTAAGGGCTTAAATATCTTGTTGAATAACTGTTGGTGACCCCAGGCTCTTTAGAAGTAGCCTCTACTGTCTCAACCCCACTTTGAGCCTTCCAAATCAAGGACTTCTAGCCCTCTTCTTCAGCTGAGTGTCTCAGGGGTCATTCTGGTACAACAGTCATCATCTATTTATGTGATAGCTGGGTCTCAGGCACCAAACTGGGAAAGTGACCACAGAACCTTGATGAGATAACAGAAACAAAAACAGAAACTCAGCCTTTACAACTAGAGCTCCTCAGAGCTGGAATTGAAAGGGGCTGAGTAATCCCAAGGTCTCATTGGTCATCACTGAAACTCTGAATTCCAAACCTGACTGTGGGCAGAAGAGGCTCAGGGAGAAAATGGAAGCCAGTGATGAGAATGGGGATATGGGCAAGTCACAGCTTCTAAGCTTGCTTTTGGAGTATCAGTGTGTGTGTATGTGTGTGTGTGTGTGTTTGTATGAGAGAGCGTGAGAGAGTGCTCGCTAGCATGAGTGAGCCCATGAGCTGGTTTACATACTGACTGCCTAACATATGGAATTGCTGGATAATTAGAGAAAGACTGACCCTGCAGATGGTAGAATCAATATAACCAACTTTGGGATTCAGGGGGAGTCAGAGATGGGGGAAATGAGATGAGCTGACATTATGACCTGACCTATTACCATCCTTCTGATTTTTTGTTACTTTTAGAAGTGGTGTGAACAGACCCTGTCTTAGCCTGCTTGGAGCCCTTTTAGGCTTCAAGTATCCCTAGATCCAAGACATTACCTTTCTCACCAATATTTTATTATAGAAATTTTCAAGCATATACAGGGAAGTTGAAACAATTTTACAATGAAGACCCAAATACCTACCATCTAGATTCTGTCATTAACATTTTACTATACTTGTTTTCATCACATATCTATCCATCTATTCATCCTCTATGCAAACATTAATACATCTTCATTTTTGATGCATTTCAAAGTAAATTGCAAACACTGGTACATTACATTTTTCTTCTACATGCTTCAACATTCTTATCATTAACAAGAGTTCAATATGTTTTTACATTTTTTTTCCCCTTTTGAGGTAAATTTTACGTACAGTAAATGCACACATCTTTAGTATATGATTGCTGAATTTTGACAAATGAATGCAGCTGTTTTACCCAAACCCTATCAAGATACAAAACAATACCATCATCCCAGAAAGTTCCCTCATGCGCTTTCCTGGGTAAGTTACACCTCAACCTCTAGAGTCCAGCAGTGTTATGTTTTTTAAATTTTTTTCTTTTAGTTTCAAGACATTGACTTATGCTTGTTCTTGTCATTGCTGGTTACTATGTTTCTTCTGAATAATCTTTCTTCAGCAGTTATTTGTTCTTGTGATTCAAATGTTGTTGTTGTTGTTGTTATTTGCCATCAAGTCACCATTGAGTCGGACCCGACTCATAGCAACCCCTCCTTGGGTTTCTGAGGCAGTATCACTACAGAAGTAGATTGCCCCATCTTCTAAGGAGTGACTGGTGGGTTTGAACCACCAGCCTTCTGGTTAGCAGTCGAGTGCCTTAAGCACTACGCTACCAGCTGCTTCCAAGATTCAAACTCAACCATAACTTGAAAGAAGGAATGTGACACAACATACACAGTGTCAGATTCATAACGGCTTTCCCCAGTTGGGGCATAGTGTCAAACTATCTAATT
>NW_006921598.1:6850030-6851427 GCF_000298275.1 Orycteropus afer afer | reverse complement strand
GAGGCAGTATCACTACGGAAGTAGGATTGCCCAACCTTCCTTCCGAGGAGTGGCTGGTGGGTTTGAACCGCTGTAGATAAAAATGAGGTCACAGGATCACACTACAGACACAAAACAGTATTTCTCTGGCTATCACCTTCCCCATTCACTGTCTCTTACTCCCTGGTGATGGGAGTTAATTCTGGCCTCTTAAATTCTTTCTAGTGTTTTTAAGAAGTTTCCAAATAAGTCTCATATAACTTTGCTAACACAGCCAAAATTATTCCTCCACATTGACACTAGCTTATCACCTTGGCTTGGGCCAAACTCTTGTTGTTATGTGCCATCGGAACCGACTCATAGTGACTCCTCCTTTAGTTTCCGAGGCAGTATCACTACAGAAGTAGATTGCCCCATCTTCCTTCCGATGACTGGCTGGTGGGTTTGAACTGCTAGCCTTCTGGTTAGCAGTCAAGTGCCTTAGGCACTACACTACCAGAGCTCCTTGGGCCAAACTGGTACTCCTAAAGTCTCTGTTAACTAAAGATGAATTATTCCCCAAGGATATTCTTGGTCTCTCTCTCTTTACAAATAGGTAGATCTCTCTGATGGCATAGTGCCTAAAACATTTGACTGCTAATCAGAAGGCTGGCGGTTCAAAGCCACCAGTCACTCCTCAGAAGAAAGACTGGGCATTCTACTTCTGTAGAGACACTACCTAGGAAACCCAAGGAGGGATTGCTATGAGTCAGAATTGACTCCATGATAATGAGTTTGGTTTTTGGTTTTGGTTTTGGTACCCAAATTTGATTTGTCCTATCGATATACTCAGATATGTCTGAATTTTCTATGAATTGACAGTTCATCTTGATCTAGGGATTCTACCACTATTATAAATGACATTCTTGCAAAATAAACCATTGATAAGGGTCACTTCATTATTCTAGCTCTATTCCGCAAATAAAATGGGAAATATATTCTATTATTATTATAGTCTATTAACTTTAATGTATGAAAGATTGAATACCTGAAATGCTGATACACCTAAGTCACCTTTTATACACTGAATTTAAACTCTTAGAAACTATCTTATCAACGAAGATTTTGAAATAGTGCAGGGTTGGTGCTGAGTACAAGCCAAAAATTCAGTTTTACCTATGTTCTTGGCTTTACATAAGCAGCTGTATTTACTTAATATTTAGACAGCCTATTATATTTTGTTCTTATTTAAAAAATGAATTCAAAGTAGAAAAATATAAGTGTTGGTAAGGAATAAAGGTCTCAGGAGCTTAATAATAAATGTTACTATTAAGGGACAAAGATTAAAATTATTAAATGAGCTGAAATCAGTGATTCATTCATCTCAACCATCTTTCATTAGATTTAAATGACTTATCTATGTGTCCAGTTGTATTTAA
>NW_006921598.1:6820691-6849673 GCF_000298275.1 Orycteropus afer afer | reverse complement strand
ATGTCAACCAATTCTTTTTGGTACAGTGACTGTGTATTCCTTCCAACTTCATTTGTTGCTTCCTGTGTCATTCATTCTTTTGTCCATAGAATCCACCCATATTGCAATTGAGACTGAATTTTTTCTGTCTCTTCTTTCAGCCTGAGAAATGCTGAGTGTGTTCTTCCTTCTTTGTTTTCTAATTCTAGGTCTTTGTATATTTCATTATAATACTTTACTTTGTCTTAAGCTGCCATTTGAAGTCTTCTGTTCAGTTCTTTTTATCATTTCTTCAAATTGCTTTAGCTACTCTACATTCAAGAGCAAATTTCAGAGTCTCTTCTGACATCCCTTTTGGTCTTTTTTTCTTTTCTAGCTTTTTATTAATCTTTTGCTTTCTTCATGTATGATGTCCTTGATGGCATCTCACAACTTGTCTTTCATCATTAACATTCAGTGCATCATATCTATTCTTGAGATGGTCTCTAAGTTCAGAAGGGATATATTCAAGGTCACACTTTGACTCTTGTGGATTTGTTTTAATTTTCTTCAGCTTGAACTTGAATTTGTATAGGAACAATAGACGATTTGTTCCACAGTCAGCTCCTGAGCTTATTCTGACTGATGATATTGAGCTTCTCCATTGTCGCTTTCCACAGATAACAGTCAATTTGATTTCTGTGTATTTCATCCAATGAGGTCCATGTATATGGTTGCCATTGATTTTGTTCAAAAAAAGATATTTTCAATGATTAGGTCATTGTTGTTGTTGTTGTGTGCCGTCGAGTCGGCCCCGACTCATAGCAACCCCTCTTTGGGTTTCTGAGGCAGCATCACTACAGAAGTAGGATTGCCCAACCTTCCTTCCGAGGAGTGGCTGGTGGGTTTGAACCGCCAGCCGCCTGGTTAGCAGGCAAGTGTCTTAGCCACTATGCTACCAGAGCTCCAGATTCTTATAAAATTCTATCAATCTCCCACATCGTTTCTGTCTCTAGGCAATATTTTCCAAATACTGATAATTGTTCTTTGTTTCCAACTTTCACATTCCAATTACCAATAATCAGCAATAGAAATGAGATAAAATAAATTGTAATACATCCATGCCTTGGATACTATGAAGTAATTGCAAAGAATGACATGGTTCTGTAGGTTCTGACAAAGAAAGATGTTCTCATTATTTTATTGAGGGGGAAAAACACATGTGATAAGATTCTGTTTTTCTTAAACAAAGACACAAAAAACAAGGGCTCTGTGTGTGTCACCCCAGTCCACAGAGAAAAATAAAATTGCTAACTTCTGAAAAATGAGTGGAGTCGAGGTGAGATGTGGAGATTTTAAACTTGTGTTTTATTTGAATTTTTTTTTTTTTTTTACAGCCCACCTGTGTACATTTTAAAATGAACTATGTTTTTAAAACAGAAGGAAAGAATGGAGCACGTGGAAGCATTGACGTGCAAGCACTGGTGTTTGAGAAGCACTGGTCCCTTCCTGGGATGCTTTTGATTTAGTCCTTCCTGAAGGTCAGAGGAACATAGCAGCCTGTGATTCTAAAGCACAAAGAATAAAGGATGCTTACAGGTAACCCCTGAATTCTCCCTTGCCTTATAGAAAACACATTTACAGCAGAAAACGTTTGTGTCCTGTAATACATTTCCAGATACACAGTAGAAGAGGAGAAGCTTGTATTTGGTATATCTTGTCTTTAGAGTTTGATAATTTTACTTCTTAAAATCCTAACTTTGTAATGTGTGTCCTCTTTTTATGTTAAAAAGTGACTACTGCAGTTCTGTTAAGCTATGGATTATTGGCTCTATAAATACCTTTCTGTGTTAGCATTCTTAGATATAATGAGACAAACAACTTTAAGAAATAAAAAATCGCTTTGTATTTATCTAAGAAAACATGCCTTTTCCAGATCTAAAATAACTAAACAAAGAAATATATTGTTAAAGAGCAATAAATACTATTTGACAGTGAAATTTAAGCCATTTTTTAAAAAGAATTATTCTTCTTTCAGGACGCAATTTTATATTTACTGTTTCATGCCTTACATTTGGATCTCTGGGATTATTTGTAGTAGTAGAAACAATTTCTCTAACAGTTTCTCATATATGGTTATGCTTAATTAGTTAATCCAACCTTAAAAGTTATTTTAATATAAGTGTGTCAATGCTTAAGATTAATAGATAAAGCATATTTTCACAATACATTCACATAGATCTAAGTTTTCCCCCGGTGCCTTAAATGACTTATTTTAATTATTTTCGTGTGTGTGGCTTCTATAGCAGAGGGAAGTGAAACAACCATATAGAAGAGGAAATGAATTCTTTCTTCCCCACAAGGTGGTACTGTGGTTCTTTTTTACTCTTTTCAAAAAAATCTGTGCGTAGAACTGATATTTCTCACCCCCACCTTTTACAGGTAATCTTCAATTAGATTCTAATGAAAATGAGAAATAATTTCAAAGGAAACTTGATACTTTTAGGTTTGAGGAAACTTGCAAGCAACCACAATTTGTCTGTTTAGCCTTCTTTAAAAAGTTTTTTTTTTTTCCCTTAGCTTTCTGCTTATTTTAAAAAAGTTCTTGTACAAACTGATATAATTTATGACATTTTATTTATACGATTCATGCTATCCATACAGTGATAGTATACTTAGTAATTGTTTTTATAGTTATAAAAGAAATAAAAAAATATTATTAGACATCTTTAAGACGTTTCAATAAAGGAATATAAATACAGCTCACAATCTTCAGGCAATTCAACTTGGTATATTTTAATTTTCTCTCTCTTTTAACCAACTTCCAAAATTAAGAACTTGATCCAAATCTGACCTGTACAGGTAAAAATTACAGAATATTGTTTTTAAAAAGCTCTTGAGTGAACATTGTGCTATTAATTTCTTTTCAGGCTATATCCTTCAGCTTTTTGAATATTTAAAAAATATGTTCATATTTGAATACTGAACACTGTATGTACTTTGTTTTTCTTTATAGTAAGAACCTAAAGATGAGTAATTGGAAGAGGGGTTCTCGGTTCAGGAATCCTACTCTTCTCGCAAGACGCTGTCGAACTCTTACCAAGGTTCTGGGCCTGGCAGAGGGGACACAGTGACGAAGACACCACAGCAGCCCCTGCCCTCGGGGCAGCAGTGATCCCAGGGCTCCTGCATTTTTGTTGTTGTTGTTGTTATGTGCCGTCGAGTCAGACAAGTTTAATTGTTGGAAGTGGGACTCCATGTGTGTCTTGAGATCGCGTTTGCGTAGTAAGCAGTTTTCCCTTAACTGCTTGCTTTCTTTAGCCGTGGATTTAGGAAGGGGCTGGTGGAGATTATAGGGGGTTTGGTTGCCCTGGAGAACCCAGGGTCTAAGAAACAAACATACGATGAATTTGCTGGTCACAATAATGAACATGGGAGAGAACGTAGAAATTAAGGGGAAAAAAAAGAAAAAGGAGTCTGTGAGAGATTGGGGAGACAACACCAAGGTAAAACAGGATCAGAAAGGGCAGAAAAAGCCAGAGAAGAGAGAAGGCAGAAAATAGGAGGGCGGGAGGCGGGGAGGAAAGAGGAAGAAGTGGAGTCAAACGAAGACAGGACCGAGCAATAGGAGCTTGAGGCTGGGTATCCATCCTTTCTTTTAACCCTCCGAAGAAGCCAACAGACACTGTATCATCCGCCCGGTTTTACGGATGGAGAAACATCGACTATAAGAGGTTAGGGTACTGCCCAAGGTCGCCCAGCTAATTGCCAGAGGCAGGATTCCACTGCTCCTGGACCCCTGTTCCGGCTTTAATGTGACCGCGTTGGCACGGGGCAGGACGCGCAGGGCAGGCAGAGCGCGCGGCCTGGGACGGCAGCAAGCGGCGGGAACCGCTGAGCTGGGAGCAGGCTGAGAGTGCTGCAAGGTGGGAAGCCTTCTTACCCCCCACCAGGCAAAAGCGCTTTTCAGGGGCATGGCCTAGGACCTCTCCTGGCAGGGCCAAGTGTTTCGGGGAGGGAGGGACCAGCAGCTGCTGGGCTCCGGCGACGAGGGGACAGGCGCCCATTTTGGGGCTCAGTGTTGTGCCCAGGCTGTTTCCACACTCCATTGGGGTTCCCCGGCTACGCTATCCTGGTGCTCCTTCCTTTCGGAGCCTGCACCTCTAGCTCCGCCCGGACCCATTGACCTAAGGGTGCACTAATGCGCCCCGAGAACTGTGGGCCAGGGCTGCTCTTGGTCGGTGCTGTGTTAACTACACGCCCTGGGGCTCCAGCGTCGGGTGGGAACAGCGTTACCCTGCGCCTGGGCTCTGGGCTCTGCCGTGGAACGTCCCTGGCAGTGAGACCAGACTCTCGGACTCGAGGAGTCTGCGAGCGTTTACTAACCTCACGGTAACTTACACGAATATATACAGACAAGACTTGGAACCTGTGTATCTCATAGAAAGCAAAACCAAAACAATCGCAAGGAAGAATAATGCCGAACAGTCTGTATTGAAATCGATGCAGTTTCACCTTATGAGCACACTGTTCGATGGATAGCTCCTGCCTGTACTGAGTGATTATTCAATGATTATTAATTGACGAGACACCTTTCACCTGAAAATGGCTTGTCTGCATTGTCTTTCTTCCAGCGAACTGCGAATTAAAGTTTCTTTGTTAGGGAGAACAAAGAAGAATCCAAATTATTTTAAGGAGGCTTTACTATTTGACTTGGCAAGCCGTTTTGCTAAAGATCAACCTTCGCTCTGAGACTCGCTCCCTTCTCGTCACAATCTCCCTGCAGAATTGTGTTTGGAAAGAGGCTAGTGCTCCTGGTGGTTTTGCAGTGCCCGCTCTTCTAGAGAACAAGTTTAGAGTTAAGAGGAAATTTAGAAGCCAAGTAATACTTTTACTTTCACATCGGAAATAATAGGCCTGGAGAAGTTAAGACCACCTAAGTTCGTGGGATGGGACACCAGGTCCAGCCCTGGTGCTGTGAGTGTTGGTTGGCGCTACCGCGGACTGCTCTCCACGCCTCCCTCTGCGTGGCTCTGCACCCCATCGTTGATTCTCCCTCTTGGGAGCCCAGTAAAAACTCCCTTCTTGAAAGTTTGTCAAGAAGGCACTGTCTTCTTCCTTTTCATTTAAAAAATTATTTTCTCTTGCTGTCAGATTCATTCTGACATAGATCAGGGGTGGAAAAGTGTGTGGTATAGAATAGAGTCATTAGTAAATCCATCTCGTTTTTTGTTTCATTTGACAGCAACACATTAAATTAATCCCTGTCCAAAAGAATCACATTAAGGGAGCTGTCAATGCTAATCCCCAGCTCATTGTTGCTACCTAGCTCAGGGTTGACTTTAATAGGTCGTGCTGACATTTGTTCCTTTAGAGGCACCTCAGTGACTTCATCCAGACCCAAATCTATTCCTATCAGAAAGTGGAGGCATCTAAAAGTTTTTATAGACTTCGGATTCTTTGGGCTTCTAGTTTGGAGTTCCGGATCTTGTTGGAAAGAGTGATTCACAATTAATACCTTTACCTCAATAAAGGTGCTTCTAACAACAAAAAGAAAGTAAGGTAGAATACTTACTGAGAGAGAAAGAGAGGAAATAAAAAAACACCCCTTTGTTTTCTAAAATTTAAAACTAGGATGATGTCAATATCGTTCCCGTGTGAGTTACCACTGTTGCCTCTAGAGGAACCCTGGTGGGACTGTGGTTAAACACTCAGCTGCTAGCCATTGGTACGTGGGTTTGAGGGAAAAAGATGAGACAGTTTGCTTCTGTAAAATGTACATACAACCTTGGAAGCCCTATAAAGCAGTTCTACTGTGTCCTATAGTCATTATAAGTCAGAATGGACTCCTCAGCAGTGGGTTGGGTGAATTGCTTATAGTTCTCCTTGTATACACACCAAATCTAAGATTAGAAAATTTTAGGAAAAAATGAAACTGCTGACAGAAAAATAGGTAACATGAAAAAATGGTGAAGAGAGTCAGGATGGGAAAGCCTAGAGAAATACAAAAATAAAAGTTTGAAGGAAAAAGTAAAAAAAAAAAAAAAGCTGGAAGGAAAAAAAAAGGAATTTACTGGCAAAGGAGAATAATATGCAGGCAGTAATTTGGATAAAAAGAATTTAAGCAGTATAGAAACTAAGGAAAAAGACATTACAATACAATTAAAGCATCCTTTTAACCAACATTTGGAAACTGTGATTATATAATATTTCCTTTAAGTGTAATTGCTCTGTTTATCTTTGTCTCTCTCTCTCTCTCCTTCCTTTTTGCCAGCCCCCTCTTTGTCCCTCTCTCACACTGATATGGATTATCTAGCTTTGTGCTTATGACATTTATGGATTCCAGATCTGACAATCATATATTAGCCTTTGTCTGGACGGCTAAGAGAAAACAGAGGAGTGATCCAGTCTTAAATCATTTAATCTGTTTTTAAATTTGCTTCATGCCTGGTTGTTCTTATTTTCATAGGTATTTGCTAAGGTTTACAAAATTGAATGAGAGCTAAAAATTGAGAAATGGTCATTCATTATTTAACAGGCTTCTATGAAGTATTAGTGTACAAACACTACAGATTTTCTATATCCATGTATTCCAGAAAAGAAGCATGTATATTCTATTTTTGCTGATTAAACAATACTTTATTCATATTGCAAAACGATGCTGTAAACCTTTTTGTCAAGTGAAAATTCATCTCTTATTTTTTTCCTGAAAATCTATATTTCCAAGTAAATATTATATAGTCATATCTCTCACTCTCAGGCTTCTAGCTGTTTTTACTTTACTCTCTGTTAAATAGTTTTCCTCTTCTTTTGAGTCACAATGGACTCAACAAGAGTGGGTTTGTTTTAGTTTTTATTGTTCTCTTTATGCCCTGAGAGTCACCTTTGGATATAACCACCTTCAAGTTATATTTTTTATGATTTTTGTAAAATAGTTTCATTGTTTCATTGAGCTATCTATTGAAAGCTATTTCATTTATTTTAATGATTGAACCACTGACGTTCCTTCAGAGAAAGCAGGCTAGGGTTTTGGTGGTCCAAATAATAAGATTGCCAAGGATCAGTAAGAAAAGAACTATGCATGCATTCAAGAATCTGCAGACAAATGCCAAGAGTATGAAGAATAAGAACTTAAGTTCATATTGCATCAGTGGACTAAGACCTAGCTGACATTTTAGAAATTGGTGGGTTAGAGCTGACATGAATAGAATGTTAAATATCTAGAGACTCCAACTTGGACAATACCTTGTACTCAGCACACTGTCTTGTACATAGTAGGCACTCAGTATATAATCTTTGAATTAACAATGAAAATGCATGTAATGCACGCATGGAGGAGCGAATGCAGGATGGAATGAATATAGATAAGAAACAAAAAAAGGTGGCCAGAGGAGGTGGCAGAGTTAGTCACACTATTAGTCACAGAAGTGGAGATAGTTGGTGGTGCTTTGCTGGCTTGCAATGACTGAAGAATTCGCTTTGTGTGACTTAAGGCAGAAGGAGAAACCAACAGGCAATAATGCAGCAGATTTACAAGTATAGGTTATCCTTTGGAAATGTATCCATAAACACTGTACACTGGATTCTTGGACAAGAGCTTTGCCTTTGAGGAACATGTATTTCAAAGGAAAAGGCCATGTGTGTTCAAATTTAGATGTTTTTTGTTTGTTCAGTTTTGCTTTCTTAAGGAACTAGTACCTTACTGTGTTTCAAATACCCTTCTATAGAAATGTGTTTATGTGGAGGTTCTCATCTCAGCCCTCAAAAGTAATGGAACCCACATCACTATGTGTAAAAATTTTGTGCCAGGGAATGACTTTTCTTTCAGTGATTGAACTTCTTATGTGCCATGTGGTTCTCCTTTGTGTTGTAGGAAATGACTTCTCTTCTTCCCTACTGGTCAGAGGAACCAGGGAATACCTTAATGGCAACCTCTGTGGTTGATCCTGAAGCTTCTATAAACAGAGGCTAAAGTGGCAGGGGGGCAGGATTGGTTTGATGGTGGTTGCAGTGACACCGGGGGTGGGTTACAAGTGTAAACCCACAATCATTTCCTGGTGCATTAGGCCATTTTCTCCCTTTCCTCCAACCCCTTCTGTTTTTCTTCCCTGGCCCAAGGATTGATCTGCCTGCTTTCCTCCTCCACTGCTATCTCCTGTGGTTTTTGTCTGGAGGTTTTTCCATCCTCATTCACTGCTTTTGCCCTGTCATCCTTCAGAACTCGAGGAAAATACAGCTTTTTTAATTTTAAAACATTATTTTTATTAGCAATAATGGAAGTGGAGGGGCAAGGTGAAAATGTATTCCCATTTTCTCTTTCTTGTTTTACACTTAGACTTTTATGGAAATACACAACTATAGATAGATATTAACTATGTTTCTGAGGATATGAGAGACTTTCTTCAAAGGCACCTAAGTCTCAGACTCTACCTCTATGGACGTTTGTTACAGGAGTTGGAATAGATGTCTGGAATGGATAAGGTCTCTGGGAAGATGGTGTAGATTTGGTCAGGGGCTTGGGTACAGGTAGCATCATCAAGACTTGGAGCGAGTGAGCTGGTGTCAGAGAAGCTCTGGGGCTTTACCCTCGCCTGACTCTCCTCCTTGCCTCTGCTTCCAGACATAGGCTCCACCCGGTAGAGCAGGGACTACACATTGAGAAGTCAGACATACACTCGGGACTATTTCATAGTGTTGATAATTTTCTCTGAGCTATCAACGGTCTCTCACTACTGACCTGTGTAGTATTTCTGTGAGATTGTTGTCTGGGTTGGTGGACCAGGCTTTGGAATGGAAAGAAGATCCAAGGGGGCAAAAAGAGATGTATGACCTCATATATTTTTGGTTTTGTTTTCTTGCTTTTAAACCCATAGAAAAGACTGTAACTGACAATCAAACTTAAATTATATCTGTGTAACATAAGTAGAAAACCCCTGGGCACGTATGGTACCTTTTTTTCTGTGCCCAATAGGCTACCAAACACACTGAAGGCATTTAGCAAATAATGATAATAATTTAAATCAATGGGAGCATTGGATGTGCAGGGAGATACAAGACTAGAAGACTGGGGCCCACTAATAATTAATAATGTCTCAGGGGGTGGACCCACTGCTTTTAGATTTCAAATCCCCTTGTTCAATTTCTTGCTGGAGTGAATTCCATATATAAAAAAAGAATAATCTTTAATTTGATACTTAGTCACTTCAGTGTCCTGTGCTGAGCTAGCTAAGATTGCATATGCTTATGAAAATACACACATTCACAATCAGTCAGATAATATCATTTCCCCAGGGCTTCTAAATGCAAAAGCAGGAGATCATATATTCAGATATATGGTATCAAAGTCATAGGGTCATCTGAGAAGTTCCCATTCTTCATGTTTTTGCTTTTATTCTTGGAATTGAAAGGAAAACAGAATCATGAAAACTTCTAATTAATGCAAAATGAAATAACGCAAGACATCCACAATTTAAGGCTGCTTAGGGATGAATTTTGCCCTTTGTATAATTTGGTTGAATTGACAGACATTTTAATAAAATGACAGGATAACTGTAGTATTCCTTTGATTAAGTTTTGATTACCAGTTGTTCTGCTGCCTGTTGTACTCATATACTGAAGATTTGGGATCTGCCATTATTTGGGTTAAAATATTTAGAGACCATAGAAGGCTAGCCCAAGGTATATTGGAAAGAAGGCAAAATGTCTTCTGTGTCCATCACATCCTCCCAGTGTGAGTGTGTTTAATTCTTTATTGTAGTTTAGGTGAAAGTTTACATAGCAAACTTGGTTCTCATTTAACAATTTTTATACAGATAGTTTCAAGACATTGGTTACAATTTTCACAATATGTCAGCATTCTCATTATTTCTATTCTGTTCATGCTGTTGCCAGCAATCTAGCTTCCCTCTCTTCCTTACCTTTTTATCTTTACTTTTGGGTAAATGTTGACTGTTTGGTCTCATATAGTTGATTGTTTATGGGGCACATTATTCATGACTGATATGTATTATTATTATTATTTTTTAAATAAGGCTATGTATTATTTGGCTAAAAGGTGACCTCCAAGAGTAGCTTTAGTGCCAAATTCAAAAGGTATCTTGGGGTGACAGTTGTGGGGGCCCCTCAAGTCACTATCTGTCCAGTAGGTCTGGATTTTTTTAGGAATTTGAATTTTGTTTTACAATTTTCTCCCATTTGATCCACAGCCTTCTATTGTGTCTCTTCTCAGAATGGTTGTTGCTGGTAGCTGGGTACATCTAGTTCTTCTGGTCTGAGGTTATAAGAGGCACAGTTTGTTTGGGCTCTTAGCCCCGTGGACTAGTTTCTTCTTTGAGTTTTGGTTTTGTTCATTCTCTTTTGCTCCAGATGAGTAGAGATCAATAGCTGTATCTTAGATTGTTGCTTGCAATTGTTTAAGACCCAGACTATAATGTAGAACATTATCTTTATGTACTATGTTATGTCAATTGACTAAGTTGTCCCATAAGACTATGATACTAAACATTTTAACCAAGTAAACCAATCCCACGAGTGTCCAGGAAGTTTCTATAAGTGTGCCCCATATGTGCTTTATTATCTATATGGATATACATGCAGCATCCCCAGTGTGCTGTTTTTCCCATGTATGATATACTCCTTAGCACCTGCCTTAGGTTTAGAGTCTCCCCCTCCCCCTAGTCCATATAAAACTTATGCTTCTTTTATTTTCTGAATGGACTCCAATTTCATTTTATATTATACTTTATTAATATTTTGGAATCCATCCTCTCCCGTACATCTTTTCTGCCATGGTCTTATTTTGAGCAGGCTCCCCATCTTGTCTGAATTACTGCAATAACTTCTTGCTTTTGATCTGGCCTCATTGTAGTTCATCCTTCACCTTATTGTTTAGAGTTTCCTTTCTAAAGCACAGGTCTGTTTTTGTCTCTTTTTTGCCTAAAAATTTTCATTTCCCATTTCCATAGGCTCAAAAACTCAGAAAAACCACTCACTGCCATTGAGTTGATTCTGACTCATAGCCCCTGTTGGGTTTCTAAGGCTGTAAATCTTAAGTGAAGCAGACTGCCTCATCTTTCTTCTGTGGAGTGACTGGTGAGCTTAAAGCACTGACCTTTTGGTTAGCAGCCAAATGCCTTAACCATTACACCACTAGAGCCCCTTTCTCCCCATAGACTGTTGTTGTTAGGTGCCATTGAGTGGGCTCTGACTCATAGTGACCCTGTGTACAACAGAATGAAACACTGCCTGGTCCTGTGCCAGGCTCACAATCCCTGGTATACCTGAGCCCATCATTGCAGGCACTGTGTCAATCCATCTTCTTGAGGGCCTTTCCCTTTTTCGTTGACTCTCTACTTTACCAAGCATGATATCCTTCTCCAGGGAATGGTCCCTTCTGACAACATGACCAAAGTGTGCAAATCATACTCTTTAGCAGAACATAAAAAGTACTTTATCATCTGGTCTTTGGCTATCTTCCCAACTTCATCAACTGGTTCCCGGCCATGATTCTCTAATTGTGGTTCTTTATATGAGCTTCTTTGCTCCATCAACCCTTTGAATATGACAGTCTATCTGTTTGGATTTCCCTTCTCCCTTTGGAAGATTCTAAACTCTCCTTGAAGGCTGGCCTGAAAATTATCTTACTGTACTACAAATGGTAAATACTTCTTCCCTATCCCACATTTTATTTTAAGACACTCTGTCTGGTAACATAGTGGATAAGGCATTTGGCTGCTAACCAGAAGGTCAGCAGTTCAAGCCCACCAGCTGTTTGAAGCTGTGGGGAAAGATGATGGGGGAAAGATGATGGGGTGATCTACTTCCATAAAATTTACAGACTTGGAAGCCCAATGGGGGGGTCATTATGAGTCGATTTGATTCGATGGCAGTGAGTTTGGTTTTGGAGTCCTTGGACTAGGCATAGATTAAGTCAGAGTCTCTTTCCAAGGAATTGACATGGGGATAAAGAGAGTGTGAATTAGTTGCCTATGGTTTTAAGAGTTAAGATCTCAAGGATTGAGATGGCTATAATGTGCAAACTGAGAGAGCTATCTATAGGAAAAAGTGGGAAAATGGAGTACATTTGCAGGAAAAATCTAATATGAGAGATCCCTTGGGAGCTCAAGAAAGAGAAAAGAAATGGCATGCTGTTGGCATACTGATTCCTGTTGGAGTCCCTCTTGAGACTTCAAGTGCTTTTTTAGACAGGCATAATTCTTTATGAATATTTTCTTTATTTAAGCTGCCTTGACTGGGTTTCTGGTCCTTGCTATCAAATGATTCCATGTTATCATTATTGTTAGGTGCTACTGGATCAGCTGTGACTCATAATGACCTTATGTATAATAGAATAAAACATTGCCTGGTTTTGTACCATCCTCACAATTGTTGCTATATCTGAGCACATTATTGAAACCAATGTGTCAATCTATTCCATTGAGAGTCTTCCTCATTTTTGTTGATCCTCTGGTTTACCAAGCATGATGTCCTTCTCCAGGGATTGGTCTCTCCTGATGATGTGTCCAAGGTAAGTGAGATGAAGTCTCTCCATCACTGCCTCCAAGGAGCATTCTGACTGTACTTCCTCCAACAGTGATTTGTTATTTCTTCTGGCAGTCTATGTTGTATTCAATATTCTTCACCAACACAATTGGAATGCTTCAATTATTCTTTAGTCTTCCTTTTTCACTGTCCATTCTTTGCATGCATGTGAAGCTGGTGGTGGAGTCCTTATTAAGACAAGAGAGCTCATCTTGAGTGAGATGGATTGACACAGTGGCTACTACAATGAGCTCAAACATGGCAATGATTGTGAAGATGGCATAGGACCAGCCAGTGTTTTGTTCTATGTAGGGTTGCTATGAGTTGGAACCAACTTGATGGCACCTAACAACAGCAAAACTTGCCATAAAATTATTTGTATGTATGTTCATCTTATGTACTTCCTCACCAGAGAGTAAACTCTTTGAGGGTAGGGACATTGTTTTTATTTACCTTGAGATTTTCTTGCAATTAGCTTAGCTATGGTAGGCTATTTATGCATTTGTGAACGAATGAAAATGTCCTCCATTTAAAAAAAAAGTGTATTTTCTAACAAAGAGCTTATAAAATTACAAAGTTGCTGCTGCTATCATAGTGGATGATAAAGTGTTAGGTCTTCCAGTAAAATATTTGGATTTTAATAAGTGTTTTCTGGAATCAATCTTTTGATGTTCAGGAAAACCATGAAAGTGGGAATTTTTAAGTATTGGATTTCTAGGGGAGATATTTTGGGAGCCTTTCAACACCTTCCAAATGATAACATACCTTTTTTCAAGGCCAGTGGGGTATGGGCACAGCAGCAGGGGTAACTCTCTGAGGGACTGAAGAACTCCTTCCTTGCTGATAGAAAGGGTACAATGACTGGAACCTTACTGCCTAGAACTGCATTTACTTCCTTCCAAATGGTTTTAAATAAGCACTGATCATCCAGGAAAAACTGAAATAGTCTTAGTAAAGCCAATCAAGGCATGAGTTACTTGACGTCTTAATCCTGTGTGAAACTTTACTTTGTAAATCAGTGTATTGCTTTAAATATTGTTGTTTGTAATAATCTACTCTCTTTGGTACCTGCTGTGTTGGTATTGCTGATCAAATGTCACTTCCAAAAAAACAAAACACAAACAAAATATTTACAGCTATCTAGTCAATTCTGACTCATAGTGACCCTATAAGACAGAGTAGAAATGCCCCATAGGGTTTCCAAGGCTGTAAATCTTACAGAAGCTGACTACCTCATCTTTCTTCCATGGAGTGCCTGGTGGGTTCAAACTATTGATCTTTTGGTTAGCAGCCAAATGCTTTAACCACTATGCTACTAGGGCTCTTGAATGACAGACAGCAGGCATCAAATAAATGCTTCTTTCCTATGGTATGGATTAAAAAGGATGTCATCGTAGCCAAGATCTCATTATAGGAAAATCAAATGGGATGGATCATTAAAATCAGCATGATATGAGTGTTTCCTACCTGCAAATTTTACCTTCCAAGGTGTTTAAATATCATTCTTGATTTCCTTTTAAATTATGAAGTTTACATTTTTCACACTTTCTAGTGTTATATTAATAACCACCTCCCCCTCCACTTTATGATGATACCAACCATGGCAGTGGTCATTCTGAAGCTGCCATTGTCTTTCTGTTGGGGCAGATAGATGCCTTTGAGAACATCAGCTTTCACCAGAGCAAAGCCTACTTGAGGCAAGGCTTCTTGTAGACAAATCTTTAAACAGGAATGGATTATTCTCCCCCGCCCCTTTTTTAAAACAAAACAAAACAAAGCACATTGTGTTTTAGCTGAAAATTTACATGGGAAGTTAGTTTACCATTCAATAATTTATACACAAATTGTTCCATGACTTTACTTGTATCCCCCCACTCCCTGCCATGTGTTAGCACTCTCTCCATTTCCACCTTCCCTTCCCTGTTTCCCTCCCTCCAGTTTCCCTGGCCCTCTTTGCCTTCTCATTTTTCCTTTTGGGCATATGTTGCCCATTTGGTCTCATATGGTTGATTGTTCCAAAGACCACATTCCTCATGAGTATTGTTTATTTTATAGCCCAATCTGTTGTTTGGCTGAAAGGTGACTTCCCGGAATGCCTACAGTTCCTGGTTAAAAGGGGATCTTAGAGTGATAGTCTTGAGGGT
Source organism: Orycteropus afer afer (assembly GCF_000298275.1). Lineage (NCBI taxonomy): Eukaryota > Metazoa > Chordata > Mammalia > Tubulidentata > Orycteropodidae > Orycteropus > Orycteropus afer. Next base: position 6,835,031 of record NW_006921598.1, on the reverse strand, counting down.
TCCTCTAGTCTCTCTAAGTCCAGAAAGTGTGGTCTTTTTTATGAATTTGATTTTTCTTCTACCTTTTTCTCCTTTTCTAACCAGGACCTACTGTTGTATCCCTGGTCATTAGTGATACAGGTACCATCTAGTTCTTTTGATCTCAAGCTAGATAGAAAAGGTTATGGTTCATGTGGGCCATTAGTCCTGTAGACTAATGCTTCTTTGAGTCTTTGGTTTCCCCCACTCTCCTTTGTTCCAGGCAGGAAGAGAGAAATAGTTATATCTTAGAGGGTGGCTCACAAGCTTTTAAGACCCTAGATGCTACTCACCAAGAACATTATCTTTATAAACTATGTTATTCCAGTTGATCTAGATGTCCCCCGAGACTATGCCTTAGTCTATATGAATATATATATATACGAATATATTAGAAGCTCTGGTGACGTAGTGCCTAAGGCATTTGACTGCTAATCTACTTCTGTAGCGATAATGCCTCAGGAACCCAAGGAGGGGTCACTATGAGTTGGGTCTGACCCGATGGCAGTGAGCTTGAATTTTTTTTTATATGGAGCAATACAAATAAACTAAAAAACCAAACTCACTGCTATCGAGTCAATTCCAACTCATAGCAACCCCTCCTTGGTTTTCTGAGGTGGTATCTCTATGTAAGCAGATTGCACAGTCTTCTTTCCGAGGAGTGGCTGGTGGGTTTGAACTACCAGCCTTCAGGTTAGCAGGCAGATGCCTTAGGCACTACACCACAAGTGCCAACAACTGTATGTGCACAAGCATGTACTGCCATATGCTCTCCCACACCTATATAGCATACATATCTACCTATGTATCCATTCACAAATTTTGGTTGTTATTGTTGAAGAACTGTGTAACATTTCCTGTAGTGTTCTTTAGTTTTCCTTTCCTCTCAATGGCTTCATTTACCTTGGTCATGTTGTACTGACTTCCCCTGCACTGTGAATTGCCTTTCTCTTCACCAGAATTAACAGTGTCTACTAACTAGTATGTGATTCTCCCTCCCTCCACTTCCTATCCCTGCTAACCATCAAAGAACATTGCTTTCTATATATGAACCTATTCTTGAGGTTTTTATAAAAGTGGTATCATACAATATTGTCCATTTGTGATTAACTTAATTCACTCAGCATAATGGCCTCCAGATCCATCCATGTTATGTTTCTCAGACTCATTATTCTTTATTGTTGTGTTGTGTTCTGTTGTACGTACATACGATATTTGTCTATCTATTCATCCATTGATGGACTCTTAAGTTGTTTCCATATTGATCATTTGGTATTTCTACTTATAGCTTTTAAAGACAGTGCTATATTGTTTTCCATAGTGGTTGTCCCATTTTATAATGTCACCAATAGTGTATCAGAGTTATAGTCTCTCTGCAATTTCACCAGCATTTGTTATTTTCTGATCATTGCTGTTTTTACAGAGGTGAGATGGCATCTCTTTGTAGTTTTGATTTGTATCTCTCTAATGGGCAATCTACTTCCGTAGTGATACCACCTCGGAAACCCAAGAAGGGGTCACTTTGAGTTGGGTCTGACTCCATGGCATATAACAAGAACAACAATGGCTAATGATTCCAGTGATCATAAGCATCTCTTCATGTGTTTGTTAGCTACCTGAATGTCTTCTTTGGTAAAGTGTTTGTTTATGCCTTTTGCCCATTTTTTGATTGAGTTATTTTCCTTTTTATGTTGAGGTGTTGAGGTTTTCTATGTATTTTAGAGATTAGGCCCTTGTCAGATATGTTGTTGCCAGATTTTTTTTTCTCAGTCTATAAGTTCTCTTTTTATACTTTTCGTAATGTCTTTTGATGAGAATTAAGTAATTTTTACGAGGTCCCAGTTATCTAGCATATCCTCTGTTTGTGTATTTTTAGTTATGTTTGATCGTGTATTTATGCTATGGTGTAAATCTGGTCCCCTAACTTTGTCCCTATATTTCAGGAATTTTATAGTTTCAGATTTAGCATTTATGTATTTGATCCATTTCGAGTTAGTTTTTGTGTATGTAAGGTGTGGATCCTGTTTCATTTTCCGGCAAATAGATATCCAGTTTTGTGAGCACCGTTTGTTAAAGAGACTATGTCTTCCCTGAATGGACTTTACCCCTTTGTTGAAGATCAGCTGTCACTAGCTAGATGGATTTATTTCTGGGTTCTCAATTCAGTTCTTTTGGTCTATGTGTCTGTTGTTGTACTAGTACCAGGCTGTTTTGACTACTGTGGCTGTGTAATAAGTTCTGAGATCAGGAAATGTGAGGGATGGATTCCTCTTAATACAATTTCTGGTAAAGGGATTAGACATTAGAGTCTAGCTTTATTTGAGGGCTTAATAAATTCTACTTGAGATTTAAGGTGACGCTCCTTTTAATGTTAAATGTAATTGTAATGGGGGGAGGTACAGTATAGGCATGTTGTTGGGTAAACAAGTAAACTTACATATACTTAACAGATTCTGGTTTTATTGTAAGATTTGTTATTTTCTGATCATTGCTGTTTTTACAGAAGTGAGATGGCACCTCACTGTAGTTGTGATTTGCATCTCTCTAATAGCTAATGATTCCAGTGATTACAAGCATCTCTTGACGGTGAAAATGGTGCTCAATTCTAGTAAAGCATATGTGTGTGTGTGTGTGTGTGTGTATATATATGTATGTATGTATGTATGTATGTATATGTACTGTCTTCCAGAGAATCTAAGAACAATGGAGGTTAAATAGCTGGACAGGATGCCAATGTTTTAAAATATAGCTGGGAATCAGAGCTGGAAAGCAAAAAGGCCTCCTTTGCTTCAAAGGTAGCCAATTAAGTTGCAAACAGTATTGATAATAGTTGTTTTATTCAGAGGCTTATTACATAAAACACCATGCTGTCTCGAAACTGAAGAGGTTGCCTGCAATTGTCTCCATAATCCATAATTGAAAGAATCATAAATGTAACAATTATTTCCCTCTATGATTGCTTTCACAATTTCTTGTTCTCTGCAGGATCCTTGTGTTTTTTTTTTTTTTTAATCTTCCCTTTAGCTCATTGCAACAATCAAGCAATTATAGTGTGATTCATATTTAAGATTAAATTTCACATGTCTACTGAGGTATAGAAAAATCTTTATTTTTCATAATTGTGAACTATGTTTATATAATCAATCAACTTTTAAAGTAAGCAGTATTGATTACAATATATACTTTTATACATGCTATCTGTTTGGCCTAAATATTGTAAGTTTTATTAGTCAATGATGTATAATAAAGCAATCTGACTAATTTAAAGATAGACATAAGTAGTATAATATTCACATTGGAAAAATTACTTTGTATTGTGGAAAAGAGATAAGAAATAAAAATAAAAGTAGATTATCAGGTGGTCAATTTTAATTTATTCTTCTAAAAAATTCTGTCTTCCTCCAGAAGCTATTTCTGACTTAAATATTTTAAAATGTTAATGATGAAGTAAATGAAGATATCATTATATCTCAGATTCGATTTTCTTTCTATAGATATCATGCAGGGGCAGAACTCTAATTTTCCCTTCCCTGTATTTAAGAAGTTCAAGTGTTTGTTTAGGAGTGATTGTTCATCAGGCTTCACTTGGAGAGTGAACAGCTTTTTTTTATTTGCAAATATTGATCTAACTAGGTTGAGTTTAAGGAAAAGGAAGTAGCCTTTTCTCTCCTCTTGCCTACTTTTCATCCCACTTCACCTCTATCTGAGAGAAGAGGGAATCAAAACAAATAGGGAAAAGGAGAGGAAAACTGGACAGTAAGCAGGCAGTTCCAGAGATGCTCATCCATTTTGAAAACGTGAAATAGAAGTGGTTTTCCACTTGTAAGTTTAAGCACTATTTATTTTAAAACAAACAAGCATACACATCAAATTATGTCATATTAACTTTATTTATACAACACCCATATATTTCTTTCCATGTATAATCTATATCTTTTAATAACAACCCTCATAATTTACATGAATCTCATCAGTCATCTACTACTATTGATTCTCCTAATTTTATGGGACAGTAGCTAAGGACTTTATATTATAATATGTATATAAATTATGTTCATAATGTATTGTGCAAATACAATTGCTTTTTAGTATTCAGTCATTATGACTGATGGGGAAAGTTAAATTGGCTATTCTAGTAATAGTTAACATGTTTGATTATTGTCTGACAGACATTATTCTGAACATATTATGTATAGAAAAATGATTAATCCTAAAGATGACTTTTTTTTTTTTTTTTTAATTGTGATTTGGGTAAAGATTTACAGAGCAAATTCACTTTCCATACAGCAGTTCACATATACTTTGTCTCATGTCATTGACCACAATTTACCACAATGCAACAGCCTCCCTCCCACTTCCTCCCCATAGTTACCTCTTCCCAGTGTCCATCCCTCCATACACTCCTGCCCCCTGAGCTGTCTCCCTGTGCATAAACAGCCCTTCTTTCTCCCATGATTGTTTTCTCAAAGGAGTGTATCTACTTGAGGTAAATGTTCAACTCCTATGCCTGTATTTTGTTTGGCTGGAAGCCACAGGTATGGATTCAATTCCAGACCTGAAGGGCAGCTAGGGGCCATAGTCTCAGTGGTTCCACCAGGCTCTATTGGACCAGCAACCTGGTCACCCCCCTTTTTTTCTCCAAATGATTTTGAGTTTTGTTCCACATTGTTCTCCCTCTCTATCACGGATCTCCTACATAGATCCCCTTCCAAGTGGATGACAGTGGTAGCCGGGGTCAAGATGAATTTTTGAAGTCGCTACTCTTGCTCCTATTTTACTAATGAGGAAATTAAGGCCTAGAGAGGTTAAGTTACTTGTCAAAAGTCACAAATCAAGTAAGTAAAGGAGTTGGATTCAAACCTAGGTATTTTGGCTCTAGAGTCTGTGTCTCAAATGCTACCTTGTTTTGTCTCTCATGCTGTTAACATTGATAGTTGTAGAGGAAGGTCTAGAATGACGGTAATATTTTAACAGCTGAGCAGATCTCAGAGGTTTGCAATCCTAGGAGCCATAGAGAATTGGAAGATCAGGCTAATAGGTTGTAAAGTAGATTTTCAGAGACCAAGACAAAATATTTGGTACCAGAGATCAGAAATCAAAGAATTAGGCCATAGTTATGAATGGTCCTCCACATGTTTCCTGAAACTTGGGTCTCTTACATAGTTCTACCAGAGCTCCTATATATTTCTAAGGAAGCAGAAATCAGAATGATAGGGTGAGCCCAGGGTGAGCAGGCAGAGAGGTTAAAGGAATGTCTTACTGGAGCAAGAAGTAGAATGGAAGAGGTTCCTGACAGTTGATTTGATCTACACACATCCTGGACACAACTTTTGTTCATTTTTTTTTTTTTTTTTTTTGGTAGAAGGGAGAGTTGCTCTTGATTTGAATGATGAAAAGGAGCTAGTGAAAACAAGAACAAAAGGAGGTTTTCTAGTCAAGGCACAGAGACTTCTTGGCATAGCCTGTGGTTCTGGTAACCACAAAATTGCTAGAGGCCTCAGCAGAGGTGCCACCAGTGGATTGATTATTCCTTGACTCCTGGCTCCTTTCATAATGAGGAATTATGAGATTCAAGAATTAGTACTGATATATTGGGATTTACAATTCTAATAATGTAAGTTGTATGGCCTTTTTAGGTAGTTATTTTCATCCTTATCAACCACGGTATCTCTAGTTCCAATCATTTATCATTATATTGATTTTGGTGCAAACATACATTTAGTACAGATACTTTTAAACCCTGTGAAATACCATGTCTAAGTTTTCCTTTAAGAATATGGGAACACTCTCATTCAACTCTTTTATTGATAATTCACTCACCAGGGTCCCAGTTGTATTCTATTCATTAAACTGGCAAACTCAATCTTGACTGTGTTGGCCAACCTTATTGAAGACCCTTTTATTGAATAGTAGTACCTTGGGGGAGTGGATCTGGAGGAAATATTTCTTGACCTCAAAGTGGTAGAGTTAAGAACATATACCAAAAAGCAGACCAAAACAAAAGAAAAGCAACTTAACCAAAAGCAGCTTATAGAGGGACTATCACATTAGTGCTCAGTGGTTATAATTTAAAAGTGCATTCACCAGAAATTTTATCCTACTGTAATATGTTTGAATATTGCCATGTATTTTTGCAAAAGTATAATGAAAACACAGAAAAGAAAAATTATATTTTTAAAAAGTGAAATAACATCTTATGATTTTAGATAATATACACAAAAGTGCTCATAATTTTTCTATGTGTATTATAAGAAAATTACCAAGTTTTAAGTTAGATGGGAGCTCAAAGGTGATATAATTCAATCTCCTCTTTTACAGGGTAAGCAATTGAGGATCAGAATTTTTTATGCTTTTATCAAGGTCACTTGATAGCACACCAAAACCAGAATCTAGTTTTTTGTTCTTCAGCCTACAACCCTTTCAACACTTTTTATTCACTTAAAATAGAAAAGGTAATATCATATATATATAATACAGAATGTACATCTATAAAATGCCTGCTGAAAGATAAAAGCAGAAATCTAAATGTAATCTTTTCCTCTAAAATAACACATTCCTGTGATGCACACGAAGCACCAGCCAAAATCAGCACACTACACAAATAATTCTAAATTCTGATCTTGTTTTTATCATTGACTTTGTACAGTCTGGTAGGTTTACCACAATGACCATTACCCCATGTATATAATAGGAAAAATAATACCCTTACTTTCTGACCCAGGCAAAAAGTTCCATCTTTTTTTTTTTTTTTAACATGAAAAATTGGAAAGGTCTTGAAAATTCCATGTTATGAACAAACCATCAAGTTTGGATAAGAAGCAAATTATCTACAGCACTATCAATATTGATTAAACAAGATAGACATCTTAAGCGTGATATTCTTTGTTTATGCCTTTGATTTCAATTCTCCTCCTCCAGACAGACAGAATTAAATGTTTTCTATAATGTGTTTTTCTGTTTTAACCAAATTTCTGTTAGAAATAAATTGTGTTGTAAAACCACAATAACTTTCCTGACCTTAGTGAGCCTAGCTAAATAATTCAAGTAATTTCTCCCTGAATCCCTGTGTTACCTTGACGAACTGTTGTCATTGGTCATATTAACTGGGTAATTACTGAATCTCCATTACTTTCTGGTATTAGAGCAGAACCAAGAATAAGAGCATGAACACTGAGAGGAAATTGTGAACATAAAAATATGGCTATTTAACTTTTGTGCACATATGAAGGAAGAATCAAAATAACCTATTTTGGAGTAATATCTTTCTTATATTAACAAATGTTTAAATTACAATATTATAATAGGCATAACCCTAATCTATATTTTACCATCAGCTTATACAAGACTTAATTATAGACATAACTGAAAATAATTTGATGATTTTTTTTTAATAGGAACTAACATTTAAATCTATTAGATGAAGGTCTGTGTGCGGTACCTTATTCGCATTTCTACTGTGCAGAACAAATAAAATGCATATTTTTCTTGTGATTTATTAAAGGCTTATCTATTTTAATCTTGAAGGCATATATTTGAGTCAAATATTATCCTTTAAATAGAAATATTCCTTCCAATTAACATGTTGGCATTTATTTTATGTTTCTGATTATATTTTTATTTAACCATTAGAGGGCACATTAGCTCAAGAAAAATTAAACAGAAAGCATAGCAACAAGGTAGAAATAGGTTTAGAAATGGTAGGCAGAGAAAATTTATGTATTTAACTATGTTTATTTTCATTCATTTCATTGTCACTTGTAATATAATTTATCAGAGATTTTATTTTAATCTGTAAAGAATTTAAGTATATATAGTTGCATGTAAGAAATAACTCTTTGCTTTTTATTGCTAGTTACTGTTCCTAGGAGAATGAGGTTGGCCTAGTTGAATTTGACGAGGTTGACTGTTATGTGGCCAAGGAAGACATCATAAATCATGGTATCTGAAGAACATCTGAGTTCAAAGGTTTGGATTATTAGGTTATTATGAAGTAAGTAAATGCCAGTCCCCAGTCTCATAGTTAATAAAAAGAGGCACCTAAGTGTGAATGAATGCAGTTGAATGTACCTCAGCAACTAGTCTTACAGCAAGTATTTATAACATTTAAAATTTGATGCAAATTACAGGGAGAACAATAGATGGCCCCAGAGTGAACACAAAGCTTTATTTCACTGGAAAGACTTGAATGAGGTCAGAAACTGCAAGAGAACCGGCAGCTCAAGTGGCTTATGAATGACTGCCGAGCCTCAGAATGAGTTCATTTGTTTTCAATCTATGGCAAACTGTTATTATTTCTAATGTTCACTCTTTTGCTCTGAAGGCTGCATGTTTTTAAAAACCTGAAGAGATACTAATATTCAACAATGAATGCTTTTATGATATCATGTTAATACTTTACATGATTAATTCATTAATTTATTTAGTAAAGTTTATGGAGCACCTACTAAGTTTTAAGGGAGCTCTGGTGGCATAGTGCCTAAGACATTTGACTGCTAACCGGAAGGCTGGCAGTTCCAACCCATCAGCCACTCCTCCGAAGGAAGATTGGGCAATCTATTTCCGTAGTGATACAGCCTCGGAGGGGTCGCTATGAGTCGGATTGGACTCAACGGCAGTGAGTTTTTAGGTTTTTAACTCTAGGCTGGTTCTAGGGAATATAGATGGGTAAAAATATATTGTCCCTGACTTGAGGATACAACTTTTTTTCTTGCCCTGTGATTTATAGAGAAATAAATCAGCTAATAACTGTAGTATACAATAGCTTTATATATTAGTGAGAGAACAGGAAAGAGATTTGTCAAACCTCTTACAAAAAATATTCTACATTGTATTTTTAAGGGCACTGAGCTGTTAGACAAAATCATTAGTATATTTTATCTTAGTTTTAAGACTGCAGAACTGCTCTGGTAATATTTTTCTCTGAGAGTCAATTATACAATAAATTGTAGTAATTAGTAGCATAAAACAAGGTAATAATGTAATTAAAACCAAAATATTTACTTACTATAGAAGATACTTTTATGCATCTTAATTCTGCTCCTTACAAGCTAATAATACTCTATAGGAATTTCTGTGTGGCTTTTACATCTGGTGGTTGTGGAATTAGCATGTACAAAGAGAGCTCAGAATTATGCTTTAATTATGATTTGAATGATGATTTGAGTCTGAGCATGAGTTGTCAACAGAATTGTGAGCTGGGGGAAAAAGAGATAAGGACTGTTAGTGGAATCAAAAGTATATTTGCAGTCACTACTTTAAGTGTCTTTTGTTTTAAAAGAAGTAATTAATGTTAGGAATTAATTGGTTCAGATTCTTGATTTTAAAGTTATCACTTGGTTGCTAAGATGAAGCCTTTTCAGAATTACTACACGATATGCAATGACAGGAACATTTCAGTTGAAAGGTAGAAAACATAATTGAAAAGCTAGCTTTTGAGTGCCTGCTTTTCACCCTAATTGATAGCAGATGAGCCTGAGGAACTAAATGCTGTAGTTCAATAAAAAAATATATATTTAGCTGGAATTCACATTTAGCTGGAATTCACATTATGATGCATGGTTTCTCTAAGAGCTAAACATTAATGTCAGTGTTGATACAATACAAGGCTTTAGGTGGAGCTTGGTCAGCATTCATTAACAATTATAAAGCGATCATTAAGTCAAAATGACATGCAAAAATGGATCCAAATATAGTATATAAAAATATGTTAAGGTTTGGATTACCAAGTTAAGACAATCATGAAGTGTAGCCATAAAAAGAATTAAAGTTTTAGATATATATTAATTAATATAGAAAGCACATTATAAAACAAACTATATAGTGTAAGTCCCATTATCGTAGGAAATGGGAAAAATCCCAGAGGACATACATTCTATGTTAACAATGGTTATTGTAGGCAGTGGGATTATGGGAGATTTTAATTTTCTTCTTTAGGCTTGCTTGCAGTGTTTTACTTTTTCTATGACATTATATATAATTATGTAATAAAAAGAGTATATTATATTCCAGTCTTCCCAATATTTAGCAAGAAAATCTTAATATGACTTTAGAATACAACTGTGTACTCTTACTGATACTTAGTTAAGGCTAACATATATTTATAATTTCTATAAATTATAAATTATAATTTATAATTTCTCTGCTTTTGTATCTACATATTTTATGGTAGCAAGTATTAAAAATTTTGTAAAATATAAATTAGCTAATACCTAAAATAGCTAATACCTAATTTTGTCTCAGGAGCTCTGGTAGCATAGTGCCTAAGGCACTTGCCTGCTAACCAGAAGGCTGGTGGTTCAAACTCACCAGCCACTCCTTGGAAGGAAGATGGAGCAATCTACTTCTGTAGTGATACTGCCTCGGAAACCCAAGGAGTTGTTGCTATGAGTTGGGTCCAACTCGACGGCACATCAACAACAACAACAATTTTGTCTCATACAAATGAGAAGATACAGTGATTCAGAAATTGGAAAAAAGGATAATTGAACAATGGATGTGAATTTTAGCTTTGGGAAATAGTGAATATTTAAGATAAAATAAAGGAATTGTGTGTAGTATGTGACCTGGGTATACAGGAAGAATGAAATGAAAGGAAAGAGATCCAACTTCTACCCCATTTTGAGCCTGCATATGGGGAGGAGGATAGTGATTGGTCAAATCAATCATTCAGGTCAGAAGGTGTGACACTCCTTTGAAGAAAGTTGGTGGGCCTGCTAACACCCTCACTACCTGTTTCTATAAGGCTGTATCCTTTTTAGTGAGGAGAAAACTTGAGCCAATCGATCTGCTCAAAGAAAGTTTATTCTCTTATTTCTATTTAAAAGAATAGCTTTTGGCAGATGCATTCTTAGGGCACTGTAACTTTTTGACATCACATCAGTGTGAACAGTTGAACTACACATAAAAAAAAAAAAAAATCAAATGAGATGGGTAGACTTGAGGTAGTTAAGCAGTGATGGATTTTCCATTAACAGGAAGAGCAAAGTGGCCGCTAAACTATTTACGTGAAAACACCATCTTCCTCCCCCACCCCACAGATACACATATGATATAGTTCTTTGTGACATCTCTTCTCTAGGTCAAGCAGGATCAAGCTATAAAAGAAAAACATTGCTTTGCTGGTCAGGATTAGTAGCTAAACACAGATAAGCATTTATTAAGTTGTTGCAAGTAAATGTTCTAAAATCCAAGTTTAAGGGAGAAAGTTATATTTATGGAGACATAGTGTTAAGCTTCTTTCTTCTTTTCTGATTAAACAAGATACTCTAGCAGGTATTTAATTTTTTTCTGCTTTGTAGACTCTCTTCTTTCTGACATGTGGAAAACAGCTTTTAACTACTAGTGAATAATCAATTTTCCATTACAATTTTATTAACGGTAAGTAATCAGTCTCACAATTTTATTTAGAATGCTAGCTCAAATATTCAGCTGTAATTTTTTTTTTCAGTCCACATGAAAATTTGTAAACCAACCATGTTTCAAATTGGTCTTTTAACTGATGAACTGATTTTCTTGAGAGAGAAAGCTTAGAAAATTTTCTAATTAGTGTTAAGACCTGATTTTCTGTGGCTCACTGCTTCATGTATTCTACTTCTTCAGATTATGCTGTAGGAAATGTCTTTAGAGGTTGGTGTTTTCTATTGATCTCTGCAATTGTTCGCAGTAATTTAGAAGTTAACTGTGCAGTGATTTTTCAAGAATGCGTTGGAGCCTTGAGTCAGCACACACTCTTCTCCACCGAGCCAGAGGGCAAAGATCCGTGTAGCCCCCACTCCATTGACTTTGAGAACAGTGGCACATCTACGGATAATAGAGCCTATGGCAATTAGTTTTAAATTGCCGAATCATCTCTCACAGCTGGCAATGGAAACTGCTATGGCTAATAGAAAGTGCTCATTGATGCCCGCCTCCCCCCAGTGGCGCCCAGAGCACTTACCATACCTGCCATACCCTAGATACGCCTGTTTGAGGTTAAGAGTGGGGAGCAGGGATTCCAACTGTCAGTTCATTTCCTCTGTGTAAACTCTTCCTATTCTCTCAGCCTGCAGTTTTCGCCTTAAATGCCTCTCCCCTCATAAAGAGCTGAGAAGGGATTTGTGTAAAATGAGCTTACCTGAGAAACTAAAGATCATTAATTAGAAAGGTGCTTCTGGGCAACAGGAAATTTTTCATTGGAAAGGTTTCAAATCTAAGAAAGTAATTAATTTCTCTGTGGAAGAAGATCACATTTTTCTCTTCTGGTGTCCTTCACTCTTGCAATTGAATGGTTTAAGGCATAACAGAGGGAATTCAACTTCTCTCTCATTAACCCTCACAGTTTCTCTCTCTTCTGTCACTTTCTTTTCCTCTTCCATTTTGGCATTAGTAGTGCCTGCTAGGAGCTCTGTCTGCTAGGTTTTTTTGTTTTTTTTTTCTTGGTATTTTATTTTTGTGAGAAAAGTTAAAGAATATGTTTGAGGGAATAAAGCATACAATAAGTAGTTATTATTTTTTAATCTGCAATTATTGTCAGAAGGTGTTTTTAATTTTTTTTCCTGTTTATAAAAAGGAGAATGGTTAAGAAAAACAGTTGCAATAAATACAATAAAGGTTTACAATCATGCATTTATATATCTGATGAGAGATAAATATAATACTACAAAAAACATGAAAACTTCAATCAAAATAAGGGGAACATGGACAGACAATTCAAAGAAGAACCAAAATGATCTAAAATCTATTCTTATTAATAATCAAAGAAATTAATATTGAAACAGGACACATTAGAAAAGGTTCATCTACCATCATCATCATCATCATCTAGTTTTGGTACATACTTTTAGATTCCAAGTTTATTCAGTAGGTTATTGTCTTTATTTTCATGCTCAAAATGTTCCAGATTTTGTCAGGAGGAGGCCCTTTATGCTGGCTATTGTGTTTTTGGCATGCTGTCATCTTTTCTTTTTGAGTGCTTCCTTTCTTTCTGGCAGAAAAAGTTGTTTAAGGCTGATGGTGAACTTTTCCTGCCCCACACCTGGAATCAACATTTCTGTAAGGATTAATAGGGAATTAACAGTTTTTATAAACTAAGATCAGGGTGCTAAATATGCTTATTTTTTATGAGGCCCCGTTAGCAGACTGAACTTGTCAGTGCTTGTGTGTTAGAGATCATGATTTCATGTTAATACCTCTGATTTTAATCTAAATACACTGATTTTAACTTACCTTTCTCCCTTCCATTATTTACATTCTACTCCTTCTAGAAGCCCTGGTGGTGCAGTGGTTAAGCACTCAGCTGCCAACCAAAGGTCGGCAGTTCAAACCCACCAGCCGCTCCAAGGGAGAAAGATGTGCGATCAGCTTCTGTAAAGATTTACAGCCTTAGAAACCCTGTGGAGCAGTTCTACTCTGTTCTATGAGGTGGAATTGGCTAGGTAGCAGTGGATTAGGTTTGGCCCCTTTTTGGCCTCTATCCACAGTCAGAACCTTGGCATCTGATAGCAACACATCTCCGCAATCATTCAATTCACATAAAAAAGTTTAGAAATTGATACACTTTACTACCACAAAAACAAATCTACTAAGATAAATTCAGTATTTGTTCGCAATTCTTTTATTTATACCGAGAGTGTATAGGCCTAATACTTTGTTCAAAACTAACTTGGATTAGTTTTTTTATATCTTCTGAAGTATGCATTGTTGTTGTTGTTGTTGTTGTTTGCCGTCGAGTCGGCTCCGACTCATAGCGACCCCTCCTTGGGTTTCCAAGGCAGTATCACTACGGAAGTAGGATTGCCCAACCTTCCTTCCGAGGAGTGGCTGGTGGGTTTGAACCGCCAGCCTTCTGGTTAGCAGTCAAGTGCTTAGGCACTATGCTACCAGAGCTCCTCTGAAGTATGCATATCTTACTTATTTAAAACACAGTTTGGTCCATGTGTTTCTGTTTGCATTTATTTTTATGTTTTATTTCCTCCCCCATTGCCAATTCTTGTTGATTTACTTCTATTTTTGAATATGTTGAACATTAATATGCTTCCAAAAGTATACAAAAAGGTATACTTAGGTACACTTAATCCCTCAATATTTCCCTCACATCTTGTAGGTAACCAATTTCATTGCTTTCTAGATTATCCTTCCTATTTATTTCCCAAGATAAACAGATTCTTGTATGTTTCCTAACAGATTCTTGTATGTTTCTTACTTTCTCTTCTTTCTTAGACCCAAAGTAGCATTCCATATGTCCATGTTTTATACTGATAGGAAAGTCATTTCCTATGGGTTTATAGATACTGTTCTGGTTCTATTTCACTGCCACACGGCCTTCATTGTGTGTTTGTACCATAG
>NW_006921598.1:6801493-6803217 GCF_000298275.1 Orycteropus afer afer | reverse complement strand
TTGATTGTTTTTCTAATGTTGAACCATCCCTGCATACCTGATATGAACCCCACTTGGTCATAATGAATGATTTTCTTGATGTGTTGTTGGAATCTATTGGCTAGAATTTTGTGGAAGAATTTTGCATCTATATTTATGAGAGATATTGGTCTGGAGTTTTCCTTTTGAGTGATGTCTTGGCCTGATTTTGGTATCAAGGTTATGCTTGCTTCATAAAATGGGTTAGGGAGGATTCCACCCTTTTCTATGTTTTGGAATAGTTTGAGTAGGATTGGTTCATGCCTTTAGTCTGTACTCATGAAGTAAGATGCAGACTTTAACATAATAGATCTTTTATCATGTTAAGACAGTGTCCATCGATTTCTATTTTCTCAAGGGTTTTCATTAAAAATGGGTATTCAGTTTAATTTAAATCATGTTTTAGCAGCTATAGAAGGAATACGGATTTTTTCCTTCCCAAAAAAACCAAACTCACTGCCATTGAGTTGGATCTGACTCATAGCGACCCCTCCTTGGGTTTCCAAGGCAATATCTCTATGGAAATAGATTACCCAGCCTTCCTTCCCAGGAGTGGCTGGTGGGTTTGAACCACCAACCTTCTGGTTAACAGTCAAATGCCTTAGGCACTATGCTACCAGAGCTTCCCCTTTTTTTCCTTAGAGCTACTAATATGGTAAATTTTGTTAATAAACTTTAATATTAAATTTAATATTAAATTATCCCTGTACATCTAGTATAAATCCGACTTAGCTGTTGTTTCAGTTTCTTAGGGCTGCTGTAACAAAATGCCGCAAACTGGGTGACTTATAAGAACAGAAATTTATTGTCTTCTAGTTCTGGATGCTAGGAGTTGTAGATCAGAGTGCCAACCATGTTAATTCCATCAGAGAGCTTAGAGAGAGACTGTGTACAATTCAGTGACATTGATTGCATTCTTTGAATTGTGCAGTCATTCTTACTGCCCTTTCAGAGTTGCTTCTCCCCCATTAATATAAACTC
Organism: Orycteropus afer afer; assembly: GCF_000298275.1. Lineage (NCBI taxonomy): Eukaryota > Metazoa > Chordata > Mammalia > Tubulidentata > Orycteropodidae > Orycteropus > Orycteropus afer. The sequence goes on along the minus strand of NW_006921598.1, from coordinate 6,802,218 downwards.
ACTGCTTCTAGCTAGTCCTTTGAGTTGTTGTCATCAATTTGATCCCATATAAATAGCTCTTAAAAGAACGTATTGCTCAAGGCAGACTTTTTTTTATTTTTTTACTGTTGTTGTTGTTATGTACTGTCGAGTTTTTTTTACTAGTTAAGCTAAATTATTGTTTGATTTTAATAACACTTTAGGGGATATTTTTGGTTTAAGGTTTAAAGATTATGTCAAGGTAGTAGGTTTAGGAGTTCATCCAGCCTCTGTGGCTCCAGAAAATATCTTTTTATCAGTAGTCATTTCTTCCTTGTCACTTCATATTTTGTGTATTTATGCTTTCTTCCTTTTTCCTTTTGAATAAATTAATCAATGGTTTATCCAAGTTGTTAATTTTTCCTGTGAATCAGAGTTCTGATTTTGAAAATTTTGATCCACTATTTTAAATTCTCTGCATCATTAATTTCTAATTTTATCTTTATTTTCCTTTCTAGTGTTTAACTCAGGTTTACTTTGTTGCTCCTTTGCTAGTTTTTGAATTGTGAATTTTCTCAGTTTATTTTAACTTATTTTAATTAATATAGATATTTAAGGCTATGCATTTTTTGCGAGCTCTGTTAGCATAGTGCCTAAGTGCGGTGTAGTAAATTACTTAGTGTGGCTTTTCTACCCATAAGTCTTTGTAAACTCCAAGGTGGGAATTGCTATTAGCAACTGAGGAGATCCTGATTTTAAAGTCGCCC
>NW_006921598.1:6798314-6800503 GCF_000298275.1 Orycteropus afer afer | reverse complement strand
AGAATTAAAAAAAATTAAGTTGGGAAAGCCTTTCTGATTTTCTATTGCATTTTTCATTTATAGAGCTACCACATTATGATCAATGTGTGTTGTTTGTAAAATTTGTAATTTATACAACTTTTTAATTTTTCTCATCTTAAATTTATATCTTTGTTACTTAATATGTTACCAATTTTGGTGCATTTTTTTTATGTGTGCTATGAAAGAACATGTATTCTTGAGGAAGAGAAAAGTTGGTGTCCTGGTAACACACACCACACAATCCCTTTATAACAGAGACCTTAAAAACCAAATGAAACAGATACAGGTGATGATCCTGGAACTCAGGTCATTAAATGATGAGATAAAGAATTAGATTGAATGTTGACTAGAAAGGGAGGTGGAATGAGGGCAGTTGACTGGGGATAGTGAAGAAACCAGGGCCTGTGGAAGTGTGGCCATTTGGAGAGAGAGGAGGCCTCATACATGGATGAGGAGAAACCAACTTCACAGAATCCACATTGGGACAGGGACACAGTGTGGGCAGGTCTGGAGTGAAACTAGGAATATGAGCTGGACCTGGGGAAGGAAAGTTCAGGGAAACAGGACTAATGGCATGGATGGCCACAGGGTGAGGAAGGAACCAGTGAAAGGGGATGAAGCAACTCATTAATAGTGAACACTATATGTTTGGGTTAAGGACCCATGTGAAGGAGAAGCTCTGTGGTGTGGTGGCTGGAGATGCTGAACTCTAGGTGGCTTCCCACTTGACTGAGTCTAGGCATTAACTGGATAATTAGCTGTGCTCTTTCAGAAGTTTACCAGGCCCACACCAGTGAACTGTGACTGGAGAAATGCTTTATCCTACTTTCTCTACTACACCTTCCTGGTGATGAGGTGTGAGCCTTCTTCTAGCCCCCATAACCTGATGGCTGCCTCCATCCACCTGGTTCATTCAGGCCACTTCCTTCTATCAGCAGCCACTCCCTATATGTAGTATTCCTTAAGCACACAGAGACAAACAGCTATGTGCTCTGTGCACCAGTGCTTGGGTGATTGACAGGTGGTGCTCTCACAGAAAGCAAGATGCATGCCTTCATGGCCTCCACTGTTGGAGATACATACATGTGTGAACCAAGTTCTAGGCTCCAGCCCTCTCCTGCTGCCAGTGTTATTAGCCAACCATAGCTGCACAAGCCTCCCCTCCTTTTTCTTTTCTTTTCCCCACTTTTTCTTGTTTATTTTCTCTCTTCTTCTCATATTTATCCTTTTTTTCCCCTCAATCTTCCATTTTCTTCTTCTTCTTTTATCTGTTCCATTCAATGGGAGGTAGGTAGACATTGTTCCCCACTAGTCAGCCATGCTTACTACACCTACCACCCTACGCAACAGGTGAATGCCACCACCCACTCCTGCACAACTGGATCATAACAGACAGTGACAACATCTGCTCACCTTGCCCACAGCTGCTCTTCATGATCAGTAGACTAAGAACTACATCCACATTCCTACCAGTTAGTTACTCCACCTACCTGGAGACAAGTGGGGAGCACCCCAGTGCTGCCAAACTAGTGACCAAAGAAGCACATCTGCTGCACCCACCTAGATATATCAAAACAAAGCAAAACAAAAAATCAGGATAAAACATATAATCAACAAATAAATAAAACTCCAAAATGTCTTGGAGACAACAGACAACTTCAAACAAAGAAATAGAAGATAAGATGGCTCAAGCAAGTGAATAAATAAAGAACATGTGAGTAGTAACTGGGGTCTTAAAAGCTTTCAAGCAGCCATCTAAGATGCAGCTATTTGGTCTCCTATCATCAGAAGTGAAGAGGAGTGCAACAAAACAAAACAAAAAAACCAAGGACATTTGGAAGCAATCAGTCCTAGGACATGATGGACCTCAGAGACCAGAAGAACTAGATGGTGGCCGGCTACCAATGCCAACCACTTTGGAAAGGATCAAAACTGGAGATCCTGGATAGAATAGGAGGAAAAATGTGGAACAAAATCCAAAAACACAATAATGACCAGATTTACTTGTCGGATGAAATCTGGTGGGATCCTCAATACTATGGCCCTGGGACACACTTCAGACCTGGAATAAAACTCACTCCCAGGGACTGGTTCTCAGCCCAATAGTAAACAAGATGTATACATGCAGACCACTCAACCTAAGGTGATGCACCCACATACTCTATGGA
>NW_006921598.1:6786627-6797558 GCF_000298275.1 Orycteropus afer afer | reverse complement strand
ACCTGACAGAGAGTGGGCACCTCCCAGAACACTGTTTTGTGCCACTCCCAACAGAAATACTCCAGGTGGACAACTTCAGCAATCAGGAGCTCCTCAGTTGCTCATAGAAAATCCCACCTTGGAGTTTACAAAGACTTATGGGTAGAAAAGCCACACTAAATAATTTACTACAGCACACTCACACACACACACATCTTTACAGGAAAAAAAAAAGAACGGGAAACCTCTTTGAGGAAGAACAGGTAATAGAAATAACTGATAAGGAATTAAAAAGATATATTTATATATGTGTGCATGTGTATATATATATATATCTTCTTCTAAGAGTTCAAGAAAAAAGTCAAACAAAAGCAAGGAATACACAGTATCCTAGAAGAATTCAGAAAAAAAAAAAAATACAAAGCAAAATGACAAAATAAACAGACATTTAGAAAGTATACAAAAACAGCAAATAGAAATCCAAAGATTAACACAAAAATTAGGTAGATAGCACATACATTGGAAGGACTAGAGTAGAACTGAATAAATTGAAAAATGGATCAGTGAATTAGAAGACAAATTCCTTGACACCAATTTACATAAGAAAAAAATAAGAAAAAAGGATGAAGAAGAATAAAGAAAGCCTAAGAATTATATGGGGCACTATCAAGAGAAAAATTTTTCACCTATGATTGTAATTCCAGAACAGGATTTTGCAAAAAAAAAAAAAAAAAATCCAGAGAGAAAATTCTCAAAGACTTCCTAGCAGAAAACTTCCTTAATATCATGAAAGTTAAAAGATATCCATCCAAGAAGCTCAATGAACCCCATACAGGATAGACCCCAAAACAAGGTCATTAAGATATAGCATAATCAAACTTTACAAAATCAAAGACAAAGAAAGAAATCTTGAGAGCAGCTCAGGAAACGTGAAGCATATCTACAAAGGGTGACCAGTAAGACTAAGCTCTGATTTCTCAGCAGAAATCATGTGGGCAAAAAGGCAATTGGATGACCTATAAATCCTTGAAAGAAAAAAAAAAAACAAACTAAGAATTATATCCAGCAAAATTACCCCTCAAATACGATGGTGAAATTAAGACATTTCCAAATAAACAGAAATGAAGGTAATTTGTAAAAACTAGACAAACATTACAAGAAATGCTAAAGGGAGACCTTCAGACAGAGAACCAACAACAGCAGACAACAACCTGAGATAAGACACATGGCAAAATCACCCAGAAACCAACCAAGAAAAAGAATTCTCAAAATAAGCTTTCCAGGCTAAGTGGAGCTCTGGTGGTGTCGTGGTTATGTATTTGGCTGGTAATCAAAAGGTTGGTGGTTTGAACCCACCAGCTGCTCCTTGGGAGAAAGATGAGGCTGTCTGTTACTGTAAAGATTTAGAGCCTTGGAAAACTTACAGGGCAGCTCTACTCTGTACTGTGGGGTAGCTATGAGTCAGAATCAATTTAATGGCAGTGGGTTTGGTTTTTAGTTTTTACAAGACTGAAAATAGAGAAGCAGGGGTGTCAAACTGTTAACAATAACTAGAAAGCAAAAGGAACAAATGTTTTAATTACAGAACTTCTAAATGGAGAGAAAGTCAGAATGATATCAAAATAGAACAGACTGTTTCAAACATAGAAAGATAAAAATTTATTACAGGGTAACTACAAAGAAAATGTATTATCTTTCTAACTAAAATAAGAATGAAGAATATTGTAAGGACTTAGTAAACACAAAATCAGCAACAATGAAGAAAATGAAAAGAAAATCTAATAACAAATTGAACTCAGCACAGAAAATTACTCAGAACAAAGAAACCATCAACACCACAGTAAAAAACAGAAATGACAGCTGTAAATTCATACCTATCATTAATTACATTGAATGTAAATGGATTAAATGCATCACTCAAGAGAAAAAGAGTGGCACAATATCAAAGAGATGGAAACAACTTAAGGGCCTATCAACGGATAATTGGATAAACTATGGCCATACACACAATGGAATACTAAGCAATATCAAAGAAAAATGAAAAATCCATGAAACACCTCATAAAGTGAATGAAACTGGAGGACATTATGCTAAGTGAAATAATTCGATCACAAAAGGACAAATATTATATAAGTCCACTATTACAAAAAGTCAAGGAGAGGTTTACACATGCAAAGAAACATTCTTTGATGGTTATCAGGGATGGGAGGGGAGGGAAGGGAAAATAACTAGATAAGAGACACATTTGGGTAAAGGGAAAGGCAATATACAAAAATGGGGTGATCACAATATCACTAAGGAAAAGGAAGGCACAGAGATGCACATGCATTACAGACAACACAAGTAAATACTATTGCATACACAATCCTGAATTGTCAGTAATAACAAACACTATGAGTGGATGCTTAGGAGCTCTGGTAGTGTAGTGCCTAAGGTAATTGACTGCTAACCAGAAGGCTAGTGGTTCTAACCCACTAGCCACTCCTCGGAAGGAAGGCTGGGCAATCTACTTCCATAGTGAGACTGCCTCAGAAACCCAAGGAGGGTTTTTTTATGAGTCAGGTGCGACTCAACAGCACATAAGAACAACAACATGAGTGGATGCGTAAGTAGACAAGCAAGATGATCTGATATGAGTAGACAAATAGGACTATATCCATGACCGTATACAGGTTTGGCAGATATTTCTTCATACATATTTGTATGTCTGTAAAAATATCCATATATATAGCAGTAAGGAAGAGTGAAGAAAATAAAAAACATATGGAAACAATTAGTGCAAGGGATTAGTGGACTAAGTGAACTTCAGCCTTCACAACTCTGAGACCAGAATAACTAGATGGTGTCGAACCACCCCTGCTAACCACTCTCGATAGGAACCACAATAGAAGGTCCTGGATAAAGTTGGAGAAAAATGTGGGACAAAACTCAAAATAATGAAGATCAGCCTTACTGGTCTGATAGAGACTGGCAGAACCCCAAAATTATGGCCTTTAGATACCCTTAGGGCCTGGAACTCAAGTTACTCCTGTGGCTCAACTTTCTGCCAGATGATAGGCCTATGGGTTGAATGATGCAGGAAGCATCAAAAGAAGATGGAATACAGAATCACTGCACAAAAAACAATTGGTCAGTGTTCAACTATTTCAGGAGGAGACATATGATTAAGAACAAATGGTACTGAAGGAAGAAGTTGAAGCTGCACTGAAGGAATTGGTGAAATGCAAAGCTCCAAGAATTGATGGAATGTGCATTGTTTTGGTTCTCTAGTGCCACTCTAACAGATGATACCACAGGTGGATGGCTTTAACCAACAGGAATTTATTCTCTTACAGGTCAGGGGCCTGGAAGTTTGAGTTCAAAGTGCCAGCTTTAGGCCTTGGGCAAAGGCCCTTTGACCTTGGGCTTCAACTCTGCCTCTTGCTCCTGGCCCACTGGAGCTGGAGGTGTCTCTTAAGCAGCTGCTAGTTGCTGAGGCTGACAAACCCAAGGTTGACAAGTAAAATGGTACAGTCACAAGATTATCAAATAACATGGCAGGCCTCTAGTTTAAGTGTAGAAACAGTCTCAAGATTGGCAGACAAAATGGTAGGCCACTGAGATGAAGACTTGGCAAAAAGCAGCTTCTTACATGCTGGGAGCAGACCACACCCCTAAGGCAGCTATTCAACTGCTCACAGTAGATTCCACCATGGAATTGATTAGCAGTCTCATGATGCGGAATGACTATATCCATCTGCACAGCCACTCAAAACCAGGCCTACCCAAGTTGACACATAACCTTAACTATCACACCCATGTAGATATTTCAACAAATGGATGCTGCACTAGAGATATTTACTTATCTATGCAAAGTAATTTGGAAGACAGCTACCTGGTCAACTGCCTGGAACAGATGCATATTTGTACCCATTCCAAAGAATGATCCAACAGAATGTGGAAATTATTGAACAATATTATTAATACCACACACAAGTAAAATCTTGCTGAAGATAATTAAAACATGGTTGCAATAACATATTGACAGGGAACATCCAGAAATGCAAGCTGGGTTCAGAAGAGGACATGGAACGAGGGACATCACTGCTGATGTCAGATGGATCTTGGTGAGAGCAAGAAATCCCAGAAAGATGTTTACTTGTGTTTTATTGACTCTTCAAAAGCATTAGATTGTGTGGATCATAACAAATTATGGATAACATTGTGAAGAATGGGAATTCTAGAACACTTAGTTGTGCTCATGAGGAAACTGTACATAAACCAGGAGGCTGTCATTTGAACAGAACAAGGGGATACTGCATGGTTTAAAATCAGGAAGGGTGTACGTCATCGTTGTATCCTTTCATCATATTTATTCAATCTGTATGCTGAGAAAATAATCTGAGAAGCTGGACACAGCTAAGAGCACAGCATCAGGATTGGAGGAAGACTCATTAACAACCTAAAATATGCAGATGACACATTCCTTGCCAAAAGTGAAGATGACCTGAAGCACTTACTGATGAAAATCAAAGACTACAGTCTGTAGTCAGGATTACACTGCAACATAAAACGAAAATCCTTACAACTAGACCAATAAGCAGCATTATGATAAATAGAGAAGAGATGAAAGTTGTCAAAGATTTCATTTTACTTTGATGCACCATCAACACCCATTGAAACAACAGTCAAGAAATCAGATAGTGTCTTGCACTGGGCAAATCTGCTGCAAAAGACCGCTTCAAAATGTTGAAGAGCAAAGATGTCGCTTTGAAGAATAAGGTGTGCCTGACCCAAACCATGGTATTCTCAATTGCGTCATATGTGTGTGAAAGCTGGACAATGAATAAGGAAGACCAAAGAAGAGTTGATGCCTTTGAATTATGATGTTGGCAAAGAATACTGAAAAAACCATGGACCTCCAGAATAAAGAACAAATTTTTCCTGGAAGAAGTGCAGGCAGAAAACTCATTGGAAGCAAAAATGGCCAGATTTCATCTCACCTACTTTGATCATGTTCCAGAAGGGACCATTCCCTGGAGAAGAATATCATGCTTGGTATAGAGGAGCATAAGCAAAAATGAGGAAGACTCTTAACAAGATGGATTGACACAGTGGCTACAAAAATGGGCTCAAGCATAGCAAGGATTGTGAGGATGGCACAGGATCAGGAAGTGTTTCATTCTGTTGTACAGAGGGTCACTATGAGTTGGAGCTGAATCAACAGCACCTAACAACAACAACAACAACAACAACAACATGGGTTGAAAGCATCAGGAAGGTACACACTCACTCCTTAGAACAATCAAATAAACAAGATCATAAGGGCAGCTTTTGCCCAGGGATGAAGTTCAGAAGGCAGGAATAGATAGGAAAGAATGACAAATGAAAATGGTAATCACAGAGTGGAAGTGGGAATATTGTGGGGAAGTGTGCTATGTTGAGGGGACTGCATTCCATGTCACAAAACGTGTATCAACAGTTGAATGGAAAACCAATTTGCTGGGGAAACTTTCACTCAAATCACAATTAAAAAAGAAAAATGAGGAAAGTTTTACACACAAAGAAATGTTCTTTGAATGTTACCAAAGGTGGAAGGAGAAGGGAAGGTAAGTCACTAACTAGAGGGTTGTTATTGTCGTTAGGTGCCATGATGTTGGCTCTGACTCATAGCGACTCTGTGTACAACAGAATGAAACACTGCCTGGTGCTACGCCATCCACACAATCCTTGCTTTGCTTGAGCCCATCGTTGCAGCCACTCTGTCAATCCATCTTGTTGAGTATCTTCCCCTTTTTCTGCTGACCCTCTACTTTATCAAGCAAATATTGTTCTCCAGGAAATGGTCTCTTTTGATCCCATGACCAAAGCAGACTCATCATTCTTGCTTCCAAGGAACATTTGGTTCTACTTCTAGAACAGATTTGTTCATTCTTCTGGCATTCCATGGCATCTTCAGTATCCTTTGCCAACACAATTCAAAGGCATCATCTCTTCTTCAGTCTTCCTTATTCCTTGTCCAGCTTTCACATGCATGTGAGGTGATTGAAAACACCATGGGTTGGGTTAGGGGCACCTTGGTCTTCAAAGAAACATCTTTGCTCTTCAGCACTTTAAAGAGGTCTTTTGCAGCAGATTTACCCAGTGCAATATGACGTCTGATTTCTTGACTGCTGCTTCCATGAGTGTTGATGGTGGATCCAAGTAAAATGAAATCTTTGAGAACCTCAGTCTTTTTCTCCATTTATTGTAATGCTGCTTATTGGTCCAGTTGTGAAGATTTTCATTTTTTTAATGCTGTGGTGTAATTTATACAGAAGACTTAAGTCTTTAATCTTCATCAGTAAGTGCTTCAACTCATCTTCACTTTCAGCAAGCACGGTTGTGTCTTCTGCATATTGCAGGTTGTTGATGAGTCTTCCTCCAATCCTGATGCCACATTCTTCTTCATAGAGTCCAGCTTCTCAGATCATTTGCTTACCATACAGATTGAATAAGTATGGTGAAAGGATACAACCCTGACACACTCCCTTCTTGATTTTAAACCATGTAGTATCCCCTTGCTCTGTTCAAGCAACAACCTCCTGGTCTATGTACAGGTTCCTCATTAGTACAATTTAGTGTCCTGGAATTCCCATTCATCTCAATGTTATCCATAATTGTTATGTTCCACACAGTCAAATGCCTTCATACAGTCAAGAAAACATCTTTCTGGTATTCTTTGGTTTCAACCAAAATCTGTTGTTCCACATCCTCTTCTGAATCCAGCTTGCATTTCTGGAAATTTCCTGTCAATATATCGCTACAAAAGTTTTTGAATTATCTTCAGCAAAATTTTACTTGCGTGTAATATTAATGATATTGTTCAATAATTTCCACATTCTGTTCCATGTTCTGTTGGATCACCTTTCTTTGCAATGGGTACAAATATGCATCTCTTCCAGGCAGTTGGCCAGATAGTTGTCTTCCAAATTACTTGGCATAGATGAGTGCCTCCAGTGCTGTATCCATTTGTTGAAACATCTCAGTGGGTATCCTGTAAATTCCTGGGGTCTTGTTCTTCGCCATTTCCTTCAGTGCAACTTCAACTTCTCCCTTCAATACCATTGGTTCTTGATCATATGCTATCTCCTGAAATACTTGAACATTGATCAAATCTTTTTTGTACTGTGACTCTGTGTATTCCTTTCATCTTCTTTTGATGCTTCCTGCATCATTCAAAATTTTGCCCATAGAATCCTTCAATATTCCAACTTGAGACTTGATTTTTTTCTTCAATTCTTTCAGTTTGAGAAATGCTGAGTGTGTTCTTACCCTTTGGTTTTCCAACTCCACGTCTTTGCACATTTCATTATAATGATTTACTTTATTTTCTTGAGCTGCCCTTGGATATCTTCTGTTCAGCTCTTTTATCTTGTCATTTCTTCCTTTTGCTTTAGCCACTCTCCATACAAGAGTAAGTTTCAGAGTCTCTTCTGACATCCATTTTGGTCTTTTCTTCTTCTGGTCTTTTTAATGTCCTTTTGCTTTCTTCATGGATAATGATCTTGATATCATTCCACAGCTTGTCTGGTTTGCAGTCATTGGTGTTCAATGCTTCTAATCTATTCATCAGATGGTCTCTAAATTCAGGTGGAATATCATGAAGGTAATATTTTGGGTCTCATGGAATTGTTTGAATTTTTTTTTTATCTTCAAACTTGAGCTTGCAGGTGAGCAATTGATGGTCTCTTCCACAGTCAGCTCCTGGCCTTGTTTTGGCTGAAGATATTGAGCTTCTCTATTGCCTCTGTGGTAATTAAGTTGTGTATCAACTTGGCTGGGCCTAGTTTTGAGTGGCTGAGCAGCTGGATGTATTTATTCTTCATGATGAGATTGGTAATCAGCTTCGTGGTGGAATATACTGGAGCAGCTGAGTAACTACCTTAGGAATGTGGTCTGCTTCCAGTGCATAAGGAGAAGCTTTGAGAAAGATCTTTGCAGCTTTTTGGTATTCTTGGACCCTGCGTGTAGCTGAGTCTTCATTCAGCAGCCTGCCATGCCCTGCTGATTTTGACTTTTTCTGGACTTGAAGGTAGTGGCCTGCCATGTTGTTTGATAATCGTGGGACTGTGCATTTTTACTTGTTGACCTTGAGTTTACGAGCTTCAGCAGCCAGCAGCTGCCTGAGTTAAGAAAAGCCTTCAGCTTCAGTGGGCCAGGAGTAAGGGGCAGAGGTGAAGCCCAAGGTTGAGGGGCTTTCACCCAGCTCCTAGAGCTGGCACTATAAACTCTGACTTTGAGACTCCTACACTGTAAGAGAATAAATTCTTGTTTTTAAAATATACCTATTTGTGGTATTCCTGTTAGAGCGGGACATGGTAACCAAAACAACCTCTTTGCACAGATATAGTGGATTAGATTTCTGTGTATCCTATTTGGTGAGGTCCACATGTATAGGTATTTGCAATGAATAAGTCTTTGGTCTTGCAAAATTTTATCATGTGATCTCTGCTATCAATTCTATCAGCGAAGCCATATTTTCCAACTACTGATGATTATTGTTTCCAACTTTTCCATTTCATATGTTTCCAACATTTTGCTCACCAGTACATCTTGATTGTATGTTTGATCAATTTCAGACTGCAGAAGTTGGTAAAAATCTTCAATTTCTTCATCTTTGGCCTTAGTGGTTGGTGTGCAAATTTGAATAATAGTAGTATTAACTGGTCTTCCTTATAAGTGTATGGATATTATCCTATCACTGACACCATTGTACTTAGGATAGATCTTGAAACATTCTTTTTGATGATGAATGCAATGTTATTCCTCTTCAATTCGACATTCCCGGCATAGTAGCGATGTGATTTTCTGATTCAAAATGGTCCAAACCCGTCCATTTCTGCTCACTATTGCATAGGATATCAATTTTCATATGTTCTATTTCATTTTTGACAACTTCCAGTTTTCCTAGATTCTTATTTCTTCCATTCCACATTCCAATTATTAGTGGATATTTGCAGCTATTTCTTCCCATTTTGAATCATGCTCATCAGCAAATGAGGGTCCTGAAAGTTTTACTCAATCTGTACCACTAAGGTTGACTCTACTTTGATGAAGCAGTTCTTGCCCAGTCATAGTTTGGGTGCCTTCCAACCTAAGGGGCACATCTTCCAGCACCATATCAGACAACATTTCAGGACTGTTCTTATAATTTTCTAGTATTATATCAGACAGTGTTTCACTGCTATTCATAAGGGTTTGGCTGCTGATTGGCTGTAGGCAGGGAAGTAAAAGAAGATAAAGATGAGCCTCAGGTTTCTGACTTTAATGATATCTAGTGATAATATTTATCTAGTGAATAAACTATGTCCATAATAGTAACAGACATTAAGATAGAGAATAAGGATAATAACTTTAGCTTTGGCCTGTCTACTTTGGAGGTGCCAGTATCAGATGAGTGATTGAATATATGTTAACTGTGGAGTTCAGAAGAGAGATCTGGGCAAGAGGTATAGAACTGTGCAGTCAGCCTGAGTAGTTGCTTATTTCCAGCTGTTATAGGACTTGTCTATCTAGATGTTCTATCATCACATTCATCCCTTTTTCTCCCCAAAGCTAGTTTTTATTAATTTTTTCATGCTTAATTGTGATACCATCAAACCACCCACCTCTAGTGTCTAAGCCATAGAGATAAGATTTATATTATCCATCTCTTTTGTTATTGCCGGAGCCCTGATACACAGTGGTTAAGTGCTCAGCTGCAAACTGAAAGGTCTGTGGTTTGATCCCACCATCTGCTCTGCAGGAGAAAGGTAAGGTGGTCTGCTTCTGTAAAGATTACAGCCTTGAAAATCCTAAGGGGCAGTTCTACTCTGTCTTACAGAGTCACTATGAGTTAGAATTGATTTGATGACAATGATTTTTTTTGGTGGTGGTATTGACAAATATTATCAAGTCCTGAAATTTCTTTTTTCAAAATTTCTCTGGAAATTTTGTGTGCTGGATGACCAAACTATGTTACATATACATAATGGAATACTATGCAACCCTAAAGAATAATGTAGAATCTGTAAAATACCAGATAACGTGGATGAATTTGGAGCATATTATGCTGAGTGAAATAGGTCAATTACAGAAAGACAAATATTGTATTAGTCTGTTATCCTAAAAAATCAAGGAAAGCTTTATATATGGAAAAAAGTTTTCTTTGTTGGTTATTGGTGGGGGGAGGGTAGGTAGGGAACATTGCTAGAGAGGTAGAAACAAGTATTGATTTGGGTGAAGGGAAGGGCAATGTACCAAATGTGAGTGATCAACATGCTGGCATTGAGGACGAGGAAGACATAGAGAGGTGCGTGGGAGGTACAGACAACAAAGATGAACCCTTTTGCATATACAGTACTGCATTGTAAGTGATGGCAAACATTGATAATGCAGGTGGATAGATGGGTGGACGGGCTCAACTATTAGGTATGTCTATGCAGGGGGAAATGTGCCCGTGGATTGGCAGACAATATTCTACAAGTGTATCTGCATGTTCTGTAAGAATTCTCAGGTATATAGTAGAGGTGACAAGGGACAAGATTTTAGTCACTTGGTCACAGCCAGCTACCCAGAAGGAATGAGTACCTGTGGGCTTGGGACCATGGTCTCAGGGTACATCAAGCTCAACTGGCATAACATACTACTCAAATACATTGTTCCACATTCTACTTTGGTGAGCAGCGACTGAGATCTTTAAAGCTTGCAAGTGGCTATCTAGATGCAATGGTGGGTCTCTCCTTGTTCAGAGCAAAGAAGAATGAAGAAAACCAAAGATTCATGGAAACAATTAGTCCAAGGGACTGATACACTATGTGATCCTCAGTCGATATGATTATGAGACCAGAAGAACTAGATGGTGCCCGGCTACCACTGTCAACCACTCAGAGGGGAATCTATGTAGGAGATCCTGGATAGAGTGGGAGAACACTGTGGAACAAAACTCAAAA
>NW_006921598.1:6765309-6786302 GCF_000298275.1 Orycteropus afer afer | reverse complement strand
TATGTGAACTGCTGTATGGAAAATGAATTTGCTCTGTAAACTTTCACCTAAATCACACACACACACACACACACACACAAATCCTCTAGTGAAATTTTCATGGAGCCCAAAAACTTAGGTTTCAGTCTGGGCTATGGTGCTAACTGGGTAGCACCATATTTTTGTATAAGCAATTTGTATAAGCTTTTCTAAGAACCAGTTTCCACAGCTAAATATATATATATATATATATATTTGAATTATATAGTCACTGAATTCCCTTCTGGTTACATAGTATTGTATCTTTTCTTTCTGATCCTGATGTTACCACTTAGATTTATATAACTGCCTCCAAACTGGTGTCCCAACTTCAGTGCCATACCCTGTCAATCTCCTGAAACTTTCTTAAATACTTATCTTTCATGTTAAGTTCTCCTTCAAGAACTAGCCTAATGGTTCCTTTTTGTTTATTGCTTCAGGCTTGACTTCTTTGTCAGGTTGTCAAGATTCCACAGAGTGCAAACATTTTCTACCTAGCCAGAGTCTATCCTTCTTACCCACTAACATCATTCCTTCCCTCCAGAGTATCAAGAGTTCTGTCATATTTCTTCCCAGAATTTGATCATGATCTTTTCCCCACTTCAAAATCTAGTATCTTTTCCTTTGAATCCTAAGTCATCTTTCAAAGATCAGCTCAAGCTCAGGGAGATTGTACTGAACCATTATAGTTCTCAATGTTCTTCTTTCCCTTGACTTCCAAGGGCATTTGTAATCTGTGGCATGATTTAGTACTTAACTATCCGATAAGCTTGATTTTTCACTGAGCTCTACATGAGGGCTGTCTTCTGTGTCTGCCACAGAGCCTAATACACAGCAGAACCACACACATAGTAAATATCTGTTACTTTATTACCTTTCAGGAGCAGACAGATTTCTTAAAATATGATACAGAGTATAATCCCAAAATTAAAAAAAAATAATAATAATGAAATTGTGAAATTGTACCTTTGTTGGGGGAGCTCTGGTGGCATAATGCCTAAGGCTTTTGACTGCTAACTAGAAGGCTGGCGGCTCAAACCTGCCAGCCACTCCTCGGAAGGAAGGTTGGGCAATCTACTTCTGTAGTGATACTGCCTCAGAAACCCAAGGAGGGGTCGATATGAGTCAGATCTGACTCAACAGCAGTGAATTTGAGTGGACATTTGTTGGAGGGATGACCTGTAAAATGATGAAAATCATATACTAGAGTGGACAAAGGTAATTGAAGAGCCTAAATAATCTGCTAAATAGAAAATTAACTTTTGGGTATGTTTACAAGTAGTTGCCAAATGAATATTGTGAGTTCAGGTGTCTTCATTAGAAATTATGCATTTATTAATTAAATCATGTATATTATCACAAAAGCATTTTAATTTTAAAGATGACACTTTTAACTACTGTAGAAATTTAGTGCAATTTCAAATTATCTATTAACAGATCAAAGCTTGAGACTAGAGTCCCTGAATTTTGTGAGAAAAGCAGGTACAAAATAGTCCCAAGTACTTGGTAATATTTAGCAGAGTTTTGAAATTCAGGTGCCTCCTTGGATGTTACAATTTATTTCTGTTACATTAGGTTTTAAAATAAAAGAGAACTTATCTACCACACCTCACCTTTTCTCCATATCTATCATCAAACGGTTTTGCAATTATTGTTTAGGACTTACATTTTTTGCAGGTTACTTAAAGTAACTTTAATTATCATAACAAACATGTTGCAGAAATTCTTTATGTAGGATTTCTGAATTTTTGGTTGTCTCCTACTTACTAGAAAGTGCATTTGCCAAGTCATCGCCATTAAGTTTAAAGTCTCCCAGATTAACTGCACCATAGAACAAAGATAGGCCAGCCAGTCTACATTCAGAATTTCAATTTAAATCCTCATGGGCTTAAGAGAGGATCACTAAAGAGAAATATGATTCATATTCTGTGTTCTCTAAGGTGGAGCAAGCGTCTAGACTCCTGAGAGCTGGATGTCAGCAGGCTTTAACACAGTGATTCTCAGGGTAGCAGAAGTGGTGGAAAGCCATATCAAGGATTGGAAAGCTGTGGAGGGAAAGTCTGTCTCCTAAAACACAGGAGACTCAGAGAATATGAAACACGGCAGAGACCTTGTGGTTTCCATCTGTTCTAGAAAAACTTTGGAAAACATTTTAGTTGGTTTCTGTTTCCTGCCCCATCCTGTTAAGGTTTGCTTAATGTTTACTGAATCTGCATTATATATATTCCTGTTTTCTGAGAGAAATCTGTCTCCCCGTGATTTGGATGTGATTGTATAACCCACAGTGATGATAACACCATTCCATGGTAATGCTTTACAAAGCATTTTTGCAAACATTATTGCATATGATTCTTATGATAGCTCTGTGATGTAGGTAGGACAGAAGTTACTTTATGCATAAAAGATTTGCAGCTCAGAGCAGTTCATTGATTTTTCCAAGGTCACACAGCTGATGAAATGGTGTTGTAACTGGAACCCAGTTCTCTTGACCCAAAGTCCAGAGATCTTTCTATTACTCTTAAATGTCTGTTATCAAACTGGTTAATTCTCATGTTCATGGGTGACTTTGATTAATGGAGCTTATATTACATGGAAAAATTGGGACAAGGACTGGAAGTCCCCCTATATTGCTTTTCTGATTTAATAGTAGAATTGTAGGGTTTGATAATCAATAAAGTGTTGACTAGACACACTATTTTTGTATGGTATCATGTACAAAGCCCTGTAGTCACCTAGCTCATGATTTATGAGCTCCTGGGGAAGAATACCTCTTGTTTTCAAATAGTTTCAGGGGGCGGGGCTCTAGTCTCTCTCAATATGACCCTTTCCAATGTCTTAACTTCCCTCTTCACAAAATATTTATTTCTATGTAACCACAATACTGACTGCTGTCATTTAAACCCAAATTCTCTTGTTCAATAGGTGCTAGTGTAGACTTTATATTTATAGCTTTGGAAGGGTGCAGGAAATATATTTGAATGATTTCTGACTGCTGACAAGTCCTAATAACTGATAGTCCCAGACACTGAACTGAATGTCCTTTGGCAGGAATGGCTATTTTGAGGGGGAATGATAGTAACTGGTGAAAACTTTTTTCATGCAGGTGTGATTTTATGATGGAATTTTATGACAGAAACCAACCAAGTGTCCTTTATGTGGTTTATGTGTTATCAGCCTCTAGGCTGAAATTTCTTTCTCATTATTCATGCTTATTTGGCTTAACGCAAATTAAAAATTAGACAGGAATATTGTGATAAAATTTTGGTCTTTCAGATGTAGTCTGACACCTGAGGACCTTCAGAGAAGTTTGCTTTTTTTATTCATGCTATTTATTTCTGTTCTTAAAAATGCTTTTGCTTTTTTCAAAGGCTGAAATAGCTTGTGTAATTTTAAGCACTCTATCAACATTTAATATAAATGGTAACCAAGAAAAGCTCTAGATAGTATATTTATTTTTCTAGTTGTAAGTATTTTAAAGATGAGATTTAAAAATTAATCCAATCTGCTGTCCAGCCAATTGGCCTAACACTGCTACTAGTTTATGTTCTATTCAGTTTGGTGAATAGTATGGGATCTTAAAAGCTTGTGAGCAGCCATCCAAAATACAGTTGACCTCTATTCACCTGGAACAACAGAGAAAGAAGTCGACCCAGGAATCAGAGAAGGAACTGGACCACAAATCTAGTTGTCTCCAGGAACTACTTCTTCCTTGTCATGAGAACAGAAGAATTAGATGGTGCCTGGCTATTATTATTAAACGTTTTGATCAAGGACTCAATAGCTGAGTCCTGGTCAAAAGGGGTAAAATTGTAGAACAGCATATAAAATTTATTACCCATTGAGCCTGGAAATACTCCCAAATCTGTTGCCCTGAGAAAAATTTTTAATCTTGAACCAAAGCTATCCCCTTTAAGTCTTCTTCAAATTAAATAATAGTTTAGCTATTATGAATAAATTATAAAAGTATAATAGTAACTTAGTAAAGAGTATTGAGCATTGTACTCTTTTAAAGAGCTATGTCAGATTAAAAAAAAAAACTAACAATGGTAACTCTAAAGCA
This sequence comes from Orycteropus afer afer, assembly GCF_000298275.1. Taxonomy (NCBI): domain Eukaryota; kingdom Metazoa; phylum Chordata; class Mammalia; order Tubulidentata; family Orycteropodidae; genus Orycteropus; species Orycteropus afer. The sequence goes on along the minus strand of NW_006921598.1, from coordinate 6,782,224 downwards.
CAGATGAGTGGTTTATTGGGCAGTGAGTCTAAGTAAAACAATATGGAGAGAAATAATAAGAATGATGACTGCAAAAAGGGCATGGAGGCAGCATCTTCTGACCTCTTCTAACTTCACAAGAGGAAGACACAATCACTATCAACAGTGCAAGGCTTATTCCTATGAGGCCAGATATACTACCACCCTTCAGCCTTTTACCAATTCTGACACCAACCGTCCCTCTCACAGCACTCACTGCTTCTCTGTGGGGTTCTATAATTTGTTGCAGTGGCCACACAGAACTCACAGACAATACTCATGATAATGAGGTTTATTAGGGAAGTAACAGGCTACAATTCAGGTTCAGGAACATGCTCAGGATACACTTCTTCAATCAGGACAGTCTCCTCTCTACTGTGCCTTCAGACATGCCTCTCTGGCCCTTGGGCTCTTGGCCTGGGCTCTGTCCTACTTGGGCAAGTATTATAAAGCTCTTTTAGCTCTGCTGATAGGTATACCTAGGTGCACTGCAGTCCATCAGCAAGCCTCCTGCCCAAGGGCACCTAGCCTTCTTGCTCTGTGGGTGAGCAAGCCTACCACTCTCTCTTGTACACTGCAATTGTCTCTGCTGGGGCATCGCTCTCTGCTGGAGTGTTTCTCTCTGCTGAGATGTCTCCACCAAGGAGGTCCAGTACAGGGATCTTGGGTCCAAGGATGCACTCTACTTTACCTCCAGCTCTTCTCCCTTGATAGCAGTGAGATCCCCTCTCTATTTTTAGGAAGGCTCATTTTAAGCCTAGCAGAGTGACAAAACTAATCAATTCCAACATCAGAGTTCTACACACCTTATTTGTGTGGTCCCACCCAGTAATAAGGTGGGAGTTACAAAGACTCTGGGTAGAAAAGCCATACCAAGTAATTCACTGCACTGCAATAACACAATGTGAAAAATGTAACCATTGTACATGTACAAATTATGAATGAATGTATATAATCTCTGGGAGCTCTGGTAGCGTAGTGCCTAAGGCATTTGACTGCTATCCAGAAGGCTGGTGATTCAAACCCACCAGCCACTCCTCGGAAGGAAGGTTGGGCAGTCTACTTCCATAGTGATACTGCCTCGGAAACCCAAGGAGGGGTCTGACTCAACGGCACATAACAACAACAACATATAATCTCTGTATATTTTCACCCAAAACAAAACAAATACTAGAAATAGTCCATTTTGAAAAAAAGATAGCTAGAATTCTCTGTGATATATACTGATATATTTCTGTGATAACTTTTTCTTCAATCTGTACAGTAAATGGGGTAAAGTTCACAGCAGATGTGTGTAATTTTCCCTCCTGAAGTCTAAATTTCTTATGCATGTTAAATGTCAAAAACAGATATCACTTGGGGAAGGGTCTTAGAGCATCTCTTTTCATAGCTTTCTTGTGAGTGGTCACCTTTCCATTGTAACATGTGACCCAACCCCAATCAAATCTGATTAGACCAGTTGTAAGCATCAGAATTCTTCTCTTTCATATGGAAGACTTGGGTTCAATTCTTGACCGATTCACCTCATGTGCAGATAACACTGTCTGTCAGTGAGGTTTATGTGTTGCTATGAAAGGGAGCTCTGGTAGCTTAGTGCCTAAGGCACTTGACTGCTAACCAGAAGGCTGGTGGTTCAAACCCACCAGCCACTCCTTGGAAGGAAGATGGGACATTCTACTTCCGTAGTGATACTGCCTCGGCAACCGAAGGAGGGGTCACTATGAGTTGGGTCTGATTCGACAGCACGTAACAACAACAACAAATGATGCTGAACAGGTTTCTGCAGAGCTAACAGACTAAGATGGAGTAGGAAGAAAGGCTTGGTGATTTATTTCTGAAAATTAGTCAATGAAAATCCCATGGATCACAATGGTCCAATACACAGCTATCATGGGGAGAATGCAGGACTGGGCAGTATTTTGTTATGCTTGGGCCTACAATATCAGTCAGGGACCAACTTGTTGGCAGCCAACAACAAATAGGCTGATCAGCTTATACTGTCCAATTTTCCCAATTCCTTTGTCCCTCATGTTTTATGGTCAGCCTGCACATGTGCATGTCTGTGCACATGTGCGTGTACACACACACACACACACACATACACTTAGACTACATCTCCAAACCAAAACCAAACCGATTACATTGATTGATTAGATTCATAGTGACACCTTGTGTTACAGACTAGAATTACTCCATAGGGCTTTCTTAGCTATAATCTTTATGGAAGCAGTTCACCAGGTCCTTCTTCCACAGAGCCACTGGGTAGGTTTAAACTGCCAACTGCAAGCTACGTGCATCATCCAGGATTCCCACTTACATCCCCCGACCTTCTTTATTATCTATTTGTAACCTCATGACAGCTATTCACTCACCAGTGCCTCATTTTCTACTTTTCTTTGTGAATATCTCATTTGGTTCCTATTACATCAGTTTCCTTTACTTGAGCCCTTTCTTTCTCCATCACAAACATATCCAAGTTAAAAAAATAATTGGAAATCAGTCTCTGTGCACATCATTTCCAATTTTAATAGTAATTTTTAATGGATAGCATCTCTCCTTGTCATGAAGTATTACATATGACTTAAACTTGAGTCAAGGACATGAAGCATGTATTCAAATTAAATTTCTGTCAGTATTCCTTATATAAGACTTGAGTTTCAAGATATGATTTTAGTGGAATTAAACTTGAATAACTCAAAATGATGTACTTAATTACAATCAGCATCAGTGTCAACACTTAACTGATTCAACCCTGTTATGATATCTGAGGGCTTTAAGTTAAATGCTGGTTTTAGTGGGATGTGATCAGACCCTCGTGGCTCAGTAGTTCATATGTGCTAAGTAATTAAGTTAAAAAAAAAAAAAAAACCAACTAACTAGATCAAAAATTTAGGTAGAACACACTCTGGGGTCTGCATTTGTCCTGACCACTTTGTGTCCTGACATCTGGAGCATTTCAACTTGAGATTTAGGACTAGTATTGATTTAGATCAGAAACTATAAATATTCATGGCCTAGGACCCTTATTAAAGAGGAAATAAAGCATAATATGATCTACTTAGGTTGAAGTTTCAAGACAGTTGATGATCCCTCCCCCCATTAGTAATTTGCTTTTTGAAATCTTGACTCATAACCTCATTAATTTAGCTAATGCATGAAAGCACATTTTGAAAACCAGTCCCAGCTTTAAAAATGGTAAAATAAACAATTAAAAAATGGAATATAAATTACATCTCACACATACAACACAAATCAGAGTCTCACTCTGATGATGAAGGTTTGAGTTTGATTGCACTAGTTGGGTAGTAGCCATAGCTATAAATCACACCCATGGGCACAGTCTTGTAAGTGTAGGATCTGGCCTCTGGAAAGGTACTGTGTAGGGAACTGTATAAGCCTCTGGAAAGGTACTGTGTAGGGAACTGTATAAGCCATGGTTCAGTCAGGAAGCAGGGCCACTATGAGGATTATGGGAATAGGAGATTTCTTATAGGGATTAGATTTGACACGTGTGGGAAAATCTGGGGAAGCAAAGTCAGCAGAGGAGGTCGACAATGAGAGAAAGAGTTATGAACTAGCGTGCCTGAAGTACTGGCTGAAATGGACAAGTCAGAGCTTGCAGGGAAATCTGTATTGCCTGATCTGAGAAGCCAAGTCCATCCAGCTGCTAAAATGGGACCACAGAGGGGCTCTTCTAGAAAAGTCTTTGGGAAGCTGTTGCCTCTGTGCAATTACTACCTCCCAGGGTTTACAGCTGAGCAATGGTGGTGGGGCCTGGAGCAACTGTTGGTCAGCAAGCCTTTTGTTGGGAAGACCAACTGAATGTAGAGCAGAGAGGAGTGAGGACAAGCTAAGACCTCCCAGGCACCTCTGCATCTGCTGCCATAGCTGACTGTGACTACCTTCCAAGAGCAAATGTTGTGGCTTTACTTCTGACTTCCAAATCTTGTCCAAGTTTCCATTTTAGACAATTTTAACCAGAGCCTTCAGGATTCCCAGCTTAATAATGTTGATACAACACAGTGTAGGAAAGGACTACCAGTTCCTAAAGGGCTCTGTAGGACAAAGAAAAATATTGCTTTTGTGATTTAGAACCAGAGCCCTTCTTGGAGTCCTTTGAGGGCTGCTAAAAGGTACACCTGCTGCCAAATATCCTATCAGTCACTGTTTTCAGTGGTATCCACAGTTCTCACCATTAGTTTCTATTTTGAAGGACAGTATTATGTCTATAAATATTCCCAGTTAAAAATATGAGAGCTTACTGGGATAGTCAATACATTAAATCTTATTAGTTCATCATTTATATAAACATATTTATTTGTTAGATGGCCTAAACCTGGGAAAGTTTGGGTGGAAAAAAGGGGAAAAGTGACAATGTTACCCCAGAGGATAAGACTGAATTGAATATCTTGGTGGAATTCCTTAAACATACAGTGGTCATGTAAATGGAGAAGGGTGCAAAAATTGTATTTGCCTACTCAAGTGCTTTTCCTAATAATAGTCTTGTGTAGAATTAGCCTCTCCACTAAACTACTCAAGGATAAAATGACAAATGATACTCATGAGATGGTAATATTCATATTTAAGTTCATGAAGTTTACACTGGAATATTTAGAAATATTTTCAGTTTGAAAAGTCTTGTAACCATGCAATGATTTGTTCTTAATACCTGGAAAATCAACTTATTTTCAGGTTGCCTGATTCTCACACTTATCATTTTAATTTAGCATTGCCTCTTTCCATTATAAATCTTGGGATGCAGCTTTAAGACCAGGGTGATTTATTAGGATTTCTTTCCTTTCCTTTTTTTCTGATGTGATTCTTTAAACAAATTGCAGTGGTGACTTCTGCCTGTGACCTCTGGCAAACTGTGGTCTCCTGCACATTGGCTTGGGTGCTCTCCTTTCAGTGGGGAAGATTGCAGACAGAGACGGGGCAACCCGAGGCAGCTGCTCATGTTCTGGTGACTGTTAGATGCAATGTACAAAGGCAATATTAGACAAACACGGTATATTGTCATTGAGGACATTTGGCTGAGAAAGTCCTTCTAGTTTATACATGATGCAGCCAGGTAAATTAATAAGGGAAATTGACAGTCATTTATACCTGCCAGCATCAGCAGGCATCTCAGCAAGGCTGCTGACAAAAGGTCACAACTCATCTGCCACAAAGACAGCCAACAGTGAGGCTGGAAATTGTTTATTTGTTTATTCTTTCCAAACATTGTTTGGATACTTCTTATACTCTGTGGCGACAGAAGAGAATCTTTTCCTCTCCATCCTCTCCCCACCCCTTGACTTTTTAGCTTACTTGTGAGCATATAGGTACTCTCTCTTTGTAAAAACATGCAGAAGCAATAAATCAGGCAGTTTAAGAAGACCCAGCCAGCCCAACATGGATCGATTTCACAGGGAAGTCGATGGGCTGCTAATAGAATTACAACTACCTGTCAAAACAGGGAAAACATATCTGTGACAGTGACAAAGGGCAAATCAATTTAAGAAGAGGTTTTTTTTTTTTTTTCCCTTCCAGAATCATAGATGTGGAGTGCATGGGTGTCTCTGAGAGTCTGTAATTGTGAATAGAACCTGTATACTTGGTCTGTTAAAGCTTAGGTTATGTCAGTGATTCTGTGAGAGCACACTGACTTCTTTTTCTAGAGGATTTGTCTGGTAACTGTAACTATTTGCCCTATAATAAAATATAACAGGAAGTTGCTGCCTGAAAACAGATTTTATTAACTGTATTAACTGTGTTATTCCAAATAAGTTGGTCCTGTCCATTAAATAAATTATATTCCCCTGTACATTGCATTTTCATATGTTTCCTGTTGTGTCTCATTTCAGACCAGGAGCTGTGCATTGCCAAGGACATCTCTCTGGCAAATCTTTATCTTCTAAGTCAACGCGATCGTTTTCAGAGACCTCATAGAAGTTGGCAATGCTAATTTACTAAAAGCAACTTCTGTATTCAGACTCAGTTTCTTACAAGGAGAAGCTTAATCATGAATACAACTCATAGCCTAAACTCATTGCATATTAACATTAGGTCTTTCAAGGTCTAGTACTTGATTTTTTGAAATAATTTAACAGGCATTAATTTAGCCCAATATCATGGATATTCTGACAAACAAATAAACATAATCCTACATTGTTGTTTGTTGTTGTTAGCTGCTGTCAAATGGACCCTGACTTATGGTGACCCCATGGACAATGAAATGAAACCCTGCCTGATCCAGTACCATCCGCATGATCTGTTGCAGATTGAACTGCTATGATTCATACGGTTTTCACGGGCTAATTTTTGGGAGTAGACTGCCAGGCCTTTCTAGACTGTCTTAGTCTGGAAGCTCCACTGAAACCTATTGAGCATCATAGCAACATGCAAGTGTCCATATGGGGTGCATTGGCCAGGCACCAAAACCAGTCTCTCACATATTGTTGTTGTTAGGTGCCATCAAGTCTGTTCTAACTCATAGTGACCCTATATACAACAGAATGAAACACTGCCTAGTCTTGTACTATCCTCACAGTCTTTGCTATGCTTATGCCTATTGTTGGAGTCACTGTGTCAATCCATCTCATTGAGAGACTTCCTCTTTTTTGCTGACTCTCTACTTTACTAAGCATGATATTCTTCTCCAGGCAATGGTCCCTTCTGACAACATGGCCAGAGTAGGTGAGACGAAGTCTGACCATTTTTGCTTCCAGGGAGCGTTCCAGCTGCACTTTTTCTAGGACAGATTTGTTCTTTCTTCTGGCAGTCCATGGTATTTTCAGTATTTTTTTCCAACACCACAATTCAAATACATCAATTCTTCTTTGATCTTCCTCATTCTTTGTCCAACTTTCACATTCATATGAAGCTATTGAAAATACATGGCTTGGGTCAGATGCATCTTAGTCTTCAGAGTGACATCTTTGCTCTTTAACACTTTATTTTTTTGGAGTTTTAACATTTATTTTTATTTATTTTATTTTAAGAGCTTGTTTTACATTCAACATTACGTGTACATTTAGTTTCACCCCCCATTTACCATGTCCAACCCTAACCCAGTGTTCTGGTTATGTTTACATCCAACATTATGTATACATTTAGTTTCACTCCCAATTTACCATTCCCAACCCTAACCCAGTGTTCTGGTTACCTAGTACTGCTCTGACAAGAATGTACCACAAATGGGATGGCCTTAACAAACAGGAGTTTACTCTCACGGTCTGGAGGCTCTAGGGTTTGGGTGAAAGCCCCTTAGCCTTGGACTTCAGTTATGCCTCCAGCTCCTGGCCCACTGAAGCCAGAGGCATCTCTTCACTCCGGCAGCTACTGGCTGTTGAGGCTGCTAAGCCCAAGGTCAACAAATAAAAAGGCACAGTCCCGATGTTATCAAACAACATGGCATCCCATTCATTCAAATTCATTGTAAGTCCCAGGTTAGCAGAGCATGGCAGGCTGTTGAACAACAACACGGCTACATGCAGGGTTCAAGCATGCCATAAACTAGAGACCATTTCCCAAGGCTTCTCCTTATATACAGGAAGCAGACCATATCCCTCAGGCAGCTACTCAGCTGCTTACAGTAGATTCTACCATGGAGTTGATTACCAGTCTCATCATGAGGAATACTACATCCAGCTGCCCAGCCACTTGACCAGGCCTAGCCAAGATGACACAAAAACATAACCACCACACCCAGTCTTCTCCCCTCCCTACCCTGTAACCCTCCTCCTGTACCCCTCATATTTATTCACTCCTGTTTGTCCTGCATTTCCTCAATTTGAATGTTGGTCCTCTGGTGCCCCGTGGTCTATTGCTCTAAGGGATGTATTACCATAGAGTATGTGGGTGCACCATCCTGGGTTGAGTGGTCTGTGTATACATCTTGTTAACAATTGGGCTGAGAGCCAGCCCTTAGGGGTGCATTTTATTCCAGGCGCAGAATGTATTCCAGAGCCATAGTATTGGGGGTCTCATCAGATTTTATCCGACCAGTAATTCTGGTCATTATTAAGTTTTGGATTTTGTTCCACATTTTCCCTCCCACTTTATCAAGGATCTCCAGATTTGATCCTTTCCTGAGTGGTTGGCATTGGTAGCTGGGCACTGTCTAGTTCTTCTGGTCTCGAGGGCCATAGTGTCCTGTGGCTGATTGCTTCCAAATGCCCCCCCCCCCATTTTTTGGATTCTTCTTCACTTCTGATGGTAGGAGAGCATTAGCTGCATCTTAGATGGCCACTTGAAAGCTTTTAAGACCCCAGTCGCTACTCACCAATGTAGGATGTGGCACAAGGCTTTTATGTATTTTGTTGTGCCAATTGAGTCTAGTGTCCCCCAGTACTGTTTTGCAGCAGATTTGCCCAGTGTAATACAACATCTGATTTCTTAACTTTCCATGGGCATTGATTGTGGGTTCAAGGAAAATGAAATTCTGACAACCTTGATCTTTTCTCCATTTATCTTGATGTTGCTTATTGTTCTGTTGTGAGGACTTTTGTTTTCTCTGTTTTGAGATGTAATCCATTCTGAAGGCTGTAGTCTTTGAGCTTCATCAGTAAGTGCTTCAAGTCCTCTTGGATTTTAACAAGCAAGGTTGAGTCATCTGCATATTGCATGCTGTTAAGGAGTCTTCACTCCTGTCCTGATGTCCAATTCTTCTTCACATAGGCCAGCTTCTTGGATTATTTGCTCAGCATACAGATTGATAAGTATGCTGAAAGGATACAACCCTGAAGCACATTTTTCCTGATTGTAAACCATGCAGTATTCCCCTTGTTCTGTTCTAATGACTGCCTCTTCTTGGTCTATGTATGGATTTCTCATGAGCACAATTAAGGGTTTTGGAATTCCCATTCTTCTCAATGTTTTCCATAATTTGTTATTATGTTATATATAATGTGTTATTCTACACAGTCAAATGCCTTTGCACAGTCAATTAAATACATGTAAATATCTTTCTGGTATTCTTTCCTTTCAGCCAAGATCCATCAGATGTCAGCAATGATATCCCTTGTTCCATGTCCTCTTCTGAATTCAGCTTGAATTTCTAGCAGTTCTCTGTCAATATACTGCTGCAAATGTTTTTGAATTATTTTCAGCAAAATTTTCTTCCATGTGATATTAATGATATTGTTTCAGAATTTCTGCATGCTATTGGAAAATCCTTCTTTGGAATGGGCACAAATAGGGATTTCTTCCAATCGGTTGGCCAGGTAGCTGTCTTCCAATCTCTTGCCATAAACAAGTGAGTCCTTCTAGTGCAGCATCCATTCCTGGAGCCTTGTTTTTCACCAATACTGTCAATGCAGCTTGGAGTTCTTCCTTCAATATCGTTGGTTCTTGATCATACGCTGCAGCATGAAATGATTGAATGTTGACCAATTCTTTTGATACAATGACTCTTTGTATTCCTTCCATCTCCTTTTGAGGATTCTTGCATCGTTCAGTATTTTGCCCTTAGAATCCTTTGATATTGCAACTTGAGCCTTGAAATTTTCTTCAGTTCTTTCAGCTTGAGAAATGCCAGGTGTGTTCTTCCCTTTTGGTTTTCTAACTTCAAGGTTTGCACATTTCATTATAATACTTTGTCTCCTTGAGCTGCCTTTTAAAATCTTAGGTTCAACTCTTTTATTTCATCATTTCTTCAATTCACTTTAGCTACTCTCTGTTTAAGAGTAAATTAGAGTCTCTTCAGCCATGCCTTTTGTTTTTTTCTTCCAAAATGAAGAAAAAATTCCTTTTAATGACCTTTTGCTTTCTTCGTGTATGTTGTTCTTGATGTCATATCACAACTTATCTGGTCTTTAGTCATTGGTGTTCAGCACATCAACTCTATTGTTCAGATGGTCTCTAAATTCAGGTGGGGTATAGTAAAGGTCATATTTAGGCTCTTGTAGACCTGTTTTAATTTTCTTCAGCTTCATCCTGAACTTTCATATAAGCAATTCATGGTCTGTTCCACACTTAGAGCTCTAGGCCTTGTCTGACTGATGATAATCAGCTTCTCCATTGCCTCTTTCCACAAATGCAGAAAAGGACATGGGGGTGGCATCCTTCTCTGACCTCCTTTGACTTGATGAGGGAGAGAGAAAATTGCCATCAGCAGCATCAGGACAAGGTTTCTTGCTATGAGGCCAGACATACCACCACCCTCCAAACTTTTGACCAACTCTGACACCAACCATTCCAACCATGGCACTTACTACTTATCTACTGAGTTTGATAATTCATCACAATGGCCACACAGAAGTCACAGACATTATTCATGATTATGGCATTTATTAGAGAAGTAACAAGTTTCAGGTTCAGGAATGCTCAGGATACAAGTCTTCCATCAGGACAGACTCCTTTTGGCCATGCTCTCAGTTACACTTCTCTTTGGCCCTCGACTTCTCAGCATGGCCTCTGCCATGCTCTGGCAAGTGTTACAAAGCTCTTTTAGCTCTGCACCCCACTCTGCCATCAAGCCTCCTGCCCAGAGGCACTCAGATTTCTCACTCTGTGGGCCAGTAAGCCTGCTGCTCAGCCTCATGCTTCTTGGTTCTGCTGCCACAGTCTCTCTGCAGGAATCTCAGGACTGAGGATGTGCTCCACTCCACCTCAGGCTCTTCACTCTTGTTGGCAGTGAGTTACCCACTCTATCTCCAGGAAGACTCACTGTAAGCCTGGCAGAGTGACAAAACTGACCAATCCCAACCCTATTTCCATGGTTCCACTCCCCCCCAAGGGTTCCAAAAACCAAAAACCAAACTCACTGCCATCGAGTCAGATCTGACTCATACTGACCCCTCCTTGGGTTTCCAAGGTGGTATAAGTACAGAAGTAGATTACCACATACATTATTTACATTATTAACAAGCTATCCAATCCCCTTTGTGGGCCACAAACACCTTACATTTGCATAGTTTCACCCAGCAATCTGGTGGAAGTCACAAAGACCATGGCTAGAAGAGCTGTACTGAGTAATTCACTGCACCACAACAGATATGGTCAGTTTGATTCCTGTGTATTCCATCTGGTGAGGTCCAGGTATATAGTCACCATTTATGTTGTTGAAAAAAGGCATTTGCAATGAATAAGCCATTGGTCTTGCAAAATTCTACCGTGGTCTCTGACTACATTCATCAAAGCCATATTTTCTTATGCTTCTTGTTTGTTTCCAACTTTCACATTCCAATCACCAGTAATTATCAAAATATCTTGATTGCATGTTTGGTCAATTTTAGACTGCAGAAGTTGATAAAAAATCTTCAATTTCTTTATCATTGGCTTTGATGGTTGGTTAATTTGAATAATAGTAGTATTGTCTGGTCTTCCTTGTAGATATATGGATATTATCCTATCGCTGACAGTGTTGTACTTCAGGACAGATGTTGAAATGTTCTTTTTGACCATCAATGCAATGCCATTCCTCTTCAATTTTTCTTTCCCAGTGTAGTAGACCATATGATCGATCAATTCAAAATGGCTGATACAAGTCCATTTCAGTTCATTAATGCCTAGGATATTGATCTTTATGCATTCTGTTTCATTTTTGACAACTTCCAATTTTCCCAGACTCATATTTCATACATTCTATGGTCCAATTATTAATAAATGTTTGCAGCTGGTTCTTCTCACTTGGAGTTGTACCTCATCAGCAAATGAAGGTCCAGAAACCTTTACTTCATCCATGTCATTAAGATCAACTCTAATTTGAGGAGGCAGCTCTTACCCAGTAGTTTTTTGAGTTGCTTCCAACCCGAGAGGCTCATCTTCAGGCACAACATCAGACAAGGTTTCACTGCTATTCGTAAGGTTTGCAGTGGTCAAATTTTCAGAAATGGTCCACTGCTTCCTTCTTCCTTGTCTGTTTTAGTCTGGAAGCTCTGCTGAAACCTGTCTACCATGGGTGACCCTGCTGGTATATGAAATACTAGTGGCATAGGTTTCAGCATCACAGCAACATACAAGCCACCACAGTAAACAAACTGACAGATGAGTGGTGGTTCACCCACATGAAAGGTAAGAATTCTTCTACAGAACCACCACCACTCTCCATTTCTACCTTGCTGTACTCATATTTTAATTAATAGAATTTAAATATGTTACTGACACTGGGTCTTATACTCATCAAAGCTCAGTAATGAAATGTACCCCTATTAAACAGTTGCTGGCTTATCATTGGAGAAAGGACCTCTGGTGGCACACTGGTTAAGGAATTTGACTGCTAACCAGAAGGTCGGTGGTTCAAACCCACAGCTGCTCTGCAGGAGGAAAATGAGACAATCTACTTCCTTAAAGATTTATGGCCTTGGAAACCCTATGGGGTTATGAGTCAGAATCAACTTAATGGCAATGAGGTTTTGGATCACTGGAGAACAGCTGCTGTGTGGTAGTACAGAGAGAAATGAAGAAACCATTGTTCTTAGCCAGATGTACATTGTACTCTGCTACCTGCCACTTACTAGCCCCATAACTTGGTAAAGCTGTTTACCCTTTGCAGTGCAGTAAACATAGTGTGGCTTTTCTAGCCATAAGTCTTTGTAAACTCCGTGGTGGAATTTTCCATGAGCAACTGAGTACCTCCTGATTGTTAAAATGATCCACCTGGGGTGTTTCTATTGGGAGCAGCATGAAGTAATTTTCTGAGACGTTCTCCCTCTCCCAGGTATATAGAATTCTGATGTTGGGATTGGTTAGTTTGGTCACTCTGCCAGGCTCAAAAGGAGCCCTCCTAGAGGCAGAAGGAATCTCTCACTGCCATCTGGGAGATGTGAGAGACATGCATTGCTAGAAAGAGACTGAGAGACAGGCACTGCTGGGAGAGAGACACTGAGTGACATGCACTGTTGAGAGAGAGACTGAGAGAGACTATCAGCTGAGAGATGGCAGGCTGAGAGAGACTGAGCGTGTTCCTAAACTTGAATTGTAAGCCTGTTGCTTCTCTAATAATTCCCATAATCTGTGAGTTCTGTGTGGCCACTGCTGTGAATTATTGAACCCAGCAGAAGTGGTGAGTGCTGTGGGAGGAACAGTTGGTGTCAGGGTTTTTGAAAGGGCTGGAGGGAGGTAGCATGTCTGGGCTCTCAGGAATAGGCGTTGGGCTACTGATGGTGATTCTGTCTTCCTTTTGTGGGGTTAGAGGAGGTCAAAAGATGCAGCCTCCCTGCCTCTTTGGCACCCTCTCTAAGCCCAAATTTCCTATTCTGTTCAATGGGGTGATTAATAGTGCTTTCCTTAGAGAGTTGTTATGAGGAGTCAATGAGCCAGTATATAAATCCTATAGTTTCTGGATGCAGAAGAGAGGACACCTGTGACATCACTAAGTTTTATAATCTCTTCTCTATTTATAACAAGGAAAGAATGATTGACCTGGCCATTTTTTCTCTTCAGGAAGCCAGGTAAAGGCTTTCCAGCCTGTGTTTAGGTTAACAGATGGCTAAGAAGAGCTATGCTCATTCCCAGCTCCCATACCCATACCCCTCCCCTGTTGTGTATCTTAAGGATCTTATGCATTCTTCCGCTGTCGTTTTTATCTGTCTTTACAATCCTCTATCACCCCTTGGCCTTAACTACCTCAGAAACTAGGATTCAAGAGGACCAGACAATGCTTCGGGGTGTCTCTGATACCTTTTATTTGCTGGATGGTGGCATTTTGCCTGGCACCGAGGGCCTGTGATTTGGCCTCATGACTCAACTAGCTTTGCTGATGACAGCTCACATTCACAGGCACTCATTTCCATCCCACCCTCAACATGGGTCAAGAAACAAGGGCAAAAAGAAGATTTTAATTACTTTTCAGGAATGTTAGAAAGTAACCAATGACTTTTATTTTTTATTTCTCTCTTCTGGACTAAATGTTGATTAGAACTACATTCCACAAGGACTTAGTAATAAAATCGTACTTGGCCCAGCTGTTTCAGAGTGATTTCTGTAAAGAGAGGATTTCATTAGCCTAGTTTGATTCTCTGGTATCAGCTTACATTGCCCTGCCTCTCGCTTGGGCCCAGACTCGTATTTTGTACTGTAGATCCATGAAATTCATCCTGGAGCTGTCCCAGTTTCAGAGCTGTGGTATTAGCATTGCTGCTCGACATGGATGAAATATTGAGTGTAGATTTAATTTCTGTTCTACCTTCCTTTTTTTTTACCCTTACAAAGCTTATAAAAAGGCACTCTGGTGGTGTATCTATGTGGATAAAGGAAAAATGCAAGTTTCTCTTGTTATTGATAAGACAAATGCTTTTTTATGTATAATTAGAATAATTATGTGATAACTCCATAATTAGAAAATTTTCACATTATTACCCTGGAAATATAATATATTCATGATAATCATAGAATGGTTTCATTCTCTGAGGGCTGAGGAGCATGATGACCTGTGGGCTCAGTATTGGGATATTTAAAGTATGGTAGAGCTGGAGGAGGAGTATTGAGTGCTTTAAGATCTCTATATTAGCCTCTGCATTGAAGCTCTTTGTGTAAGTCTACATCCTCTGCTTCAAATCCCTCTTGCTTCTGTGAGGGGAGAACCTAAAAGTAGTGCATGTATATACTGCTAAGGGAAGGAAGCCAATTTGAAAAAGCTACATACTGTATAAATCCAACTATATGACATTCTGGAAATAACAAAACTATGAAGACAGTAAGAAGATTAGTGGTTGCCAAGTGTTTGAGAGGAGGGAGAAAGAGATGAATAGGTGAAGCACAAGGCATTGTCAGGGCAGTGAAACTCTTCTGCATGAAATTATCATGGTGGGTACATGACATTTTGCATTAGCTGAAATCCATATAACTGTACAACACAGAGTGAAGTCTAACGTGAACTGTGGACTTTAGTTAGTAAGAATGTATCAATATTGGTTCATCAGTTGTAACAAATGTACCACACTAATGCAAACCCACAAAACCCATTGCTGCCCAATGGGTTCCAACTGATGGCAACCCTGTGTGTTACAGAATAATGTTGCTCCGTAGGATTTTCTTGGCCGTGATCTGTACAGTAGCAGATGACCAGGCATTTCTTCCATAGTGCCCCTGGGTGGATTTGAATTGCCAGCCTTTAAGTGAACTGTTGTTGTTGTTGGGTGCCATACGGTTGTTTCCAACTCATAGCGACCCCATGCATAGCAGAACGAAACACCACCCCATCCTGCACCAGTTCCATGATCCTTGCTGTACTTGAGCCCATCGTCGCAGCCACCATGTCAATCCATCTTGTTGAAGCCCTTCCCCTTTTTCGTCAACCCTCCACCTTACCAAGCATGACATCCTTCTCCAAGGAATGGTCCCTTCTGATGACATGACCAAAGTAGGTGAGATGAAGTCTGGCCAT
This sequence comes from Orycteropus afer afer, assembly GCF_000298275.1. NCBI lineage: Eukaryota > Metazoa > Chordata > Mammalia > Tubulidentata > Orycteropodidae > Orycteropus > Orycteropus afer. The sequence continues at coordinate 6,766,896 of NW_006921598.1, read as the reverse complement.
TCTCGCTTCCAAGGAGCATTTTGGCTGCACTTCCTCCAGGACAGATCTGTTAGTTCTTTTAGCAGTCCATGGTACTTTCAGTATTCTTAGCCAGCACTACAACTCAAAAGCATCAACTCTTCTTCGGTTTTCCTTATTCATTGTCCAGCTCTCATATACATATGAGGCAATTGAAAATATCATGGCTTGTTTCAGGTGCACCTTAGTCCTCAAGGAGACATCCTTGTTTCTCAGCACTTGAAGGAGTTCCTTTGCAGCTTACTTGCCCAGTGCTATATGTTGTCTAATGTCCTGACTGCTGCTTCCATTGGTGTTGATTGTAGAACCAAACAATGTGAATTCTTTGACAACCCCAATCTCTTCTCCATTTATTGTGATGCTGCTTATTGGTCCAGTTGTGAGGATTTTTGTTTTCTTTATATTGAGATGTAATCCCTACTGCAGACTGTATTCTTCAATCTCTATCAGTAAGTGCCTCGAGTCATCCTCACTTTCAACAAGCAAAGTTGTGTTGTCAGTGTGTTGCAGGTTGTTAACCATTATTCCTCCAATCCTGATGCCATGTTTTTCTTCATATAGTCCAGTTACTTGGATTATTTGCCCAGCATATAGATTAAATAAATATGGGGAAAGGATACAACCCAGATGTACTCCATTCTTGATTTTAAACCATGCAGTGTTCCCTTATTCTGTTCAAATGATAACCTCTTGGTCAATGTACAGGTTCCTCATGAGTACAATCAAGTGTTTGGGAATTCCCATTCTTCTCAATGTTATCCACAATTTTTCATGATCCACACAATCAAATGCCTTTGCATAGTCAATAAAACACATGTACACCTCTTTCTGGTATTCTTTGCCTTGAGCCAAAATCCATCTGACAACAGCTATTTGTTGGAATTTCTGGAAGTTCTCTGTCAGTATATTGCTGCAACCATTTTTGAATTATCTCCAGTAAGATCTTACTTTTGTGCTGTATTAATGATATTGTTCAATAATTTCTACATTCTGTGGTATCACCTTTCTTTGGAATGGGTATATTATGGATCTCTTCCAATCAGTTGGCCAGGTAGCTGTCTTCCAAATCTCTTAGAATAACTGAGTGAGTGCCTCCACTGGGGCATCCATTTGTTGAAATATCTCAATGGGTATTCCTTCAATTCCTGGAACCTTGTTCTTCGCCAATTCTTTCATTGCAGCTTTGACTTCCTCTTTCAGTACCATTGGTTCTAGATCATATGCCACCTCCTGAAATGCATGAAGATTGACCAGTTCTTTTTGGTACAGTGACTCTGTGTATCCTTTCCATCTTCTTTTGATGTTTCCTGCATCATTCAATATTTTCTCCATAGAATCTTTCAATATTACAACTCAAGCCTTTAATTTTTTCCTATGTTTTGTCAGCTTGAGAAATGCCAAGTGTGTTCTTCCCTTTTGGTTTCTAACTCCAAGTCTTTGCACATTTCATTATAGTAATTGGCTTTGTCTTCTCGAGCTGCTCTTTGAAATCTTCTGTTCAGCTCTTTTATCTTGTCATTTCTTCCATTTGCTTTAGCTACTCTCCACTCAAGGGCAAGTTTCAGAGTC
>NW_006921598.1:6762566-6763959 GCF_000298275.1 Orycteropus afer afer | reverse complement strand
GTGCTTTGGGAGGAACGGTTGGTGAAAGGGCTGGAGGGAGGCAGCATGTCTGGCCTTGCAGTAATAGGCCTTGGGTTACTGCTGGTAATGCTGTCTTCCTCCTATGAGATTAGAGGAGGTCAGAACATGTGGCCTCCTCGCCGTTTTAGCAGATATCAATCTTTATGTGCTCCATTTCATTTTTTACAACTTCAATTTTCCTAGATTCATACTTCATACATTCTATGTTCTGATTATTAATGGATGTTTGCAGCTGTTTCTTCTCAATTTGGGTCATGCCATGTCAGCAAATGGAGGTCTTGAAAGCTTTACCTTATCCATATGAGTAAGGCTGGTTTTACTCTGATGATGCAGCACTTTCCCAGTCCTGTTTTGAGGGCCTTCTAACCTAAGTGACTCATCCTCCTCCTCTGTATTGGAAAATGTTTCCGGACTATTCATAAAATTGTGCAGTAATGTATCAGACAGTGTTTCTCTGCTATTCGTAAGGTTTTCCCTGGCCAATTCTTTGAGAAATGGATGGCTTCTTCCTTCTTCCTAGTCTGTCCCAGTCTGAAAGCCATGCTGATACCTGTGCACCATGTGCACCCCACTGGGTTTGAAACACCAGTGGCATAGCCTCAAGACTCACAGCAACATGTCACCGCAGTAAGACAAACCGACAGACAAGTGTCAAGTTTGTCTCCCTTAGCTGTTTGCAACCTCTCCAACCTCCCTTTACCTGGATCCCTATGCTGCCTCTTTGCTCTGTCCCAGTCCCCCTGGCATTTTGCTGTCCTTTTCCCTACTTTCCCACCTTGCTGGCTTGGGGCATGGTCTGGGTTCCCTTCCCTCACCTGGATCCCTGTGGCTGACTCTCCGCTTTGTCCTGGTCCCCCTAAGTAGTTGAGTGCAAACTGTTTGTGCCACCCCGCGACTCTACACTAATGCAAGATTTTAGTAATAGTAGTAGGAATAGGAATAGGAAAAATTATGTGCAGGGAGGAAGTGAAATCTGTACTTTCTGCAAATTTTTCTGTAGACCTAAAACTGCTCTAAAAGTAAAACATATTAATTGAGAAAAACAGTGTTTGAAAGTGTTACAAAGATCTTAGCTTTGTGTTCAGGAAACTCTCTGCTAATCTCAACACTTGAAACCAGAATCAAAGATGATGTTCTTAAATAGAGGTTCAGAAGAAGAGCTGTGCATTCCCAGGTGGATGTCTGGGTAAAGCATTAACCTACCTGGGTTCTGAGGAGGTGAGATGGAATGGAAGGATCATGTAGCTCAGGGTCAGATGACTGGCATTCACTGCTCACCTCTTCTTGTTGTTGTTGTTATGTGCTGTCGAGTCGGACCCAACTCATAGCGACCCCTCCTTGGGTTTCCGAGGCAGTATCACTACAGAAGTAG
>NW_006921598.1:6741999-6762466 GCF_000298275.1 Orycteropus afer afer | reverse complement strand
CTTCCTTCCGAGGAGTGGCTGGTGGGTTTGAACTGCCAACCTTTTGGTTAGCAGTCAAGTGCTACCAGAGCTCCCTCGAATGTTTGGTGTGCAGCCTAACCCAGTTGTGCTTTAGGTTTGTGATACAGCAAATACAGAAAAAAATTACAAATGATAGAAGATACATGAAGTATTTTTAAAATTTAAAAAGTGTGTGGTATGATTATTTTCTACAACCACAGGCAAGAACCCTGTGAGGTACCATTGTGTAGCAACCTCCTCCTTTGCAGGTTCTCTCCGCTCTTCTTCCACCCTGGGGACGTGTTGTGGATGTCTCTTCTAGCACAAAGTTAAGGCTGTCTAGGGAATGCTGGTTAATTGCTGAGCAGCTAATCAGAGTAGTAAAGGTCAGTGATAACAGGCAACAACTTACTTATGTTCACAAATAGCAGGATGTGACAAAAGCAATTTAACTTGATAAATGTACTTCAGAAATCTTTTGAGCTTATTTTTTTTCTCTCTCTCTCTTGCTCTTTTTTCCGTCTTTTTCTGCTCCTTTCCATGTCTTATTCTGTCCAGTTTTGGGTTTTTGTTTCTTTGTTTTCTATGTTACGGTCTGGTCCCACTTGCTAGTCTTCCCTCTCGGTCACACTCAGGACCCTGAATATTTCTTTCCTTTGTGTTCCTTCTGCCCTTTCCTTTCCTTCATTTATCTTCTTTCTTTCCTTTTTCTTCTTCTATCTCTTAACCCCAACATTGGTTTGTCTTTTCCCACTAATAGGATGATTAATTAACCACAGCACAGTTTTGTGGCTTGCCCTTCACCTGCATCCACAAGACTCCTAGCTCTTCTTCAAGGACCTCTTTGAACCAATTGTTTCTATAGAAACCTGGTTTAGAGAGGGTAGGGTTGGTGCCTTATGTGAGGTCCTGTGCAACACCCTTGTATCCTTTGTGCTGGGCCTTCCTTGAGCTCCACTGCTCATTTAGGAAGTCACATTAGCGCAGGGCTCCATCTCGGCTGCTGCTCTTGACATCAGTGACCATGCTGACTCAGGTGCAGTTTGGTTCTGTGTGCCCTGGAGGCTGAAAAGTCCTTGCTGTGCCAGAATGATGCATAATCCCTAGCTGTTGTCCTCAGAAGGAAGGAGAATGTCCTGTGATCTATTTTGGGCCTCATATTTCACTCCAGAATTGAAGCAACTCTCTGAATGTCCTGTATCAGACGGAGTCCCAGAAGGAAACAGATGGCATAATCAGAATGGTTTGTTGAAGAGAGTTTGAAGGAGGGACTGTTTGCAAAGGTGTTGTCAGTTATTAATGGCTCACAAAAGTTTTCTGCTGCCTTATTAATAATAATTACATTTAACAATAATCACAGTAACTTCTATATGTTGGAAATATAAATCAGATCTTTGAAGAATATTGAAAGCTTCTTTTTTGTTCTTTGAATCAAATCCCAGATGTTCTTCATGCTTACAAGATTCCCCAATCCTTACCTAGCTATCCAATCTGGTCTTAAGACTCTGTTCTCAGCTCCTAAACTCTGTCTTCTTCTTGTTTCTCAAAGAGGGTCAAACTGTTTTCCTTCTAGTCTTTGCACATCTTGGTTTCTGTGCCTGGAATATTCTTCCCTCCCTCTTCCCTTTACCTGGTCCATTTCTCAGATTTCAGTGTCACTTCCATAGCATAGTTACTTTGAACCCACAATCCTAATCAGTATATATTGCTACACACACTTATAACACCCACTATATTTTCTTCATAGAACCTATTACAAATAAAAAGAAAGTGAGACAACATCCTTGCATGGACCAGTGATGATAGTGATTAGCTAAACTTTGTGCATGCGAGGTTTGGTGGGGGTGGAGGTGAGGCTTATTCATATAATTATGTGATTGTGTAATATCCCTCTCCCCAACTATGCAAAAGACCTCTTTAAAGTGTTAAAGAGCAAAGATGTCACTTTGAAGACTAAGGTATGCCTGACACAACCCATGGTATTTTCAGTCAACTCATATGCATGTGAAAGCTGGACAATGAATAAGGAAGCCTTACGAAAAATTGATACATTTGAATTATGGTCTTAGTGAAGAATACTCAATTTATGGACTGCCAGAAGAACAAACAAATCTGTCTTGGATGAAGTACAGCTGCAATGTGCCTTAGCAGTGAGGGTGGTGAGACTTTACCACTTGTACTTTGGTCATGTCAAGAAGGGACCAGAACCTGGAGAAGGATATATGCTTTGCAAAGTGGAGGGCCAGAGAAAAAGAGGAAGACCCTAAATGAGATGGATTGACACAGTGACTGTAACAATGGGCTCAAGCGTAGCAACAACTGTGAGGATGGCTCAGGACTGGGCAGTGTTTCATTCTGTTGTATACAGGGCTGTAGGAGTCAGAAACAACTTGATGACTCCCAACCAAAACAACTTCTGCATAATAGCAGGGACCATGTTTGTTTTTGCATCTTGAACTTCCCAGGGCCTATCCCATAATAACCAACCAAAAAAAAAAAAAAAAACAAAAAACCCAAACCCACTACCATCGAGTTGGATCCAACTCTTGGGTATCCAAGGCGGTATTAATATGGAAGTAGACCGCCCAACCTTCCTTCTGAGGAGTGGCTGGTGGGTTTGAACCACCAGCCTTCTGGTTAGCAGTCAAATGCTTTAGGCACTACGCCACCAGAGCTCCCCCCATAATAACCAACTTACCTACTATATGCCGACTACTTATGTTGTATGGCTTACGTCAATATTTATCACAATTCTGTAAGGCCAGGATTGGCAAACTATGGCCTGTCGGCCAAATCTGGCTGGAATCAGGTTCTATGAATAAAATTTATTAGTACAAAACCATGTTTATTTATGTATGTATTGTCTGTTGCTACTTTTGCACTGTTGTTAGCTGATGTCGAATTGGCTCTAACCAATAGAGACCTTATATGTAACAGGATGAAACACTGCCCGGTCCTGTGACATCACGATTGTTGGTAATTTGAGTCCATTATTGTGGCTATTACTTTTGTGTTCCAATGACAGAAGTTAATAGTTGTGACAGAGACTGTTTTTCTCACAAATCCAAAAATATTTACTACCTGTTCTTTATGAAAAAATTGTGCTGACTCTTGCTATATAAGACAATGCAGGATCATCATTTCTTTGGTGAGGAAACTGAAGATCAATAAATTGCAGTAACTTCCCCATATATATGTTTCAAGTGGCAGAGCTGAGATTCAAAATCACCCAAACCCCATTGTCACTGAGTCTATTGTGACTTGTAGCTATCCTGTAGGACAGAGTAGAAGGACTTCATAGGACTTCCAAGGCTGTAAATCTTTTTGGAAGCAGGCTGTTTCATCTTTCTCCTGAGGAGTGGCTGGTGGGTTTGAACTGCTGACCTTTCAGTTAGCAGCTAAGTTCTTGACAACTGTGCCACCAAGGATCTTTTCAAAACCTCCAAATCCTCTTTTATTTTCTCCCCCGCCTCCATAAACCTAATCTCCATATTGACCTCTGTCTAGAGGAGTGGATCAAGTGTTCTAGGTTTGAAAGGAAAAGTGGGAATTCTGCAATGGACAAGAGAGGACAAAACATTTTAGGCTGAGACGCAGAGGTATAAGAGAATTTGATGTGTTTAAGAGATAGGTAGGCAAAGTGACCCAAATATGGTGTTGGTGATTGTGAGGGAAGTAGGGAGAAACTGTCAGAAAAGGAGGCTACTGGACCTGGAGGGAGGAGCACTGGTGGTACAGTGGTTAAAGCATTTGGTGGCTAATGAAAAGGTTGTTTGTTTGAACTCACCAGCTGCTTAGTGGGAGAAAGATGAGGCAGTTTGCCTCTGTAAAGATTTATACCCTTGTAAACATTATGGCTCTGGTAGCATAGTGCCTAAGGCACTTGACTGCTAACCAGAAGGCTGGCGGTTCAAACCCACCAGCCACTCCTCGGAAGGAAGATGGGGCAATCTACTTCCGTAGTGATACTGCCTCGGAAACCCAAGGAGGGGTCACTATAAGTCGGGTCTGACTCGATGCCACATAACAACTACAACAACAACAACAACAACAAACCTTATGGAGTAGTTCTACTCTGTCCTATAGGGTCAGTATGAGTTGGAATCACCTTGATAGCAGTATGTATATGGGTAGATCTGAAGGAAACTGTGTCAGACCAGGAAGTATGAGATTTAGATTCCAAGCTTTTTGTCTCTGATTGCGCCTCTTCTTCCTTATTAATCTGGGCCTTTGCCCCAAATATATTTATTTTCCAGACATTGTTTACATGTATCACTCTATTAATACTATATTGTATTTATTATAAAAATTCATATACAGAAAATTAAAAAAATAAGCTGAAGATAAAATAAATATTTAAAATATTTAAAAAAATTTTATTGTTCACAGTGCCTTTGGCTGCCTTATAATAATGATGATGTTTAGTGAACATGATATTAACAATATGCTTAATTATATTTGGAAATCTTGGCTTACCACTTAATTATACAGTGTTGAAAATATAGTTTCAAGATTATTTTTTCCCAATATGTGGTTTTAATGATTGTTACAGTTGAAATGATAATTTATAAAGATACGGGATTCAAACAGAAGTGCATTGTTGGTTTCACTTACAAATGATAACAAATCTATTCACCAATTATGCAAAAGTTTTTGTTTTAATTCATCTAGTATGTTGGCACCTTCCCTGCTGTCAACTGCCTGTCAATATGCAAATGATTTGGAAGATGTGCTTTATTCTCATATTTTAAACAATGTGCTCACAAGTCATTGAAATCATTCATCTGGAAATTTTTAAGTAGGTTAGGAAATTGTAAGTTTAAGTATCTAGATTTGTCAGTTCTTGCAGTTGGTACATACCATTTCCAGCAACACAAATCATAAAACAAAAGAAACATTTCCAAACATTTGTTTTCTGAATGCTCTCTCCATAGCATGGGTTTCTTCTTTAAAGAGGATATGTCTTCTCTACTCTTTTCACAGGTGGTGTAGTGCCTAAGGCATTTGACTGCTAAGCAGAAGACTGGTGTTTGAAACCCACCAGCCACTCTTCGGAAGAAAGACTGGGCAATCTATTTCCATAGAGATACTGCCTTGGAAACTCAGGGAGGGGTCACTCTCAGCTGAACTTGACTCAACAGCAGTGAGTTTGGTTTGATTTTTTACTCCTTTCCCTGTCACCTTTACCTAGAAGAATTTTGTGCTTATTTTTGGAAAATAAATGCCAGGTGGCATTCCAGGGACAGATCTGACTTTATTGTTGCTTTCACCTCCTCCTATGGCTGAGAATGCACACTGGGAATGGCAGAAATGTCCGTCTTGTTATTTTCTTATTATCCATTGGAATATTAATATTTTCTTTAATCCATACCTTCTTTGAAAGATATTTTAAAGCCATTTGTCCATTTTGTGATGGTTGGCTTAGTTTATAAGTACTCCATATGACCTGGAAATCCATTTCACCTGGCATATGTTGTAATATACACCAATTGCCTGTCAGTTTGCTGTACTGTGGTGGTTTTTGTGTTGCTGTGACTCTGGGGGCAACATTTCAAATATCAGCAGGGTCACCCATGCTGGACAGATTTCAGTGGAGTTTCCAGACTAAGACAGACTCAGAAGGAAGGGGCTATCCACTTCTCAAAGAATTGGCCAGTGAAAACCTTATGAATAGCAGTGAAACACTGTTTGATATATCACTGGAAAACTTTATGAAGAGCCCTGAAACATTGCCTGATATAGTGCCAGAAGATGAACCCCTCAGGTCAGAAGACACTTAAAATACGACTGGGGAAGAGCTGCCTCCTCAAAGTAGAGCCAACCTTAATGATGTGGATGGAGTAAAGCTTTCAGGACCTACATTTGCTGATGTGGCATGACTCAAAATGGGAAGAAATAGCTGCAAACATCCATTAATAATCAGAACACTGAATGTATGAAGTATGAATCTAGGAAAATTGGAAGTTGTCAAAAATGAAATGGAACACATAAAGATCAATATCCTAGGCATTAGTGGGCTGAAATGGACTGGTTTTGGCCATTTTGAATCAGACAGCTATATGACCTACTAAGCTAGGAATGACGGATTGAAGAGGAATGGGGTGGCATTCATTGTCACAAAGAATGTTTCAAGATCTGTCCTGAAGTACAATGTTGTCAGTGATAGGATAATATCCATATGTCTACAAGGAAGACTAGTTAATACTACTATTATTCAAATTTACACCAAACAAAAACCAAACTCACTGCCATTGAGTCGGATCCAACTCATAGTGACTCCTCCTTGGGTTTCCGAGGTGGTATCTCTATGGAAGTAGATTGCCCAATTTCCTTCTGAGGAGTGGCTGGTGGGTTTGAACTGACAGACTTCTGCTTAGCAGTCAAGTGCCTTAGGCACTATGCTACCAGTCAAATTTATACACCAACCACCAAAGCCAAAGACAAGTAAATTGAATTTTTACGAACTTCTGAAGTCTGAAATAGATTAAACATGCAATCAAGATGTGTTAATTATACCTGGTGATTGTAATGCAAAAGTTGGAAACAAAGAAGAATCTTTCTTTGATTAGTAGTTGGAAAATTTGGCCTTCGTGACAGAAATAGGACTAGAGATTGCATGATAGAATTTTGCAAGACCAATGACTTATTCATTGCAAATACCTTTTTCAACAATACAAATGGTGGCTATGCACATGGACTTCACCAGATGGAGTACACAGGAGTCAGATTGACTATGTCTGTGGCAAGAGGTGATGGAAAAGCTCAATATCTTCAGCCAAAACAAGGGCAGGAGCTGATTGTGGAACAGACCATCAACTGCTCATATGCAAGTTCAACTTGAAGTTGAAGACAACTAAAACAAGTCCACAAGAGCCAATATATGACCTTGAATGTATCCTTCCTGAATTTAGAGACCATCCAAAGAATAGATTTGATGCAATGAATACCAATGACCAAAAACCAGAGGAATTGTGGGATGATGTCAAGAATACCATCCATGAAGAAAGCAAGAGGTCATTAAAAATACTAGAGAGGAAGAGAAGACCAAAGTGAATGTCAGAAGAGACTCTGAAACTTGCTTTTGAGTGAAGAGTAGCTAAAGCAAATGGAAGAAATGACAAGATAAAAGAGCCGAACAGAAGATTTCAAAGAGCAGCTTGAGAAGACAAAACCAATTACTATAATGAAATGTGCAAAGACCTGGAGTTAGAAAACCAAAAGGGAAGAATATACTTGGCATTTCTCAGGTTGAAAGAATTGAGGAAAAAATTTAAGCCTTAAGTTGCAATATTGAAAGATTCTATGGACAAAATATTGAATGGTACAGGAATCATCAAAAGAAGATGGAAGGAATACAAGTCACTGTACCAAAAAACAAAACAAAACAAAACAAAACAAAACAAAAAAACTGGTCAATGTTCATTCAGGAAGTGGCATATGTTCAAGAACAGATGGTACTGAAGGAAGAAGTCAAAGCTGCACTGAAGGAATTGGTGAAGAACAAGGCTCCAGGAATTGATGGAATACCCATTTGTTTCAACAAATGGATGCTGTGCTGGAGGTACTCACTTGGCTATGCCAACAGATTTGGAAGACAGTTACCTGGCCAACTGACTGGAAGGGATCCATATTGGTACCCATTCCAAAGAAAGGTGATCTCACAGAATGTGGAAATTATCTAACAATATCATTAATATTACATGCAGGTAAAATCTTGTTGAAGATAATTAAAAAATGGTTTCAGCAGTATATTGATAGACAACTTCCAGAAATGCAAGTTGGATTCAGAAGAGGAGGTGGAATGAGGGATATCATTGCTGATGTCAGATGGTTCTTGGCTCAAAGCAAAGAATACCAGAAAAATGTTTACTTATGTTTTATTGACTATGCAAAAGCATTCAACTGTGTGGATCATAACCAATTATGGATAACATTGAGAAGAATGGGAATTCCAGAACACTTAATTGTACTCCTGAGGAACCTGTACATAGACCAGGTGGCTGTCATTCAAACAGAACAAGGGGATGCTACATGGTTTAAAATCAAGAAGGGAGTGCATCAGGGTTGTATCCTTTCACCATATTTATTCAATCTATATGCTGAACAAATAATCCAAGAAGCTGGACTGTATGAAGAAGAACATGGCATCAGGATTGGAGGAAGAATCACTAACAACTTGTGATATGCTGATGATACAACTTTGCTTGCTGAAAGTGAGGATGACTTGAAGCACTTACTGATGAAGATTGAAGAATACAGTCTGCAGTATGGATTACATCTCAGTATAAAGATAACAAAGATCCTCACAACTGGCCCAATAAGCAGCATCATGATAAATAGAGAAAAGATTGAAGTTGTCAAAGACTTCATATTGCTTGCTTCTACAACTGACACCAATGGAAGTAGCAGTCAGGACATCAGATGATGTATAGCACTGGGCAAATCAGCTGTAAAGACCTCCTTCAAGTGCTGAAGAGCAAAGATATCTCCTTAAGGAGTAAGGTGTGCCTGACCCAAGCCATAGTATTTTCAATTGTCTCATATGCATGTAAGAGCTGGACAATGAAAAAGGAAGACTGAAGAAGAGTCAATGCTTTTGAGTTGTGTTGGCTAAGAATGGACTGCCAAAAGAGCTAACAAGTCTGTCCTGGAAGAATGCTCCTTGGAAGTGAGAATGGCCATACTTCATCTTACATACTTTGGTCATGTTGTCAAAAGGGACTATTCCCTGGAGAAGGATGTCATACTTGGCAAGGTGGAGGATTGACGAAAGAGGGGAAGGCCCTCAATGAGATGGATTGACACAGTGGCAGTGATGATGGACTGAAGTATAGCAAGAATCATGAAGCTCCTGCAGGACTACGTGGTGTTTCATTCTGCTGTGCAGAATGATGGGCTCAGGTACAGCAACTATTGCGACTCGATGGCACTTAACAACAACAACAACACAACAACAACCACATGTTGTAATATGCTCAGCAAATAAATGACTGAGGGCTCCATTGTCACACCTTTCAAGTCAATCCATATAGTCAATATTAGAAATTTTTATTACCTTAACTTTCAGATAAATGCAAATGAAAATTCTAACATTTTCTCTCTACATGTCCACCTTATTTTAGATACCACTGATCTGAGTACTGGAAATTAACCATGTTTTTTAAATGGGAGGTGGGTGATATTATCAGATTTAGTTTGTCTTTGGGATCATATTTTGTGGCTCTGGCTCTAGACACTAAAAGTATTTCCCTAAAATTTTTCTTGTATGTGTATTCAAATAAGTAAATTAGCCAGTTTTAAATAATGGTATCCAAACATCTTTAGAGTACGCAGCTACTATGAGTATCATGAAGACTGGGCTAGCCTTGTTAGTATCATGATTTCTTTTTCTGTTCTTTGATAACTCCAGTGGCTTTTCCCTTTAGTTTAGAAGATAAAGTGTTTGCGTATAAAGAGAAGACTGTGATGTGACTTAAGCATCCCAGTGTGGAAAGTATAGTTATGTTGTGCAAGAGATGGAGGAAATGCTTCTTTTTGACACTATTAAACCTCAAAATTTAAGAGTGTGTTGTTGTTGTTATGTGCCGTCGAGTCAAGGCCTAAATACAGAGGTATTTGGAGTGTACTCTTACTAAAGTGTTAATGTGTGCTGCCTGTGAGAAATCAGAGGAAGGAGTGTTAAAGAATGTGACTACTCTCAGAAAGCACATGATTAAAACTGCATCAGAATTTTCTAGGACGCTTAGAGAAAAACACCTTCTTGTGTAAAATGATTTTGGGAAAACTGCTTACATGTGGTTTTGTGCAATCTGGCTCTCAGAAGTCTGAAGAGTAACTGCTTTGTGTGAAACAAGTTATTTTGAATTGTTTTATGATCTTTCAACAGAAACTTTTTGGGTCTCATAATAACCTTGTGACTGAGTAGACAAAGCTTTATAATGTCACCATATCAGAAAAAAACGCTTATTAATTCAGGATATTTCTATATAAAAGCACCTGAAAAGTCTAACGGCTGGGAGCACATTTTACTTTCACTTTATGCTACCCATTTAAAACTTCCATTCTTCATTAAAACTCTTTGCTTTACCTAACAGAGCACTAGATTTGTTTTTTGATAGGAGGAAGAATTATTAGCTATGACTCTACATTTAAAAGAAGGGAAAGAACTTAAAAAATTGGGAAATACCTAGGTTAAGTGTTGATTGAGGAGTTGAGTCTGTTTTAAGCCTTAATGAAAAAAAAATCATTATTATTATTTTTTAAATATAAGTTTACGGAGGTAAAAAACTAACATCTGACCTTGAAACACAGGTCAGAGAAAAAAACAGCATTGGTCCTTGAGAAATAGAAGTTGTCACAACAATACTTACATAAGCTAAATTTAAGTTTAATGTCCATTTTTAATAAAAGTACTGTGCTAGTTTATATTGCAGACCATGTATCTTGCAGACATGAGGGATTTCCTCCTTTGATCAGTTTGCAGTGTTGTGCCCCTCACCCCCAAGTAAAGAAAATAATTATGTAATGGAGCTCTGGTTGCATAGTGCCTAAGGCATTTGACTGCTAACCAGAAGGCTGGCAGTTCAAACCCACCAGCTACTCCTCAGAAGGAAGATTGGACAATCTACTTCTATAGTGATACCGCCTCGGAAACCCAAGGAGGGTTCCCTATGAGTCTGATCCAACTTGACAGCAGTGAGTTTGGTTTTGGTAATGAATTTATTGCTTCCTTTCATAATTTTTTTTCCCAATTACTGTAATTATGTAAGTTTAGAAGACAAAATAAATTTAAAAATTTAAATATTACTCTGTAGTTGCAAGTGGGTTTCAGAATGGCATCCATATTTAGAATCATACCAAAATATTCTTGAATGATTGGAAAATATGTTTTATGTCTCAGGAAAAAGGAATACACAGCCATCCCGAATGTTAAACTCATCAAGTTGTGATCAATATGATTGATAGCAGACACCAGAATAAATTGTGAGACAAAGCATCTGTTTAGAATTTCAAAGTAGGTGATTCAAATCTTATTTTATGACTCTTCAATCCTTTACCCATTTTAAGAAAATAGTTGAAAGAGTGGATACTTGTGGACAGGAGATTTTTTTGTAAATATTTCTTTGGAGAGAGATTCTGGATGAGTTGTGAGTTTATTTCCTTTATCCTCAAGGTTAGGCAGATGACACAACCTTGCTTGCTGAAAATGATGACTTGAAGCACTTACTCATGAATGTTAAAGACCATAGCCTTTAGTGTGATATACACCTGTAGAAAATGAAAATCTTTACATCTGGGTAAATAAGAACAACATAGTAAATAAAGAAGAAATTGAAGTGGTCACAGATTTCATTCTACTAGTTTCAACAATCAATGTCCATGGAAGCAGTAGTCAACAAATCAAATGACATACGGCATTGAGCAAATCCACTACAGAAGACCTTTTAAAAAGCAAAGATGTCATTTTGATGATTAGGGTATGCCTGACCCAAACCCTGGTTTTTTCAGTTGTCTCATATGTAAGCAAAAGTTGGACAATGAAAAAGGAAGCCAGAGGAAATCTGGTGATTTCAAACTATGGTATTGGAAAAGAATATTGAATGTACCATGAACTGCCAGAGCAATAAACAAATCTGTCTTAGAAGGAATACAACCAGAATGCTCCTTAGAAGTGAGGATGGCAAGACTTTGACTAACTTACATTGGACACATCATCAGGAAAGACCAGTTACTAGAAAAGGACATCATTGGTAAAGTAGAGAGTAAGTGAAAACTGTCGATGAAATAGATTTACGTAATAGCCCAAACAATGGACTGCAACATGCCAACAATCATGAAGATGGTATAGGGCTGGGCAACATTTTGTTCTGTTATATATAAGGCTGTTATGAGTTGGAATGACTTGATGACACCTAACAACAACAACCATCACGGTGGAGGATTAGAAGAATGACATGCAGAGGCAGCTCATTCTGTCCTTGCCTCTTGTTTCTGGCCTGATGGGAGATGCTTAAACAAGACCACCTGGAGCTCTTGGAAAGGATCCTCTGCAGTTAGCCAGTCCCTGTGGACAAGTTTCTGCCTCTTGCCTAGGAAATCTAGAATATGAGGGATGAGTTTTCCAGCTGCCTCAGAACTGGGGAATGAATTTTTTTTGATAAATTGGCATTACTTTTTATTCTTAAATTTGTTTGGAGAAAGAATTTGTGGGCATTTCCCCTGATATAAGTAAAGTATAGATGAGAAAAACAGAAATAATGGATAGGTCATCTTAGGTCCTATTCAATAGTGCTGAAAGGTGATGTTATCTCAGCAGACAGAAGGTGGAGGTCACTGATAGAGTCCCACAAGCTGCAGAAGGAATCAGATGACTGGCCAGACTAGAGATGTATTACTCAAGTCAAAGAAGTGGCAGCAGAGGATCACAATGTTTGAGATTCCCCAGGAGCTCACAAATGTGCCTCAAAAATGACCATAGGGCACCAGAGGTTCTCATGGAGGAAATGCAGGACACACAGGAGTATATAACTATGAGGGGCATGGCAGGGCGTTACTGGTCAGGGAGGGGAGGAGAGTGGGTTAGGGTTGGGGATGGTAATTGGGGAGTGAAACCAAATGTACACAGAATGTTGAATGTAAAGCAAACTCTGCTCTGTAAACTTGCACCTAAAGCATGCACATGCACTGCACACACACACACACACACATAAGACATTCACCTACTAGTAAAAAAAAATGTCTGCCTTGAGCATTATTCTCTTTTAATAACTACATATACGCAAACGGAACCACTGCCATGGAGTTGGATCCGACTCATAGCAACCCCTCCTTGGGTTTCTGAGGCAGTATCACTACAGAATTATTGTCCAACCTTCCTTCCGAGGAGTGGCTGGTGGGTTTGAACCACCAGCCTTCTGGTTAGCAGTCAAGTGCCTTAGGCACTACGCCACCAGAACTCCTTAAGAACTTCATGTAGGGGATCAAATTGACAACAGTTAATAAAAAGATTAGATAGGAACCTTAGGGGGGCAGTGAACTTATGTTAATGGGAGAGGAACAACTCAAAAAAAGAGAGTAAGAATGGTTGCACAACTGGAAGAATGTAATCAATGTTACTGAATTATACACGTGGAAATTGCTAAATTGGTGCATGTTTCGATGTATATATTCGCAACAATAACTAAAATAAATAAATAAGTAAATAAAACCCCCAAACAACAAAGGCTTTAAATATCTGTTTCAGAGATCATGAAGTCAACTTACAATACTACCAATTAAGTAAAAACTTTCCTTCTTCCCTTCCATCTCCTCCCTTCCCTCACTGTAAGTCTTGGCAGCACAGAGAAATCAGGGAGGAGGTTTTGGAAGTGTAAGACAGAGAAAGGTGTGGGGAAGATGGGATAATAGAATGATTTAAGTAGCAAATTGAGCCTGTGTTTATGACCTAAAGTGACCAGGGATATTATATAATTTAACAGTGAACTGAAAATTTATGAGACTGCTTAAGTTTTCATCTAGGGAGGTAGAAGAACTTTTCTCCTCTGAATAAACTTGAAAGGGTTACTGGAAGGCTAAAATAAAGATGTGTGCTGATGATATCTCCAGAGCCCTGCTTATTCAATCTACTGGCAAAAGGATGCAGGGGAGCATTGTCCTCAATGATCTAGGGACTCAGGGGAAAGGTTGCAACACTTAAAAGACTAATGGGCTATCATGTCAATCAGTGATAGGGCTGGGGCAGAGGTTATGCAATAACTGTTATGCAGTAAGTGTTATTCGGTCTACAAGGAGGGGTATTTGGTAGCAACAGGTGGTCTCTTCATCAATGAAGTGTTTGTTACAGGGCTGGTAGGTGTTGTATATCTGAAGCTTCAAAACGAATACAATGTTTATGTTGCCAAGTTGTTATAGATATTAATGCAAAAATGACCACTCCAGATACTACCGTGCATGTGAATTTTTGCATGAAGAAGTGAGGAAAGGAGGCAACAAGCATGGAAAAATTCAGCCATGGGTTGTTTGTGATTTGGGGGGAATCACAGAATCTTAACACTTCAGAATGGGAAATCAGTACAGTGAGAAGCAGTACAGTGCGGGAATTAAGATTTTAGGTCTGGGAATCAGGCTGTCTAAATTTGAATCCTGAGATTTTAGATAAGACTAAGCCTCTGTTTCTTCATCTATAAAAGGGATAAATTACTAATTACAATCTCACAGGATTGTTAGATACATTAAAGGAGATACTCCCTACAGAGTGCCCACTGTAGTGCTTTGTACTTACTAAATACTCAGTTGTCAGCTATGATTATTATTGTTGTTTTCCTAGTATGTATCTGGATCAGCAGCAACTGGCCATACAGAGTCTGTTTAAATATTTCCAGTACAAGGAGAATGACATGTGGAGGCAACTCATTCTGTCCTTGGCTAGATCTCACTGTTACAAAGCTTGCCAAATTCCACCCTATGAGACCTCACAAAAGAACTTTTAACATTTCTTCCTAATGACAGTCATTCATATACTGGAGAGACAATTATTTTGTCTCCTTGGACTCAACTGTAGGTTAAGCATTCCCATATCCTGGAGCTATTCCTCATATGATCGTACTTTGTCCTCTCTGTCCTTTGCCCTTCTCTGAGTGTGTTTCAGTATTACAATATTTTTTTTTAGAGTTTGGGGCCCACGACTAAAATGGAGTAGCTGAGTGCCAGTGAGCTCTGATCAGGCCCCTGGAGAATAGTGACAATTAACTCTATCATTCTAAATGCTATCTTTTGCTAAATATTTCTTGAGTTTGTGTGGCAGAGAGTGTTGGTGTTCATATTATAAATATGTACATTTGCTAATATCTCTGAGGACTAAGGTGTGCCTGACCCAAACCATGGTATTTTCAACTACCTTATATGCATGTGAAAGCTGGACAATGAATAAGATAGGTTACAAAAGAGTGGATACATTTGAATTATGGTATTGGTGACAGGGCTGGCTGCCAGAACAGGTAAGGTGGGGTGGGGGACAGCCCTCAGATGGTAGGGAGCAGTGGCAGACAGGACTGGCAGGAACAGGTAGGTGGTAGCCTAGGTACTGAATGGAGTGGTTGGAACAACTAAGGGAGATGAACTTGTCTGATGGTTTGTCGTACTATGGTGCTTGTGTGTTGCTGTGAGTAGAGGCTGTGCCAGCAGGGGTGCCCATAGTGGACCAGTTTCAGTGGAGCTTCCAGACTGAGACAGACTGGGAAGAAGAAAGAGGCCACCCACTTCTCAAAGAACTGGCCAGTGAAAACCTTATGAAGAGTAATGAAACACTGTCTGATATATTACTGGAAAGTTTTATGAATAGCCCTGAAACACCATCCAATATAGTACCAGAAGATGAGTCCCCAAGTCAGAAGGTACTCAAAATATGACTGAGAAAGAGCTGCCTCATCAGAGTAGAACCTACCTTAATGATATGGATAAGGTAGAGCTTTTGGGGCCTCCATTTGCTGAAGTGGCATGGCTCAATATGAGAAGAAATAGCTGAAAACATCCATTGGAATCAGAACATGGAATACAGAAAGTATGAATCAAGGAAAATTGGAAGTTGTCAAAAATGAAACGGAACGCATAAAGATTGATATCCTAGGCATTAGTGAGCTGAAATGGACTGGTTTTGGCCATTTTGAATCAGATAACCATATGATCGACTATGCTGGGAATGACAAACTGAAGAAGATGGCATGACATTCATTGTCACAAAGAATGTTTCAAGATCTATCCTGAAGTACAATGCTGTCAGTGATAGAATAATATCCATACGCCTATAAGAAAAGCCAGTTAATATGACTATCATTCAAATTTATGAACAAACCACCAAAGCCAAAGATGAGGAAATTGAAGATTTTTACCAACTTCTGCAGTCTGAAATTGACCAAACATACAATCAAGTTGTGCTGATTATCACTGGTGACTGGAATGCAAAAGTTGGAAACAAAGAAGAATCACCGGTAGATGGAAAATTTGGCCTTGGAGATAGAAATAATGCTGGAGATCACATGATAGAATTTTGCGAGACCAACGATTTATTCATTGCAAATACCTTTTTTCAGCCACACAAATGATGGCTATACCCTTGGACTTCACAGATGGATTACACAGAAATCAGATTGACTACATCTATGGCAAGAGGCAATGGAAAAGCTCAATATCTTCAGCCAAAACCAGTCCAGGAGCTGATTGTGGAACAGACCATCAACTGTTCATTTGCAAGTTCAGATTGAAGTTGAAAACAATTAAACAAGTCCATGAGAGCCAAAATATGATGTTGAATATATCCCTCCTGAATTTAGAGAACATTTAAAGAATAGATTTGATGCATTGAACACCAGTCACCAAAAACCAGAGGAATTGTGGGATGACATCAAGAACATCATCCATGAAGAAAGCAAAAAGTCATTAAAAAAACAGGAAAGGAAGAAAAGACCAAAATGGATGTCAGAAGAGACTCTGCAACTTGCCCTTGCATGGAGAGTAGCTAAAGCAAATGGAAGAAATGACCAGATAAAAGAGCTAAACAGAAGATTTCAAAGAGCAGCTTGAGAAGACAAAGTCAATTATTATAATGAAATGTACAAGGACCTGGAGTTAGAAAACCAAAAGGGAAGAACATGCTCAGCATTTCTCAAGCTGAAAGAACTGAAGAGGAAATGTAAGCCTCAAGTTGCAATATTGAAAGATTCTATGGACAATATATTGAATGAAGCAGGAAACATCAAAAGAAGAAGGAAGGAATACACAGAATTACCATACCATAAAGAATTAGTTGATGTTCATCCATTTCAAGAGGTGACATATGATCAAGAACCAATGGTATTGAAGGAAGAAGTCGAAGCTGCACTGAGGGAAGTGGTGAAAAACAAGGCTCCAGGAATTGACGGGATACTCAGTGAGATGTTTCAACAAATGGATGCTGCACTAGAGACACTCACTCATCTATGCCAAGAGATTTGGAAGACAACTACCTGGCCAACTGACTGGAACACATCCGTATTTGTACCCATTCCAAAGAAAGATGATCCCACAGAATGTGGGAATTATCGAACAATATCATTAATATCTCATGCAAGTAAAATCTTACTGAAGATGATTAAAAAATAGTTGCAGAGAACTTTTTATTGACAGAGAACTTCCAGAAATGCAAGCTGGATTCAGCAGAGGACCTGGAATGAGGGATATCACTGCTTATGTCAGATGGATCTTGGCTGAAAGCAAAGAATACCAGAAAGATGTTTACTTGTGTTTTATTGACTATGCAAAGGCATTTGATTGTTTGGATCATAACAAATTGTGGATAACATTGAGAAGAATGGGAATTCTAGAACACTTAATTATACTTATGAGAAGTCTATACATAGACCAGAAGGCTGTCATTCAAACAGAAGAAGGGGACACTGCATGGTTTAAAATCAAGAAGAGAATACATCAGGGTTGTATCCTTTCCCCATACTTATTCAGACTTATTCAGTCTATATTATTATGAAATAATCCGAAAAGCTGGACTATATGAAGAAGAATGAGACATCAGAATTGGAGGAAGATTCATTAACAACCTGCGTTATGCAGACGACACAACTTTGCTTGCTGAAAGTGAAGATGACTTGAAGCATTTACTGAAGAAGATTGAAGACTACAGTCTGTAGTATGGATTACACATCAATGTAAAGAAAACAAAAATCCTCACAGCAGGAGCAATAAGCAGCATCATGAAAAATGGAGAAAACATTGAAGTTGTCATGCTTCATATTATTTGGTTTTACAATCAACACCAGTGGAAGCAGCAGCCAAGTTATCAGATGTTGTATATAACATTGGGAAAATCTGCTTCAAAGGACCTCTTTCAAGTGCTGAAGAGCAAAGACGTTTCCTTGAAGACTAAGGTGTGCTTGACACAAGCCATGATATTTTTAATCTCATATGCATATGAGAGCTGGACAATGAAAAAGGAAGATTGAAGAAGAGTCGATGCTTTTGAGTTGTGATGTTGGAGAAGAATGCTGAAAGTATCATGGACTGCCAAAAGAATTAACAAATCTGTCCTGGAAGAAGTGTAGGCAGAATACTCCTTGGAAGCAGGAATGGCCAGATTTTGAATCATCTACTATGGTAATGTTTTAAGAAGGGACCATTCCCTGGAGAAGGATATCATGCTTAGCAAAGTGGAGGGACAACGAAAAAGGGGAAGGCCCTCAATGAGATGGATTGACACAGTGGCTGCAACGATGGGTCCAAGTATAGCAAAGGTCCTGGGGCTGGCACAGGACTGGGCATTGTTTCATTCTGCTGTACACGAGGTTGCTATGAGTTGGAGATGACTTGATGGTACCGAACAACAACAACAACAACAGCAGCAGTAACATTAGTGAAGAATATTGAATGTACAATGGACTGCTAGAAGAACAAACTAATTTGTCTTGGAAGAAATATAGCCAGAATTCTCCTTAGAAGCAATGACAGTGAGACTTCAACTTATATACTTTGGGCATATTATCAGGAGGGACTAGTCCCTGGAGAAGGACAGCACACTTGGTAAAGGAGAGGGTCAGCAAAATAGAAGAAGACCCTCAACAAGATAGATCGACACAGTGGCTACAACAATGGGCTCAGACATAGCAACAATTGTGAGGATGGCACAGGACTGGAAAGCATCTCATTCTGTTGTACATAGAGTTGCTATGAATCAGAAACAACGATACCTATAAACAACAAGTACCCAAGTGGGGTCATGTAACTAATTCTTGCCAATGTTATGTGGGTGGAAATGATATAAGCCACTTACAGGTTTGCAAAAATATCACCCCAAGGAAATCACCTTGGTCATCATGGAGAAGTCATGTATTCCAGATGGCACAGTTATAAGGTGGAAGCAGTCCTGGGCCCTGAGTCATCATATGTTAGACAGCTGTGAAGAAGAGCAGTCTAACCCACCACTGAACCTGGCATGACTGTGAAATAAAATTTTATTACGTAAACACCGATTTTTCAGTTTGCCTATTACAGCATAGTGTCAATCAGTATGGTGAATATAATCTGTAATAGTCTTTTTTTCATGACCATTTTATGCTGTCATCTCATACTGAGTTTATTTTAAACTAAAATCTATTTTTTTTTTTTTGTTTCTTTGTTTTAAATACTGG
Organism: Orycteropus afer afer; assembly: GCF_000298275.1. NCBI lineage: Eukaryota > Metazoa > Chordata > Mammalia > Tubulidentata > Orycteropodidae > Orycteropus > Orycteropus afer. Next base: position 6,743,294 of record NW_006921598.1, on the reverse strand, counting down.
CCGCTAGTTAGATACATACTCTTGTCATGAATCTGTTGACCTTTTCAGACATGAGTTCAGTATTTTACATTTATCCCTATTAAGTTATACATTTTTAGGTTTAGGCAATTCCTTTCCAATTTCTCAAGAACTTCGTAGATTCTGATCTGTCAAACAACTATCCTTTCAAATATTGTATCTTCCATAAATGTAGCCTATAACTTCCTCATTGATAAACACTTTATTGTTGCATACCTTGTTGTTGTTGTTGTTGTTGTTTGCCGTCGAGTCAGACCCGACTCATAGCGACCCCTCCTTGGGTTTCCGAGGCAGTATCATTACGGAAGTAGATTGCCCCATCTTCCTTCCGAGGAGTGGCTGGTGCCTTAGGCCTCTATTTTAAGACTTAAGAAGATACAAATATTGTTTCTAACCCAATTACATATTCATGTTTTATGTTATGCTTTATTTCTTTAAACATAGGTATTTTTTATATTATTTGGATTTTTTCCTCCTTTCCTTTAATTTTAGCTTCTTTAGTCTCTGACAAACTTATTCTTCCCTCTTCTTGAGAAGATGCTCATCAAAACGAAGGGTAACAATAGAATAATATACATTCTTTTCCAATGAATGTGGAACATTCCCCAGAATAGACCATATGTTAGGCTGCAAAGCAAGCCTCAATAAGTTTATTTTGTTTTATTTTTTTTATTGTGCTTTAGGTGCAAGTTTACAGAGCAGATTTTGTTTCACATTCAACATTACGTGTACATTTAGTTTCACTCCCATTTACCCTGTCCAACCCTAACCCTAACCCACTCTCCTCCCCTCCCTGCCCAGTAACCCTGCCCCCATGCCCCTCATAGTTATGCATTCCTGTTTGTCCTGCATCTCCTCCATGCTAATATTGCCCCTCTGATACCCTGTGGTCAATTGCTCCAAGGGATGCATCTCCATAGAGTATGCGGTTGCATCACCCTGGGTTGAGTAGTCTGCATGTACGTCTTATTTACTATTGGGCTAAGAACCAGACCCTGGGAGTGAGTTTTATTCCAGACCCGAAGTATATCCCAGGGCCATAGTACTGGGGGTCCCACCAGAGTCCATCTGACCAGTAATTCTGCTCATTATTGTGTTTTTGATGCCAGAGTAGCAGGCCGGAAGAGCAGGGAAGGGGATAAAAGCCTTAAGCCCCAGGCTTACAGGTGAGGAGAGACAACCCAGGGACGCCAGAGTAGCAGGCCGGAAGAGCAGGAGAAAGGGGATTAAAAGCCAGGAAGCCAGACAGAGGAACAGTCAGCCAGGTGGGGGTGACA
>NW_006921598.1:6737158-6739203 GCF_000298275.1 Orycteropus afer afer | reverse complement strand
AAAGAGGGGGAGGCCTTCAACGAGACGGATTGATACGGTGGCTGCAATGATGAGCTCAAGTATAGCAGGGATTGTGGGGCTGGCGCGGGATAGGGCAGTGCTTCGTTCTGCTGTGCATGGGGTCACTATGAGTCGGAAATGACTCGACAGCACTTAACAACAACAACAACAACAACAATTGTGTTTTTGGATTTTGTTGCATGTTTTTCCTCCTACTCTATCCAGGATCTCCAGTTTTGATCCTTTCCCAAGTGGTTGGCATTGGTAGCTGAGCACCATCTAGTTCTTGTGGTCTTAAGGTCCATCATGTGCTAGGGTTGATTGCTTCCAAATACCCTTGGTTTTTTGCACTCTTTGCTTTTGATGATAGCAGACCATTAGCTGCATCTTAGATGGCCACTTGAAAGCTTTTGAGACCCCAGTGGGTACTCACCAATATAGGTTGTGGAGCAAGATTTTTATGTGTTTTATTGTGTCAATTGAGTCTGGTGTCCCCCACCACTATTGTCCTGAGTTGGTAGATCCATTGGATCTCTCTCCCACAATCTCTGAGTGTGAGGGATTGCTCTATGTCTGTCTTCTGTTGTTTCTGTAAAGATTGCAGGTATTTTGTATCACTGGTATCTGTGCAAGATTAGCCTCAGCTGAATCTATCCTTGGTTTAGAGTATACTCCCGTTCACTGACCCCCATCTGATCTTCTCAGATGTTTATGTGTTTATCTGTAGCCTGGTCTTTGGTGTTAATAGTAATGCAGTATTGTGGATATACTGGTATTAGCACAATTCGGTGTCCTCCCTTTAATGTTATCATGGTGATCACAGATTCTTTCCATACCATCCCTCCCCTTACCCACTTCAGCATGTGGCCTCCAACTAGCCCAAAATTGTTCCAAAATCTTCCCTCCCTACCCTGGAAACCTACAAAATGAGTTCTCTTCCTTAAGCAAACCCTTTGTCTTTTTACAGTAATGAAGACTCAATAAGTTTAAAAATTTTGAAATACTACAAAGCACTTTCTCAGATCACAATGTTATAAAATTATAATAATAGGAAGATGAAGGGATAAAAAGAATAAAATACGTGGAAACTGAATAACACTCTGCTTAAAAACTGCTTGGTAGTAGAAGAAATAAAAATGAAATAAAAATATTCCTTGAATAATGTTGACTCAATTCCATAGATTGCCTCTCAGCCCAACAGTACAAAAACCTATAAGCAGAATACCTACCCCAAGGAGATGCATCCACCTACCCTAGGGAGATGAACCCCGTAGATCAATCAGCCATGGGACACCAGATGGGCAGCATTCACATAGAGGGAAAGCTGGACAGACAGGAATGTATAGATAAAAAGGGACAGGGAACAGTAGTCACAGGGAGGAGAGGAGAACGTTTTATGGTTGGGGATTGGAATTGGGGCTGTGAAATCAAATGTGCATGAACTATTGAGAGTAAAACGAATCTGCTTTGTAAATGTGCACCCCAATAACAATAAAAAAGAGAAGGAACTAAATGTTAATTATATGTGCACACACATATGCACATGGAGACTAAGTAAAGAAGGTTAAGTATATGTAAAAAAAGCTGTAAAGTAAATGTAGTGTTATATTGTAATTTTGAGTAATGTTTTCTTACTTTATTTATATTTTCAGTATCTATGTTTTCCTACTTCCGTAGTGATACTGCCTCGGAAACCCAAGGAGGGGTCGCTATGAGTCGGGGCCGACTCGACGGCACATGACAACAACAACAACAATGTTTTCCTCAATAATAGTTATTCTTATAATCAGAAATAAAACAATTGAAAACAGTATATTTATTGGGTAATTATATATGTAACAAAACATTTGCCAATTTTATAATCATCCTGTGCACAGTTAAGTGATATTAATTACGTTCATCATGTTGTTCAGCTATCACCTTTATCCATTCCAAATTTTTTAATAGAAGCTTAGGGTCCTCTAAGCATTGTATCCTTCTTTCCCCTTCCCTTTCATCCTTGGTAACCACTAGTAATCTTTGGTCTTTATTAAAAAAAAAAAAAA
>NW_006921598.1:6732505-6736453 GCF_000298275.1 Orycteropus afer afer | reverse complement strand
AAAAAAAAAAAAAAAAAAGGTCCTGGTGAATTCTACCAAACATTCAGAGAGGTGGTGACACTAATCCTACCTAAACTATTCCACAACATAGAAAAGGATGGAATACTCTTGAACTTATTCTATGAAGCAACCATAACTCTGATACCAAAACTAGGCAAAGGTGCCACTAATAAAGAAAATTATAGACCAATGCTACTCATGAGCATTGACACAAAAATTCCCAAAAAAATCCTAGCCAATAGACTCCCACAACGTATCAGAAACAAAACAAAACAAAACAAAACATCATGACCAAGTAGGATTCATGCTGGATATGCAAGGATGGTTCAATATTAGAGAAGCAATCAGTGTAGACCACCACAAAGATAAACAAAGGAAAAGAACCTCATGATCATAGCAGTCAATGCAGAAAAGCTATTTGACAAAATTCAACACATATTCTTGATCAGAACAATCAGTAAGATAGAAATAGAAGGGAAATTCCTCAACATAAAATTAAGGACATATATACAAAACGGCCAACATTATTCTCAGTGGAGAGAGAATGAGATCATTCTCCTTGTGAATGGGAACCAGACAAGGTTGCGCTTTATTACCACTCCTATTCAATATTGTATTGCAAATCTTAGCCAGAGCAATAAGGCAAGAAAGGGAAATAAAAGACACCCACATAGGCAAGGAAGAAGTAAAACTATATCTATTTGCAGATGATATGATGTTATACATAGAAAATCCTAAAGACTCAACAAGAAAACTACTGGAACAAATAGAAAGATTCGGCAAAAGGGACAGGTACATGATCAACATTTGAAAATAGCCTGATTACTCTAACAAAGAGAACACTGGAAAGGAAATCAGGAAAACAATACAATTTACAATAGCCACCTAAAAGATGTAGTACTTAGTAATTAATCTAACCAGAGATATGAAAGACTTATACAAAGAAAACTACAAAACACTACTGCAAACAACCAAAAAAGACCTACATAAATGGAAAATATACCATGCTCATGGATAGGAAGAACTAACATTGTGAAAATATCAATACTACCCAAAATAATCTATAGATATAATGCCCCCAAATAATCTATAGATATAATGCAATCTTGATCCATATTCCATCATCGTTCTTTAAAGAGGTGGAGAAACTAATTACCAAGTTTATGTGGAAAGGAAAGAGACCATATAAACAAAGCACTCCTGAAAGAAGAAGAAGAAAGTAGGAGGCATAATATTCCATGATCTCAAAATATACTATACAGCCACAGTAATCAAAACAGCCTTGTATTGGTACAATGACAGATACATAGACCAGTGAAACAGAGTTGAGAACCCAAAAGTAAATCTATCCATCTGTAGACAGCTATCTTTGATGAAAGGGCCAAAACCCCTTAAATGGGAGAAGAGATAATCTTTTTAACAAATGAGGCTGGCAAAACTGGATAACCATTTTCAGAAAAGTGAAACAGGATTCATCTCTCTCACCATATACAAAACTAACTCAAGACGGATCAAAATCTAAATGTGAAAACTAAAACCATAAAGATTGTCAAAGGATAAATAGGGGCAAATTTAGAGGCCCTAATGCATGGCATAAATACACCATCAAATATAACTAACAACACACAAAGAGCAAAAGACAAACTAGATGACTGGGACCTCCTAAAAATTAAACATTTACACACATCAAAAGATTTCATCCAAAAGTGTGAAAAGAGAATCTACACACTGGGAAAAAATTTTTGGTAATGACATATCAGACAAGGAATGAATCTCTAAAATTTATAGAACACTTTATCACTTCATCAACAAAAAGACAAACAACCAAATTGAAAAATGGACAGAGTACATGAACCAAGACTTCACTAAAGACGACATTCATGTTGACAACAAACACATAAAGCAATGCTTGTGACCATTAGAGAGATTCAAATCAATACAATAATGAGATATCATCTCACCCCAGCATTAATAGCAAAGTTCAAAAAACCAGAAAACAACAAATGCTGGTGAGGATGTGGAGAGACTGGAACCCTCATACACTGCTAGTGGGACTGTAAAATGGTGCAACCACTGTGCAAAATGGTATTTCCTTATAAAGTTGGAAGTAGAAATACCATATGTTCCAGAAATCCCACAACCAGGTATATGTCCTAGGGAAATAAGAGCCATAACCTGAAAAGATACATGGACACCCATGTTCATTGCAGAATTATTCACAATAGCAAAAAGATGGAAATAAACTAAGTGCCTATCAATGGATGACTGGATAAACAAATTATGGAAAAAAATGGAATACTATACAATGTCAAAGAATAATGATGAATCTGAGAAATATCTCATAACATGGATGAATCTAGAGGACAACATGCTGAGTGAACTTAATCAATGACAAAGGGATAAATATTGTATGAGACCACTACTGTAAAAAGTAAAAAAAAAGTTTACACACAGAAAGAATTATTCTTTGAAGGTTACCAGTGGGAAGAGGGGAAGAGAGGGCAAATCATTAACTAGAGGGTAGACAAGTATTAACTTGGGTGAAGCGAAAGGCAACATACAATAAGGGGAGGTGAGCACAAAATGATCAAGGCAGAGGAAAACACTGGGAGGAGCACAAGAGTTAAATGTAACAACGGTAAATACTATTACAGGCACATTTCTGCAATGTCAGTAGTAACAATAAGCTGTGAGTGGATACATAGGTAGACAATCAAGCTGAACATGGGTGGGAGGGCAAATGGAACTACACCCACAAATATATACAGGTTTGACAGAGGTCATCTCTACATATATATGTGCTGCAAATAGATCCATGAATCTAGTAGAGCATGCAGGGGGCAAAGTTATGAAAACTTCTCAGCCATAAGCAAACATCTTGAAATGAGTCACTGTGCTTGAGGCTCAGGATCACAGTTTTGGGGGACACTAACCTCAATTGACATAACACTCCACAAAGACAATGTTCTGCATCCTATTTTGGTAAGTAGTGACCAAGGTTTTAAAAGCCTGTGAGTGGCCATTTAAGGTGCAACTATTGGTATCTCCCCATCTGAAGCAAATAAGAATGAAGGAAATCAAAGATGCAAGGAAATGATTAGTCCAAACAACTAATGGAGCATGTGAACACTAGTCTCCATGACCCTGAGACCAGAAGAACTAGATGGTGCCCAGCTACAACTGCCATCTGCTCTGAAGGGGATCACAATAGGAGGTCCTGGACAGAGTGGGAGAAAAATGTGGAACAAAACAAAACAAAATTACATTTACTGGTTTAATAGAGATTGGTGGAACCCCAGAGACTATGGCCATTAGATACTCTTCAGGGCTGGAACCAAACTCACCCCCAAACTTTCAACCGAACAATAGGCCTACAAAGGTAACAATAACTCCAGGGAGGTACACACTCCTTAGGACAACCAATCATATGAGATCAAAAGGGCAACAGTTGTCCAGGGACAAAACTCAAAAGACAGGAAGAGATAGGAAATAAGGACGAATGGAAATGGTAAAAACAGGGAGGAAGTGAGAAAATACTGTTACATTGTTGGGACTGCAATCAATATCATGGATCAAAATGTGTATGCATTGTTGAATTGAAAACCAATCTGCTATGTAAACTTTTTCCCAAATCACAATAAAAAGAAAAAACAAAAGCATGTACATTAGTGCTTGGTTTGGATTGAAAAAATAAAAAAGTAGCCAAGGGTATATTATCCTAGAATCTACTGTCAAGGTCCAGAGATACAAACCTGTGTAATGAAGAATTAACCTTATCTAAAGAGATAAGGTTAATTCTGCGCCCGTGCTTACCTTGCTCCCGAAGACCTGGTCCCTCTCGGGAGGGTAACAAGACAGGAAGCCAGACAGAGGAACAGTCAGCCACATTGACCCAGGTGGGGGGGATACGAGAGGTCTCCAACAGCAGGACAAACTTGTCTGTCGGTT
>NW_006921598.1:6707056-6729735 GCF_000298275.1 Orycteropus afer afer | reverse complement strand
GGTGCGGGATCGGGCAGTGTTTCGTTCTGCTGTGCATGGGGTCGCTATGAGTCGGAAACGACTCGACGGCACTTAACAACAACAACAACAACAAAGAGAGGTTTGGCCCTTGGTGTTGGCTACTAAGAAGTTAAGAATACTGAAAATACCATGAAGTGCCAGAAGAATGAATAAATCTGTCCTATAGGAAGTGCAGCCAGAGTGCTCCTTGAAAGCAGGAATGGCCAGACTTCTTCTCACCTACTTTGGTCCTGTTGTTAGAAAGGACCATTCCCTGGAGAAGGGTATTGTTCTGGTTACCTAGTGCCACCCTGACAGGAATATACCACAAATGGGATGGCCTTAACAAGCAGGAGTTTATTCTCTTACAGTTTGGAGGCTTTAAGTCCAAGTTCAAAGTGCCAGGCTTCTAGTGTGCCATAAGCTAGACACTATCCCCAAGGCTTCTCCTTATATACAGGAAGCATACCACATCCCAAAGGCAGCTACTCAGCTGCTTGTGGTAGATCCCACCATGGAGTTGATCGCCAGTCTCATCATGGAGAATAACTACCACCAGCTGCCCAGCCACTCAACCAGGCCCAGCCAAGTTGACATACAAATTTAACTACCATAGATATCATGCTTGGTAAAGTAGAGGGTCAACAGAAAAGGGGAAGCCCCTCAACAGGATGGATTGACACTGTGGCTACAACATGGGCTCAACTTTAGCAAGGATTCTGAGGATTTTGTACATGACAGGACAATGTTTGTTTCTATTGTACATAGGGTTGCTATAAGTTGGCGCTGACTCAATGACGTCTAACAACACCACCACTAGGAGGGGATATCTCCCAGAATGTTCTGCTTGATGGGAGTGTCTTTGCCTGATGGCTTTGGCGTCAGTCTAAAAACATGAATTATGATGTGGCTTTTGGACTTGCTGTATCAGTTCTGACCCACAGAGGAACTGGAGACTATAATTAGCTAGACCTCTGGGTGGGGCTGGATACTAAAAATGAGCCATGTGAGTAGCATGTGATTGAGACTTAATTAAAACTCTGGACATGAAAGGCTTAAGTTAGCTTCCTTGGTTGGCAACACTCAAAGAGGAGTTAATGACATATAGGATTGCATGCAGAAACAATGACTGGAAGCTCTGCATTTGAACCCCTCCCATATTTCTCCCTATGGGTTTCTTCCTTTGGCTGCTCCAGGAGGAAAGGAAAACCAGGGCTTAGAACAGGTTCATTCTGGTAAGACCCCCTGTTGATAATTTGCATTTCCACCCCAGATATACTGAATCAGAATCTACAGTTTAACTAGAGCCTCCATTCTTATGCATACATAAGAATCACCTGGAGACCTTGTTAAACTATAGATTCTGATTTAAAATATCTGGGGTGGAAATGCAAATTATCAGCAGGGGATTGACTTGACATTAACAAGTTTGAAGCCCTGAGGAAAACTCCTTCTTGACTATATTGGATCTTCTTGTTGTAGTTGTTATTTGCCATTGAGTTGGACCTGACTCATAGTGATCCCTCCTTGGGTTTCTGAGGCAGTATCACTACGGTAGTAGATTGACCAAACTTCCTTCTGAATATTGGATCTTATGACCAGCCATTTTCATCCCTAAAGGGAAGATGGCAGGACTGGCTCTGGAGTTGCAGATGCTAGTGCTACTATTGATGGGCTCAACAACAGACTTTCCAACTGTTGTTATGCCTTATTAGAAAAGCGTTTTGGAGTTAAAGAGGTATGGAAGATGAAGAGTCAGTCTTGGTCTTACTACCAAGCATTGTTCCAAGTACTTACAAGCATCAATGTATTTGATTCTTACAATATCACTGTGATGTAGGAGTATCTCTCCCCCCATTTCCAAAAAGTTAGATCATTTTTATGAAGATACATAGCTAGTCAACAGTAAAGCTGAACTCTAAAACTGGGTATGTCTTTCCCCAATGTCCATCAATGACTCTATATTGCCTCTTTTATGATAGATTGGGTGCCTCCAGTCTGGATACCCTGGTGAGCTATAGCAGCACTGTACCTTCCAACGTCTTTTTACAAAACAGTAGTAGTAAAATACTTATATAATAAAAATTGTCATTTCAACATTTTTACATATATAACTCTGTGATCTTAATTACATTAATCATGTTGGGTAATCATCACCACTATCCACAATCTTTTATTTCCTGTCTTGCTTTACTGAATGCTACATTAAGGTATTCCTGCTCTGGACAATTCCTTCATGCACTTTCTCTTCTCTTGTAGCTGATTTTGAGAGCACTGAGTCAGAAAGATCCAGATGATGGCAGATACATGTGGCTCAGCTTTAATGTGGCCCTGGTAGGCTTATCAACCCTTTTCCTTTTTCATTGACCTAAAGTATACTCCATGGCAGTCATTTCACCCTTGTCTTTCTTCTTAAGCTCTCAAATCTTCTATTACCAGCACATATATTACAATATCTTTATTTATTTATTTAATTTTTATTTTGATTTGGATGAACGTTTACAGAGCAAATTCATTTTCCGTGCAGCAGCTCACATATACCTTGTCACATGACATTAACTGCAATTACTCATAATGCAACAGCTTCCTTTCTACTTCCTCCCCATAGTTACCTCTTCCCTGTATCCTTCCCTCCCATGAACTCCTGCCCCCTGAGCTGGCTCCCTGTGCATGCACAGCCCTTCTATTCTCCCATGATTGATCTCTCCATGGAGTATATCTAATGTAAATGTTCTGCTCATCAGCCTATCTTTTGTTTGGCTGGAAGCCACAGAAGTCAATCAATTCCTGACTTGAAGGGCAGCTAGGGGCCATAGTCTCAGGGGTTCTACTAGAAAACCTGGTCCTTTTTTTTTAAAATAATTTTGAGTTTTGTTCCACATTGTTCTCCCACTCTATCCAGGATCTCCTAATATATCCCCCTCCAAGTGGTTGACAGTGGTAGCTGGGCACCATCTAGTTCTTCTGGTCTCATATTCATATAGGTTGAGGATCACATGGTGTACCGGTCATTTGGAGTAATTGTTTCCATGCATCTTTGGTTTTCTTCATTCCTCTTTGTTGCGGATGAAGAGAGACCCATCGATGCATCTAGATGGCTGCTTGCAAGCTTTTAAGATCCCAGTCACTACTTGCCAAAGTAGGATGTGCAACAATGTATTTGTGTAGTATGTTATGCCAATTAAGCTCGATGTCCCCTGTGACCATGATCCCAAGCCCACAGGTCCAACTACTTGCTCCCTCTGGGTAGCTGGCCATGGCCAAGAAGTGATTACAACCTTGTCCCTTGTCAACTTTACTATATACCTGGAAATTTTTGCAGAGCATACAAATACACATGTAGAAAAATTGTCTGCCAACCTTATATATGGTCATGGGCACACTCCCCTGTGCATTTGTTGTTATGTGCCGTCGAGTCGGACCCGACTCATAACGACCACTCCTTGGGTTTCCAAGGCAGTATTACTAAGGAAGTAGATTGCCCCATCTGTCTTCCATGGAGTGGCTGGTGGGTTTGAACTGCCAGCCTTCTGGTTAGCAGTCAAGTGCCTTAGGCACTACGCTACCAGAGCTCCTTTGTTCAGCCTGTTCACCCATCTATCCACCCATAGATCAATGTTTGCCATCACTGACAATGGAGTACTGTATGTGCAAAAGGGTTCACCTTTGTTGTCTGTACCTCCCATGCACTTCTCTCTGTCTTCCTCTTCCTCAGTGCCACCGTGTTGATCATTCACATTTGCTACATTACCCTTCCCTTCACCCAAGTCAATACTTGTCTCTACCTGTCTAACAGTGTTCCCTCCTTTCCCCTCCGACCCCTGGTAACCAACAAAGAAAATTTCCTTCCATGTATAAGCTTTTCCTTGACTTTTTACAATAATGGACTAATACAATATTTGTTCTTTTGTGATTGACTTATTTCACACAGCATAATGTTCTTCAAGTTCATCCATGTTATGTGCATTGCCAGCATATATGTTTTACATAGACATTTGAGGAGTTTAGAAAATGATACAGTGAAGAAACACAAGGTGTTCAATATTAAGGTGACCTTAAGATTTTTATATTCTTTGCCTTTAGCATGTCGCTCACTCTTCTTACCCTCTCCTTGCACCTTTCAACCTCAAAGGCAGCAGATTCTCATCTCATCCCTGGTTACAGCTTCTTTTATACTCTGGAACATAATTTCTTACCATTTAACTCTACTTCTCTTCTGGCCAAAGCATTCTCTTCTCTGATATTTGAACACTTAATCACCTACAGTCTGTTTGCACTGAGTTTCTCGGAGATTATTGATGATTTCTTTCTTTTCAGATCTAATGAACTTTCCTCAATTCTCATGTACTTTGACTCCTTTGGACATTTGATAATGCTGACTACTCATATTTTTAATATTCTCTCCTTGTTGACTTCCATAGCAATGGGCTTTCCTGTTTTTTCTCCCCACCTCACTACTCTTTATAAATGGTGGCATGGTGCCTAAGACATTTGACTGCTAACCAGAAGGCTGATGGTTCAAAGCCACCAGCCACTCCTCAGAAGGAAGATTGGGCAATCTACTTCTGTAGTGATATCACCTTGGAAACCCAAGGAGGGGTTGCTATGAGTCGAATCGGACTTGACAGCAATAAGATGCTATTCCAAATCTCATTCTTATTTCTGTTTTCCAAAGCCAAAGTCATGTCCTCTGTTCTCAGTTTTCTGCATGTTTCCCTCTTGACCTCAGGTATAATCCACTTACTCAATTCCAATTGTCTACAATATAACTCTACTTCAAAAGAAAATTGAAGGCAAAATTTACCTCTAAAATGAGTTCTTTTTCAGAACCACTTTATTTCTGTTGGTTGTTCCATCAATATTTCAGTCTTCAAATAACTTCTGTTATTTTTCACTTTCTCCATCTTTTGCAAGTAACATGCATTAGCTTGGTCTTTTATTATAATATCCTTCTCATTTCCCCCCCTATTTTCTTCATGTCCATTGTCCCCACAAACAACCTTGGTTAAAACTGAAGGCTAAGTTTGTTTTTGGACTCTTACTCTAACAGTTCTAGACTCTGAATCTTCCTCAGTAATATCTATATCCTCTCTACTCAAATTTACATTGCCATCAGTTTATCTTCCTTTCTTTAATCAAACTTCTCTCCATCAAAAAACAAAACCACACCCCTAAAAATCAAAACTCATTATTTCTGAGGTAGGACTATCTGATAACTTTTTATTGCAGTACCCAATCTTATTTCTATAACTCAAAGTTCTTGAAATTAAAGTGGTATCAAAACTTTGAACTGAAGCAATGGAAGTTCTAAATCTTAGGCATCATCCACTGTGAATAGAGATCTCTGAAAACATATAGTTTGACCCCTACTTTCCTGAAATGAAAACTCAATGCTGACTGCCACTATCCTAATTGAAGTCCCATTCTCACCAGCTTTTTGCCTTACTTCTTTGATTCCAGGGTCTCTTTTGTCCAATCAGTCCAGCTAGCAACTTCCTACAGGTTCCTATAACTGTCACTCTCCCTCATTGCTTCCAATATTGCCTACAGCACAAAGATTAAGTCTATCTTTTTTTTTTTCCTCCAAGCATTTCATTTGGACTTGTCTCTCTCACTACCTTTCCAATGTTGTTGTCAATTATTTTAAGCAATTAACTCTCAATTACTAGGTTGGCCTTTTCACTCTTCACACTCAATACTGCATTCTTTTCTCTCTTTGAACTCTACCTTTTTTTTATTCTCTATGCCCTTTTCTTCATCCATTGAAATACCATTTCCCTTTCAAGGACAAACATAAATCCTATTTTCTCTATAAAAGCATTCTTTCACTTTGTCTAACATCACTTTCTCTCTCTTTTAAATTGCTACTTTAATTATAGTCAGAACCACTTAAACCACCATATAAATATTCTTTAAGCTTTTCATTACACTTTATTTTGTCTCTCTAACTTGTAGGTCACTCCTTTAACTTATACTCCTTTAACTTCTAAATATGATAAACATTAGATAAATATTTGTGGGTTGGTAGGCTATTGTTCATATTTATTATAAGTTGACTCAGTTTGATAAGTATTTGAATATATGTTGAAGTTATTTGACTCAGTTAATTGTGGATTTATTTTTTTCTGCCCAAAGAGGTAAAAATATGCCCAACAAATTCACAATATTTGCATGAATTCCTCAGATGTCACTACAAATACTTGGTTTACAATAAAAGTTTTGGAATTCAGTCCTAAATGAAAGGGTAGGGTTTAAAGAAGTTTGATAATGAAGCCATTTAAAATAAAAATGTAAATGACTGTATGAATATGCCTCAGACTGAGTCATGCAACCTTTCCAAAATGAATTGTAAAAATAAAGATTAAAATAATTTTTCAGATTCTTACTGTTAAATTATAGTGAAATGAAAGCATTCAGATGGGGGTTATAGGCATTGCATCGTTAATTACAGTGGTTGCATTTGCTTTTGTTCCAGTGCATTGTAATTAATGAAGATCTATAGTTCTGTATTTTGTCTTGGAAAACATACACTGTTTTCATAGGCATCAGTATAGCTACGATATCCTTCATTTATTTCTCAAGAATGACTCTTTTCAATGCAGGGGAGTCCATTGTTAAGGCAGTAACACAAAAATCACAGCAAGATTTGAGCTTTGCTGGATCAGAGAGCAATAGACTCAATTCACATATGCCTAACGTCTTCTTGATACACCACAAATGTGAACTCTAATGACAGATGGGATATTGTTTAGAGCAACACTCAGTAATAATAGTATTATCATGCCTTTAAAAAAACTTCAGGCTCTAAGAATGATGTTAGGCACTCAGCAAAGTTCAACAAGACAGAAAATAACAAATGCTGGTGAGGATGTGGAGAGATTGGTACTCTCATACATTGCTGGTGAGATTGTAAAATGATACAACCACTGTGGAAATCGGTATGATAATTCCTTAAAAAATTGGAAATAGAAATACCATTTGATCTAGCAATCACATTACTAAGTATATATCCTAAAGAAGTGAGAGGCAGGCCATGAATAGATATATGCATTTCCATGTTCATCACACCACTGTTAACAATAGCAAAGAGATGGAAACAACCTAAGTGCCTATCAGTTGAGGAATGGATAAACAAACTGTGGTACATACACACAATGGAATATAATGCAACCCTAAATGATAATGTAATGCAACACAACACACTGCCATTGAGTCAGATCTGACTCATAGCGACCCCCCCTTGTGTTTCTGAGGCGGTATCACTACAGAAGTAGATTGGCCAACCTTCCTTCCAAGGAGTGGCTGGTGAGTTTGAACTGCCAGCCTTCTGGTTAGCAGTCAAATGCCTTAGGCACTAAACCACCAGAGCTCCTATATAATAATGTAGAATCTGCAAAGCATTGCATAACATAGAGGAACTTGGAGGACATTATGCTGAGTGAAATAAGTCAATCCCAGAAGGACAAATATTGTATTAGTTCACTATTGTAAAACGTCAAGGAAAGGTTTATACATGGAAGGAAAATGTCTTTGTTGGTTACCAGGGATGGGAGGGAAGGGGAGAGAAAATTCCTAGATAGATTGAAAATAAAACTACACACACACACACACACACATATACACCAAAGATTATTAGTGGTTACCAGGGATAGAAGGGAGGGGGAAAGCGGAAGCTTTTGTTTATAGGGCAATGGGACATTGAGTTTATGCTAATGGTGGTAGAATATTTTGGAAAAGGAAAGCAACAATGGGAGCACAACATGAAACATGTCATCAATGTTCATTGAAAAAAAGAAAAGAATGACTTCAGGGTGTAAGTGAGGAAGTTAGCAATGTCATATGTTAAAATGTCCACTCTAGACCTGAGTCTTGGTATAACTTGTGTGATTATATGTGTCAATTTGAATAAGAAAAATATAACAAAATTGTTTTGAGGATGGAGAGTGATTGTGGGCAACTATATGAGGATCTCCAATCTTAATGCCATCAATGTTTTGTAAGCAATAAACATAAAGAGCCAACATGAAAAAGAGGCAAGAGTCAGATTTTCATCTCCTGTCAGAAGTATCACATAAATGTAGAATTAATGATAGAGAAAAAAATTTTAATATTTTTCTCTGTCATGTCCTATTTTCTAATATTTTCCCCAAAGGGCACTAGCTCTAAGAGAAAAGGGGATGGATTGTACTTGGCACATGACCCTGTAGACGCCTGATCATTTTCCCACAGCCTTTATGAACATTTGAGGGTTTTGTGCTGCTATTTTAGAGTAATCTGAGTGCACACCAGAGTGAACATACAAATTGTGCTGCTTGATCTTTCCTCCCTGCTCTGCAGGGACCAACAGGGTACACTATGGAGGTGTGGATGGAAGAAAAATTCTCCTCTATCTTCCTCCCAAATTCTCTGTTCGAGCTGGGCTTGCAGCCTAGTAGGTGTTGTGAAGAATTATTTAGTAGACAGCACCTTTCTATAAGGCTATTGGCTTAGATATGACTGTCTATACCCCTGAGAAGTGATACCTGCTCTGTGGTTGAAGCCCCTGAGAATTTACATGTATACAAATGCTGGGCCAGAAAGTGACAGTGAAACGGGGCAACTCCTTTAGTGCCCAGGAGCCAATAAAGTCCTCTATGTCTTATGCGGCAGAGTGCATCTCACCCCTCCTGCCTAGATCCATAGAAGGTTACATGCTATGAGTTTCTAAGAGCCCCATTTCCTCTCTGAGTGTTGAAAAATTGGGCTGATTTTGATATTTTCAGAAGGAGTTTTAGAATTTTAAGTGCCACTTATGGTTTTTAAAAAAGCACTTCCCTGTTTATAGAGGAAAACACTCCCTACATAATGTGAAGAAGAAAATCTCTCAAATCTGGAGAAAGTTAATTGACTTTAGATTGTCTTATCAAAATATGAACTGGTATCATAGGACTCCAGCAGATTTATCCACTACAGATCTTTTACTTTAATTTATTGGTTACTTCACAGAATTGCCAACTGCATTACAGTCCCATGCGTAGTGGGAAAAGCACTATCACATAACTCTTGAGCAGATGTGCTACAAGAGTCTTTTCATTTCCTTTCTTAAACCCAAAGAATAACGATACTGCAATATCATGTGGTGAAAAGAGCAATAATTTGATAAACATTGTCTTTCCATTAGATTAGAGCAATTAATCTGATTCTAATTTGGCTGAAACATTATCATACTGGAGTCCCCAGAGCCCTGTGAATAATCTCTAAACACATTGGCACACTCAGTAGACAAACATTATCTCCACTCGCACTGTTCTTCCATATGGTCTCTTCCCATGGTGATGGAGAGCACCCTGCTGTTTCAATCAAATAAATGTCAATTATCTGAGATAGATTTTTAGTTCTCCAGCCCGGGCTTGCAGTGCAGCTAGAGTGACTGGGAAGAACTGTTTGCAACCCTTTTTGGCATATGCAACATACATTTTATGAGGAATTCACACCTTGCCACATCATAATAAAATGGATGGTTTCAGAGGCTGTGTGTGTGTGTCTGTGTATGAGAGAGAGAGAGAGAGAGAGAGAGTGAGAAAGTGAGAGAGCAAAAGAGAGAGAGAGAGAGAGGAAACTTAACCTTCATTTAGTTTTGGCAGTGGGTTTAATTTTGCTTATTCTGGTAGGTAGAGAGAGTTTTTCAAATTAAAGGAGGCATATTCTTTACCCATTGTTAAGGATTGAATTGTATCCCCCCAAATAGTGGCGTAAATCCTAACTCTTATAGCTGTGGTTATAACCCCATTTGGGAAGGGGTTTTCTTTATGTTAATGAGGCAGTATTTGTGTAAGAGGTGTCTTACATCAATTTCTTCTGAGAGTTAAAAGAACAGATTAAGTAAGCAGCAAGCAAAATAGAGATGGAGAAAGACAGATGACATGCCTCATGAAGATCCACAAGGAACCCAGAAACAGAAGTTGAAAAGAGATAAGGATCTTCTTCCCCCAGAATGGAGAGCGAGACAAGGGAGAGAGAGAGAGCGTGCGCGAGAGAGAGGGGAAGAGCGAGAGGAGAGCGAGGGAGAGCGAGAGAGAGCGAGAGAGTGGGAGGGAGAGCGAGAGAGCGAGAGGGAACCTTTTCCTAGAGCTTTGGTGGCTTCATGCCTAAAGCACTTGACTGCTAACCAGAAGGCTGGCAGTTCAAACCCCCCAGCCGCTCCTTGGAAGGAAGATTGGGCAATCTACTTCAGTAGTGATACCGTCTGGGAAACGCAAGGAGGGGTCACTATGAGTCGGATCGGACTCGATGGCCCTAAGTTGGTTTTTGGTTTAAACCATGAGAAAATACATTTCTGTTTGTTAAAGACACCCACTTGTTCTGTTATAGCAGCACTAGAAGAGTCAGACACTCTCTGAAATGGTCTGAAATAGGGTTATTAAGTGCACTCATGCCCTGATTAGGTGCTTTCCCCTTTGTAGCAGCCCTCCCTGCTCCTGAATGGAAACTTGGACATAGGGATCTCAAAAACGAAGACCCAAACCTGACTGGGTTGGTTTCTCTTGGGGGCCTTTTCCTAACATATATAAAGTGGGTCTTGGAGGTAAGTAAGGGCTGTATGATTTTCCCCCCCATGCACCCATCCTTGCATGGTGGATGATGAGCAGGAACTCTGAGCTGCAAAAGGTAATAGAGGAGGGAAGAAGGGAGCACACCTTCACCTCCGGAGGAGTGCCTTGTGAGGACACTTCTGGAGCAAAAGAGGAGAATCCAGACTTTTAGAAAGGTGCCTCTGGATAGGAAGCTGGTATCACCAAACCAAACCAAACCAGATGGGGTGGAATGTTATGACATGCTGAGAAAACTGTCAATTTTATGTTTCTTTGCAGATCTCTATCTTAAGGGTGTCAATTATCAGGTGTTGGTTTTGCTATCAGACAAGCCCTTGTCTCAAAAGCTTGTAAATTTGCCCAGAGACCTAAGGGCATCTGATGACTATATGTCTAGACTAAAAGCACTAGGTCACCCTTCCTTACTGATGCTGCTGTGACAAGCTGGCACAAAAAGAAAGGCAATCCATGGGGATCTGGACTAATTCACTGTGGCAAGCATTGTCAGGAAGGATTTCAGTTTCCACATTGGCTATGATCCCGAACTGAGGAATTCTTAGAATAAAAAAATACAGAAGTATTAAAATCCTCCTGATTCTGCAGTGGTTTAATTTGGACTGCCAGTCACTGACATCAAATGTCAAGCCCCAGGCATTCACTTTATTTAGAGGACAGGAAGTGCCTTACTCCAGAGGTGGGCACTGTGCACCTGCTCTGCAAGGCAGGAGGTATGTAGGAAGGATATTTTAGCAACAGCTGGAGCATTTTCTGAAGAGAATGAACATTATGCCAGACTAACATGTAGAAAAGATTCCTGAAGAGAAGACTGAGGTGAATTAGCGATGGTAAGGGGCAGTGGTTAAATATGAAGGCTCTAGAGGTTGGAGACTTGACTTCAACATGTGATATCATCACTTATCTTGTCACTGTGGACAAGATACTTAACCAGTAAATCTCTCAGTTTTCTTAGTTATCCTTTGGGGATAGCACTTATCTCATGTGGCTGTTGTGAAGACTACATAAGATAACAAATGTAAAGTACTTAAGATGGTACTGGCACATTGTTGTTGTTGGTAAGTGCCTTCGAGTCAGCTCCAAGTCAGAGCAACCCTATATAGAAACACTACCCGATCCTGTGCCATCCTCATACTCTTTGCTATGCTTGAGCCCAGTGTTGCAGCCATTATGTCAATCCATCTCATTGAGGGTCTTTGTTTTCATTTACACTCCACTTTACCAAGCATGATATCCTTCTCCAGGAAATGGTCCCTTCTGACCACATGACCAAAGAAGTCTGGCCATTCTCACTTCTAAGGAGCATTCTGGCTGCTTTTCTTCCAGGACAGATTTGTTTGTTCTGGCAGTCCACCAACACTACAATTCAAATGCATCAATTCTTCTTTGATCTTTTTTATTCATTGTCCATATTCATACACATATTGTTGTTGTTGTTGTTGTTGTTGTTATGTGCTGTCGAGTCGGCCCCGACTCATAGCGACCCCTCCTTGGGTTTCCGAGGCAGTATCACTACGGAAGTAGGATTGCCCAACCTTCCTTCCGAGGAGTGGCTGGTGGGTTTGAACTGCCAGCCCTCTGGTTAGCAGTCAAGTGCTTTAGCCACTATGCTACCTATGCATATTAGGTGACCAAAAATATCATGGATTGGGTTAGGCACACTGGTCATCTTTAAAGTGACATCTTTGCTCTTCAACACTTTAAAGATATCCTTTGAAGCAGATTTGCCCATTGCAATATGACATCTGATTCCTTGACTGCTGCTTCCATGGGTATTGATTGTGGATCCAATTAAAATGAAATAGTATTTGTCAATACATTTTTTGCTGCTTGTTTTTGTTTCCTAGGACTGACATAACAAAATATCACAAATAAGGTGGCTTAAGAAGACAGATATTTATTGTCTTACAGTTCTGGAGTCTAGTTCAAATTCAGAGGGTTATGTTCTCTCTAAAAGCTCTGTTATATTGTTGTTATGTACCGTCAAGTTGGACCCGACTCATAGTGACCCCTCCTTGGGTTTCTGAGGCAGTATCACTACAAAAGTAGACTGCCCCATCTTCTTTCCGAGGAGTGGCTTGAACCACCAGCCTTCTGGTTAGCAGTCAAGTGCCTTAGGCACTATGCTACCAGAGCTCCCCTAAAAGCTCTAGGGGAAGAGAATTTCTTCTCTCTCTAAGTTTCTGGTAGCCACAGGCACTCCTTGGCTTGCAGCTGTAGCATAACTTCCTTGTTACATGACTGTTTTCCCTACCTTTGTTTCTCTATCTCTTTTCCTCTTTCATAAATCACCACTCAAGTTGGATTAGGCCCCACCCTACTCTGGCATGATCTCATGTTAATTAACTGATAACACCTTCAAAGACTCTATTTCCAAACAAGGTCACCTTTATAGGTATCACGGCCTAGAACTTCACCATATTTTTTAGGGGATATCATTCAATCCATAACATTGCTAATCTTGGACAGTAAAGGGTTCAGAAGACTTGAGTTTGAATTGTGTGGCTCTACTTGATAAGTGCTTTCTCTTTGAGTAAGTCCGTAACCCAGTCTTAGTGTTCTGAATGTTTTACTGGGGTTGTAGTGTTATTTTGAAGTTCAGGGTACAGAGATGACATATAATGAAAACAGACCAAAGTCCCCTCAACTATCACAGCAGCAATAGCTATAGGTCTCTATTGTGTGAACCAGGTATCATAACCTACCTCAGTGCTGTAATATACCAAACCAAACCAAACTCAATGCCGTCAAGTCGATTTGACCCATAGTAAGCCCTCCTTGGGTTTCTGAGGCATTATCTCTATGGAAGTAGATGGCCCATTTTTCCTTCTGAGGAGTGGCTGGTGGGTTTTAACTGGCAGCCTTCTGGTTAGTAGTCAGATACCTTAGGCACTAGGCCACAAGAGTTCCCATGCTATAATATAGAGCCATTAAATTAAATAGATTAGACATACATGATATAGGAAAAGGATTATCTTCCCATGGGGATGCTCTCAGATCTTTCATATATGAATAGAGAGGAAAGTAGTGGAAAGACCTCTAAGCTAGGAAAGATCATGGCTTCTGTTTTCTCATCAGAATTCATACAAATTAGCTGAGTGGCTGTGAGAAAATTCTTTACTAGAGTCTCAATTTCCTCTTCTTTTATATTGATTCCAGCATTAACATTTCATAAAGAGTTAAATAATATCCATCTTCTATCCCTGTATGCATTCCATCATCCGTCCATCCCTCCATCTTCTCATTTAATTGGCAAACGTTTAATGAGCTCCTGTTATGTTTCAGGGAATGAACAGGTTTTTGGGACTACAATGAAGGATGAGACATAATCTCTTTCAAAGTTTTTACATGTCTAATGGGGAAGACCCAGCTTCTGGTAG
Source organism: Orycteropus afer afer (assembly GCF_000298275.1). Lineage (NCBI taxonomy): Eukaryota > Metazoa > Chordata > Mammalia > Tubulidentata > Orycteropodidae > Orycteropus > Orycteropus afer. The sequence goes on along the minus strand of NW_006921598.1, from coordinate 6,715,769 downwards.
CATAGTGGCTAAGTCACTTGCCTGCTAACCAGATGGCTGGCGGTTCAAACCCACCAGCCACTCCTCGGAAGGAAGGTTGGGCAATCCTACTTCTGTAGTGATACTGCCTCGAAAACCCAAGGAGGGGTCGCTATGAGTCGGGGCCGACTCGACGGCACATAACAACAACAATGGGGAAGACAGACAAGTGAAAAATGAATAGGCCATAGTGCCTAAGGCACTTGACTGCTAACCAGATGGCTGGTGGTTCAAACCTACCAGCCACTCCTCAGAAGAAAGGTTGGGCAATCTACTTCCATAGTGATACTGCCTTGGAAACCCAAGAAGGGGTCGCCAAGAGTCGGGACCAACTCAGCGGCACATAGCAACAACAACATTCCTTCTTCTACGTGAAAATTCTTCAAATAACTGATCCTTTAAATGTCTCACTTGTTCTTTCTTGTCTTTTTGCTTCTAGATTAAATTTACTTTAATTTCTTCAACTATTCCTCATGTAATGTAGTTTTCAGATGTTTTATTCTTTTAAATTAATGTTCTGTTGTCTTTTCTAGTTATTTATTTATTTTCAACAATTCAGAAACAAATAAAAGCTATATAAAGACACTTTGATGTCACTTGATTAGGATGTGTTCACCAATCAGATTTTATCCATCCTAGGGGCCCCACATTGATTTAATCTTGATCAAGATGGGATACTATGAATCATATTGGCATCACAGATTATAGTTGTCAATGAGTAAGAACATGTACTCTGTTAAAATAAAAGCAAACATATCATTGAAGTTTCAAAAACAATTCAAACCATGGACATGTCTGATCCTACAAAGTGAAATGAAACTCTCCAGAATGGTGGAGTAACAAAGGTATACTCATGAGGTAAAACCAAGGACTAAAAGTACAACATTCTGATGGGAAGTTGCAAGATCAGGGAAGCTGGAGGCAGGACAACTTGAAGTGGGGCGGGGGAGTGGGGTGGTTGCAGTGATTCCTTAGCAACATGAATGTGGGCTATTTGGATTGGTTAGTAAAGGCTGGGTTTAACAGGGTAGTCACAAAGTAATTTATCTTAAAATCCTTCCTGAGGGCTGCTGGGGGAATTTCTGATAAGGTCTTGTGTCAAGACCCTCCCTTAAGAATATACTTTTCATATCTTTAGCTTAACCACAGAGAAAAATGGTACCTCTGTTAGATACTTAAGTCTAAGGATTTGCCTGTTGCAGGGGAAATCCTTTGTTATGTACTTAAGTCTATGTATGGGTTTGATAGTTGCAAAGGAAATAAGCAGAAGCTAAGATGCAGTCAGGGCTCAAACTGGGCTGATCATTTTAATTTGAGTCAAGGTCCTCAATTTTGGGACCCTCACACACATTTTTCTTCCTTTTTTTCAGTTGTATCACTCAACCATATTTCCTGAGCTCTTGTTTATTGTGAATCCCTATATTGGGCAAAGATTAGCTAATACCTTTTAATCAAAAGCAGAAGTCATATTATTAACATGAACCACAATATTGAAAACGAATTCTATTAAACATGTGCCAGGTACTTGATGAACTTCATCTCATTTAATTCTATGAAATAGATATTTTATTCACAATGTCATAATTGGGGCTACTGAGACATTGAAAGGACTCTTGTGGTGTAGTGCCTAAGGCATTTGACTGCTAATCAGAAGGCTGGCAGTTCAAACCCACCAGCCACTCCTTGGAAGGAAGGTTGGGCAATCTACTATCCATAGTGATACTGCCTCAGAAACCCAAGGAGGGGTCACTATGATTCAGATCCAACTCCATGACAGTGGTTGCCTTCTGCATTTGTTTGTGGGACATTGGAGGTTAAATGACTTGCCCAAGGTCACACAGCTAACAGGAGAAGTCGGGTTTTTAACTCAGATTTCTTTGATGTTAAATATATGACTCATAATCCCTATGCTTGAACACCTTTCTAAGGGGTTTCTGTTCAATTAAAGATCAGAAAACTGCTTGATGGATTTTCTGTTGGGCTGCTCAGATATTATAGTTACTCATACAGCAGGAGCCCTGGTGGCACAATGGTTAAAGCACTAAACACTTGCCTACTAATTGAAAGGGTTGGTGATCAAATTTATCAGCTACTCCACAGGGAAATGATGTGACAGTATGCTTCTGTAAAAGATTTGTAGCCTTGGATACCCTATGACGCAGTTCTGCTCTGTCCTGTAGGGTCGCTATGAGTTGGAATCTACTTGATGGCAATGGTGTTTTTTTCCCCCGTTATGTAACAGCAAAGTTAGCAACAGGTTTAGGCCAGGACTCATGGGTATTATATCATGATGAAGGCATTATAGTCCTGGAGCTGGGCCTCAGCTTTCAAAATATCACTTTTATTAGTTCATCAGGGTTATCAGGCTTTGCTGGATAGAATCTCTGTAACAAAACACAACAGAGAATGATTTATAAACCACAGTGACAATTTACCATGGGAAATAGAACTGATTTTTTAATCAGGAGCATTACTTCACCAAGGCACTCCCTTTCTGAGGGGTCAGTCACTCAGAAGGACAAATAATAATTCAGAAGGTTGCTTGGTGAACATAGAATTTACAACAAAGAGATTAGGTATTGCCCAAGGGAAGTCTCCTCAGGCTAATATAACTTGGAGTTAATCCTTCTCTGCCCTACAGTTTTTCTGCCTAAATTACTGGAATCCATCTTCTAGAATCATAACATAATGTTCTTCAGTCACTGCTGGACTTAAACTCACTGACAGCCTAACCTCCCAATTTTCTTTTGGAAATATTTCTCTTTTGGAAATAGCTATTATCAAAAATATCCCGTGTGACATTACTACCTGTTATAATGGTCTAAATAATTGTTTATCTTTATTAGTTTACACTGTAGGCTGTCTACTCCTTAATGAGCTTTGGGTTGTCTTTTGTATCCTCATATGATGTTTGAGTCATCCATTTTGCAGCACAGGGTTTTCACATTCACTTCTGTGAGGAGAATGCACCCTAATTGGTTGAAGAAAATCCCAAATACTTTACCACCAGCCACAAATGTCTGCTTCAGAATACCAGACCTAAGCATGGCATTTCTCTGGCTAGAAGGATTGGTCCGAGAACTTGTGTGCATTTCAATCTATGTCAATGGGATATGAGATTTGGGGGAGAGTCTCTCCTGGACAAAGCTTCCCTGTTTTTAAGATGGAGCTATAGGAAGAGAGACGGTATGAGGGAACAATTTTCTACCAATCTGAGGATGAAGCCTTCTAGAGCAATTCAGGGAAATGGAGTTGTAGTCATTGTATTAAGTCAAGGCTAAAGCCCACTTCTAGACTTCCATTTATGTGAGCAAATAAATTCCTTCTTTGTTGGAGCCCATTTAATTTAGGTTTTTTGATACAAGTTGCTGGAGACATACTACTGCATTTTCACAAGTAACACACTCACAGAAATAATGTGCACATGCATATAATGAGCATAGCATGTACAGGAAACTAATGTGCCTGAGGGTTGCTTGGTTTGCAAAAAACATATCACATGTACATTATTTGTGTTAATATATGATAATATATGATAACCATGGCTTTCTCAAATCCATTTCTTATTCACAAACCACTCGGAAAACTTTTGCATATGGCTAAACCTAACCATTATATTCTCAGTTTAGTGAGTGAAATTTTTTGAAGTGACATTAGATTATAGGGTCCAATTTATATTTGGGGAATTATTATCTTGTTGTTGTTAGGTGCTGTTGAGTTGGTTCTGACTCATAACAACCCTGTACAACAGAACAGAAAACTGCCCAGTTCTGTTCCATTCTCATAATAGTTGTCATGTCACAGCCACTGTGTCAATCCATCTTGTTGAGAGTTTCTCCTTTCTTGCTGTACTTTACCAAGCATGTCATCCTTCTCCAGGGACTGGTTCCTTTTGATAACAAGACCAAAGTACAAGAGATGAAATCTGGTCATTCTTGCTTCTAAGGAGCATTCTGGCTGGACTTCATCCAAGACAGATTTGTTCATTCTTCTGGCAGTCCATGGTACATTCAATTGTCCACACTACAGTTCAAACGCATCAATTCTTTGGTCTTCCTTATTCATTGTCCAGCTCTTATGTACTTATGAAGCAATTGAAAATACCATGGCTTGGGTCAGGTACACCTTAGTCTTCAAAGTGATATCTTCAAAGTGAAATTATTATAGTAATTAATCCAGCAATGGCTCACAGAAATATCAGCAGAGGCATTTCTCTGAGCTTAAAGCAGGAACTGTTGTGCAGGCACACCTATGTTGTTAAGTGTTGAGTCGGCTCCAACTCATAGTGTACAACAGAATGAAACACTGCCCAGTCATGCATCTTCCTCACAATCCTTGCTATACTTGAGTCCATTGTTGCAGCCACTGTGTCAATCCATCTTGTTGAGGGTCTTCCCCTTTTTTGCTGCCCCTCCACTTTACCAAACATGATATCCTTCTCCAGGAAATGGTTCCTTCTAACAATATGACCAAAATAGGTGAGACAAAGTCTGGCCATTCTCTCTTCCAAGGAACATTCTAACTACCCTTCCTCTAGCATAAATTTGTTTATTCTTCTGGAAGTCTATGGTACTTTCAGTATTCTTCCCCAACACCACAATTCAAAAGCAGATTAAAAGCAGTTATATACTGGTCAAATGCATCACTCCTCAGAACCACCAGCTTATTGACTCCAAAATCTGCCCTAGATCTTGACACTAAGAGCTTCTTTGCTCAGTACTGATACTACAGTCATTGTCCTAGCTCCCCAATGAGTCAAATCAATTGTCCATTATTCAGAATCCATTCAGAATCATATATTTTTTCCAAGTGCTTATCCCTAATGAAATTAATAGATTATGCTAGAACGTAAATAATGTACTGCTTCCTTCATTAAAAAACAAAGCAAAACAAAACAAAAAAACCCACCTTAATATGGAAAAAAAAAAAAAAAAAGTCACCTAAGCTAAACAGTGTTCTTTGCAATCTAATTAACTTACCACATAGAGAAGCTCCATATCTTGTTATGGATAAGTAACAGACAATTAGCAGTTTGACAGCTGGTCTGTAGATCATATCTTGAATATCAATGAATAATAAAGTTCTAAATGAACCATTCACTCATTCAAACATTTACTGAACTATTATGTGGAAGTAACACAAGAACAATCTTGTGAGATATCTGTAATCTTTTTGTCTTACTCTACATATTCACCCAGACACCAATTTTCCTGCTTTCTGAATTATATTGAATCCATACCTTCCTTACTCAACAGTCTTGCTGCCATTGTCTTGATTTAAGGATCCATTAATTTTCAAAATGGTTGTTTCTTCATTGGTGCCTACTGCCAGTCTTGCCCTCTTTAGGCCACAACAAGCTGTTAAAAAATATACTTCTGTGCTCAAAGTGTTCTCTAACCTCTGGGTCAATAAAAGCTATGAGGGTGGACTTTTCTCTAAATATTCCATAAATGGATCTTAGTACCTTGTACTACAAAGTTCTTGGTCAATGAGTCTTCCCCATGTTACCCAGAGATCAAAGTGTTTGGCAACGTGTGCTGTTTTCTCTATGGTCTCTCCTTATCCTTTTTTAATTTTGGAGAAAAACTTTAGCTCATAATGGTTGACAAATGATATGTGGATGTTAATGCTAGACCTGTCAAAAAGAGACAAAGGAAAAGCATCTTGTTGGATATTATAATGTAAATTCTGAGGTAGTAATTTCTGAATTTCTTCAAGAAGTGATTCAGGAAGCAGAGTAAAGATCATCAAATCCTAGCCAAAGGCTAGGTGGACCTTCTTTGACAGTACGAATGGCATCCTAGTTATCAACTGCAACCTGGGAGAATCCACCAAAAATTGTATGAATGATAGCAGGGAGAAACTATAGTCAAAGCAATATAATGACTTCAGATGATTTGATGAAAAAGGAAGTACAATGGTCCTAGTAGGATTCTAAGACTTTATCTTTCTGGGAATGATACTTAATGACTCATTTTAGTACTGATTAGATTTAGGCCCAATTTCCAGGAATGTATCTCAGTGCCTGAGGGATTATTTTTATTGTAGACTCTTAATATTACCAGTAGTTCTCTTTCTATTTCTTATTTTTTAAAGGTCTGCGTTTTATTTTATTACATTATTATTTTTACATAGATCTCAAGAAAATGTATCATACACTTGTCTGCTTTAATTTGGACAAGGCATTAAGGTAATTTAAATTTTTCTTGATAACTTTTTGCTTCATTATGAACATTAATTATTTTATTCCATAATGTGGTGATTCTTTGCTAGGCAATTAAGTTATGTAGCATTGTTTTAACTCTATATTAACCTCATATGAGAGTAGTGTAGAATATTTTAGATAAACAAGAACAATGAAGGGAGATTAGACCTACAAGGTATTTTGATATCTCATAAGGTAGAGTAATTAACGGAGTTTTTATGATAGAGAAACAGAATATATAATCTAGAATTTACTAAATGTATATAAATATTTAGTGTATTAAAATGTGAATTTCAAAGTACAGAAAGAATAACTCATGGCATTGGGACAATTATCTAAGCAATGTTATTGTTGTTATGTGCCCGAGTCAGCCCTGACTCATAGCTACCCTTTCTTGAGTTTTTGAGGCAGTATGACTATGGAAGTAGATTGCCCAACCTTCTTTCCATATCTAATCAATAAGACTTTGAAAAAGAAAGAAAACAAAAGATCATTAAAAAAACAGGAAAGAAAGAAAAGACCAAAACGGATATCAGAAGAGACTCTTTAACTTATTCTTGAATGTAGAGTAGTTTAAATGGATGGAAGAAATGATGAAGTAAAAGAGCTGAACAGAAAATTTCAAAGGACAGCTTGAGAAGCCAAAGTAAAGTAAGTATAAAAATGAAATGTGCAAAGACCTAGAGTTATAAAATCAAAACAGAAGAACATGTTCAGTATTTCTCAAGCTGAAAGAACTGAAGGAAAAAAAAAAAAAATCAAGCTTCAAATTGCAATCTTAAAGGATTCCATCAGCAAAATATTGAATGATGCAGGAAGCATCAAAAGAAGATGGAAGGAATATACAGTGTCACTATACCAAAAATAATTTGTTGATGTTCAACCATTTCAGGAGATAGCATATGATCAAGAATCAATGGTATAGAAGCAAGAAATCCAAGTTGCACTGAAGGAATAGGTGAAAAACAAGACTCCAGGAATTGATGGAGTATCAATTAAGATGTTTCAACAGAAGGATGAAATTCTGGAAACCATCACTTGTCTATGTCAATAAATTTGGAAATATAGCTAGCTACCTGGCCAACCTACTGGAAGAGATCCATTTTGTGCCCATTCAAAAGAAGGGTGATGCAACACAATGTATAAATTGTTGAACAATATAATTAATATCATATGAAAGTAAAATTTTACTGATGATCATTCAAAAACAGTCACCGTAGTACATTGAAAGAGTGCTGCCAGAAACTCAAGCTGCGTTCAGAAGTGGATGTGGAACGAGGGATATCATTGCTGATGTCAGATGGATCTTGGATGAAAGCAGAAAATACCAGAAAGATGGTTTCCTTTTTAATTGGCCATGCAAAGGCATTCAGCTGTGTCGATCACAGCAGATTACAGATAACATTATGAAGAATGGGAATTCCAGAACACTTAATAATGCTTGTGCAGAATGTGTACATAGACCAAGAGGTAGTCGTTTGAATGGAACAAGGGGATGCTGCATGGTTGAAAACAGGAAGGGTGTGCATCAGAGTATCCTTTCACCATGCTTATTCTATCTGTATTTTGAGCAAATAATCCAAGGAGCTGGACTGTATGAAGAGGAACGTGGCATCAGGATTGGAGGAAGACTCATTAACAAACTGCCATATGCAGATACACAACCTTGCTTGCTGAAAGTAAAGAGAACTTGAAGAACTTACTGATAAAGATCAAGGACTACAGTCTGTAGTAGGGATTACCCCTCAAAATAAAGGGAAAAAAAAATCCTCACAATTGGACCAATAAGCAACATCATGATAAATGGTGGAAATTATGAAGTTGTCAAGGATTTCATTTTGCTTGGATTCACAATGAACACTTATGTAAGCAAAGGCAACAAATCAAAAGGCATATTTCACTGGTCAAATCTGTTGCAAAAGACCTCTTTAAAGTGTTAAAAAAACAAAGATGTCACTTTGAGGACTAAGATGTGCCTGACCCAAGCCATAATATTTTCAATCACCTAATTTGCATGTGAAAGCTGGACAATGAATAAGGAAGACTGATTTATGCCTTTGAATTATAATATTGACAAGAATATTGAATGTACTGCAGACTGCCAGAAGAATGAACAAATCTGTCTTGGAAGAAGTACAGCCAGAATCTTCCTTAGAAGCAAGGATGGGGAGATTTTATCTCATGTACTTTGGACATACTATCAGGAAGCAACAGTTCCTGGAGAAGGACATCATGCTTGGTAGAGGTTAGTTAAAAGAGGGAAGACCCTCAATGATATGGATTGACATAGTGGCTGCAACTGTGGATTTAAACATAACAACAATTGTTGGTATAGCTTAGGACCAGACAGTATTTCATTCTGTTGTACATAGAGTTGCTATGAATTGGAGCCAACTCAGTTGCACCTAACATCAACAACAATAAGACTAAAAAATAGTAGTCCCTATTATAGCACTTGACTGCTAACCAGAAGGCTGGTGGTTCAAACCC
>NW_006921598.1:6677877-6706608 GCF_000298275.1 Orycteropus afer afer | reverse complement strand
TCCTCGGAAGGAAGGTTGGGCAATCCTACTTCCGTAGTGATACTGCCTCGGAAACCCAAGGAGGGGTCGCTATGAGTCAGGGCTGACTCGACGGCACCTAACAACAACAACAACATATCTCAAAAGAAGTGGACTCAAGATACACTCTACACTAATCCATAACAAAGCAACCCATTCCTAAATGGGATTATAAACACAAGGATGTTGTTATTGTTAGGTGTCATCCAATCAGCTGCAACTCATATTGACCCTATTTATGACATAACAAAACATTGCCCGATTCTGTGCCAGCTTCACAATCCTTGCTGTACATACCTGAGCCCATCCTTGTACCCATTGTGTCAATCCATCTCATTGAGGGACTTCCCCTTTTTCTCTGATCCTCCACTTTACCAAGCATGATATCCTTCTCCAGGTAATGGTCCCTTCTGACAACATGACCAAAGTAGGTGAGACAAAGTCTGGTCATTCTTGCTTCCAAGGAGCATTCTGACTGCACTTGAGCATTCTGAGTGCACTTGTTCCAGGACAGATTTGTTAGTTCTTCTGGCAGAAGACTAAGACTGCTTTCAGCATTCTTCGCCAACACAACTCAAAAGCATCAATGCTTTTTCCGCCTTCCTTTTTTCATTGTCCAGCTTTTACATGCATATGAGGCTATGGAAAATATCACGACTTGGGTTAGGCTCACCTTAGTCTTCAAAGAGAGGTCTTTGCTCTTCAGCACTTTAAAGAGTTCTTTTGCAGCAGATCTGCCCAGTGCAATGTTGTCTGATTTCTTGGTTGCTGCTTCCATTGGTGTTGATTGTAGAACCAAGTAATATGAAATCTTTGACAACTTCAAATCTTTTCTCCATTTATCATGATGCTGCTTATTGGTCCAGTTGTGAGGATCTTTGTTTTCTTTATATTGAGGTATAATCCATACTGCAGACTGTAGTCTTTAATCTTCATCAGTAAGTGCTTCAAGTATTCTTCATTTTCAGCAATCAAGGTTGTGTTTTCTCTATCATAGGTTGTTAATGAGTCTTCCTTCAATCCTGATGCCATGTTCTTCCTTATGTGGTCCAGCTTCTCAGATTATTTGCTCAGCATACAGATTGAATAAATATGGTGAAAGCATACAACCCTGATGCACATCTTTCCTGATTTTATACCATGAAATAATACATTTATTATGTGTACACTTATTCTCTTTGAATGATAGTCTCTTGGTCTATGTACAGGTTCCTCATGAGCACAATTAAGTATTCTGGAATTCCCATTCTTCTCAGCATTATCCATAATTTGTTATGATCCACACAGTCAAATGCTTTTGCATAGTCAAGAAAACGTAAGTAAACATCTGTCTGCTATTCTTTGCTTTCAGCCAAGATCCATCTCACATCAACAATGATACCCCTTGTTCCATGTTCACTTCTGAATCCAGCTTGAATTTCTTCAAGTTCCCTATTAATATACTGCTGCAACCGTTTTTGAATTATATTCAGCAAGACATTACTTGCATATGATATTAATGATATTGTTCAATAATTTTCACATTCTGTTGGATCACCTTTCTATGGAATGGGTACAAATATGGATCTCTTCCAGGCAGTGGGCCAGGTAGCTCCTGTCCAAATTTCTTGGTATAGATAAGTAAGTGCCTCCAGCATGGCATATATTTGTTGAAATATCTCAATGGGTAGTCCATCAGTTCCTGGAGCCTTGTTTTTCGTCAATTCCTTCAGTGCAGCTTCGACATCTTCCTTCAGTAACATTGATTCTTGATCACATATCACCTCCCGAAATAGATGAACATCAACAAATTCTTTTTGCTACAGTGACTCTGTGTATTCCTTCCATCTTCTTTTGATGTTTCCTACATCATTCAATATTTTGTCCATAGAATCTTTCAATATTGCAACTCAATGCTTGAATTTTTTCTTCAGTTCTTTCAGTTTGAGAAATGCTGAGTGTGTTCTTCCCTTTTAGTTTTCCACCTCCAGGTCTTTGCAAATTTCATTATAATAACTGACTTTGTCTTCTTGAGCTGCTCTTTGAAATCATCTGTTCAGTTCTTTTATCTTGTCATTTCTTCCATTTGCTTTAGTGAGCTCTGGTGGCATAGTGCCTAAGGCATTTGACTGCTAACCAGAAGGCTGGTACTTCAAAACCACCAGCCACTCCTTGCAAGGAAGATTGGGCAATCTACTTCTGGGCAATCTACTTCCATAGTGATACCACCTCAGAAACCCAAGGAGGGGTTGCTATGAGTCAGATCTGACAGGCAGTGAGTTTGGTTTTTGGTTTACTGCCATTCAAGAATAAGCTTCAGAGTCTCTTCTGACATCCATTTTGGTCTTTTCTTCATTTCCTGTCTTTTTAATGACCTTTTGCTTTCTTCATGTATGATGTTCTTGATGTCCTCTCACAGTTTATCTGTGAGTTTTCAGTCAGTGGTGTTCAATGCATTAAATCTGCTCTTCAGATGGTCTCTAAATTCAGGTGAAATATAATCAAGGTCATAATTTGGCTCTCATGGACTTGTTTTTTTGTTGTCTTCAGGTTCAACTTGAACTTGCATGTGAGCAATTGATGGTCTGGTCCACAGTCAGCTCCTGGCCTTGTTTTGGTTGAAGATAATTGAGATTCTCCATTGCCTCTTTCCACAGATGTAGTTGATCTGATTCCTGTGTATCCCATCTGGTGAGGTCAATGTGTATACACATTGTTTATCTTGTTGAAAAAAGGTATTTGCAATGAATAAGTCATTGGTCTTGTAAAATTCAATCATGTGATTTCTGGTGTCTTTTCTATCACCAAGGCCATATTCTCCAACTGCTGGTGATTCTCCTTTATTTCCAGCTTAAGTATTCCAGTCCTCAGTAATAATCAATGCATCTTGATTGTATGTTTGGTCAATTTCAGACTGCAGAATTTGGTAAAGATCTTCAATTTCCTCATCTTTGGCTTTCAGGTTTGGTGTGTAAATTTGAATAATAGTTGTATTAACTGGTCTTCCTTGTAGGCATATGGATATTATCCTATCACTGACAGCACTGTACTTCATAATAGATCTTGAAACATTCTTTGTGACAATGGATGCCACGTCATTCCTCCTCATTTTGTAATTCCTGGCATAGTAGACTACATGGTGGTCTGATTCAAAATGGCCAAAACCAGTCCATTTCAGCTCACTAATGCCTAGGATATTGATCTTTATGCATTCCATTTCATTATTTTGAAAAAAAAAATATTGAAATATAATTTATGCACAGTGAAATACACAAAACTAAAGTGACATGAGTCAATGCATTTTATATTACATTTCATTTTGATAACTTACAATTTTCCATATTTTGCACATTCCACATTCTGGTAATTAAAGGATGTTCGCAGCTGTTTCTTCCCATTTTGAGTTGTGGCACATCAGCAAATGCAGGTCCTGAAAGCTGTACTCCATCCACATCATTAAGGTCGACTCTACTTTGAGGAGGCAGCTCTTCCCTAGTTGTATTTTGAATGCCTTCTTACCTGAAAGGCTCATCTTCTGGCACTATATTGGACAATGTTTCAGAAATATTTATAACGTTTTCCAGTAATATATCAGACAGTGTTTTGCTGCTATTCATAAGGTTTTCACTAGCCAGTTCTTTGAGAAGTGGATGGCCCCTGCCTTCTACTGAATCTGTCTTAGTCTGGAAGCTCCCCTGAAACCTGTTCACCATGGGTGACCCTGTTGGTATTTGAATTACTGGTGGCATAGCCTCCAGCCATACAGCAACATGCAAGCCACCACAGTATGACAAACTGACAGAGATGAGTGGTCGAACCCAGACATAGAGGTTAGGGTTTACAATACATATTTTAGGGGGCACAGTTCAATCCATAACATACTAGAAAATGTAGTAGAAATGGATATTTATATATTCTTGGGATGGAGAAAGACTTTAAAAACAAGATGTTAAAGCCTTAAAAGTAAAGACTGCTAATTGGTTTACATAAAAATTTTAAATTTCTGAATTTCAAACACACTCATCCAAACTCATGTATTAAAAAAAAGATTGTGATATTTTAGCAGTTAAGTGTCTATCTGAATGGAGTCAGATAGGCCTGGATTTTTATCCCCATTATTTTTTCCTTTTTTTTTAGCTCATTGATGTTAGGCAAATTTGTTAAACTCTGTGTCAAACTTTTCTCACTGTACTGTTGGTTTGAGGACTGGGTGAGATAATACCTGCAAAGTAGTTTTTACAGTGTGTGGAAATAATAACCATTCGATAATTGCTGCATAGTGCCTAAGGCATGTACTGTCAACCAGAAGGTTGGCAGTTCAACCCCACCAGCCGCTCAGAGGAAAGAAGATGGGGCCATCCACTTCTGTAAAAATTTACACCTTGGAAATGGGGGTCACTATGAGTCTGAATTGACTCAATGGCAGTGAGTTTGGTTTCAGTTTACTATTATGTTAAAGTCAATTGATAGCATATATTGTAGACTTGCTATGTAATCAACTCCAAGAAATCAATGAGAAAGTGATAAACACCCACAATTTATGGACAAAGGACATGTTAGGCATTTATAATTTCAAGGAAGGAAAACTTTTCCAGACTAGCTCAAGTAATTGGGGATTTTTTAAAGGAAAAATGAAGGTTAGAATCTCATAGAAATCCTAGAATAGCAAATTAGTACAACTAACTCTCTCACAAATATTGGAAATAGATCTAAGATAGTTCTAGGAGTCCTGACAGTAGAATCTCCATTTTGGTGTTTTGTTATTTGTGTGATTTATCTGCTGTTGTACAATCTATATCTCATTTTTTTCTCACGCTAATAAATTATTGCCTCATTTCAATATGTGTTTTATCTACATTATAGCTTTTGCTGACTTCTGTTTTGTGCTTTTTCATGTCTTTAATTTCTTCATGATTTTGGTTTGCTCTTCACCCCTCCTAAATCTTGTTCCTAGCATCTTTTCAGCTATACTTTCCACTGCTAATAGCCTGATATTTCTCCATTTATTGAAATAAAATTATTAGAGGAAGAATCTGATTGGATTTTTCTTTGTTTTTGGTAAGAATCTTACTTTGTTCTTGACAAAACTTTTCCAGCCAGGTCATCTTAAAGATCATTGCTCAGCCTCCTTTTGGCTGTATTTATGCTACTGGACAGCCCTAGTCCGATTAGCTGTGGTCCTGGTGACTGATCTCTATGTGGAACAAAAGAGACTTCTTTAGAGATGCTTCTACAGAAAGAACTATTTGCACTCTCTAAATTTTCTTTTTGAAAATTACTTTGCTAAAGACCAGATTGTTGGATTTTTCTAGTTGAAGATTTCTTTGACTCCATCTTCATGTTTTATGTCTGCTTTTAATAGTTCATCCTTAACTGTTTCCTTCACCTTGTTCACAAGCTGCTAATGTGTTATCCAACCTTCGGTCTATAAATCAGAGTAGGACAGAAGTGTAGTGGGAACAAAAGGTAATCAAATTGGTAAGCTTGATTTATAGAAGGGAGTAAGTCAGTGAGCTCTGCTTTGAGCACACCTGTTTTCTTTTGGAGACAAGCACATGATCTTGGCTCTGAGGCTTTTTGGATTCCTTTAGGTGTGGCTGGGTACAGGAAAGGTGAGATGGGTATATCTGTAACTATCAGATTGAGTGCAAGTTTCTTATACATTTGAGCAGATGTGACACTTTTATTCACAGTATGTCATTTTCCTTTATATGCTTGTATTACTTTTTCCCCCACAGAGCCTTTAGTATGAAATATTTCCTTTTCAGTAGAAAAATAAGCTAAATTTTCTTGTTATCTTTTGGTTAAGGGAGGAGGGGTTCTTTTCAGGAAAAACAATTAAAAGCAATATAAAACTCTATAGTGTCAAAGTAAGATGATCTTTTTATGCAAATAAAATCTTGCAGTTTCTAACCATCTGTTCTTAATCGAGCCTGCAGGAGATTATCTTCATATTCTGAGAGGCACACTGTGAATGCTTCGGCACATGCAAGAGAGCTCAAGAAAGTAGGGATCAACATCATGTATGTTAAAAGAAATTAATCAAAGGAAAAACTTTACTTGCTTTTATGCATGAAAGATGGAACTGAATTGAAAAGAAGAAGGGAATAAATTTCTGCTTTTAGTAGTGGAAGCAGTCAAAGGTGACTGCTTGGGGACCTACATATATGCATGACATGTAATAAGGTTTCCATAGCAATAAACTATTCTTATTTTCTTCTTGTTTATAATGAATTAAGCTTTGCTGTTTTCCAGGATCACCAGAGAATTTAAATATAGACTATAAAAAGATGGAAAAGAATATTCTCTATATTATCTCTGTCTGGAGAAATCAATGTATCTTTAATGTTAAAAATTGGTTGTAGCTTGATAAGAATGATACCATGTTTGTGAAGGAAGAGACTCCTTGAGAGCTCTCTAGTCTTGAATCTTGGGATGCCAAAACAGGTGGGTAAGACGCTGTACTACAGTTACTCAGTGACATTTCTTGAGCATACATGAAGTGCAGAAGACTGAGAAGGATGTAGAACCAGTTCTTGTGTTGGGGTATGTGACTTATGCTTAGTCTGACAGATGTGTAAATTGATGTCAGTGACATCATTAGGAAGTAGCATCATTGGTCTGACTGCAGAGAAGCTGTATAAATGAATCTTTGTTCAAGTGGGAATTCGTTCTGCTCTTTTTCTCTTTCTAACTCAATAAAATCGCTTAATACAAAGCTGGAAAGTAGACTGGAGATTCAGTGCTGGCATTTTAAAATTAAAAACAGAAGCTCAGCAAGGTTAAATGAGCCGCGCTATGTAGCACAGCTAGAGAGTGGCTGATTCTGAATGGGAAACCAAATCTGTGGTATGCTTGTCATTTTAATGTACTGCACAGAACTTGAACTCTGTTGTGCTTGTTAAAATAGCAATTCATTAAACACTAAAATGATGTTCAAGTCGTTTTCTTAAGGCTCATGGTGGTTCTTTGTTTTTTTTGTTGGGCAGGCTTGATGGCTCTTTTCATAGACAGAAAACTTACCAGGGAGTTTTCTTCTTGTATGCTTTATAAAGTGATTAGAGATTGTATATGGACAAATGGTGGGATGAGTATTTTGCTCTGTGTTAGGATGAGAAGAAAGAATGTGGTGTGTTGTTGCTGTGTGTTAGTAATGACCCTAGACTGGGAGTTAAAAGGTCTAGAATATAGTCCCACTGCTCCATTAATTAGCTGTGAGTTCTAACCCGTAATTTCCTCATCTGACCAAAGAAGTCTTTGGCTAAGTAAGCTCTAAAGTCCCCATAAGATAAATTATCACAATATTCTAGACTGGAAAAAGTTAGACAAACTTTAGTTTATACTGATTGCAAGCATTTTTAAAGAAAGCCTCAATTTACCTTATTAAAATTCACAAAACAATTGCCCAGTTCTTAACGTCACACTGGATTTTGGATTTTCTAATTCACAAAGCAGATGTTTAATTTGAAATGATAAGTAAGGTGTGAGTAAACCTGTATTTGTGTTTTACAACCACATTGAACTCCCTATTCCACAAAGAAAATTGCTGGAATGTCCATGCTGATCTGTTTTTGTATGTGCCATTTTTCCTTTTAGCATCTCAAATCTTCTATCCCATCTTGGTCTGGTGAACTCCTACTCATGCTTTAAGATCAAACTCAAATGTGACCTCTTCCAGAAGCATCCCATAACTATCTCAGTTATCAGTAAACCAGTATTTATTGATCATCTACTATGTGCAAAGCATCATATTAGTTGAGGATGATCACAGTTCCAGCTCTCACAGCTTAGTAAGAAGACTGATATCAAGCATATAATTATAAATAAATAATAATTGTAAGAATACAAAGTACTGTGAGGGAGAAACAGTGAGTGCTTCTAGAGGGTCTACTAGGAAAACTAAACTCAGGGGAATTAATGACAGTCCCCTTTGGGTTCCCATTGCACTTTATTGCTTGTCTCTATCTTCTGATCTAGAACCATTGCACAGCACAGATACAGAACATTTTGATTATCACAGAAAGTTCTACTGAACAGTGCTGCTCTAGGCTGTGAATTCCTCACTGTGAAATATTGTGTTTCATTGATCTTTCTCATCTTAAAACCTAGCACAGCCTTATGGAGCAGGGGTTCAATATTGTTTGACTGTTTGATTTACTTACTAAATAAGTATCGCATATGTGCCTGTTATATGCCAGGCACAATTGTAGCTCCTGGAAGTAAAGCAAAAAATGAACAAAAGTTCCTGCCTTTATGGAACTTACATTTTAGTGAGAATGAGGGCAACCAAGGAGACCATGGGTGGTGCAAATGCTTAATGCTTTAAGCTACTAACTGAAAGGTTGGTGGTTTGAGCCTACCCAGAAGCCTCTGAAGAAAGATCTGGAAATCTACTTCAAAAAATCAGCTTTAGAAAACCCTATGGCACACCGTTCTTCTCTGGGACATATGGTCAGCATGAGTAGGAGTCGACTTGAAAGCAAGTGGCTTGTGTTTTGGTTACAGAGTTGAAGATGCGTGTATACCTTATAAGTCAGCAATTTTATCTCTAAGCTATATATCTTATCAGAATTCTTAAACAAGGAACCATCCTCAAAAATGTCAGTGTAGCATTGTCATATTAGCAAAAAATAGAAACAATGTGGTTGTTCAAGAAGAGGCAAATTGGTAAGTGAAATTTAGTAGAATTTGAATTAGATTTATTTGTATCAAAATAAAAACACTTTATTAAAATTCACAAAACAATTGCCCAGTTCTTAACGTCACACTGGATTTTGGATTTTCTAATTCACAAAGCAGATGTTTAATTTGAAATGATAAGTAAGGTGTGAGTAAACCTGTATTTGTGTTTTACAACCACATTGAACTCCCTATTCCACAGAAATATAATGTTAAGCAGATAAAAGTTAAGTTACTGAAGGACTGGTATAGAAGTGTTTAGATAAATTTATAATACACAAGCAAAAAGTATATAAAATTTTTGGATATATGTAGTTAAAAATTGAAACTATGTATAGGAAGGGTGCATAAATTCTACACTGATTCTTCTAGGAAGGGAGGGAAGGAAGGTATCTCTAACATTTTATTAATAAAGTTATCTGTTGTGTTTTATTTTTAGAATACCTGAGGAAGTCTGGCTATTCTTGCTTCCAAGAAGCATTCCAACTGCACTTTTTCCAGGACAGATTTGTTCTTTCTTCTGGCAGTCCATGGTGTTTTCAGTATTCTTTCACAACACCCCAATTCAAAGGCATCAAATCTTCTTTGGTCTTCCTTATTCATTGTCTAGCTTTCACATGCATATGAGATGATTGAAAATATCATGGCTTGGGTTAGGCATATTTTAGTCTTGGGTTAGGCAAAATTTAGTCATATTTTTGGCCAGGTAGCTGTCTTCCAAATTTAATGGACATTCTGTCAATTCCCGACATCATGGCTTGGGTTAGACATCTTTGCTTCTTGATACTTTGAAGAGGTCTTTTGCAGCAGATTTGCCCCGTGTAATATGACATCTGATTGCTTGACTGCTGCTTCCATAGGTGTTGACTGTGGATACAAGTAAAATAAAATTCATGACAATTTCAATCATTTCTCCATTTATTGTGATGTTACTTACTGGTCTAGTCATGAGGGTTTGTTTTTCTTCCTCCCATGTTGAGGTGTAATCCAGACTGAAGGTTGTAGCCTTTGATTTTCTTTAGTAAGTGCTTCAAGTCTTCTTCACTTTTAGCAAGCAAGGGTGTGCCATCTGCATAATGAGGTTTAATGAGTCTTCCTCCAATCCTGATGCCATGTTCTTTTTCATATTGTCCTGCTTCTCAGATAATTTGCTCAGCATACAGATTGAGTAAGTGTGAAGAAAGGATATAACCCTGATGCCTACCTGATTTTAAAGTATGCAGTATCCCCTTGGTCTCTTCAAACAACAACCTCTTACTCTATGTAGAGGTTTCTCATGAGCACAATTAAGTGTTCTGGAATTCCCATTCTTCTCATGTTAGCCATAATTTGTTATGATCCACACAGTCAAATGCTTCACATAGTCAATAAAATACAGGTAAACATGTTTCTGGTATTCCTTGCTTTCAGCCAAGATCCATCTGACATCAGCAGTGATATACATCCCGCTTTCCACATCCTCCTCTGAATCCATCTTGAATTTCTGGAAGTTCCCTGTCAATATTCTGCTGTAACCATTTTTGAGTTATCTTTAGCAAAATTTTATTTGTGTATGTCGTTAATGATATTGTTTGATAATTTCCACCTGCTATTGGATTATCTTTCTTTAGAATGGGCGCAAACATGAGTCTCTTCCAGCCTTTTTTGGCCAGGTAGCTGTCTTCCAAATTTAATGGACATTCTGTCAATTCCTGAAACATTGTTTTTTGCCAATTCCTTCAGTGCAGCGTGGACTTCTTCCTTCAAAACTCCTAGTTCTTGATCATATGCTACTTCCTGAAATAGTTAAACAAGGTTTTCACTGGCTTATTTTTTCAGAAGCGGATGGCCCCTTCCTTCTTCCCAGTCCATCTTAGTCTGGAAGTTCTGTTGAAACCTGTCCACCATAGATAACCCTGTTGGTATTCGAAATACCAGTGGCATAGCCTCCAGCCTCACAGCAACATGAAAGCCATGATAGTACAACAAATTAATGGATGAGTGGTATTCTCACAGTTTAACAAAACCAAATTCACTGCCATTGAGTCAGTTTTGATTCATAGCAACCCCCATTGCATTTCCGAGGCAGTAAGTCTTTATGGAAGTTGATTGCTCCATCAATCAACAGAGTGGCTGGTGGGTTTGAACTGCTAAACTTCTGGCTCCTAGTCAAATGCCTAGGAGCCTAAAAGTCACTTCAGAGTGTCCACTCTATTATTGTTGAGTTAGTTCTGTCTCATTGTAACACTGTGTACAACAGAATGAAACACTGCTCAGTCCTGCACCATCCTTATAATTTTTGCTATGCTGGAGCCTGTTGTAGCCACTATGTCAATACATCTCATTGAGGGCCTTCTCCTTTTTTGCTGACACCATACTTTCCCCAGCATGATATATTTCTCCAGGGACTGGTCTCTTCTGACAACATGACCAAAGTAAGTGAGATGAAGTCTGGCAATTCTCACTTCTAAGAAGCTCTGGTAGTGTAGTGCCCAAGGCACTTGACTGCTAATCAGAAGACTGGTGGTTCAAACCCACCAGCCACTCCTCGGAATGAAGGTTGGGCAATCTACTTCCATAGTGATACTGCCTCGGAAACCCAAGGAGGGGTTGCCATAAGTCAGGTGTGATTCTATGGCATATAACAACAACAACAAATGAGCATTCTGGCTATACTTCTTCCAAAACAGATCTGTTTATTCTTCTGCCATGCCATGGTATTTTCAGTATTCTTTACAAACACCACAATTCAAATGTTTCAATTCTTCTTCCTTATTCATTGTCCAGCTTGCACATGCATATGAGATGATTGAAAATTCTGTGGCTTGGGTCAGGTACACCTTAGTCTTCAAAGTGACATATTTGTTCTTTAACACTTTGAAGAGATCTTTTGCGGCAAATTTGCGCAGTGTGATAGGATGTCTGATTTCTTGACTGCTGCCTCCATATGTGTTGATTATGGATCCAAGTAAAACAAAAACCCTGTAAAAATCAATCTTTTCTCCATTTATCATAATGTTGCCTATTGATCCTTTTATGGGAATTTTTGTTTATGTTGAGCTGTGATCCATAATGACCACTGTAGACTTTGATGTTCATCAGTAATGCTTCAAGTCATCATCACTTTCAGCAAACAAGGTTATGTTATCTGCACCTGGCAGGTTCTTAATGAGTCTTACTCCAATCCTGGTGCTGCATTTTTCTTCATATAGCCCAGCTTCCTAGATAACTTGCTCAGATCAAGTTAGTATGGTGAAAGGATGCAATCCTGATGTACACCTTTCCTGATTTTAAGCCATACTGTATCCACTTATTCTCAACTCTAGTGGAAGGCTCTCTCTCTCTCTGCTCTGGAGCAAGGTCATAGTCTCTTTGAGCTTCTGCTTCTGGGTGATCTTCCTGTAATTTGGCATCTCTCTCTGCTTCTCTGGTTTGCTTGTTCAATCTCTTTTATATCTCAAAAGAAATTGATTTAAGACACACCCTAAACTAATCTTGTCTCATTAACATAACAAAGACAACCCACTCCCAAATGAATTTATAATCACAGAATTGGAATTAGGATTTACCACACATTTTTTGTGTTACAACGCATAACATTTCATAATGTTATGAATTCAGTTCATAACATTTTACACCTTAGCCTTCAAAAACTGAAAAGTCCTGGGTTGGGGTTAGACATGGCGAATGGGGAATGAAACTAAATGTACACGTGGTTTTGAATGTAAAACAAGCTCTTAAAATAATAAAAATATATATATATATTTGGAAATATAACTTTGGAAATTAAAAAAAAAAAAAAAAAACTTAAGTTCTTGTAAATGCAATACATGTTCACTCCATCACTTCATCCCAAAAGTCTTAAATCAACTCCAAGTCCAAAATCTCATCTTTGGAATCATCTAAATCAAATATGGGTGAGACTTTAGGCATATTCCATCCTGCGGCAAAATTCTTCTTCATCTGTGAACATGTAAAATCTAAACCACAAGTTACCTATTTACGAAGTACAATGATGGAATAAGAACAAAGTTTTTTTGGACATTCCCACCACAAATGAGAGAGAAATTGTAGGGAAAGAATGGATAATGAACACCAAGCAACGCCAGAACTCAGCAGAACAATCTACATTAGCTCTGAAGTCTTGAACACAATCCTCTGTCTCTATGACCATCTGGGCAAGGGCCTTGCCCTCCAGACCCAGGGTTTTTGCCACACCCACGGGATTCTGGATGGAGGTTCCTTGGCCTGGGCTTCAGATCCACCTCCCAGCCCATTGGGACAGCAACTCTGCTTCCTTGGCTTTGGGCAACCCCCTTCTCCTAGTCCATCTAACTGATTACCCCATTCCCTCAGCCCCAGCAGGGCCCATTCTTCTGCCCCTTGGACATAGCAACCCCACACCATTAGCTTTGGGTAGCAGCCCCATCTCCCAACACACTTTAACTGCAACCCCACGCTCCAGAACTGAATTGGTGAAGATCTGACTCTTTGAAACCTATGCGGCTGTGACCTCACCCTTTGAGATCTAGGAGGCCATGGCTCCTTCCTTTGAAACCAAGAAGGCCTGCCTTTCTGTGCTCCTTCCAAGAGTTCTACTGATCTCTACACTGCTCCAGGTATGTCCTTTTCTCTTCTTGGAGGACAACAGATACAGTTCCTTTGGCCTGTTCCTGCTTGTAGAATTCTAAGAGGCAGACAATATTCCTCCTGTCATTCTTCTTTGTTCCCGTCAGTCTAGGCTGATGGGTTTTCTGCTGTGGTAGTTGAATAGATCCTTTAGTCACACCATGTCCTTGGTAAAAATTCTAGGACATGTGTCTTTAGTTTGTACAACAGAATTTTCCAAATCTTTAAGTTTTGTTTTTACTTTACACAGTTTGTTTTTAAGTTAATCTCTTTTATCTCACATTTTGCTCTAAGCAGCAAGGAGAAACCATGCAACCCCTTTAAGATCTTGCTTAGAAATCTCCACTAAATATCCAAGTTCATCACTTGTAAGTTCTAGCTCCTACCAAATATTTGAACATAATTCAGACAAGTTCTTTGCTAGTGCATAAAAGGTATCACCCTTTTCCTAGTGTCCAATCACTTGTTCATCATTTTCTTTTAAAACCTCACCAGAAGCACACTTAATGTCCATATTTCTAGCAAAATTATTTTGCTGGTGCCATATGTATTCTCTAAGATGATAGAGACTTTCTCTACAGCTCTTCTCACTTCCTTTGGGCCCTAATCAGAATCATCTGTGATATCTATAATTTTACCAACAGTCTCTTCAAGGCACTCTAGGCTTTTACTATTAAGGAGCTCTGGTGGCCTTGTGGATAAGGCAACTTAAAACTCTCCCAGTCACTATCCATTACTCAATTCCAAAATTGTTTCCACATTTTAGGCATCTGTTAGAGCACATCCCACTCTTTTGGTACCAAATTCTGTCTTAGTTTTCTTGTACTGCTGTAACAGAAATATCACAGGTGGGTGGCTTTAAGAAACAGAAGTTTATATTCTCACAGGTTAGGGGGCTAGAAGTCTGAATTCAGGGTGCTAACTCTAGGGGAAGACTTTCTCTCTCTGCTGGCTCTAGAGGAAGGTCCTGGTCTCTTTAAACTTCTGCTCCTGAGTGATTTTCTTGAGGCCTAGCATCTTTTTTCGCCCATCTCTTCTCCTGTGACTTGCTTGTTTAATCTCTTTTATATCTCTAAGGAAATGGATTTAAGACACATCTTATACCAATCCTGTCTTATTAACATAACAAAGACAACCTAATTCCCAAATGGGATTATAATCACAGGCATGTTGTTGTTGTTGTTATTATGTGCCATCGAGTCGTACCCGACTCATAGCGACCCCTCCTTGGGTTTCTGAGGCAGTATCACTACGGAAGTAGATTTCCCAACCTTTCTTCCAAGGAGTGGCCATAGAAGTTAGTAATTACAGGCATAGAAGCTAGTAATTAAAACACATTATTTTGGAGGACACAATTCTATCCATAACAAGAACAAATATCTTTCCTGAATTCACACATGTTTGGAGAATGAGGTTCTGAAAACTCCCATGGTAGGAGAGAGGTTTTAAACTTGTATTTATTTGTTTCGTTAGGGAGTTCATGGACCTAGAAGCAAAATGGACAGGAATAGCAAAATTTAGAGAGTAAACCTATCAAAGGATACATATGTGAGTGTGTGTGTGTGTAGGCATGTAAATGTATATATGTACATATGTGTATAATTTTAAGGAGTCCCTGGATGGTACAAGTGGTTAATTGCTTGACTACTAGTTGAAACTTTAACAGTTTAAATCCACTCAGAGGCACCTTGGAACAAAGGCCTGGCAATTGACTTTTGAAAGGTCACAGCCTTGAAAACCCTATAGAGAAGTTCTACTCTGCACACATGGGGCCACTGGCACCTAACAACAACAACGTGTCTTTTAAATAATAAAATATAATGCAGTAGTAACACTGGATAACAAGAATATTTTTTTGACATTTTATATGAGTAATAACAAATATCTAATTGATTCTCATTTATCTTTGATTTCTACATAGCTTCAGAATGTGCTGCCACTGTATTGTCTATGTGGGAGGGATGGTGGGAAATGTAGGGAAATTCATGCAATTTCACATTCTCATCATCATTCAAGCTCAAATTTAAAAGTTTAGCTGTGGAGAGTGGCTTTAGGGGGACTTTTGGTGACTATGCATGATTAAATGTCACTCTTCAATGGTTCAAGCCCTTCTGAAATACTTTCAGCAAGTACTCTTTGAAGCAGAAAGTGTGATATTTAATGAAGGTTGTGTTCGGTTATTTTAAAAGTATGCAAACCCTCCTAATCCTCCTATCCTTATCCAGGGACAGAAAGAATAAGGAAAGGAGGGATACAGAGGCAAGAGTTATCTTTCCCTTCTCAGAGCTAATACTATGGTTCCTGACACCCTCATTGGGGCTAGTTACTGAGTGGCCTTGCAATTGCCATATATTGGAAGTGGAATCGTCATGGTTGCTTAAAATGTTTAGAGAAGGAAATTCCACTATACTCAGATTTCATGTAAAGGGAACTCATGGTTGGGGAGTGATAACTCTAAACATATCTGACTGCATTAAACCATAGAATCATAGAATTTTATGTTATTAAAGTTGGAAGAAACCTTAGAAGTTTTCTAGTTTAACCTTTTCATTTTTCATTTATGGTAAGAATATTTAAAGCTGTGTTTAAAGGCACAATTGGCTCAGCTTTTCTCTAATTTATCTTGACAGTCATAACAGTCAAACCAATTGTATGTAGAAAAAAACAAAAGAAAATTCAAGTGAGATATTAACCTTCTCAAACATTATTTTAAATATCAGTCATTAAAAAGCCAAAAATTAGAAGCCTAATTTATGGCTTATGTCATCTTGCATATTTTAAATGCACTGTAGTTGAAATTTAAATGTAAAATTTTCTGGGTATCACATGCTGCCAACTATGCCTGAAATAGACAAGGAGTGGCTATTTACAACCTACAGAACATGAGGAAAAACCTCATTTTCCTAAGTGTAAAGTGTGGAGATTAGGATGAAATAGAGTGTTCTACTTGATTTATAAGCTTGAAATATTAAAAACAAGGCATTCAAAACAAAGACTTAGCTTCCAACATTTGACTTTATCTGACTGGCTGACTGTCTCTATGCATAAACTGTCTTTCATGGTTAGACCACTTTTCTTTTTTCAAAGGGTTCCCAAAAATTGTCTCCCAGGTAGGTGTGAGGTAGTTCATAAGGTGGGGAAATTCAGTAAGAGGAATTTTTGAAATTCCATACATTTTTTTTTTCTGGAGAAAAATGAAGAGACACTTTTGAAGGCTGTATGATAAAGATAACTAGCTGCCCTAGAGTCAACATTCACTCATGATGTTGCTATTTACAATAGAAAAAACACTGCCAGCTCTGTCTCATCCTCATGAGTGCCAGCATGTTCGATTGTGACAGCTATTATGCCAGTCTTCCTCACCAAGGGTCTCCCTTTCCTTTGGTGATCCTCTACTTCACCAAACATGATGTCTTCCTCCAGCAATTGATCCCTCCAGATGACCTGTCCAAAGAATGTGAGGCATCCTGTGTTCTCTTGTGACCCATAAGGTTGTCACTGGCTAGTTTTTGGAAGCAGAGCTCTCGGCCTTTCTTTCTAGTCTGTCTTAGTCTGAAAGCTCCACTAAAATGTGTTTAGCATGGGTCACCTTGCTGGTATGTGAAATACTGATGGCATAGTTTCCACCATAATGGCAACACTCAGGCCACCACAGTACAACAAACAGAAAGACAAGTGGTGGTGGAGGCTGTATCTATGAGGCAAAATAGGAAGCACAGAAATCCCTTTCAGCTTCTATGTCACTTGCTTAAAACCACTTGCTATTGAGCCAACTCTGACTCATGGTGACCCCATTTGTGTAGAGTAGAACTGTGCTATATAAGGTTTTCAGTGGCTGATTATTTGGAAGTAGATCACCTCTGGGCAGACTCAAACTTGCAACCCATCATTTAGCAGCTGAGCACATTCATGGTTCCTGCCACCAGAGACTCCTGGTCACTTGTACGCCTTCACATCACCCTCTGACAGATGGCAAGATGAGATCAAAGATGCAAGGATTTTTTTTTTTTTTTAGGGGACAGGCTGTGAAAGGAAATAAAGAGAGATCTGGGTGAGGCTGGGAGAATCATTGAAGCTTGATGAGAGCCTGTCCCTGAGAGAAGAGGAGAGCAGTTTGAATGGAGGCATTCTAGACTGTCAAGCAGTCTAAGAAGGTTCATCAAAGGCTTGAGGAGACCTTGAGCCAAAATGGGACAATAAAGGAACCCCAATTATCTTAGGAACCAGGAACAGTTCTGTGTTAGTATCCCTGCTATACTCAATCATTTGTGGGCAGCTGCCTGTGGGAGGTGTAGCCTTGGGGCAAAGGCTGAGACAGATTTTATGGAACAGCTGCTGAAGTCTTGGATACATTTTGGTCCCTGTGATAGGTTTGAACCATTCATTCTCATGGCTGCGCCATCCAACATGGGCAAAATTATGAACTAGATAGTTTTCATCTGATAACCTCAGGCATTTCTTGACTTTTAACCACAGCATAACTCTGTTGTCTTTCTTCTGTACGTCTCTCCTCTTTTATAAGGACGCCAGTTGGAGTGGATTAGGACCTGCCCAACTTCAGTATGACTTTGTGTTAATTTAACTGATAACATCTTTAAAGACCCTATTTTCAAACAAGGTCACAGGTACCAGGGCTTAGGACTTCAACATATCCATTTGAGAAACACAATCCATCCCATAACACCAGTTACCACATACACCTCATAAGAAACCTACTGACAGGTCACAGAGAGGACCCAAGTCTTAATTTAATTGAATCTGTGGTGCTGGCAAGGCAGGGGCTGCCCAGCTAGCCCCCACACAGCTGTTTAAGCAAATAATGGGACAATCAGGGTTTGTTGAATATTAATTAATTAATATAGGACTTAACCAATTGCTCTTCTTCTTAGATGATATTCTCCCTCAATTCTTGAACTGAATTGGTGTCTGAAGAAGTTTATTTGCTGCAAATTAGCTGCACATGATCAAGCTTAGGTTCATCTTTTCCCTCAGGCACAGGGGGCTGCACTTTGTGCTAGCTGAAACTGTTTGTCCTTAAATGTGACCCAGAGAAAAGTGAATTATTTCTAATGTGCTCAAAGCATTCATAATTTCCACAAGGTAAGAGTTCATTTGCAACTTCCTAGTTGAATACCAATGGAGTAATACATCACTGACCATAGTGGTAATCTGAAATTTGTGGCAAATTCTGTACTTTTTAAAATGGGGAGAAACCTCATATAGAGCAGGTGCACCATTTCTTCTTAGATACCTTACTCAAATCTTCAAATTGTTCGTTGTTGCACTACTGTATTGGCTGTGGTTTATATAAGATAAAATTCAGTCATTTTAGTTGCATCTATGGCTCAAGGACATCTTGGCATTTCTTCTATTTTCAACTAATACAGCATATTGCTATTACTAAGTTTATAAACTATGCTTTTGTTTGGGAAAATGATCTGATTTTTCAATAGAGTAGGATTCAGTGCTACTAATGCACTTTAAAATAACATTTTAAAATTGCCTTTTCTCCCCTACTTAGACATTTAGTTGCTTTTCCAACATAACAATTTTTATGGATGAGATTTCCATTTAACACCACGATTTAGATTAAATTACTTTCTTAAAATCACACTGCTCCCATAGTCTACTTAGTTTTCTAATTCCCATATGCTCCACTATTGCCAAAGAAACTTCATATATATAATGTGACTGAAGAGGCAGCCTTCATTCACAACACAGCACAATCTGTTAAAGTGGTAAATATTACCCATTTCTATTATTAGAGCTGAAATGGAATTTTCCCCTGCTCCATTTTCAAGATGTGACATAATTAGATAGCAAGCATGGAAGTCAGAAATAGTGGAAGCTAACGGTTGTCATCAGTACCAGGGAAGCTTAAATTTGGTCTGCCTTGCTTGGCTCCTGACTTGATGTTCACACAACGCCCCCAGGCCATCTCATTCTCTGTGTGAATTATAGGGTGCTACGTGAGCTTTGCAGGTACTGGGGTAAGGAAGCGTGAAGCAAGGTTTTCAATTCTATATTGGTTTTCAGACTGAATGAGAGCAGGGAAATTCTCGCTTGATGTTTCAATTCTCTTTAGCCTCCCATAGACATACCTTACCAGCTCTGAGATGTAGCTGATAGTTCTTCACCCTACCTAGAGAGACTTTTGACTTCTGTCTTTTTGACTACAAGCCAAAATGGTAAAAAAAAGAAAAGAAAAAAGAAATTTAACCCACAACTCCAAACTTCGAAACTGTCCTTGTTGCAGATGTGCATTAAAATTAGTGCAGTGCGTAATTTCTGGCAGAAGTGAAGGAGGGATGGGGGAAAGGGAAGTGTGTGTTTATGTGTGTATATGTATGTAGACCTTGTGAAGTGATTGAGGAAGAAACTGGGTTAACTGGAGAAAACCCCAAATATTTTTTTCAAAAAAATTTAAAAATTTTGTCTTCAAGAAATATATAGTTAAAATCATATTCTTTGTGGAACTATCTATTTGTTAAATGGCTATTAATATCATAGTGTACCAGTTAATGCCTCACTGAGTGCAGTAGAATTCAACTCAGTTTTCTCCACATTCAGAGCTGTGCATTAATCACTGATAATCCATGGTCTGGCTTGTCTCCTTGTTTAAATAGTTTCCTGCTCTTTTATGTTATCATTAGACCATAGTATGTTGAAGATTCCAGAAAAAGTTAGTACAGTAGCATGGGTTGATTAGTGTTAATAAACATTGGATACAATTGCTGGTTTCAGTAGTGGTCTGATTTGGAACTTCCCATGGAAATTTTCCTTTTGACTAATGGGTTTTGGAATTAGAAGAGTCAAACTCTCCAGTCTACCATGTAAGTCATGTGTGGGTAGTGAAAAGAACACCAGATGGAATATCAGGAGCCATGACTTCTAATACCAACTTTACCAATAAAGAGCCTCTGGCCTCAGGCAACTAGTTAACCTCTCTGTGGCCTGTTTCCTCATATGTAAAATTACAGGGGATGGATTTTGTAATCTCTCTTTATGAGTTAAGCATGCCTGAAAATCCACAATATCTGAGCTAAGAACACTAGTGCTGTGTGTTTGACATATTTCTGTGACTTACTTAGTGAATGAATAACAGGGACACTAAAGATTATTCATATCTCTGTCAAAACTAAACAAAACATTTTGAGATTATGTCTCTTTGATAGATGAAAAATGATTTTAGTGAGAAGAAGGATGACTGAATCAGCGCTTTTCTTGTTTGTTAAGATGTCTGCAGCATGCTTGCTTTCTGAAAATAAAGGGTTTAGCCATACATGACCAAAGTAAAACCAAACCCACTGCCATCGAGTCAGGTCTGACTCATAGTCAACCCCTCCTTGGGTTTCTGAGGTGATATCACTACAGAAGTAGATTGCCCAACCTTCTTTCAGGGGAGTGGCTGGTGGGTTTGAATTGCCAGCCTTCTGGTTAGCAGTCAGATGGCTTAGGCACTATGCCACCAGAGCTCCCAGCCACATTGTCTATGCCCCCATTGTTGACTGACTGATTTCCATTCCCAGATATGGTGGAGGCATCTGGAGCAGCCATTGGCAAAGTAATTTGATGACACCTTTCTAGATTTTGTGCTTAAAGGTACATATGCCCAGCTCTTTCCAGAGTTTAGAGCAACGACTGCCTCAAATATTTTATGTATGGCTGCAAGAATTCACTTACAAGAGTGTACTAATGTCCGTGAATGCTTGCATTGTTTCTATGTAAATGGTTCCCTCCTTTAAATATATATCTTCCCCACACAAATGTTTTGGCTGAAAAAGTTCATATCCTGGGCTTCATATAAAAGTAGCCCGAGAATAAAATTTCAAGGATAAATCATGGTTGTGACAGATTTTTATAATTTATTAGATACTTACTGTGTGTCAGGCACTGTGCATTATGCACATTATAATTTTTATATATTGTTTCTTTTTGATATATACCAACAGTCTAATAATGGAGAGACTATGTTGTGCCCATTTTGTAGATACTGCAATTGAGGCCAAAAGGGAGTAAGTGATTTCTCTAGTCTCAATAACTAAGAAGCATTAGAACTAGAAATCAAACCCATACAGTTTGATGAGAAAGTTTTATCTTCACCAAATTACGTGATTCTATCTCATCAGGTCATCTTCTTTCTGCTCAGATATAGAACCTCTCAGTTCTATCAAATAGTGCCATAATTAGATGCTTTCTTTAACACAGATAAACGTTAAGTGGCATGTGTTCCTACTCTATTAATTGAGTATTCTGAAACTTTCCTTCTGAAACTGGAAAATGTCTGGGAAGTCACACATTCCTATGTATGTGAAGATGTTGCCATTTCTTAAATGGAAGGAGATTTCCCTAAATGTAAATGAACATCTTTCTTCCCACTGAAAACAAAAGTGCCTCTCAACCAACAAATGAGTGGAATATCTCCCCAAACAAGTCCTTTAATTTTCACATGCTTGAAAATGAATGAAGATCAAACGCTTTTTGACAGAATGCTTTTCCTTCTGGGAGACATTTGAACATGTTAATAATAAGCATCACTTTTAAAACAGTAATAAAACAAGTCAGATTTTAAATATGTTTCAAAAAATAGGTTTGCACAAATATCATGCAATCTTGAGCTGTTCAGTTCTTTTTAGGCACCCAATGAATAGTCCTTTCATACAGCTAACCCATGTTGTTTATACATACAGGCTTTTGTAGTGTATCAAATTTTAATTTAACCAGAAAGATCATTACCATGCTACACATTTGTATACTGCAGAAAGCTGCACAAAAAGGTATCTGTGTCCTTGCAGATAAGGATGTTCCCATTTAGATTAACTGAAAGAAAAACAAGCCTAACAATGGATGTTGCCTTTAAAAAATAAATAATCTGATTTTCAAATAACATCCCAAAGCCACTGTGGGAATAGCTGTCATCCTGTCAAGTAGAGTTGACCTAGTTTGCTGTGGATCATCTTAAATGGTACGGGCCAACTGTGTGGTTCTGATTCCTGGTAGAATTATTTCTTCCGGAGCCCTAGGGACTGGTTGTGGGGGCTTTGGTGGTTCAGTGCTAGAATTCTTGCCATCTTTGCAGAAGAGCTGGTTCTATTCCCAGCCAATGCACCTCATGTCCAGTCACCTCCCATCTGTCAGTGAAGGCTTGCCTGTGGCTACAGTGCTGAACAGGTTCAGCAGAGCTTCTGACTAAGATGAGATAGGAAGAAAGGCCTGATGATCTACTTCTGAAAATCAGCCAACAAAAGCCCTACAGATCACAGGATGTTTTGGGCCCTGGCAGCATTTCATTCTGTTGTACATGGGGTCAGTGTCGGGGAGAGAGTGAGCTGACTACACAGCTGCTAAAAACAACATGGACTGTTTCTCCAGTATTTTTGTTAGGATTAGGGCTACTATTTTCTGTCCATGTCGTTGCAGTTGCTTAAACCCATCTAGGATCAGTCCTTAGCAAAACTATGATGGAGAGGGTTGTTTTAAATGTCCGTGAATCCCTTAGTATGTCCCTCTGGGAAGTTAACTGTAGACCCCACTTCTGGGTAGGAGTACTGGTTTATTACCTGTCACATTACCTGCTGACCCTAGTACATTCTGTTTAAGCACAGCCACTCACACCTCTGCTCCCCACACATGTTCTGGAACATCCCTTTCACCTTGCCTTTCATTAGTGCTTATCCAACCAAGTTCCATTTTCCCAGGGTGACTGAGGCTAATGTGATAAACTAATGACTGATATTGGGTGAGCAAAATATTAGCATTTAAATAGGGACCTTCTGGACAGGATGCATTTAACATGAAAGAAGTCTTCAGAGGGAGCTATTTTAGACATTATGACAGGACCAGGTCAGAGATAATTTTGTCAGATGAGGTCTTAAGGTTACGCACAGGGTCAGCCCTAGTTTCTAGTCTTTCTTTCAGTCAGGATTTCAAACATTTATGGCAGGATCCTAACGGCTTTCACAGGGCTTTTGACACAAGTGTTTTGACCCAAGATCATTTCTTCCTGCTCCTTGACAGGCTCCACCTTTCCTCCTTCAGAGGTTTATGCTGTTCTTGAAACAACTGAAAATACTAAAAATGATTAAAAATGTGACAAATGGACATTTCAAAATGTTATAAATCCAAGCCCTCCACATTGAGCAGCTCCAGGGGATGTCATTCACATAAAGTCACAATGACCATGTGCCTCCCAGAGACCTCGAACAGCAGAGGTTCTGCTGAATCCGGGTTTGTGCTAGGGTTTCCTCAACAAAGCGGGCTTCATCCAGCCTATCAGACCTACATTAAAGCTTTTAGCTTTCTCTTTTCTGTAGGTACAGCATGAGTATTCTGATTTAGGACACAATCCTGACCATCATCATTCTAGTCCCTGAAGTACTGAGAAAATAAGAGATTGATACAGGCTGCAAAGGCTGCAGTGGGTATTTAGGAACATTGAACAAGTCTGCCTAAAGAATACCTGTGTGAAAATAGCACTGACTTAAGGCTGGTTGCTTTATTATCTTTACTAATATATTCAATGTCCCCACTCTGGTTTTTTGGATAAAGATGATGGGAGAGACATCTGTTCCAAAGCTGTTTCACTGAATGGTGATTTTGATGACTTAATGCCTTTTCAGACTTCTGCTGCCACCACTGTTCTTTGGTTTTCGTTTTAGGGCAGCTGAATGAAATCTCTAAGCCTTCCATTATGCTGGGCTTTTTCTTTTACTTTCTTTCTTTTTTTTTTTTTTCCCTTAGATTCTGAGGAAATAATTCAAGACATGTCAAGGACAAATGCTTGAGTTATAATTTTTTTTTTTACTACTATTATTACAAAGCAACCCAAAAGCTCTTTTAATTTCTTTGATTGTTTAAAAGAGCTCTGTGGAAACATGAAGTCTTAGATGTGAAGAAAGTTTATAACTAAGCACAGAAGTCTGAGTGCCAAGACGATGCAGTTTGTTGCTGGGATTCCCAGGGACTCCAGAAAGCAAACGGGGTCAGTAAAAGTTTATCGGAATTTGATAGCAACCCTCATTCAAGCAGCCAGATAAAACTACAGCCAATTACTATGTATGGCTTATTATGCCTTAAAAAAAAAAAAATTCTGTGGAGATTTAAATCTTTCATCCAGAATAAAGACTTACAGCGTAATGACCTGATTTAGCTACAAAGAAGAAATAAACCTGACAGCTGGGACCAGAAGAGGTATTAATCTCCAAAGTTCACATGAGCCTTTGTTTCCCCCTTTCGGTTTTTATGCAACAGGGGCAAAGAAAAGAGTGAGTGACTATGTTTGTATTTCAGCTCAGATTAGATTGCTTGGAAGAAAAGGGCAGGGAGGTGGGGAATGGGTGTTAGCCACAGCTGAAAGAAAGATTTTTGATTCTTTGGAGACAGAGCAACAGACAGGAAAACTGAGAGATGGAGCTGTACTTGTCTATCCTGTGGTCTGCCTCAGGCTTAGGAGCTAGGCAGGCAGACAGGGAGGGCATTCAGCAAGAGGGGGACCTGGGGCATCTGGGTATTTTTCCTGATCACCCTGGCATAATTTAGTGGGACATTTCACGATGTGGAGTCAGGTACTGAATGGATAATTATTCCACCTTTCAGTTTCAGATTGACCCCTGTCTCACACTGACCCCAGGTGAAGACAGAGCCGACTCTGTAGTTCACCAAAGGATGGCTCTGATCTAACCTGTCTGAAGCAGTCTCTCCTGGATATGTGACCTCTTCAATTATGCTTCTTTATGTTTCATATGGATGGAGAGCTTTTGGCTCATTTCCCCACTTCTGCCTTTGCTCAATAAGAAAACACATTATAAAATATAATCGCTCGAGGGTGATTCTAACAGTTCTAACTGACTGGGTATTCTGTAGGAGAAAAAGAACACATTTTTAAAGAACCTTAACTTTTGAAAGTGAAACAAGTATTGCATGCTGCAAAACAGAATATTGATTTAATGGTCAATCCTGTAAAATTAGTCATGAAGCAGACACTAATTTTAAAAAATAGTGCTGCTATTAAAACGTATCTCTGCACAGCTATAGAGGACAAACAAATTTCATTCCCCCAGGGGGAAACTGAGAGGTTTGCATAGTCTTTGCCAGCCTATGAAGTTGCCATGAATGTTAGTGACAGTTTGAGTACTTCAGACTATAGGACTTGGATTCTTAAGCAAATTCTCTAGGCTGCCACAGAAATAAGCGATAAAAATTGCCCTTCTGTGTTTTTTAGTTAACTTGTTTTAGATCTCATTGAGCCAGGAGTCAAATCCACCATGGATAAATGTGTTGAGCATTGTCAGAGAGCTGTATTAATGGACAAAGGCCCACTTTAAAGGTCATAAAGTATTTCTCTCACAAGGGTGATGAATAGCAGTTTGGAATTTACTTGGCTTTGTTATACTGTGTGCTGAGGTGATGGTAATGTTCATCAGGGACAGCCTGCCTTGGCTCCTTGGACTCAATGAGAGGCTAAGAATTGAATTCTCTGCCATGACAGAATCTTACAGATAAGTCAGGTAATTTTCCTTAATGAGGTTTGCAAGGGATCAGTTTTAAAATTAGAAGCTATAACTGATATTCAAAGTGAGCTGAGCCTGAACCCAGTAAAACTGTGATAGTTTCACCAAAGACCTATATGAAAATCATACCCATAGGGCTACCAGATGTCCATAGAAAGGTGGGCAGAACTTCGAGTGCCTAAGATTGGGATTTAAAATCACATTAGTCAACTGTAAAAGTAGAAAAAAGTAGAATATAGTCTGGCAAAGACAAGGTCATGGTATTTAACATGAAAAGAACATAAAGAGGACAAAAATCAGATAGGAAATAACTGCTGGTGTACCTTTCCAGTGGAAAACATAGTTTTCACACTTGCCTAATTAGTTTTTGTCCTGTTCCATCATTTCATAATTCAGTGTTCTATCGGGTTATGCCATCTCCCAGTAGAAATAGAGCCAGTAGGAAGTCCAGACTTTAGGGAGCTTGGCTATTTCCCAACCTCCTTCTCAGAAGCACACATTGTTTTGAGGTCAAACTGTGAGAGTCCAAGTACTGAGAATTGATAGCTCACAGGGAATGGTAGAGAAGGCTGAGGCTGCGGAAACTTCCATTATGAAGGAGCCCAGGGCCATTTAGTATAGAGGCAAACAGTCTTCATATCTAATAGTCATGAGTTTACTATTTTATTAAAGCACATCACAATAATTCTTCTTTCCGATGCTAACTCAAAGTCATGAAGAAACCATTAAATGATGTTCAGTAAAAGTTTGGACCCTTAAAGAAGTAAATATACCTATATGGAGTTTCTTATTCTCTAATGATACAGGGTCAATCATGTGACTTTGCAATCTATTATTACTCTTATTTTCTCACAGATAGCACTAAGGTAAAGTTCAGTATGGCTCTTATACAAATAATCATAGTTGGAAGTAGTAGAAACTAAATTGATAGGTTTTTGAGGATATAACTTTATATATATATTTAATTTCAAGTATATTACTTTATATGATTTTGAGGCTAACATTCACTTCTATCTTCACACTGCATATTTTTATAAAACCTTAAAGTATGCACAAAAAATGAGAGAAAAGATATCTTTCTCAATATTGTAGTGTGGGGGTGGAGGTACTTATATAATGAATTCAAAGATGGGTAAAAAATGATTCTCCCTACCTGGTTAAATAATTTCTGCTTGTATTATTTATTTATTTTTTTCAAATGTTACAAATTAATGTGTTTTCTAAAGCAAGGATAAGTAACCATGGAACCTCCTTTTAAAACAAGGGTTGTAAACAAAACAGAAGGAAAATAAAATAAAAAACCTCACACTAACATAACTGTTTTATTAAAGAACTTGGAGTATATCATCTGCTGTTGAAAACAGTCCCTCACTGCAGGGAAAACCAATCAGTCACACCCATCCATGAATAAGCTGTAGCACCGTGTTGAATATAACAAATATCAGCAACTATTCATGGTGTAGATCCAAATACTTCTCAGCAACCTGGTGCTATCTATGCAAACACAGTTTCTTATATTAGGACAAAGTACCTTGGTGACACCAGTCAAAGAGGATGGGGTATGCATTCCAGCACAAGAGAACCTTCTCTAGCCGATTACAGAACAGTACTGTTTTCCCTCAATATAACTTTTCTTTGACAAATTAACCAAAAGAACATCACTTCCCAACAAAGTCGAAGTCATAAGAAATAAAACCTAAAAACTGACCCCATATTTTGGCCATTTGGTTCATGTATTTTTGTAGTGGTGACTCTAGATACTGGAATGAAATATCTTCACTTTGTTACAAATCAAGGATTTTTTGGAATCATGTGCTTGGTTGAAAATGTAAGCAACTTCCATCTGTGTTCTTTCATTCAGTTGAAAAATTACTAATGAATAATCTCTAAATATTGAATGATCTTTTTCTAGTTTAGTGCAGAATGCATTTTCAAAGTGGTAGGTTGTGAAATACTGCTAATGGGACCCTTATAATAAATGCTGGAGTCACAGAGCTAGTTGTTTTTGCTTTATGTTCACTTCAGGAGCCAGTTCTTTATGAGTATTCAATAAATATTAAACAATTAGGGTTATAGCTATGGAATCACAGCCAAAAGCTAAGTGGCATTTCCAAGGTTGTAAAATGTGTTAGCAAGGAAATCTGGGATTGAAATTAAGAGTTCTTAGCCTCTTCCTGGGGCTTGGATCACTTTGTCCTATTTCCTTAATCACATATAACCACTGGGTTCCTTAGCAACTCCTAGTCCAGTGCTCAGTTAGGCAAAATTTGGAAACCTCCAGGCAATGACTGTTTTTCAGTGGGTGAACATATTTACTTCCAGCTGGAACACATCAAGGCAAGCCATTTCTCTTATAGCCCCATTCTTGCCAAAAGACTGGAAAATAACTTATTAGTGAGTCTAATATCTCAAGAGCCACAACAACAGCTGCACTGAATATAGAACACATAGAATGACTGGACACTGTGAAACTGGGATGACTGAAACCAATGCAATGATAATTCCAGACCTTACTTTGATCTTTTCAACTGCAGAGCAAGTCAGAAGGAAACTTTAATGCCTACATGGTCAGTTTGACTTAGCTTGTCTATTCATTTATAAATGGTCCTTGTAGTCCTTGTGTATGTACTATTTGAGATCATAATTAAAATAATAGCAGAAATTTGTGACTGAATCTTAGTTTTAGAACACCTCTGCACCTCCCATTTCAAGATTCTTAATTAGGCTGAACAGCATATTGGGGATATAAACTTAGTTTAAAAATATGTGCATAAATTGTGAAATTCACATCCTCCCTAATATCAGAAGAGATTATGTTCACATAATATAGTTTATGTAATGTGATTTGAGATCATAATTAAAATAATAGCAGAAATTTGTGACTGAATCTTAGTTTTAGAACACCTCTGCACCTCCCATTTCAAGATTCTTAATTAGG
>NW_006921598.1:6665550-6677777 GCF_000298275.1 Orycteropus afer afer | reverse complement strand
TAATTAGGCTGAACAGCATATTGGGGATATAAACTTAGTTTAAATATATGTGCATAAATTGTGAAATTCACATCCTCCCTAATATCAGAAGAGATTATGTTCACATAATATAGTTTATGTAATGTGCATTACCATCATACTCCTGAATAGTGATTATTAATGAGTTAAGTAATTTAAAATTATATCATTTACCAAATATACAAATTAACTGGTAGAAAGTTTTCGTATAATGATATTTGCTTTTAAGTCAGTTGGCAACAACATTTATGGAAAATCTCCTGTGTCCTGGGCAGATGTATAAGGAATGAACAAAGGAAAATTTAAATCCTTTAGTATTTATTTCTTTAAAAATTTCTTTCTTACTAGTTCAATAAAAAGATTTAAAGGTTGAAAGTAAACATTTTCACCCAACTGCTTAAGTATTACTGAGCTATTAGGTAGTCCAAATTTTAATAGTTCAGAGTAGGAAAATCTATGATCTTTTATTTAAAATTTGAAATTATATCTAAGTTGGTGCAATTATGGCAGTTGGTGTGCATCCTCTGGACAGTGATGCAATTTCTAAATAGCCATGTGTCAGTGTTATGTACACAATTTGAATGTTGAACAACATTGAAAAATGTTTATTGAAATACAATGATTTATATTTATGTGGAATATAAATATTAGTCCTAAAGGTATACTATACCTGAACTAATTCTTATATGATTGGGTAAAGAGATATTAAAATCCCAAAATAAGTTTTACTGGTCTAGTCATGGAACTAGATTTTGATTTTAAATTGTTATTATTAAACAAACAAAAAATAGTGGAAGTGAAAATCTCTCTCAGTTGCTGTCCAGTTGACTCTGACTCGTGGTAATCCCACAATCTCTGCTCCAGAGGGTTTTCAATTTTTTTCAGAAGTTGGTTGCCAGTCTTTTCTTTCAAGGTGCCTCTGGGTGCACTTGCACCTCTAAAGTAGGTTAGTAACCATGCACATTAATAGTTTGTACTACCTAGTGACTCCAAAGTAATAATAATAACATAATAAAATTAATGAATATTATTACTTCTTATATGTTTTACTTTATACATATTATCTCATTGAATACTTACAGTATCCAAGTTAGGTAAAGACTGCTCTAATGATTTTTATAGGTGAAGAAACTGAGTCCCAGAGAGAGTAAGATCATATAGCTAGAAACTGGCAGAGGCAGGCTTCGAACACAACCTGA
The DNA here is from genome assembly GCF_000298275.1 of Orycteropus afer afer. Taxonomy (NCBI): domain Eukaryota; kingdom Metazoa; phylum Chordata; class Mammalia; order Tubulidentata; family Orycteropodidae; genus Orycteropus; species Orycteropus afer. Next base: position 6,676,560 of record NW_006921598.1, on the reverse strand, counting down.
TATGACTCTAAAATCTGTGTATGATCTTCTATATTAAATGTTTAAATAGGTTCTATTAAATTTCAGTCTCTCTCTATATGTATGTATGTATGTATATGTGTATATATACATATAGTCACTACAAGTATACTTAATAAGATTGGAATAGATCTTATTTGTCTACTCATAAGCCTGAAATACATGGCTCTGGTGGTGTAGTGGTTAAGACATTTGGCTGCTAACCAAAAGGTCAGTGGTTGAAACCCATCAGCCACTCAGCTGGAGAAAGATGAGGTGGACTGATTCTGTGAAGATTTTACAGCCCTGGAAACCCTATGGGGTAGTTCTATTCCATCCTATAGGTCTGCTGTGAGTCGGAATCGACTGGATGACAGTGGATTTTTTGTTTGTTTGTTTAAGCCTGAAATATGGGTAGATGGAAGAGGAAGTAAAGAATTAACATGTAAGTAAGTCTGTATGTAGGCTTATTCTCAAAAGAGCATGAACACTTGTAGGGTGCATTTTAGAATTTTTTTTTTAAACCACGTGTTATCAAATTCTAGCAACTTTTCACTGAAAAAATAATTTACTGCCATATGGATATATCTCACTGAAATACCTTGCAATTTAAAGGGCATCTCCAAAAATGTTTTGATCTTTAGATTGAGAGTAAATAAATGAACTAGTTTTGTGATCCCCTGTACACTATTGAGAAAACTTGCAGAAGAAATGGAAAACCCTGCCCAGGAACTCTTAATATTTATGCTTATTTTATCAACCAAGATAAGGATGACATTGACATTGCTTTCTGCGCAAGCCTTTCTATTTAAATAAAAATTTCTGAAAAATTCTTTTGCATGATAGAAGCCTACAAGGATAGCAAATGGGTTTCAACCCTATTAGCAGCTCCAACTCCAATTGATTGACAGTTGCTGCCTGTAGCAGTGTTTTTTTTTTTTTTTTTTTTTGGAAGGATTCTGAGGCAATGTCTGAGCTCAGGAAAAAAGGTTGTGATCAATTAGCAGTACCTACAACAGTTGAGATGTTTGGGCATAGTGACAGATGTGCCATCCGTTGCTTAGCCTGATGAGTTTGTTGTCCCCACTAACTTATCGTGTTCTCATTTATTATGAGATTGTTGAAGAAAGAATAATGCTTAATCCTTTTTATTGGATGACCTCCTGTTTCTAATTGCCTGGGTCTGAAGAGTTTCCTAGGACATGGTACTTTCAGGGCTAAAACAGAGTCCTGGACAGTTGGTCACCTTATATATTTTAGCTTTTTATTTTGAAATAATTGTAGACTCAGAAGAAGTTGCAAAAATAATATCAAGAATCCCATGGATCCATCTTCCAACTTTCTCTATGATATAGTTATAGTATAATGTTCATTATACTTTTTTTTTTTTTGGTCACCCATCAGTGTCAGGAGCCTATATAGACAAAGATATGTTGATTGAATGAATACATAGGTGAATGAATACTGATGTCAAGTGGGATGTACCCTATCTTTCATAGGCATTTTCCCTCCTTCCCTGTAAAGAAACTGTGTTAAGTGTTTCCAAAGTTTAAAATTATACAAATACCACATGTTGTTGTTGTCGTTATGTGCCATTGAGTCGGACCCGACTCATAATGACTCCTCCTTGGGTTTCCGAGGCAGTATCACTACGGAAGTAGATTGCCCAATCTTCCTTCTGAGGAGTGGTAGGTGGGTTTGAACTGCCAGCCTTCTGGTTAGCAGTCAAGTGCCTTAGGCACTATGCTACCAGAGCTCCCAAATAAGAAGCACTTTATTTAAACACAGGAAATCTGGGAAAACATAAAACCTTCTTTAAATTGGACAGCACACAAAGAAAGTTGGGATTGTGAGATGAACACAGAATTGTGACCTTTAAAGGAAGGATCAAGCAAAATAGTTCAAATTTCAGTTCAATAATGCAAAAATATAGGTTTTCTTCCCTTTCTAGGAAGTTAGAAAGATTATTCCAGTAGGATTCAGAAGTCTATACTTACAATGCTCTACCATATTATTTGATGAAGAACATATAGGCAGAGAGAAGCTGGAGTTGGTGAGGGAGCTAATGAATCATCAAGGTTTATTGTGGGAGGGCCAAGCAGAACAGGGTTTTCATATGTTGGTGTGAGACAACCAGGCTAAAAGTGATTTGGAATGCTTTTTGTGGAGTGCAAATGTAGGTTTGTTTTTGTTTTTGGAAAAATATTCAGTTTAGAAATTATCCAAGTAGCAATAGCATGATTCAATGATCCAAATCTGTGGGAAGAACAGAGTTTTGTTTCTCCTAAGCCATCATGGATACAAATAGACATCCCTCTCACACACACACACATCATCTACTAGATGTGAACAATATAAAATTTACTTAAAATTTAGAACACAGCATATTCATCACTTTTCTCCTTTTTCTGTTAGTGTTTAATTTTGATCTCTTTTTATCTAACTTCCAAATCAGTCATGGATCTAATTCAAAACCAAACTTCAGGTACCATAGATCTTGAAACTTATCTTGTCTTTGACCTAATACTCATATTTTACCTCCTGTGCTATTCATCTTCACCTTGACTGTTCCCTTTAATATATATCCTTGTTTTTTTTAGGATCTTTTCTCTTTACCTTCCCATAGCTGTGCAGACAGGAGCCATGTAAATAATTTCATTATAAACATTTCTCTTCACTGTGTGATTAACCATCTCTTTGAAGTCCATGAAATTGGGCACTAAATGACCTGTAAGAAATTAAAGGGTACTGTATTTCATTATACTATTGCCCAAAAGAGATTCCTTTAAACTGATGAGGGGAAATTTTACCTTCCATTGTTAGACTGAAATCAAGTTGTCTGTTTGTTCTCACTGATAAGTTGTTTCTCTTACAATTCTACTTAAGTCCTATCTTTGTATGACTTGTGTTTGGAGCAGGGTGGGAGTGGAGGAAGACAAGTGAGAAGGCACCCCCCGCCCAGCTATATCAACCTTGCTACTGGTCCTACCTTGTGGGCATTTGCTTCAGAGGCGGTGGAAGCTCCAGCCCTTCACCTAGCTGGGACCATGCTCCAGTGAGGGAACAAAGCTGCACCAAAGGGGAAACGCCATACTTGCTCGTACTGCATCTGTGCACTCATCAATGTGATCTAAGGTAATTAAAAACAAAGTCAAATGAAAAATACGACACATGCTTGGGTGCCAAAAGACTGTTTTGGCTAAAGTTTTTACTTCTGTGGTCCCATGCTCAGTTCTGGCTGGTTGTGCCACAGATGTTTCACAGACTCATCACTATTCTTGAATTTTAGCCTGATATTTTCCTCACTTCCGAGGATCCTGCTTGCCTAGCTGTCATTGGTGATGGATGAGACTCCACGCCCTGCATCTGGAGGGTGGCCCGCCTAAAGGGGAGTTTCTGGATCGGGGCACACACCAGTGACTAGTCTGCCTCTGCATTCCTTGGAGAGTTTGGGTTCCCAACTTCCTTTGTATGAAGTGAAAGAATAGAGCTGATTTATAGGGTAAATAAAATATCAGAGGAAGTAGAGGTTAGCTGTTACTTACGGCTAAGAGAGATTTATGAGATTACACAGTAACTGAACCTATACTTTAAGCTGCAGTCATTATGGTCTACATAGTTTCATACCTCATTAGAGGGAAAAAAATGTGGAGAATGGAGAACACTAAGTCCTTCTTCTGCTAAAAAATGTTTCTGGTGTTGGTGCAGATGTGATCCATAATCAAAAGAACACTACATTTTTTTATAGCATCTTTCCACAATGGGTTTGACTAGAGACTGTAAATCCTGCTCTAACAGAATTGAGTGGAAAAAACTTCTATTTTATGTTTAGAGAAACTGAGGCTCAGAGGCAGTCAGCACTTTAAGATACAAGAAGCAAATGGCTTAGGCAGGAGCACCTGGAAATTTTATTTTATTTCTAGTATGTTTTTAACTCTCAAAAAAAAAAAAAAAAAAAAAGAAATCAGTGAATTACAAAAGAGCAAAAGAAAGAAAAAAGCCCAACCTTTCATTGATATGCCAGTTCATTGATATGCCAGGCAGAACCACATATTCAATTCCATTTCAAAAGCTTTTTCCCCCTACAGCGGTGATGGATTCCACACGTCTTATAGAAGTTAAGGGACTGAAGGGTGCTTGTGGGTACAGTGAGCTATTTTGAATGTGCATTTTGAAAACTAAAATTACTGGAGCAAAATCTGTAGAGTCTCCATCTTATATTTTATACAAGGGGAAGGATTATGTAAATCCAGAAGGATGTGGCTCAAGAAGTGGACAAAGTTAGATGGCACCTTGTCTACATGATAGCACTGTCTTTTTCTGTTTTTGAAAATTTTCCTGTGTTTTGGTGAAAATTTACACAGCAGGTTAGTTTCCCATTCAACAATTTATACACAAATTCTTCCATGAAATTTGTTACTATTCTGCAATGCATCAGCACTCTCCCTATTTCCACCCCGCCTGCCCTGTTTCCATCCCTCCAGTTTCTGGGCCCCTCCTTGCTTTCTCATCTTTGCTTTTGGGCAAATATTGCCCATTTGGCCTGATGTAGCTGAGTGTTCTAAGAAGCATATCCCTCATGAGTGTTACTGTTTATTTTATAGGCCAATTTATTCTTTGATTGAAAGGTGACATCCAGGAATGGCTTCAGTTTCAGGTTAAAAGAGTGTGTGAGGGTATAGTCCCAGGGCTTCCTCCAGTCTCTATCGGTCCAGTAAGTCTGGTGTTTTTTATGAATATGATTTTTATTCTACATTTTTCTCCCATACCAGTCAGGACCTTCTGTTGTTTCCCTGAACAGAGCAATTGCTAGTGGTAGCCAGGCACCATCTCATTCTTTTGATCTCAGGCTAGAGGAGGCTGTGGTTCATGTGGGCCATTAGTCCTGTGGGCCAATTGCTTCCTTGAGTCTTTGGTTTCATTCACTCTCCTTTGCTCCAGACTGGAAGAGATTAATAATTGTATCTTAGATGGCCATTCACGAGCTTTTAAGAGCCTAAATACTACTTACCAAATGAAGATACAGAACTTTATGAACTATATTGTACCAATTAACCTAGATGTCCCCTGAAACTATGGTTTCTAGCCTTCAAGCCCAGTAACTCACTTTCTGGGAGGTGTTTGGATATGTCTAAGACGTTTCCAAAACTGTATCCCCTATTATATTCATATTATATGTATGAATATATACAATGCATACAAATATGAATATACAATCCCCCACAGTTATACCTATATATAAGGAGCTCTGGTGCCATAGTGGTTAAAGCACTGGGCTGCTAACTAGAAGGTTGGTGGTTCAAACCCATCAGCTGCTCCATAGATAGATGGGGCTGTCTGCTTCCATAAAGATTTACAGCCTACATGGCAGTTCTACTCTGCCCTAATGGGTTACTGTGAATCAGAATTGATTTGATGGCAGTGTGTTTTTCATTGGGTGCACCTATATATGCACATGCATGTACTTCCATATACCTCCCATGTCTATATAGCATACATATCTACCTATGTTACCACTCATCAATTTTTGGTTGCTGTTACTGTTGTTGTGGAATTACACATGTTATCACATTTACTGTGGTGTTGTTAGGTGCCGTCCAGTCATCTCTGACTCATAGCAACCCCACGTACGATAGAATAAAACATTGTCCAGTCCTGCACCATCCTCCCAATTCTTGCGATGCTTGAGCCCATCATTGCAGCCAGTGGGTCAGTCCATCTTGTTGAGGGTCTTCCCCTTTTTCGCTAACCTGCTACACTATCAAGCGTGATATCCTTGTCCAGAGAATGGTCCCTTCTGGTAACATGATCAAAGTAAGTGAGATGAAGTCTGGCCATTCTCACTTCTAAGGAGAATTCTGGTTGCACTTTGCCCAGAACAGATTTGTTCATTCTCTGGCAGTCCATGGTATTTTGATATTCTTCACCCACCAAAACCAAAATTCAAAGAGATCAACTCTTCTTTGGTCTTTGTCCAGCTTTCATGTGCATATGAAGTGACAGAAAATACCATGGCTTGGGTTAGACACACCTTCCTTTTCAAAGTGATATCTTTGCTCCTTAACGCTTTAAAGAGGTCTTTTGTAGCAGATTTTCCCAGTGCAATACAACATCTGATGTTCTGACTGCTGCTTCCATGAGTGTTTGTGGATCCAAGTAAAATGAAATCCCTGGCAACTTCAATCTTTTCTCCATTCATGGTGATGTTGCTTATTGATCCAATTGTGAGGATTTTCATTTTCTTTATGTTGAGGTGTAATCCACACTGAAGACTGTAGTTTTTGATCTTCATCAGTAAGTACATCAAGTCCTCCTCACTTGCAGCAAGCAAGGTTGTATTGTCTGCATGTTGCAGGTTGTTAATGATATTTATCTCTAATCCTGAAGCGATGTTCTTTATATAGTCCAGCTGCTTGTATACTTGCTCAGCATATAGATTGAATAAGTGTGGTGAAAGGATACAACCCTGACACACACATTTCCTGATTTTAAACCATGGAGTATCCCTTGGTTCTTTTCGAAAGACAGCCTCTTGGTCTATGCATGGGTCCCTCATGAGCACAATGAAGTGTTCTGGAATTTCCATTCTTCACAATGTTATCCATAACATGTTATGATAACTGAGTTAAATGCCTTTCTATAAACATAGGTAAACATCTTTCTGATATTCTTTGCTTTTTTTTTTTTTTTTTGAAGAGTGTGCAGTCTTTCTGCCTATTCTGCCATCTTACAGGAACTCCCCCTCCCTACCTCTTTTTTTTGTGTGATTTGGGTAAAAATTTACAGAGCAAATTCACTTTCCACTCAGCAGTTCACATACACTTTGTCTCATGACATTGACCACAATTCACCATAATGCAACAGCTCCCCTCCCACTTCCTCCCGACAGTCACCTCTTCCCAGTGTCCATCCCTCCATGCCCTCCTGCCCCCTGGGCTGTCCCCCTGTGCATAAACAACCTTTCTTTCTCCCATGATTGTTCTTTCCAAGGAGTGTATCTACCTCAGGTAAAGGTTCAACTTCTATGCCTGTCTTTTGTTTGGCTGGAAGCCATAGGTGTGGGTTCAATTCCAGACCTGAAGGGCAGCTAGGGGCCACAGTCTCAGTGGTTCCACCAGGCTCTATCAGACCAACAAACCTGGTCTCCCCCCCTTTTTTTTCCCCAAATGATTTTGAGTTTTGTTCCACATTGTTCTCCCTCTCTATCGAGGATCTCCTACATAGATCTCCCTCCGAGTGATTGACAGTGGTAGCCGGGCACCATCTAGTTCTTCTGGTCTCATAGTCATATAGGTTGTGGATTGCATGGTGTACAACTCTCTAGGACTAATTCTTTCCATGAATCTTTGGTTTTCTTCATTCTCCTTTGCTCTGGATGAGGAGGGACCCATTGTTGCAGCTAGATGGCTGCTTGCAAGCTTTTAAGATCCCAGTTGCTACTCACCAAAGTAGGAGGCAGAGCAATGTTTTGTGTAGTATGTTATGCCAATTGAGCTTGATGTCCTCTATGACTATGGTCCTGAGCCCACAGGTTCAACTGCTCGGTCCCTCTGAGTAGCTGGCTGTGCCCAAGAAGTGACTACAACCTTGTCCCTTGTCAGCTCTACTATACACCTGGGAATTCAGATCATACAAATACACTTATAGGACCATTGTCTGCCAACTTTATACATGGCCTTGGGTACACTCCCCACTTCATAGACATACCTAATAGTTCAGCCTGTCCACCCATCTGTCCACCTGTAAGCCCTTGTTTGCTTTCACTGACAATGCAGCACTGTATGTGCAAAAGGGTTCACTTTGTTGTCTGTACCTCCTGTACCTCTCTATGTCTTCCTCTTCCTCAATGCCACCATGTTAACCACTCACATTTGGTACATTGCCCTTCTCTTCACCCAAATCAATACTTATCTCTACCTATCTAACAGTGTTCTTTCCCCTCCCCTCCCACCCCTGGTAACCAACAAAGAAATCCATATAGAAACCTTTCCTTGACTTTTACAGTAAAGGACTAATACAATATTTGTCCTTCTGTGATTGACTTATTTCACTCAGCATAATGTCCTCCAAGTTCATCTACATTATGTGGTGTTTTGCAGATTTTAGGTTATTCTTTAGGGTTGCATAGTATTCCATTGTGTGTATGTACCAAAGTTTGGTTATCCATTCCTCAGTTGATGGACACCTAGGTTGTTTCTTTCTTTTGGCTATTGTAAATAATGCTGCAATGAACATGGGTGTGTAAATGTCTGTTCTTGTCATAGTTCTCACTTCTTTAGGATATATACCTATCAGTGGAATGGCTGGGCCAAATGGTATTCTAATTCCAACTTTTTATGCTGAGTGAAATAAATATTCTTTGCTTTAAACCAAGATCTATCTGATATCAGCAATGATATCCCTCCTTCCATGTCCTCGTTTACCATAGTTGTCCTTTATTCCTGTTCACCTCTCAATGTCTTCATTTACCTTGGTCACATTGGACTAAATTCCCCCATATTGTGAATTGCCTTTCCCTTCTCCAGGATTAACATGTCTGCTATTTAGTAAGTGATTGTCTCTGTTTCTTTCTTCTATCTATGGTAACCATCAAAGAATGTTGCTTTCTGTATGTAAATGTGTTCTTGACTTTTTATAAAAGTGGTATACAATATTTGACTTATTTCACTCAGCATAATGTCCTTCAAATTCATCCATTTTATAAGATGTTTCACAGACTCATCACTATTCTTTACTGTTGTGTTGTATTCCATTGTATGTATGTACCACACTTTGTTTACCCATTCATCTGTTGATGGACACTTGGGTTGTTTCCATGCTTTTGCTATTGTGAATAATGTTGCAATACACACGGATGTGAATATGTCTATTTCTGTTATTGCTCTTATTTCTCTAGGATATATGGTTAGGAGAGTGACTGCTGGATCATGGTATTCCTATTTCTAGCTTTTTGAGGAAGCGCCATAATGTTTTCCATAGTGGTTGTATCATTTTACAACACCACTAGCAGTATATAACAGTTCCAGTCTCCATACAACCTCATCAACATTTGCTGTTTCTGGTTTTTGAACATTGTCAGTTTTGCAAGGATGAGACACTGTCTCACTGTAGTTTTGATTCACATTTCTCTAATGGCTAATGATTGTGAGCATTTCTTCACATGTTTGTTAGCTGCCTGAATTTCTTCTTTGGTGAAGTATGTATTTATGACCTTTGCCCATTTTCTTCTTCTTTTTCTTTTATTGGATTGTTTGACTTTTTGTTATTGAAGTGTTGACATTTTCTATACATTTTAGAGATTAGCTCTCTGTCAGATATGTCATTACTCCAAATTTTTGCAGTCTGTAGCTTCTCTTTTGATGAACATTAAGTAGTTAACTTTTCGAGTTCCCAGTTACCTAGTTTATCTTCTGTTTTTGTATTTTTACTTACGTTTGATAGTGTATTTTTGCTATGAATTAGGACCCTTATGTCATCTTCCTGGGATTTCATAGTTTTAGGCTTAACATTTAGGTCTTTGATCCATTTTGAGTTCGATTTGTGTATGATATGAGGTGTGGACCCTGTTTCATTTCTCTGCAAATGTATATCCAATTTTTCGAGAATCATTTATTAAAGAGACTATCTCTTCCCCATTAAATGGACTTTGACCCTTTGCTGAAGATCAACTGTCCATAGCTGGATAGGTTTACTTCTGGGTTCTCAATTCAGTCTCTCTCCATTGGGAATAATGTTGGCTGTTGGTTTTGTATATATGCCCTAATTATGTTGAGGTATTTCCCTTCTATTTCTATTTTGCTCAGAGTTTGTGTCAGAGAAGGGTGTTGTATTTTATCAAATGCTTTTTCTGCATCAATTGAAATGATCATGTGATTTTTTCCCTTTGTTTTATTTATGTGGTGAATTGTTTTTCTGATTTTGTGTTGATTGTTTTTCTGATATTGAGCCACTCTTGTATCCTAGTATGAATCTTGACTGATTGTGATGTATTAATTTTTTTGTATGTTGTTGAATTATGTTGGCTAAAATTTTGTTTAGAATTTTTTATTTATATTCAAGAGAGATATTGCTCTGTAATTTTTTTTGTGGTATATTTGCCTGGCTTTGCTATTAGGATTATGTTGGCTTCATAGAATGAATTAGGGGGCTATTTTCTGGAACAGTTTGAGTAGACTCATTGTCAGCTCTTCACTGAATGGTTGGTAGAACTCTCCAGTGAAGACATCTGGGCCTGGGATTTTTTTGTTGGGAGTTTTTTTTTTTTTTTTTTTTTTAAATGACATCTTCAATTTTTTCTTTGCTTATACATTTATTTAGGTTTTCTGCTTCTGTTTGGGTTAGTTTAGGTAGGTAATTGTCTTGGTTCTCTAGTGCTACTATAGCAGACATACCACAAGAGGATGGCTTTACCAAACAGAAATTTATTCTCTTATAGTTTAATATGCTGGAAGTCTGAATTCAGAGTGCCAGCTCTAGGGGCCAGGTGAAGGACCCTCAACTTTGGGCTACAGCTCTGCCTCTTGTTCCAGGCTCACTGGAGCTTGAGGTCTCTTGTAACTCATGCAGCTTCTGGCTGCTGAGGCTGAAGAACTGAAGGTCAACAAGTAAAATGGCACAATCCCAAGATCAACAAGCCACGTGGCAGGAGACTGGTTTAAGTCCAGGAACAGAAGATGAAGACTCAGCCAAAGACAGGATTCAAATGTACCAAAAACTTAGAGAACTTTCCCCAAACATCTTGTTATATATTGGAAGCAGGCCACATCCTGAAGGCAACTATTTAGGTGTTCACAGATGATTCCACCATAGATGTGATTAGCATCTCATCGTGGGGAATAATTACATCCAGTTGTCCAGCCCCTCAAAACTATGGCCCAGCCAAACTGACACACAACCTTATGTACCACAGTAGTGTATTTCTACAAATTTGTCCACTTTTTCTAGGTTTTTAAATTTCTTTCTCTTTTTTTTTTTTTTTTTTCTATATCTTTACTCAGAGTTTCTCTTTTCATT